>NW_027328739.1:7654280-8920603 GCF_048564905.1 Vicugna pacos
GAAAACAGCATTTAGAATATAGTATACAGAATACTGAATATAGAATTTAGAATATACAATGTAGAACACAGGGTATGGAATGTAGAATACGGAATGCAGAATATTGAATACAGAATATAGAATATAGAACACAGAATTTAGAATATGGAAAACAGAATATAGAACCCAGAATAAAGAACATGGAATGCAGAACACAGAATTTAAAATATAGAATACAGAATACTGAATATAGAATTTAGAATATAGAATGCAGAACACAGAATATAGAATATAGAATACAGAATACAGAATATAGAATTTAGAATATAGAATGTAGAACACAGAGTATAGAATAAAGAAAACGGAATACTGAATATACAATTTAGAACATAGAATGTAGAACACAGAATATGAAATGTATAATACGGAAATCAAAATATTGAATACAGAATATAGAATGTAGAACACAGAATTTAGAATAGGGAAAACAGAATATAGGACCCAGAATATAGAACAAGGAATGCAGAACACAGAATTTAGAATATAGAATACAGATTATTGAATATAGAATTTAGAATATAGATTGTAGAACACAGAATTTAGATTATAGAATACAGAATACTGAATATAGTATTTAGAATATAGAATGTAGAACACAGAATATAGAATATAGAATACAGAAAACTGAATACAGAATTTAGAATATGGAATGCAGAACACAGAATTTAGAATATAAATACAGAAAACTGAATATAGAATTTAGAATATAGAATGTACAACACACAATATAGAATATACAATAGAGAATATAGAACCCAGAATTTAGAACTTGGAAAACAGAACACAGAATTTAGAATATAGAATAGAGAATACTGTACATAGAATTTAGAACATTGAATGCAGAACACAGAATTTAGAATATAGAATGCACAATACTGTATATAGAATTTAGAATATAGAATGAATAACACAGAATATAGAATACAGACAACGGATGGAGAAAATAGAAGGTACTATATAGACTGAATAACACAAAATATAGAAAATAGAATAGAGGATATAGAACCCAGAATATAGAAATGGATGCAGAACTGAGAATTTATAATATAGAATACAGAAGACTGAATAAAGATTTTAGAATATAGAATGTAGAACACAGAATATAGAATATAGAATAGGGAATGCAGAATATAGTATGTAGAATATAGAATGAAGAACACAAGTATAGAATATAGAATAGTGAATATAGAACCCAGAATTTAGAAATGGAATGCAGAACATAGAATTTAGAATATAAAATACAGAATACTGAATAAAGGTTTTAGAGAATAGAATATAGAACACAGAATTTAGAATATAATTATGGAATGCTGAAAATAGTATGCAGAATATAGAATGAAGATCACAATTATAGAATATAGAATAGTGAATATAGAACCCAGAACTAAGAACACGGAATGCAGAACTCAGAATTTAGAATATAGAATACAGAATACTTAATATAAAATTTAGAATATGGAATGTAGAACACAGAATATAGAATATAGAATACGGAATGCCGAATATAGAATACAGAATAAAGAATGTAGAACACAGAATATAGAATATAGAATACGGAATGCCGAATATAGAATACAGAATATAGTATATAGAACACAGAATATAGAATATTGAATACAGTATATGGAACAAAAAATTTAGAACATGGAATGCAGAACGCATTATTTAGAATATAGAATACTGAATACTGAATATAGAATATGAATATACAATGTAGAACACAGAATTTAGAAAATAGAATACAGAGTACTGAATATAGAATTTGGAATATACAATGTAGAACACAGAATATAGAATATAGTATACGGAATGCATAATATAGGATACAGAAAATAGAATGTAGAACACAGAATAGAGAATATGGAAAACAGAATACAAAACCGAGAATTGAGAACATGGACTTCAGAACAAATAATTAACAATATACAATACAGAATACTGAATATAGAATTTTGAATATACAATGTAGAACACAGAATTTAGATATATAATTAAGAATACTGAATATAGAATTTAGAATATAGAATGTAGAACACAGAATATAGAATAGAGAATAGAGAACCCAGAATTTAGTACTTGGAATGCAGAACACAGAATTTTGAACATAGAATACAGAATACTGAATATAAAATTTAGAACATAGAATGTTGAACACAGAATATAGAATACGGTATGCAGAATATACAATAAAGAAGAGTGAATGCAGAACACAGAATATAGAATATGGAAAACAGAATACAGAACTCAGACATTAGAACATGGAATGCAGAACACAGAATTTAAAATATAGTATACAGAATACTGAATATAGAATTAGAAATTAGAATGCAGAACACAGAATTAAGATTATATAATGCAGAATTCTGTATATAGAATTTATAAACAGGAATGCAGAACACAGAATTTAGAATAGAGAATGCAGAATACTGTATATAGTATTTAGAATATAGAATGAATAACACAGAATATAGAATATAGACTACGGAATGGAGAAAATAGAAGGTAGAATATAGACTGAATAACACAAAATATAGAATATAGAATAGACAATATAGATCCCAGAATATAGAAATGGAATGCAGAATATAGAATTTTGAATACAGAATACAGAAAACTGAATAAAGATTTTAGAATATAGAATGTAGAACACAGAATATAGAATATAGATTAGGGAATGCAGAATATAGTATGTAGAATATAGAATGAAGAACACAAGTATAGAATATAGAATAGTGAATATAGAAACCAGAACTTAGAACACGGAATGCAGAACACAGAATTTGAATATAGAATACATAATACTGAATATAGAATTTAGAATAAAGAATGCAGAACACAGAATTTATAATATAGAATGCAGAATACAGAATATTGATTTTATAAACATGAATGCAGAACACAGAATTTAGAATATAGAATGAAGAACACTGAATAGAGTATTTAGAATATACAATGAAGAACACAGAATATAGAATTTAGAATATAGAATAGAGAACCCAGGATATAGAACATGAAATGCAGAGCACAGAATTTAGAATATAGAACACAGAATACTGAATATAAGTTTAGGATATAGAATATAGAACACAGAGTATAGTATATAGAATACGGAATACTGAATATACAATTTAGAATATAGAATGTAGAACACAGAATATAGAATATAGAATACGGAATGCAGAATATAGAATACAGAACATAGAATGAAGAACACAGAATATAGAATATGGAAAACCAAATACAAAACCCAGAATTGAAAACATGGAATGCACAACAGAGAATTAAGAATATAGAACACAGAATACTGAATATAGTATTTAGAATAAAGAATGTAGAACAGAGAATTTAAAATATAGAATATAGTATGCTGAAAATGGAATTTAGAATATAGAATGTTGAACACAGAATATAGAAAATAGAATAGAGAATATAGAACCCAGAATTTAGAACATGGAATGCAGAACACAGAATTTAGAATATAGAATACAGTATACTGAATATAGAATTTAGAATATACAATGTAGAACTCAGAATATAGAATATAGAATACGGAATGCAGAATATAGAATATAGAATATAGAATGATGAACACAAAATTTAGAATATAGAATAGAGAATATAGAACCCAGAATTTAGATCATGGATTGCAGAACACAGTATTTAGAGTATATACTACCGAATGCTGAATATGAAATTAAGAATATAGAAGGTAGAATACAGAATATGGGATATAGAATACGGAATGCAGAATATAGAATATAGAATATAGAATGATGAACACAAAATTTAGAATATAGAATAGAGAATATAGAACCCAGAATTTAGAACATGGAATGCAGAACACAGAATTTAAAATATAGAATACCGAATACTGAATATTCAATTTAGAATATAGAATGAAAGACACAGAGTATAGTATATAGAAAACGGAATACTGAATATACAATTTAGAATATAGAATATAGAACACACAATATAGAATATAGAATACGGAATGCAGAATATAGAATATAGAATATAGAATGAAGAACACAAAATTTAGAATATAGAATAGAGAATATAGAACCCAGAATTTAGAACATGGAATGCAGAACACAGAATTTAAAATATAGAATACCGAATACTGAATATACAATTTAGAATATAGAATGAAAGACACAGAATATAGTATATAGAAAACGGAATACTGAATATACAATTTAGAATATAGAATGTAGAACACACAATATAGAATATAGAATACGGAATGCAGAATATAGAATACAGAATATAGAATGTTGAACACTGAATATAGAAATAGGAATACAGAATACAGAACACAGAATTTAGAACATGGAATGCAGAGCACAGAAATTAAAATATAGAATACCGAATACAGAATATAAAATTTAGAATATACAATATAGAACACAGAATATGGAATGTAGAATACGGAATGCAGAATATTGAACACAGAATATAGAATATAGAACACAGAATTTAGAATATGGAAAACAGGATATAGAACACAGATTATAGAACATGGAATGCAGAACACAGAATTAAAAATATAGAATACAGAAAACTGAATATCGAATTTAGAATAAAGAACGCAGAACACAGAAAATAGAATATAGAATACGGAATGCAGAATATAGGATACAGAATGTAGAATGTAGAACACAGAATATAGAATATTGAATAGAGTATATGGAACACAAAATTTAGAACATAGAATTCAGAACACAGAGTTAAGAATATAGTATACAGAATACTGACTATAGAATTTAGAATATAGAATGCAGAACAGAGAATTTAGAATATAGAATGCAGAATACTGAATAAAGAATTTATAAACAGGAATGCAAAACAGAATTTAGAATATAGAATACAGAATACAGAATATAGAATTTATAATCTAGAACGTATACCACAGAATATAGAGTATAGAATACAGATTGCAGAATATAGAATTCAGAATATAGAATGTAGAACACAGAAAATAGAATATGGAAATCATAATACAAAACCCAGAACTGAGGACATGGAATGAAGAACACAGAATTTAGAATACAGAATAGAGAATACTGAATAAAGAATTTAGAATATAAAATGCAGAACCCAGAATTTAGAATATAGAATACAGAATACTGAATATAGGATTTAGAACATGGAATGCAGAACACAGATTATGGAATGTAGAATACGGAATGCAGAATATAGAATACAGAATATAGAATGTAGAATACAGATTATAGAATATGGAAAACAGAATACATAACCCAGAATTTACAACATGGATTTCGGAACACAGAATTTAGAATATAGAATACAGAATACTGAATATAGAATTTAGAATATAGAATGTAGAACACAGAATAGAGAAAATGGAATAGAGAATATAGAACACACAATTTAGAACATGGAATGCAGAACACAGAATTTAGAATGTAGAACACAGAATATAGAATATAGAATACGGAATGCAGAACAGAGAATATAAAATATAGAATATAGAATGATGAACACAAAATATAGAATAGAGAATATAGAACCCAGAAATTAGAACATGGAATTTAAAACACAGAATTTAGAATATAAAATACAGAATACTGAATATCGAATTTAGAATATAGAATGTAGAACACAGAATATAGAAAATAGAATAGAGAATATAGAACTCACAATTTAGAACATGAAATGCAGAACACAGAATTTAGAATGTAGAACACAGAATACTGAATATAGAATTTGGAATATAGAATGTAGAACACAGAATATAGAATATAGAATACGGAATGCAGAATAGAGAATATAAAATATAGAATATAGAATGATGAACACAAAATATAGATTAGAGAATAGAGAATATAGAACACAGAATTTAGAACATGGAATGTAGAACACAGAATTTAGAATATAAAATACAGAATACTGAATATCGAATTTAGAATATAGAATGTAGAACACAGAATATAGAAAATAGAGTAGAGAATATAGAATCAACAATTTAGAATATGGAATGCAAAACACAGAATTTAGAATGTAGAATACAGAATACTGCATATAGAATTTAGAATATAGAATGTAGAACACATAATATAGAATATAGAATACGGAATGCAGAATAGAGAATATAAAATATAGAATATAGAATGATGAACACAAAATATAGAATAGAGAATAGAGAATATAGAACCCAGGATTTAGAACATGCAATTTAGAACACAGAATTTAGAATATAAAATACAGAATAATGAATATCGAATTTAGAATATAGAATGTAGAACACAGTATATGGTATGTAGAATACGGAAAGCAGAATATAGAATAAATAATATAGAAAGTAGAATACAGAATATAGAATAGGGAAAACAGAATACATAACCCAGAATTTAGAACATGGAATTCAGAACACAGAATTTAGGATATAGTATACAGAATACTGAATATAGAATTTAGAAAATAGAATGCAGTACACAGAATTAAGAATATAGAATGCAGAATTCTGTATATAGAATATATAAACAGGAATGCAGAACACAGTATATAGAAAATAGAATAAAGAATACTGAATATAGAATTGAGAATATATATTGAATAACACAGAATATAGATTATAGACTACTGAATGGAGAATATAGAAGGTAGAATAAAGAATGAAGAACACAAAATATAGAAAATAAAGTAGAGAATATAGAACCCAGAATTTAGAATTGGAATGCAGAACATAAAATATAGAATACAGAATACAGAATACGGAATAAATATTTTATAATATAGAATATAGAACGCAGAATATAGAATATAGAATAGGAAATGCAGAATACAGTATGTAGAATACAGAATGAAAAACAAAAATATAGAATATAGAATAGTGAATATAGAACCCAGAACATAGAACACGGGATGCAGAACACAGAATTTAGAATATAGAACACAGAATACTGAATATAAATTTAGAATATAGAATATAGAACACAGAGTATAGAATACAGAATACGGAATAATGAATATACAATTTAGAATATAGAATGTAGAACACAGAAAATAGAATATAGAATACTGAATGCAGGAAATACAATACAGAACATAGAATGTAGAACACAGAATATAGAATATGGAAAACAGAATACAAAACCCAGAATTGAAAACATGAAATGCACAACAGAGAATTAAGAATAGAGAATACAGAATACTGAAAATAGGATTTAGAATACAGAGTGTAGAACAGAGAATTTGAACATAGAATATATTATACTGAATATAGAATTTAGAATATAGAATATAGAACACAGAATATAGAAAATAGAATAGAGAATATAGAACCCAGAATATAGAACATGGAATGCAGAACACAGAATTTAGAATATAGAATACAGAATACTGAATATAGAATTTAGAATATACAATGCAGAACGCAGAATATAGAATATAGAATGTAGAACACAGAGTATAGAATATAGAATGATGAACACGAAATGTAGAATATGGAATAGAGAATATAGAACCCAGAATTTAGAACATGGAATGCAGAACACAGAATTTAGAATATAGAATACAGAATACTGAATATCGAATTTAGAATATAGAATGTAGAACACAGAATTTGGTATGTAGAATACGGAATGCAGAATATTGTATTCAGAATATAGAATTTAGAACACAAAATATAGAAAATGGAAAACAGAATATAGAACGCAGAGTGTAGATCATGGAATGCAGAACACAGAATTTAGAGTATATAATACCGAATACTTAATATAAAATTTAGAATATAGAATGTAGAATACAGAATATGGAATGTAGAATACGAAATGCAGAAAATTGAATACAGATTATAGAATGTAGAACACAGAATTTAGAATATGGAAAACAGAATATAGAACCCAGAATTTAGAACATGGAATGCAGAACACAAAATTAAAAATATAGAATACAGATTACTGAATATAGAATTTAGAATATAGAATGTAGAACACAGAATTTAGTATATAGAATACAGAATACTGAATATAAAATTTAGAATATAGAATGCAGAACACAGAATATAGAATATAGAATACAGAATATAGAACCCAAAATTTAGAACATGGAATGCAGAACACAGAATTTAAAGTATAGAATAACGAATACTGAATATAGAATATGAATATACAATATAGAACCCAGAATTTAGAATATAGAATACATAATACTGAATATAGGATTTAGAATATACAATGTAGAACCAAGAATATAGAATATAGAATACAGAATGCAGAATATAGAACAGAATATAGAAAGTAGAACACAGAATATAGAATATTGAATAGAGTATATGGAACACAAAATTTAGAACATGGAATGCAGAACACAGAATTTAGAATATAGATTACAGAATACTGAATATAGAATTTAGAATATAGAATGTTGAACACAGAATATAGAATATAAAAAACGTAATGCAGAATATAGAATACAGAATATAGAATGTAGAACACAGCCTATAGAATATGGGAAACAAAATACAAAAGTCAGAAATGAGAACATGGAATGCAGAACACAGCATTTAGAATATAGTATACAGAATACTGAATATAGAATTTAGAATAGACAATGTAGAACACAGAGTATGGAATGTAGAATACGGAATGCAGAATACTGAATATAGAATATAGAATATAGAACACAGAATTTAGAATATGGAAAACAGAATATAGAACCCAGAATAAAGAACATGGAATGCAGAACACAGAATTTAATATATAGAATACAGAATACTGAATATAGAATTTAGATTATAGAACGCAGAACACAGAATTTAGAAAATAGAATACGGAATACTGAATATAGAATATGAATATACAATGTAGAACACCAATTTAGAATATAGAATACAGAATACTGAATATAGAATTTAGAATATACAATGTAGAACACAGAATATAGAATATAGAATACAGAAAACTGAATACAGAATTTAGATTATGGAATGCAGAACACAGAATTTAGAATATAAATACAGAAAACTGAATATAGAATTTAGAATATAGAATGTACAAAACACAATATAAAATATACAATAGAGAATATAGAACTCAGAATTTACAACATGGATTACAGAACACCGAATTTAAAATATAGATTACAGAATACTGAATATAGAATATGAATATAAAATATAGAACCCAGAATTTAGAATATAGAATACATAATACTGAATATAGGATTTAGAATATACAACGTAGAACCGAGAATATAGAATATAGAGTATGGAATGCAGAATACAGTATACAGAATATAGAAATTAGAACACAGAATTTAGAATATGGAAAACAGGATATAGAACCCAGAATATAGAACATGGAATGCAGAAAACAGTATTTAAAATATAGTATACCGAATACTGAATATAGAATTTAGAACATAGAATGCAGAACACAGAATTAAGATTATTGAATGCAGAATACTGTATGCAGAATTTATAAACAAGAATGCAGAACACAGAATTTAGAAAAGAGAATAAAGAATACTGTATATAGAATTTAGAATATATAATATATAACACAGAATATAGAATATAGACTACGGAAAGGAGAATATAGGAGGTAGAATGATGAATGAAGAACACAACATATAGAATATAGAATAGAGAATATAGAACCCAGAATTTAGAAATGGAATGCAGAACATAGAATTTAGAATATAGAATACAGAATACTGAATAAAGGTTTTAGAGAATAGAATATAGAACACAGAATTTAGAATATAAATAGGGAATGCTGAAAATAGTATGCAGAATATAGAATGAAGAACACAATTATAGAATATAGAATAGTGAATATAGAACCCAGAACTAAGAACACGGAATGCAGAACTCAGAATTTAGAATATAGAATACAGAATACTTAATATAAAATTTAGAATATGGAACGTAGAAAACAGAATATAAAATATAGAATACGGAATGCCGAATATAAAATAAAGAATATAGAATGTAGAACACAGAATATAGAATATAGAATACGGAATGCCGAATATAGAATACAGAATATAGTATTTAGAACACAGAATATAGAATATTGAATACAGTATATGGAACACAAAATTTAGAACATGGAATGCAGAACACATTATTTAGAATATAGAATACTGAATACTGAATATAGAATATGAATATACAATGTAGAACACAGAATTTAGAAAATAGAATACAGAATACTGAATATAGAATTTGGAATATACAATGTAGAACACAGAATATAGAATATAGTATACGGAATGCATAATATAGGATACAGAAAATAAAATGTAGAACACAGAATAGAGAATATGGAATACAGAATACAAAACCGAGAATTGAGAACATGGACTTCAGAACAAATAATTAACAATATACAATACAGAATACTGAATATAGAATTTTGAATATACAATGTAGAACACAGAATTTAGATATATAATTAAGAATACTGAATATAGAATTTAGAATATAGAATGTAGAACACAGAATATAGAATAGAGAATAGAGAACCCAGAATTTAGAACATGGAATGCAGAACACAGAATTTTGAATATAGAATACAGAATACTGAATATAAAATTTAGAACATAGAATGTTGAACACAGAATATAGAATACGGTATGCAGAATATACAATACAGAATAGTGAATGCAGAACACAGTATATAGAATATGGAAAACAGAATACAGAACTCAGACTTTAGAACATGGAATGCAGAACACAGAATTTAAAATATAGTATACAGAATACTGAAAACAGAATTAGAACTTAGAATGCAGAACACAGAATTAAGATTATATAATGCAAAATTCTGTATATAGAATTTATAAACAGGAATGCAGAACACAGAATTTAGAATAGAGAATGCAGAATACTGTATATAGAATTTAGAATATAGAATGAATAACACAGAATATAGAATATAGACTACGGAATGGAGAAAATAGAAGGTAGAATATAGACTGAATAACACAAAATATAGTATATAGAATAGAGAATATAGATCCCAGGATATAGAACATGGAATGCAGAACACAGAATTTAGAATATAGAACACAGAATACTGAATATAAACTTAGAATATAGAATATAGAACACAGAGTATAGAATACAGTATACGGAATAATGAATATACAATTTAGAATATAGAATGTAGAACACAGAAAATAGAATATAGAATACGGAATGCAGGAAATACAATACAGAACATAGAATGTAGAACACAGAATATAGAATATGGAAATCATAATACAAAACCCAGAACTGAGGACATGGAATGAAGAACACAGAATTTAGAATACAGAATAGAGAATACTGAATATAGAATTTAGAATATAAAATGCAGAACCCAGAATTTAGAATATAGAATACAGAATACTGAATATAGGATTTAGAACATGGAATGCAGAACACAGATTATGGAATGTAGAATACGGAATGCAGAATATAGAATACAGAATATAGAATGTAGAATACAGAGTATAGAATATGGAAAACAGAATACATAACCCAGAATTTACAACATGGATTTCGGAACACAGAATTTAGAATATAGAATACAGAATACTGAATATAGAATTTAGAATATAGAATGTAGAACACAGAACTTAGAATAGAGAATAATGAATACTGCATATAAAATTTAGAATATAGAATGTAGAACACAGAATAGAGAAAATGGAATAGAGAATATAGAACACACAATTTAGAACATGGAATGCAGAACACAGAATTTAGAATGTAGAACACAGAATATAGAATATAGAATACGGAATGCAGAACAGAGAATATAAAATATAGAATATAGAATGATGAACACAAAATATAGATTAGAGAATAGAGAACCCAGAAATTAGAACATGGAATTTAAAACACAGAATTTAGAATATAAAATACAGAATACTGAATATCGAATTTAGAATATAGAATGTAGAACACAGAATATAGAAAATAGAATAGAGAATATAGAACTCACAATTTAGAACATGAAATGCAGAACACAGAATTTAGAATGTAGAACACAGAATACTGAATATAGAATTTGGAATATAGAATGTAGAACACAGAATATAGAATATAGAATACGGAATGCAGAATAGAGAATATAAAATATAGAATATAGAATGATGAACACAAAATATAGATTAGAGAATAGAGAATATAGAACACAGAATTTAGAACATGGAATATAGAACACAGAATTTAGAATATAAAATACAGAATACTGAATATCGAATTTAGAATATAGAATGTAGAACACAGAATATAGAAAATAGAATAGAGAATATAGAATCAACAATTTAGAATATGGAATGCAGAACACAGAATTTAGAATGTAGAATACAGAATACTGCATATAGAATTTAGAATATAGAATGTAGAACACATAATATAGAATATAGAATACGGAATGCAGAATAGAGAATATAAAATATAGAATATAGAATGATGAACACAAAATATAGAATATAGAATAGAGAATATAGAACCCAGGATTTAGAACATGCAATTTAGAACACAGAATTTAGAATATAAAATAAAGAATAATGAATATCGAATTTAGAATATAGAATGTAGAACACAGAATATGGTATGTAGAATACGGAAAGCAGAATATAGAATACATAATATAGAAAGTAGAATACAGAATATAGAATAGGGAAAACAGAATACATAACCCAGAATTTAGAACATGGAATTCAGAACACAGAATTTGGATATAGTATACAGAATACTGAATATAGAATTTAGAAAATAGAATGCAGTACACAGAATTAAGAATATAGAATACAGAATACTGTATATAGAATATATAAACAGGAATGCAGAAAACAGTATATAGAAAATAGAATAAAGAATACTGAATATAGGATTGAGAATATATATTGAATAACACAGAATATAGATTATAGACAACTGAATGGAGAATATAGAAGGTAGAATAAAGAATGAAGAACACAAAATATAGAATATAAAGTAGAGAATATAGAACCCAGAATTTAGAAATGGAATGCAGAACATAAAATATAGAATACAGAATACAGAATACTGAATAAATATTTTAGAATATAGAATATAGAACGCAGAATATAGAATATAGAATAGGAAATGCAGAATACAGTATGTAGAATACAGAAGGAAAAACAAAAATATAGAATATAGAATAGTGAATATAGAACCCAGAACATAGAACACGGAATGCAGAACACAGAATTTAGAATATAGAATACAGAATACTTAATATAAAATTTAGTATGTAGAATGTAGAACACAGAATATAGAATATAGAATACGGAATACAGAATATAGTATACAGAATATAGAATGTAGAACACAGAATATAGAATATTGAATACAGTATATGGAAACCAAAATTTAGAACATGGAATGCAGAACACAATATTTAGAATATAGAATACAGAATACTGAATATAGAATTTAGAATATAGAATGCAGAACACAGAATATAGAATACGACATGCAGAATATTGAATACAGAATAAAGAATATAGAACACAGAATATAGAATATGGAAAAAAAATATTGAACCCAGAATATAGAACATGGAATGCAGAACACAGAATTTAAAATATAGAATGCAGAATACTGAATATAGAATTTAGAATATATAACGCAGAACACAGAATATAGAATATAGAATACGGAATGCAGAATATAGAATACAGGATATAGAATGTAGAATACAGAATATAGAATATGGAAAACAGAATACAGAAGCCAGAATTTAGAGCATGGAATGCAACACAGAATTTACAATATAGAATACAGATTACTGAATATAGAATTTAGAACATAGAAAGCAGAACCCAGAATTTAGAATATAGAATACAGAATACTGAATATAGAATTTAGAATACAGAAAGTAGAACACAGAATATAGAATATAGAATATAGAATACAGATTATAGAAAGCAAAGTTTAGAACATGGAATGCAGTACACAGACTTTAAAATATAGAATACCGAATACTGAACATAGAATATGAATACACAATATAGAACACAGAATTTAGAATATAGGATACCGAATACTGAATATAGAATATAATTATACAATTTAGAGCACAGAATATAGAATATACAATAGAGAATATAGAACACAAAATTTAGAACATGGAACGCAGAACACAGAATTAAGAATATGGAATGCACAATACTGTATATAGAATTTAGACTATAGAATGAATAACAGAGAATATAGAATATAGAATACGGAATGGAGAATATAGAAGGTAGAATATAGAATGAAGAACACAATATATAGAATATAGTATAGAGAATATAGAACACAGAAATTAGGAATGTAATGCAGAACAGAGAATTTATAATATAGAATACAGAATACTGAATAAAGATTTTAGAATATAGAATGTAGAACACAAAATATAGAATATAGAATAGGGAATGCAGAACAAACTACGTAGAATACAGAAAGAAGAACACAAATATAGAATATAGAATAGTGAATATAGAACCCAGAACTAAAAACACGATATGCAGAACACAGAATTTAGAATATAGAATACAGAATACTTAATATAAAATTTAGAATATAGAATGTAGAAAACAGAATATAGAATATACAATACGGAATGCAGAATATAGAATACAGAATATGGAACGTAGAACAGAGAATATAAAATATGAGAAACAAAATACAAAAGTCAGAATTGAGAACATGGTATGCAGAACACAGCATTTAGAATATAGAGTACAGAATACTGAATATAGAATTTAGAATATAGAACGCAGAACACAGAATATAGAATATAGAATACAGAATACAGAATATAGAATTTAGAATATAGAATGTAGAACACAGAGTATAGAATAAAGAAAACGGAATACTGAATATACAATTTAGAACATAGAATGTAGAACACAGAATATGAAATATATAATACGGAATGCAGAATATTGAATAGAGAATATAGAATGTAGAACACAGAATTTAGAATATGGAAAACAGAATATAGAACCCAGAATTTAGAACATGGAATGCAGAACACAGAATTTAGAATATAGAATGCACAATACTCTATATAGAATTTAGAATATAGAATGAATAACACAGAATATAGAATACAGACAACGGATGGAGAAAATAGAAGGTACTATATAGACTGAATAACACAAAATATAGAATATAGAATAGAGGATATAGAACCCAGAATATAGAAATGGATGCAGAACTGAGAATTTATAATATAGAATTCAGAAGACTGAATAAAGATTTTAGAATATAGAATGTAGAACACAGAATATAGAATATAGAATAGGGAATGCAGAATATAGTATGTAGAATATAGAATGAAGAACACAAGTATAGAATATAGAATAGTGAATATAGAACCCAGAATTTAGAAATGGAATGCAGAACATAGAATTTAGAATATAGAATACAGAATACTGAATAAAGGTTTTAGAGAATAGAATATAGAACACAGAATTTAGAATATAAATATGGAATGCTGAAAATAGTATGCAGAATATAGAATGAAGATCACAATTATAGAATATAGAATAGTGAATATAGAACCCAGAACTAAGAACACGGAATGCAGAACTCAGAATTTAGAATATAGAATACAGAATACTTAATATAAAATTTAGAATATGGAATGTAGAACACAGAATATAGAATATAGAATACGGAATGCCGAATATAGAATACAGAATATAGAATGTAGAACACAGAATATAGAATATAGAATACGGAATGCCGAATATAGAATACAGAATATAGTATTTAGAACACAGAATATAGAATATTGAATACAGTATATGGAACAAAAAATTTAGAACATGGAATGCAGAACGCATTATTTAGAATATAGAATACTGAATACTGAATATAGAATATGAATATAAAATATAGAACACAGAATTTAGAAAATAGAATACAGAGTACTGAATATAGAATTTGGAATATACAATGTAGAACACAGAATATAGAATATAGTATACGGAATGCAAAATATAGGATACAGAAAATAGAATGTAGAACACAGAATAGAGAATATGGAAAACAGAATACAAAACCGAGAATTGAGAACATGGACTTCAGAACAAATAATTAACAATATACATTACAGAATACTGAATATAGAATTTTGAATATACAATGTAGAACACAGAATTTAGATATATAATTAAGAATACTGAATATAGAATTTAGAATATAGAATGTAGAACACAGAATATAGAATAGAGAATAGAGAACCCAGAATTTAGAACTTGGAATGCAGAACACAGAATTTTGAACATAGAATACAGAATACTGAATATAAAATTTAGAACATAGAATGTTGAACACAGAATATAGAATACGGTATGCAGAATATACAATAAAGAAGAGTGAATGCAGAACACAGAATATAGAATATGGAAAACAGAATACAGAACTCAGACATTAGAACATGGAATGCAGAACACAGAATTTAAAATATAGTATACAGAATACTGAATATAGAATTAGAAATTAGAATGCAAAACACAGAATTAAGATTATATAATGCAGAATCCTGTATATAGAATTTATAAACAGGAATGCAGAACACAGAATTTAGAATAGAGAATGCAGAATACTGTATATAGTATTTAGAATATAGAATGAATAACACAGAATATAGAATATAGACTACGGAATGGAGAAAATAGAAGGTAGAATATAGACTGAATAACACAAAATATAGAATATAGAATAGACAATATAGATCCCAGAATATAGAAATGGAATGCAGAATATAGAATTTTGAATACAGAATACAGAAAACTGAATAAAGATTTTAGAATATAGAATGTAGAACACAGAATATAGAAAATAGAATAGGGAATGCAGAATATAGAATGTAGAATATAGAATGAAGAACACAAGTATAGAATATAGAATAGTGAATATAGAAACCAGAACTTAGAACACGGAATGCAGAACACAGAATTTGAATATAGAATACATAATACTGAATATAGAATTTAGAATATAGAAGGCAGAACACAGAATTTATAATATAGAATGCAGAATACAGAATATTGATTTTATAAACATGAATGCAGAACACAGAATTTAGAATATAGAATGAAGAACACTGAATAGAGTATTTAGAATATACAATGAAGAACACAGAATATAGAATTTAGAATATAGAATAGAGAACCCAGGATATAGAACATGAAATGCAGAGCACAGAATTTAGAATATAGAACACAGAATACTGAATATAAGTTTAGGATATAGAATATAGAACACAGAGTATAGTATATAGAATACGGAATACTGAATATACAATTTAGAATATAGAATGTAGAACACAGAATATAGAATATAGAATACGGAATGCAGAATATAGAATACAGAACATAGAATGAAGAACACAGAATATAGAATATGGAAAACCAAATACAAAACCCAGAATTGAAAACATGGAATGCACAACAGAGAATTAAGAATATAGAACACAGAATACTGAATATAGAATTTAGAATAAAGAATGTAGAACAGAGAATTTAAAATATAGAATATAGTATGCTGAAAATGGAATTTAGAATATAGAATGTTGAACACAGAATATAGAAAATAGAATAGAGAATATAGAACCCAGAATTTAGAACATGGAATGCAGAACACAGAATTTAGAATATAGAATACAGTATACTGAATATAGAATTTAGAATATACAATGTAGAACTCAGAATATAGAATATAGAATACGGAATGCAGAATATAGAATATAGAATATAGAATGATGAACACAAAATTTAGAATATAGAATAGAGAATATAGAACCCAGAATTTAGATCATGGAATGCAGAACACAGTATTTAGAGTATATACTACCGAATGCTGAATATGAAATTAAGAATATAGAATGTAGAATACAGAATATGGAATATAGAATACGGAATGCAGAATATAGAATATAGAATATAGAATGATGAACACAAAATTTAGAATATAGAATAGAGAATATAGAACCCTGAATTTAGAACATGGAATGCAGAACACAGAATTTAAAATATAGAATACCGAATACTGAATATTCAATTTAGAATATAGAATGAAAGACACAGAGTATAGTATATAGAAAACGGAATACTGAATATACAATTTAGAATATAGAATGTAGAACACACAATATAGAATATAGAATACGGAATGCAGAATATAGAATATAGAATATAGAATGAAGAACACAAAATTTAGAATATAGAATAGAGAATATAGAACCCAGAATTTAGAACATGGAATGCAGAACACAGAATTTAAAATATAGAATACCGAATACTGAATATACAATTTAGAATATAGAATGAAAGACACAGAATATAGTATATAGAAAACGGAATACTGAATATACAATTTAGAACATAGAATGTAGAACACACAATATAGAATATAGAATACGGAATGCAGAATATAGAATACAGAATATAGAATGTTGAACACTGAATATAGAAATAGGAATACAGAATACAGAACCCAGAATTTAGAACATGGAATGCAGAGCACAGAAATTAAAATATAGAATACCGAATACAGAATATAAAATTTAGAATATACAATATAGAACACAGAATATGGAATGTAGAATACGGAATGCAGAATATTGAACACAGAATATAGAATATAGAACACAGAATTTAGAATATGGAAAACAGGATATAGAACACAGATTATAGAACATGGAATGCAGAACACAGAATTAAAAATATAGAATACAGAAAACTGAATATCGAATTTAGAATATAGAACGCAGAACACAGAAAATAGAATATAGAATACGGAATGCAGAATATAGGATACAGAATATAGAATGTAGAACACAGAATATAGAATATAGAATAGAGTATATGGAACACAAAATTTAGAACATAGAATTCAGAACACAGAGTTTAGAATATAGTATACAGAATACTGACTATAGAATTTAGAATATAGAATGCAGAACAGAGAATTTAGAATATAGAATGCAGAATACTGAATAAAGAATTTATAAACAGGAATGCAAAACAGAATTTAGAATATAGAATACAGAATACAGAATATAGAATTTATAATATAGAACGTATACCACAGAATATAGAGTATAGAATACAGATTGCAGAATATAGAATTCAGAATATAGAATGTAGAACACAGAAAATAGAATATGGAAATCATAATACAAAACCCAGAACTGAGGACATGGAAAGAAGGACACAGAATTAAAATACAGAATATAGAATACTGAATATAGAATTTAGAATATAAAATGCAGAACCCAGAATTTAGAATATAGAATAAAGAATACTGAATATAGGATTTAGAACATGGAATGCAGAACACAGATTATGGAATGTAGAATACGGAATGCAGAATATAGAATACAGAATATAGAATGTAGAATACAGAGTATAGAATATGGAAAACAGAATACATAACCCAGAATTTACAACATGGATTTCGGAACACAGAATTTAGAATATAGAATACAGAATACTGAATATAGAATTTAGAATATAGAATGTAGAACACAGAACTTAGAATAGAGAATAATGAATACTGCATATAAAATTTAGAATATAGAATGTAGAACACAGAATAGAGAAAATAGAATAGAGAATATAGAACACACAATTTAGAACATGGAATGCAGAACACAGAATTTAGAATGTAGAACACAGAATATAGAATATAGAATACGGAATGCAGAACAGAGAATATAAAATATAGAATATAGAATGATGAACACAAAATATAGAATAGAGAATATAGAACCCAGAAATTAGAACATGGAATTTAAAACACAGAATTTAGAATATAAAATACAGAATACTGAATATCGAATTTAGAATATAGAATGTAGAACACAGAATATAGAAAATAGAATAGAGAATATAGAACTCACAATTTAGAACATGAAATGCAGAACACAGAATTTAGAATGTAGAACACAGAATACTGAATATAGAATTTGGAATATAGAATGTAGAACACAGAATATAGAATATAGAATACGGAATGCAGAATAGAGAATATAAAATATAGAATATAGAATGATGAAAACAAAATATAGATTAGAGAATAGAGAATATAGAACACAGAATATAGAACATGGAATGTAGAACACAGAATTTAGAATATAAAATACAGAATACTGAATATCGAATTTAGAATATAGAATGTAGAACACAGAATATAGAAAATAGAATAGAGAATATAGAATCAACAATTTAGAATATGGAATGCAGAACACAGAATTTAGAATGTAGAATACAGAATACTGCATATAGAATTTAGAATATAGAATGTAGAACACATAATATAGAATATAGAATACGGAATGCAGAATAGAGAATATAAAATATAGAATATAGAATGATGAACACAAAATATAGAATAGAGAATAGAGAATATAGAACCCAGGATTTAGAACATGCAATTTAGAACACAGAATTTAGAAAATAAAATAAAGAATAATGAATATCGAATTTAGAATATAGAATGTAGAACACAGAATATGGTATGTAGAATACGGAAAGCAGAATATAGAATACATAATATAGAAAGTAGAATACAGAATATAGAATAGGGAAAACAGAATACATAACCCAGAATTTAGAACATGGAATTCAGAACACAGAATTTAGGATATAGTATACAGAATACTGAATATAGAATTTAGAAAATAGAATGCAGTACACAGAATTAAGAATATAGAATACAGAATACTGTATATAGAATATATAAACAGGAATGCAGAACACAGTATATAGAAAATAGAATAAAGAATACTGAATATAGAATTGAGAATATATATTGAATAACACAGAATATAGATTATAGACTACTGAATGGAGAATATAGAAGGTAGAATAAAGAATGAAGAACACAAAATATAGAATATAAAGTAGAGAATATAGAACCCAGAATTTAGAAATGGAATGCAGAACATAAAATATAGAATACAGAATACAGAATACTGAATAAATATTTTAGAATATAGAATATAGAACGCAGAATATAGAATATAGAATAGGAAATGCAGAATACAGTATGTAGAATACAGAAGGAAAAACAAAAATATAGAATATAGAATAGTGAATATAGAACCCAGAACATAGAACACGGAATGCAGAACACAGAATTTAGAATATAGAATACAGAATACTTAATATAAAATTTAGAATGTAGAATGTAGAACACAGAATATAGAATATAGAATACGGAATACAGAATATAGTATACAGAATATAGAATGTAGAACACAGAATATAGAATATTGAATACAGTATATGGAAACCAAAATTTAGAACATGGAATGCAGAACACAATATTTAGAATATAGAATACAGAATACTGAATATAGAATTTAGAATATAGAATGCAGAACACAGAATATAGAATACGACATGCAGAATATTGAATACAGAATAAAGAATATAGAACACAGAATATAGAATATGGAAAAAAAATATTGAACCCAGAATATAGAACATGGAATGCAGAACACAGAATTTAAAATATAGAATGCAGAATACTGAATATAGAATTTAGAATATATAACGCAGAACACAGAATATAGAATATAGAATACGGAATGCAGAATATAGAATACAGGATATAGAATGTAGAATACAGAATATAGAATATGGAAAACAGAATACAGAAGCCAGAATTTAGAGCATGGAATGCAACACAGAATTTACAATATAGAATACAGATTACTGAATATAGAATTTAGAACATAGAAAGCAGAACCCAGAATTTAGAATATAGAATACAGAATACTGAATATAGAATTTAGAATACAGAAAGTAGAACACAGAATATAGAATATAGAATATAGAATACAGATTATAGAAAGCAAAGTTTAGAACATGGAATGCAGTACACAGACTTTAAAATATAGAATACCGAATACTGAACATAGAATATGAATACACAATATAGAACAGAGAATTTAGAATATAGGATACCGAATACTGAATATAGAATATAATTATACAATTTAGAGCACAGAATATAGAATATACAATAGAGAATATAGAACACAAAATTTAGAACATGGAACGCAGAACACAGAATTAAGAATATGGAATGCACAATACTGTATATAGAATTTAGACTATAGAATGAATAACAGAGATTATAGAATATAGAATACGGAATGGAGAATATAGAAGGTAGAATATAGAATGAAGAACACAATATATAGAATATAGTATAGAGAATATAGAACACAGAAATTAGGAATGTAATGCAGAACAGAGAATTTATAATATAGAATACAGAATACTGAATAAAGATTTTAGAATATAGAATGTAGAACACAGAATATAGAATATAGAATAGGGAATGCAGAACAAACTACGTAGAATACAGAAAGAAGAACACAAATATAGAATATAGAATAGTGAATATAGAACCCAGAACTAAAAACACGATATGCAGAACACAGAATTTAGAATATAGAATACAGAATACTTAATATAAAATTTAGAATATAGAATGTAGAAAACAGAATATAGAATATACAATACGGAATGCAGAATATAGAATACAGAATATAGAAAGTAGAACACAGAATATAGAATATTGAATAGAGTATATGGAACACAAAATTTAGAACATGGAATGCAGAACACAGAATTTAGAATATAGAATACAGAATACTGAATATACAATTTAGAATATAGAGTGTTGAACACAAAATATAGAATATAAAAAACGTAATGCAGAATATAGAATACAGAATATGGAACGTAGAACAGAGAATATAAAATATGAGAAACAAAATACAAAAGTCAGAATTGAGAACATGGTATGCAGAACACAGCATTTAGAATATAGAGTACAGAATACTGAATATAGAATTTAGAATATAGAACGCAGAACACAGAATATAGAATATAGAATACAGAATACAGAGTATAGAATTTAGAATATAGAATGTAGAACACAGAGTATAGAATAAAGAAAACGGAATACTGAATATACAATTTAGAACATAGAATGTAGAACACAGAATATGAAATATATAATACGGAATGCAGAATATTGAATAGAGAATATAGAATGTAGAACACAGAATTTAGAATATGGAAAACAGAATATAGAACCCAGAATTTAGAACATGGAATGCAGAACACAGAATTTAGAATATAGGATACAGATTATTGAATATAGAATTTAGAATATAGATTGTAGAACACAGAATTTAGATTATAGACTACAGAATACTGAATATAGTATTTATAATATAGAATGTAGAACACAGAATATAGAATATAGGATACAGTATATAGAAATCAAAATTTAGAACATGGAATGCAGAACACAGAATTTAGAAAATAGAATACGGAATACTGAATATAGAATATGAATATACAATGTAGAACACAGAATTTAGAATATAGAATGAAGAACACTGAATAGAGTATTTAGAATATACAATGAAGAACACAGAATATAGAATTTAGAATATAGAATAGAGAACCCAGGATATAGAACATGAAATGCAGAGCACAGAATTTAGAATATAGAACACAGAATACTGAATATAACTTTAGGATATAGAATATAAAACACAGAGTATAGAATATAGAATACGGAATACTGAATATACAATTAAGAATATAGAATGTAGAACACAGAAAATAGAATATAGAATACGGAATGCAGAATATAGAATACAGGACATAGAATGAAGAACACAGAATACAGAATATGGAAAACCAAATACAAAACCCAGAATTGAAAACATGGAATGCACAACAGAGAATTAAGAATATAGAACACAGAATACTGAATATAGAAATTAGAATAAAGAATGTAGAACAGAGAATTAAAAATATAGAATAGAGTATGCTGAATATGGAATTTAGAATATAGAATGTAGAACACAGAATATAGAAAATAGAATAGAGAATATAGAAACCAGAATTTAGAACATGGAATGCAGAACACAGAATTTAGAATATAGAATACAGTATACTGAATATAGAATTTAGAATACACAATGTAGAACTCAGAATATAGAATATAGAATACGGAAAACAGAATATAGAATATAGAATATAGAATGATGAACACAAAATTTAGAATATACAATGGAGAATATAGAACCCAGAATTTAGATCATGGAATGCAGAACACAGTATTTAGAGTATATACTACCGAATGCAGAATATGAAATTAAGAATATAGAATGTAGAATACAGAATATGGAATATAGAATACGGAATGCAGAATATAGAATATAGAATATAGAATGATGAACACAAAATTTAGAATATAGAATAGAGAATATAGAACCCAGAATTTAGAACATGGAATGCAGAACACAGAATTTAAAATATAGAATACCGAATACTGAATATTCAATTTAGAATATAGAATGAAAGACACAGAGTATAGTATATAGAAAACGGAATACTAAATATACAATTTAGAAAATAGAATGTAGAACACACAATATAGAATATAGAATACGGAATACAGAATATAGAATATAGAATATAGAATCATGAACACAAAATTTAGAATATAGAATAGAGAATATAGAACCCAGAATTTATAACATGGAATGCAGAACACAGAATTTAAAATATAGAATACCGAATACTGAATATACAATTTAGAATATAGAATGAAAGACACAGAGTATAGTATATAGAAAACGGAATACTGAATATACAATTTAGAATATAGAATGTAGAACACACAATATAGAATATAGAATACGGAATGCAGAATATAGAATACAGAATATAGAATGTAGAACACAGAATATAGAATATTGAATACAGTATATGGAACAAAAAATTTAGAACATGGAATGCAGAACACATTATTTAGAATATAGAATACTGCATACTGAATATAGAATATGAATATACAATTTAGAACACAGAATTTAGAATATAGAATACAGAATAATTAATATATAATTTAGAATATAGAAAGTAGAAAACAGAATATAGAATATAGAATACGGAATGGAGAATATAGAATACAGAATATAGAATGTAGAACACAGAATTTGGAATATTGAATACAGTATATAGAACAAAAAATTAAGAACATGGAATGCAGAACCCATTATTTAGAATATAGAATACTGAATACTGAATATAGAATTTTTTATATACAATGTAGAACACAGAATATAGTATATGGGAAACAAAATACAAAAGTCAGAATTGAGAGCATGGAATGCAGAAAACAGCATTTAGAATATAGTATACAGAATACTGAATATAGAATTTAGAATATACAATGTAGAACACAGGGTATGGAATGTAGAATACGGAATGCAGAATATTGAATACAGAATATAGAATATAGAACACAGAATTTAGAATATGGAAAACAGAATATAGAACCCAGAATAAAGAACATGGAATGCAGAACACAGAATTTAAAATATAGAATACAGAATACTGAATATAGAATTTAGAATATAGAACGCAGAACACAGAATATAGAATATAGAATACAGAATACAGAATATAGAATTTAGAATATAGAATGTAGAACACAGAGTATAGAATAAAGAAAACGGAATACTGAATATACAATTTAGAACATAGAATGTAGAACACAGAATATGAAATGTATAATACGGAAATCAAAATATTGAATACAGAATATAGAATGTAGAACACAGAATTTAGAATAGAGAAAACAGAATATAAGACCCAGAATATAGAACAAGGTATGCAGAACACAGAATTTAGAATATAGAATACAGATTATTGAATATAGAATTTAGAATATAGATTGCAGAACACAGAATTTAGATTATAGAATACAGAATACTGAATATAGTATTTAGAATATAGAATGTAGAACACAGAATATAGAATATAGAATACAGAAAACTGAATACAGAATTTAGAATATGGAATGCAGAACACAGAATTTAGAATATAAATGCAGAAAACTGAATATAGAATTTAGAATATAGAATGTACAACACACAATATAGAATATACAATAGAGAATATAGAACCCAGAATTTAGAACTTGGAAAACAGAACACAGAATTTAGAATATAGAATAGAGAATACTGTACATAGAATTTAGAACATTGAATGCAGGACACAGAATTTAGAATATAGAATGCACAATACTGTATATAGAATTTAGAATATAGAATGAATAACACAGAATATAGAATACAGACAACGGATGGAGAAAATAGAAGGTACTATATAGACTGAATAACACAAAATATAGAATATAGAATAGAGGATATAGAACCCAGAATATAGAAATGGATGCAGAACTGAGAATTTATAATATAGAATACAGAAGACTGAATAAAGATTTTAGAATATAGAATGTAGAACACAGAATATAGAATATAGAATAGGGAATGCAGAATATAGTATGTAGAATATAGAATGAAGAACACAAGTATAGAATATAGAATAGTGAATATAGAACCCAGAATTTAGAAATGGAATGCAGAACATAGAATTTAGAATATAGAATACAGAATACTGAATAAAGGTTTTAGAGAATAGAATATAGAACACAGAATTTAGAATATAAATATGGAATGCTGAAAATAGTATGTAGAATATAGAATGAAGAACACAATTATAGAATATAGAATAGTGAATATAGAACCCAGAACTAAGAACACGGAATGCAGAACTCAAAATTTAGAATATAGAATACAGAATACTTAATATAAAATTTAGAATATGGAATGTAGAAAACAGAATATAGAATATAGAATACGGAATGCCGAATATAGAATACAGAATATAGAATGTAGAACACAGAATATAGAATATAGAATAGGGAATGCAGAATATAGTACGTAGAATATAGAATGAAGAACACAAGTATAGAATATAGAATAGTGAATATAGAACCCAGAATTTAGAAATGGAATGCAGAACATAGAATTTAGAATATAGAATACAGAATATGAATAAAGGTTTTAGAGAATAGAATATAGAACACAGAATTTAGAATATAAATATGGAATGCTGAAAATAGTATGCAGAATATAGAATGAAGAACACAATTATAGAATATACAATAGTGAATATAGAACCCAGAACTAAGAACACGGAATGCAGAACTCAAAATTTAGAATATAGAATACAGAATACTTAATATAAAATTTAGAATATGGAATGTAGAAAACAGAATATAGAATATAGAATACGGAATGCCGAATATAGAATACAGAATATAGAATGTAGAACACAGAATATAGAATATAGAATAGGGAATGCAGAATATAGTACGTAGAATATAGAATGAAGAACACAAGTATAGAATATAGAATAGTGAATATAGAACCCAGAATTTAGAAATGGAATGCAGAACATAGAATTTAGAATATAGAATACAGAATACTGAATAAAGGTTTTAGAGAATAGAATATAGAACACAGAATTTAGAATATAAATATGGAATACTGAAAATAGTATGCAGAATATAGAATGAAGAACACAATTATAGAATATACAATAGTGAATATAGAACCCAGAACTAAGAACACGGAATGCAGAACTCAAAATTTAGAATATAGAATACAGAATACTTAATATAAAATTTAGAATATGGAATGTAGAAAACAGAATATAGAATATAGAATACGGAATGCCGAATATAGAATACAGAATATAGTATTTAGAACACAGAATATAGAATATTGAATACAGTATATGGAACAAAAAATTTAGAACATGGAATGCAGAACGCAATATTTAGAATATAGAATACTGAATACTGAATATAGAATATGAATATACAATGTAGAACACAGAATTTAGAAAATAGAATACAGAGTACTGAATATAGAATTTGGAATATACAATGTAGAACACAGAATATAGAATATAGTATACGGAATGCATAATATAGGATACAGAAAATAGAATGTAGAACACAGAATAGAGAATATGGAAAACAGAATACAAAACCGAGAATTGAGAACATGGACTTCAGAACAAATAATTAACAATATACAATACAGAATACTGAATATAGAATTTTGAATATACAATGTAGAACACAGAATTTAGATATATAATTAAGAATACTGAATATAGAATTTAGAATATAGAATGTAGAACACAGAATATAGAATAGAGAATAGAGAACCCAGAATTTAGTACTTGGAATGCAGAACACAGAATTTTGAATATAGAATACAGAATACTGAATATAAAATTTAGAACATAGAATGTTGAACACAGAATATAGAATACGGTATGCAGAATATACAATAAAGAAGAGTGAATGCAGAACACAGAATATAGAATATGGAAAACAGAATACAGAACTCAGACATTAGAACATGGAATGCAGAACACAGAATTTAAAATATAGTATACAGAATACTGAATATAGAATTAGAAATTAGAATGCAGAACACAGAATTAAGATTATATAATGCAGAATTCTGTATATAGAATTTATAAACAGGAATGCAGAACACAGAATTTAGAATAGAGAATGCAGAATACTGTATATAGTATTTAGAATATAGAATGAATAACACAGAATATAGAATATAGACTACGGAATGGAGAAAATAGAAGGTAGAATATAGACTGAATAACACAAAATATAGAATATAGAATAGACAATATAGATCCCAGAATATAGAAATGGAATGCAGAATATAGAATTTTGAATACAGAATACAGAAAACTGAATAAAGATTTTAGAATATAGAATGTAGAACACAGAATATAGAATATAGAATAGGGAATGCAGAATATAGTATGTAGAATATAGAATGAAGAACACAAGTATAGAATATAGAATAGTGAATATAGAAACCAGAACTTAGAACACGGAATGCAGAACACAGAATTTGAATATAGAATACATAATACTGAATATAGAATTTAGAATATAGAATGCAGAACACAGAATTTATAATATAGAATGCAGAATACAGAATATTGATTTTATAAACATGAATGCAGAACACAGAATTTAGAATATAGAATGAAGAACACTGAATAGAGTATTTAGAATATACAATGAAGAACACAGAATATAGAATTTAGAATATAGAATAGAGAACCCAGGATATAGAACATGAAATGCAGAGCACAGAATTTAGAATATAGAACACAGAATACTGAATATAAGTTTAGGATATAGAATATAGAACACAGAGTATAGTATATAGAATACGGAATACTGAATATACAATTTAGAATATAGAATGTAGAACACAGAATATAGAATATAGAATACGGAATGCAGAATATAGAATACAGAACATAGAATGAAGAACACAGAATATAGAATATGGAAAACCAAATACAAAACCCAGAATTGAAAACATGGGATGCACAACAGAGAATTAAGAATATAGAACACAGAATACTGAATATAGAATTTAGAATAAATAATGTAGAACAGAGAACTTAAAATATAGAATATAGTATGCTGAAAATGGAATTTAGAATATAGAATGTTGAACACAGAAAATAGAAAATAGAATAGAGAATATAGAACCCAGAATTTAGAACATGGAATGCAGAACACAGAATTTAGAATATAGAATACAGTATACTGAATATAGAATTGAGAATATACAATGTAGAACTCAGAATATAGAATATAGAATACGGAATGCAGAATATACAATATAGAATATAGAATGATGAACACAAAATTTAGAATATAGAATAGAGAATATAGAACCCAGAATTTAGATCATGGAATGCAGAACACAGTATTTAGAGTATATACTACCGAATGCTGAATATGAAATTAAGAATATAGAATGTAGAATACAGAATATGGAATATAGAATACGGAATGCAGAATATAGAATAAAGAATATAGAATGATGAACACAAAATTTAGAATATAGAATAGAGAATATAGAACCCAGAATTTAGAACATGGAATGCAGAACACAGAATTTAAAATATAGAATACCGAATACTGAATATTCAATTTAGAATATAGAATGAAAGACACAGAGTATAGTATATAGAAAACGGAATACTGAATATACAATTTAGAATATAGAATGTAGAACACACAATATAGAATATAGAATACGGAATGCAGAATATAGAATATAGAATATAGAATGAAGAACACAAAATTTAGAATATAGAATAGAGAATATAGAACCCAGAATTTAGAACATGGAATGCAGAACACAGAATTTAAAATATAGAATACCGAATACTGAATATACAATTTAGAATATTGAATGAAAGACACAGAATATAGTATATAGAAAACGGAATACTGAATATACAATTTAGAATATAGAATGTAGAACACACAATATAGAATATAGAATACGGAATGCAGAATATAGAATACAGAATATAGAATGTTGAACACTGAATATAGAAATAGGAATACAGAATACAGAACCCAGAATTTGGAACATGGAATGCAGAGCACAGAATTTAAAATATGGAATACAGAATACAGAATATAAAATTTAGAATATACAATATAGAACACAGAATATGGAATGTAGAATACGGAATGCAGAATATTTTACACAGAATATAGAATATAGAACACAGAATTTAGAATATGGAAAACAGGATATAGAACACAGATTATAGAACATGGAATGCAGAACACAGAATTAAAAATATAGAATACAGAAAACTGAATATCGAATTTAGAATATAAAACGCAGAACACAGAAAATAGAATATAGAATACGGAATGCAGAATATAGGATACAGAATATAGAATGTAGAACACAGAATATAGAATATTGAATAGAGTATATGGAACACAAAATTTAGAACATAGAATTCAGAACACAGAGTTTAGAATATAGTATACAGAATACTGACTATAGAATTTAGAATATAGAATGCAGAACAGAGAATTTAGAATATAGAATGCAGAATACTGAATAAAGAATTTATAAACAGGAATGCAAAACAGAATTTAGAATATAGAATACAGAATACAGAATATAGAATTTATATTATAGAACGTATACCACAGAATATAGAGTATAGAATACAGATTGCAGAATATAGAATTCAGAATATAGAATGTAGAACACAGAAAATAGAATATGGAAATCATAATACAAAACCCAGAACTGAGGACATGGAATGAAGAACACAGAATTTAGAATACAGAATAGAGAATACTGAATATAGAATTTAGAATATAAAATGCAGAACCCAGAATTTAGAATATAGAATACAGAATACAGAATATAGAATTTATAATATAGAACGTATACCACAGAATATAGAGTATAGAATACAGATTGCAGAATATAGAATTCAGAATATAGAATTTAGAACACAGAAAATAGAATATGGAAATCATAATACAAAACCCAGAACTGAGGACATGGAATGAAGAACACAGAATTTAGAATACAGAATAGAGAATACTAAATATAGAATTTAGAATATAAAATGCAGAACCCAGAATTTAGAATATAGAATACAGAATACTGAATATAGGATTTAGAACATGGAATGCAGAACACAGATTATGGAATGTAGAATACGGAATGCAGAATATAGAATACAGAATATAGAATGTAGAATACAGAGTATAGAATATGGAAAACAGAATACATAACCCAGAATTTACAACATGGATTTCGGAACACAGAATTTAGAATATAGAATACAGAATACTGAATATAGAATTTAGAATATAGAATGTTGAACACAGAACTTAGAATAGAGAATAATGAATACTGCATATAAAATTTAGAATATAGAATGTAGAACACAGAATAGAGAAAATAGAATAGAGAATATAGAACACACAATTTAGAACATGGAATGCAGAACACAGAATTTAGAATGTAGAACACAGAATATAGAATATAGAATACGGAATGCAGAACAGAGAATATAAAATATAGAATATAGAATGATGAACACAAAATATAGAATAGAGAATATAGAACCCAGAAATTAGAACATGGAATTTAAAACACAGAATTTAGAATATAAAATACAGAATACTGAATATCGAATTAAGAATATAGAATGTAGAACACAGAATATAGAAAATAGAATAGAGAATATAGAACTCACAATTTAGAACATGAAATGCAGAACACAGAATTTAGAATGTAGAACACAGAATACTGAATATAGAATTTGGAATATAGAATGTAGAACACAGAATATAGAATATAGAATACGGAATGCAGAATAGAGAATATAAAATATAGAATATAGAATTATGAACACAAAATATAGATTAGAGAATAGAGAATATAGAACACAGAATTTAGAACATGGAATGTAGAACACAGAATTTAGAATATAAAATACAGAATACTGAATATCGAATTTAGAATATAGAATGTAGAACACAGAATATAGAAAATAGAATAGAGAATATAGAATCAACAATTTAGAATATGGAATGCAGAACACAGAATTTAGAATGTAGAATACAGAATACTGCATATAGAATTTAGAATATAGAATGTAGAACACATAATATAGAATATAGAATACGGAATGCAGAATAGAGAATATAAAATATAGAATATAGAATGATGAACACAAAATATAGAATATAGAATAGAGAATATAGAACCCAGGATTTAGAACATGCAATTTAGAACACAGAATTTAGAATATAAAATACAGAATAATGAATATCGAATTTAGAATATAGAATTTAGAACACAGAATATGGTATGTAGAATACGGAAAGCAGAATATAGAATACATAATATAGAAAGTAGAATACAGAATATAGAATAGGGAAAACAGAATACATAACCCAGAATTTAGAACATGGAATTCAGAACACAGAATTTAGGATATAGTATACAGAATACTGAATATAGAATTTAGAAAATAGAATGCAGTACACAGAATTAAGAATATAGAATGCAGAATACTGTATATAGAATATATAAACAGGAATGCAGAACACAGTATATAGAAAATAGAATAAAGAATACTGAATATAGAATTGAGAATATATATTGAATAACACAGAATATAGATTATAGACTACTGAATGGAGAATATAGAAGGTAGAATAAAGAATGAAGAACACAAAATATAGAATATAAAGTAGAGAATATAGAGCCCAGAATTTAGAATTGGAATGCAGAACATAAAATATAGAATACAGAATACAGAATACGGAATAAATATTTTAGAATATAGAATATAGAACGCAGAATATAGAATATAGAATAGGAAATGCAGAATACAGTATGTAGAATACAGAATGAAAAACAAAAATATAGAATATAGAATGGTGAATATAGAACCCAGAACATAGAACACGGAATGCAGAAAACAGAATTTAGAATATAGAATACAGAATACTTAATATAAAATTTAGAATGTAGAATGTAGAACACAGAATATAGAATATAGAATACGGAATACAGAATATAGTATACAGAATATAGAATGTAGAACTCAGAATATAGAATATTGAATAGAGTATATGGAAACCAAAATTTAGAACATGGAATGCAGAACACAATATTTAGAATATAGAATACAGAATACTGAATATAGAATTTAGAATTTAGAATGTAGAACACAGAATATAGAATACGACATGCAGAATATTGAATACAGAATAAAGAATATAGAACACAGAATATAGAATATGGAAAAAGAATATTGAACCCAGAATATAGAACATGGAATGCAGAACACAGAATTTAAAATAAAGAATGCATAATACTGAATATAGAATTTAGAATATATAACGCAGAACACAGAATATAGAATATAGAATACGGAATGCAGAATATAGAATACAGGATATAGAATTTAGAATACAGAATATATAATATGGAAAACAGAATACAGAAGCCAGAATTTAGAGCATGGAATGCAACACAGAATTTACAATATAGAATACAGATTACTGAATATAGAATTTAGAACATAGAAAGCAGAACCCAGAATTTAGAATATAGAATACAGAATACTGAATATAGAATTTAGAATACAGAAAGTAGAACACAGAATATAGAATATAGAATATAGAATACAGATTATAGAAAGCAAAGTTTAGAACATGGAATGCAGTACACAGACTTTAAAATATAGAATACCGAATACTGAACATAGAATATGAATACACAATATAGAACACAGAATTTAGAATATAGGATACCGAATACTGAATATAGAATATAATTATACAATTTAGAGCACAGAATATAGAATATACAATAGAGAATATAGAACACAAAATTTAGAACATGGAACGCAGAACACAGAATTAAGAATATGGAATTCACAATACTGTATATAGAATTTAGACTATAGAATGAATAACAGAGAATATAGAATATAGAATACGGAATGGAGAATATAGAAGGTAGAATATAGAATGAAGAACACAATATATAGAATATAGTATAGAGAATATAGAACACAGAAATTAGGAATGTAATGCAGAACAGAGAATTTATAATATAGAATACAGAATACTGAATAAAGATTTTAGAATATAGAATGTAGAACACAGAATATAGAATATAGAATAGGGAATGCAGAACATACTACGTAGAATACAGAAAGAAGAACACAAATATAGAATATAGAATAGTGAATATAGAACCCAGAAGTAAAAACACGGAATGCAGAACACAGAATTTAGAATATAGAATACAGAATACTTAATATAAAATTTAGAATATAGAATGTAGAAAACAGAATATAGAATATACAATACGGAATGCAGAATATAGAATACAGAATATAGAAAGTAGAACACAGAATATAGAATATTGAATAGAGTATATGGAACACAAATTTAGAACATGGAATGCAGAACACAGAATTTAGAATATAGAATACAGAATACTGAATATAGAATTTAGAATATAGAGTGTTGCGCACAAAATATAGAATATAAAAAACGTAATGCAGAATAAAGAATACAGAATATGGAACGTAGAACAGAGAATATAAAATATGAGAAACAAAATACAAAAGTCAGAATTGAGAACATGGTATGCAGAACACAGCATTTAGAATATAGTGTACAGAATACTGAATATAGAATTTAGAATATAGAACGCAGAACACAGAATATAGAATATAGAATACAGAATACAGAATATAGAATTTAGAATATAGAATGTAGAACACAGAGTATAGAATAAAGAAAACGGAATACTGAATATACAATTTAGAACATAGAATGTAGAACACAGAATATGAAATATATAATACGGAATGCAGAATATTGAATAGAGAATATAGAATGTAGAACACAGAATTTAGAATATGGAAAACAGAATATAGAACCCAGAATTTAGAACATGGAATGCAGAACACAGAATTTAGAATATAGGATACAGATTATTGAATATAGAATTTAGAATGTAGATTGTAGAACACAGAATTTAGATTATAGACTACAGAATACTGAATATAGTATTTATAATATAGAATGTAGAACACAGAATATAGAATATAGAATACAGTATATAGAAATCAAAATTTAGAACATGGAATGCAGAACACAGAATTTAGAAAATAGAATACGGAATACTGAATATAGAATATGAATATACAATGTAGAACACAGAATTTAGAATATAGAATACAGAATACTGAATATAGAATTTAGAATATACAATGTAGAACACAGAATATAGAATATAGAATACAGAAAACTGAATACAGGATTTAGAATATGGAATGCAGAACACCGAATTTAGAATAAAAATACAGAAAACTGAATATAGAATTTAGAATATAGAATGTACAACACACAATATAGAATATACAATAGAGAATATAGAACACAGAATTTACAACATGGATTGCAGAACACAGAATTTAAAATATAGAATACCGCATACTGAATATAGAATATGAATATACAATATAGAACCCAGAATTTAGAATATAGAATACATAATACTGAATATAGGATTTAGAATATACAATGTAGAACCGAGAATATAGAATATAGAATACGGAATGCAGAATATAGAATACAGAATATAGAATGTAGAACACAGAACATAGAATATGGAAAACATAATACAAAACCCAGAATTGAGGACATGTAATGCAGAACACAGAATTTAGAATATAGAATAGTGAATACTGAATATAGAATTTAGAAAATTGAATGCAGAGCACAGAATTTAGAATATAGAATGCAGAATACTGTATATAGGATTTAGAATATAGAAAGAAAAACACAGAATATAGAATATAGACTACGGAATGGAGAATATAGAAGGTACAATATAGACTGAAGAACACAAAATATAGAATATAGAATGGAGAATATAGAACCCACAATATAGAAATGGAATGCAGAACAGAGAATTTAGAATATAGCATAGAGAAAACTAAATAAAGTTTTTAGAATATAGGATGTAGAACACAGAATATAGAATATAGAATAGAGAATAGAGAACCCAGGATATAGAACATGGAATGCAGAACACAGAATTTAGAATATAGAACACAGAATACTGAATATAAATTTAGAATATAGAATATAGAACACAGAGTATAGAATACAGAATACGGAATAATGAATATACAATTTAGAATATAGAATGTAGAACACAGAAAATAGAATATAGAATACGGAATGCAGGAAATACAATACAGAACATAGAATGTAGAACACAGAATATAGAATATGGAAAACAGAATACAAAACCCAGAATTGAAAACATGAAATGCACAACAGAGAATTAAGAATACAGAATACAGAATACTGAAAATATGATTTAGAATACAGAGTGTAGAACAGAGAATTAGAACATAGAATATATTATACTGAATATAGAATTTAGAATATAGAATATAGAACACAGAATATAGAAAATAGAATAGAGAATATAGAACCCAGAATATAGAACATGGAATGCAGAACACAGAATTTAGAATATAGAATACAGAATACTGAATATAGAATTTAGAATATACAATGCAGAACGCAGAATATAGAATATAGAATATAGAATGTAGAACACAGAGTATAGAATATAGAATGATGAACACGAAATATAGAATATGGAATAGAGAATATAGAACCCAGAATTTAGAACATGGAATGCAGAACACAGAATTTAGAATATAGAATACAGAATACTGAATATCGAATTTAGAATATAGAATGTAGAACACAGAATTTGGTATGTAGAATACGAAATGCAGAATATTGTATTCAGAATATAGAATTTAGAACACAAAATATAGAATATGGAAAACAGAATATAGAACGCAGAGTGTAGATCATGGAATGCAGAACACAGAATTTAGAGTATATAATACCGAATACTTAATATAAAATTTAGAATATAGAATGTAGAATACAGAATATGGAATGTAGAATACGAAATGCAGAAAATTGAATACAGATTATAGAATGTAGAACACAGAATTTAGAATATGGAAAACAGAATATAGAACCCAGAATTTAGAACATGGAAAGCAGAACACAAAATTAAGAATATAGAATACAGATTACTGAATATAGAATTTAGAATATAGAATGTAGAACACAGAATTTAGCATATAGAAAACAGAATACTGAATATAAAATTTAGAATATAGAATGCAGAACACAGAATATAGAATATAGAATACAGAATATAGAACCCAAAATTTAGAACATGGAATGCAGAACACAGAATTTAAAGTATAGAATAACGAATACTGAATATAGAATATGAATATACAATATAGAACCCAGAATTTAGAATATAGAATACATAATACTGAATATAGGATTTAGAATATACAATGTAGAACCAAGAATATAGAATATAGAATACAGAATGCAGAATATAGAACAGAATATAGAAAGTAGAACACAGAATATAGAATATTGAATAGAGTATATGGAACAAAAAATTTAGAACATGGAATGCAGAACACAGAATTTAGAATATAGATTACAGTATACTGAATATAGAATTTAGAATATAGAATTTTGAACACAGAATATAGAATATAAAAAACGTAATGCAGAATATAGAATACAGAATATAGAATGTAAAACACAGCATATAGAATATGGGAAACAAAATACAAAAGTTAGAAATGAGAACAGGGAATGCAGAACACAGCATTTAGAATATAGTATACAGAATACTGAATATAGAATTTAGAATAGACAATGTAGAACACAGAGTATGGAATGTAGAATACGGAATGCAGAATATTGAATATAGAATATAGAATATAGAACACAGAATTTAGAATATGGAAAACAGAATATAGAACCCAGAATAAAGAACATGGAATGCAGAACACAGAATTTAATATATAGAATACAGAATACTGAACATAGAATTTAGATTATAGAACGCAGAACACAGAATATAGAATATAGAATACAGAATACTGAATATAGTATTTAGAATATAGAATGTAGAACACAGAGTATAGAATATAGAATACGGAATACTGAATATACAATTTAAAATATAGAATGTAGAACACAGAATATGAAATGTATTATACGGAATGCAGAAAATTGAATAGAGAATATGGAATGTAGAACACAGAATTTAGAATATGGAGAAAAGAATATAGAACCCAGAATTAGAACATGGAATGCAGAACACAGAATTTAGAATATAGAATACAGATTATTGAATATAGAAATTAGAATATAGATTGTAGAACACAGGATTTAGATTATAGAGTACAGAATACTGAATATAGTATTTAGAATATAGAATGTAGAACACAGAATATAGAATATAGAATACAGAATATAGAAATCAAAATTTAGAACATGGAATGCAGAACACAGAATTTAGAAAATAGAATACGGAATACTGAATATAGAATATGAATATACAATGTAGAACACCAATTTAGAATATAGAATACAGAATACTGAATATAGAATTTAGAATATACAATGTAGAACAAAGAATATAGAATATAGAATACAGAAAACTGAATACAGAATTTAGATTAAGGAATGCAGAACACAGAATTTAGAATATAAATACAGAAAACTGAATATAGAATTTAGAATATAGAATGTACAAAACACAATATAAAATATACAATAGAGAATATAGAACTCAGAATTTACAACATGGATTACAGAACACCGAATTTAATATATAGATTACAGAATACTGAATATAGAATATGAATATAAAATATAGAACCCAGAATCTAGAATATAGAATACATAATACTGAATATAGGATTTAGAGTATACAACGTAGAACCGAGAATATAGAATATAGAGTACGGAATGCAGAATACAATATACAGAATATAGAAATTAGAACACAGAATTTAGAATATGGAAAACAGGATATAGAACCCAGAATATAGAACATGGAATGCAGAACACAGAATTTAAAATATAGAATACAGAATACTGAATATAGAATTTAGAATATAGAACGCAGAACACAGAATATAGAATATAGAATACAGAATACAGAATATAGAATTTAGAATATAGAATGTAGAACACAGAGTATAGAATAAAGAAAAAGGAATACTGAATATACAAATTAGAACATTGAATTTAGAACACAGAATATGAAATTTATAATACGGAATGCAGAATATTGAATAGAGAATATAGAATGTAGAACACAGAATTTAGAATATGGAAAACAGAATATAGAACCCAGAATTTAGAACATGGAATGCAGAACACAGAATTTAGAATATAGAATACACATTATTGAATATAGAAATTAGAATATAGATTGTAGAACACAGGATTTAGATTATAGAGTACAGAATACTGAATATAGTATTTAGAATATAGAATGTAGAACACAGAATATAGAATATAGAATACAGAATATAGAAATCAAAATTTAGAACATGGAATGCAGAACACAGAATTTAGAAAATAGAATACGGAATACTGAATATAGAATATGAATATACAATGTAGAACACCAATTTAGAATATAGAATACAGAATACTGAATATAGAATTTAGAATATACAATGTAGAACACAGAATATAGAATATAGAATACAGAAAACTGAATACAGAATTTAGATTATGGAATGCAGAACACAGAATTTAGAATATAAATACAGAAAACTGAATATAGAATTTAGAATATAGAATGTACAAAACACAATATAAAATATACAATAGAGAATATAGAACTCAGAATTTACAACATGGATTACAGAACACCGAATTTAAAATATAGATTACAGAATACTGAATATAGAATATGAATATAAAATATAGAACCCAGAATTTAGAATATAGAATACATAATACTGATTATAGGATTTAGAATATACAACGTAGAACCGAGAATATAGAATATAGAGTACGGAATGCAGAATACAGTATACAGAATATAGAAATTAGAACACAGAATTTAGAATATGGAAAACAGGATATAGAACCCAGAATATAGAACATGGAATGCAGAAAACAGTATTTAAAATATAGTATACCGAATACTGAATATAGAATTTAGAACATAGAATGCAGAACACAGAATTAAGATTATTGAATGCAGAATACTGTATACAGAATTTATAAACAAGAATGCAGAACACAGAATTTAGAAAAGAGAATAAAGAATACTGAATATAGAATTTAGAATATATAATATATAACACAGAATATAGAATATAGACTACGGAAAGGAGAATATAGGAGGTAGAATGATGAATGAAGAACACAACATATAGAATATAGAATAGAGAATATAGAACCCAGAATTTAGAAATGGAAGGCAGAACATAGAATTTAGAATATAGAATACAGAATACTGAATAAAGGTTTTAGAGAATAGAATATAGAACAAAGAATTTAGAATATAAATAGGGAATGCTGAAAATAGTATGCAGAATATAGAATGAAGAACACAATTATAGAATATAGAATAGTGAATATAGAACCCAGAACTAAGAACACGGAATGCAGAACTCAGAATTTAGAATATAGAATACAGAATACTTAATATAAAATTTAGAATATGGAACGTAGAAAACAGAATATAAAATATAGAATACGGAATGCCGAATATAGAATACAGAATATAGAATGTAGAACACAGAATATAGAATATAGAATACGGAATGCCGAATATAGAATACAGAATATAGTATTTAGAACACAGAATATAGAATATTGAATACAGTATATGGAACACAAAATTTAGAACATGGAATGCAGAACACATTATTTAGAATATAGAATACTGAATACTGAATATAGAATATGAATATACAATGTAGAACACAGAATTTAGAAAATAGAATACAGAATACTGAATATAGAATTTGGAATATACAATGTAGAACACAGAATATAGAATATAGTATACGGAATGCATAATATAGGATACAGAAAATAAAATGTAGAACACAGAATAGAGAATATGGAAAACAGAATACAAAACCGAGAATTGAGAACATGGACTTCAGAACAAATAATTAACAATATACAATACAGAATACTGAATATAGAATTTTGAATATACAATGTAGAACACAGAATTTAGATATATAATTAAGAATACTGAATATAGAATTTAGAATATAGAATGTAGAACACAGAATATAGAATAGAGAATAGAGAACCCAGAATTTAGAACTTGGAATGCAGAACACAGAATTTTGAATATAGAATACAGAATACTGAATATAAAATTTAGAACTTAGAATGTTGAACACAGAATATAGAATACGGTATGCAGAATATACAATACAGAATAGTGAATGCAGAACACAGTCTATAGAATATGGAAAACAGAATACAGAACTCAGACTTTAGAACATGGAATGCAGAACACAGAATTTAAAATATAGTATACAGAATACTGAATATAGAATTAGAACTTAGAATGCAGAACACAGAATTAAGATTATATAATGCAAAATTCTGTATATAGAATTTATAAACAGGAATGCAGAACACAGAATTTAGAATAGAGAATGCAGAATACTGTGTATAGTATTTAGAATATAGAATGAATAACACAGAATATAGAATATAGACTACGGAATGGAGAAAATAGAAGGTAGAATATAGACTGAATAACACAAAATATAGAATATAGAATAGACAATTTAGATCCCAGAATATAGAAATGGAATGCAGAATATAGAATTTTGAATACAGAATACAGAAAACTGAATAAAGATTTTAGAATATAGAATGTAGAACACAGAATATAGAATATAGAATAGGGAATGCAGAATATAGTATGTAGAATATAGAATGAAGAACACAAGTATAGAATATAGAATAGTGAATATAGAAACCAGAACTTAGAACACGGAATGCAGAACACAGAATTTGAATATAGAATACATAATACTGAATATAGAATTTAGAATATAGAATGCAGAACACAGAATTTATAATATAGAATGCAGAATACAGAATATTGATTTTATAAACATGAATGCAGAACACAGAATTTAGAATATAGAATGAAGAACACTGAATAGAGTATTTAGAATATACAATGAAGAACACAGAATATAGAATTTAGAATATAGAATAGAGAACCCAGGATATAGAACATGAAATGCAGAGCACAGAATTTAGAATATAGAACACAGAATACTGAATATAAGTTTAGGATATAGAATATAGAACACAGAGTATAGTATATAGAATACGGAATACTGAATATACAATTTAGAATATATAATGTAGAACACAGAATATAGAATATAGAATACGGAATGCAGAATATAGAATACAGAACATAGAATGAAGAACACAGAATATAGAATATGGAAAACCAAATACAAAACCCAAAATTGAAAACATGGAATGCACAACAGAGAATTAAGAATATAGAACACAGAATACTGAATATAGAATTTAGAATAAAGAATGTAGAACAGAGAATTTAAAATATAGAATATAGTATGCTGAAAATGGAATTTAGAATATAGAATGTTGAACACAGAATATAGAAAATAGAATAGAGAATATAGAACCCAGAATTTAGAACATGGAATGCAGAACACAGAATTTAGAATATAGAATACATTATACTGAATATAGAATTTAGAATACACAATGTAGAACTCAGAATATAGAATATAGAATACGGAATGCAGAATATAGAATATAGAATATAGAATGATGAACACAAAATTTAGAATATAGAATAGAGAATATAGAACCCAGAATTTAGATCATGGAATGCAGAACACAGTATTTAGAGTATATACTACCGAATGCTGAATATGAAATTAAGAATATAGAATGTAGAATACAGAATATGGAATATGGAATACGGAATGCAGAATATAGAATATAGAATATAGAATGATGAACACAAAATTTAGAATATAGAATAGAGAATATAGAACCCAGAATTTAGAACATGGAATGCAGAACACAGAATTTAAAATATAGAATACCGAATACTGAATATTCAATTTAGAATATAGAATGAAAGACACAGAGTATAGTATATAGAAAACGGAATACTGAATATACAATTTAGAATATAGAATGTAGAACACACAATATAGAATATAGAATACGGAATGCAGAATATAGAATATAGAATATAGAATGAAGAACACAAAATTTAGAATATAGAATAGAGAATATAGAACTCAGAATTTAGGACATGGAATGCAGAACACAGAATTTAAAATATAGAATACCGAATACTGAATATACAATTTAGAATATAGAATGAAAGACACAGAATATAGTATATAGAAAACGGAATACTGAATATACAATTTAGAACATAGAATGTAGAACACACAATATAGAATATAGAATACGGAATGCAGAATATAGAATACAGAATATAGAATGTTGAACACTGAATATAGAAATAGGAATACAGAATACAGAACCCAGAATTTAGAACATGGAATGCAGAGCACAGAAATTAAAATATAGAATACCGAATACAGAATATAAAATTTAGAATATACAATATAGAACACAGAATATGGAATGTAGAATACGGAATGCAGAATATTGAACACAGAATATAGAATATAGAACACAGAATTTAGAATATGGAAAACAGGATATAGAACACAGATTATAGAACATGGAATGCAGAACACAGAATTAAAAATATAGAATACAGAAAACTGAATATCGAATTTAGAATATAGAACGCAGAACACAGAAAATAGAATATAGAATACGAAATGCAGAATATAGGATACAGAATATAGAATGTAGAACACAGAATATAGAATATTGAATAGAGTATATGGAACAGAAAATTTAGAACATAGAATTCAGAACACAGAGTGTAGAATATAGTATACAGAATACTGACTATAGAATTTAGAATATAGAATGCAGAACAGAGAATTTAGAATATAGAATGCAGAATACTGAATAAAGAATTTATAAACAGGAATGCAAAACAGAATTTAGAATATAGAATACAGAATACAGAATATAGAATTTATAATATAGAACGCAGTACACAGAATATAGAATATAGAATACAGAATACAGAATATAGAATTTAGAATATAGAATGTAGAACACAGAGTATAGAATAAAGAAAACGGAATACTGAATATACAATTTAGAATATAGAATGTAGAACACAGAATATGAAATGTATAATACGGAATGCAGAATATTGAATAGAGAATATAGAATGTAGAACACAGAATTTAGAATATGGAAAACAGAATATAGAACCCAGAATTTAGAACATGGAATGCAGAACACAGAATTTAGAATATAGAATAAAGATTATTGAATATAGAAATTAGAATATAGATTGTAGAACACAGGATTTACATTATAGAGTACAGAATACTGAATGTAGTATTTAGAATATAGAATGTAGAACACAGAATATAGAATATAGAATACAGAATATAGAAATCAAAATTTAGAACATGGAATGCAGAACACAGAATTTAGAAAATAGAATACGGAATACTGAATATAGAATATGAATATACAATGTAGAACAACAATTTAGAATATAGAATACAGAATACTGAATATAGAATTTAGAATATACAATGTAGAACACAGAATATAGAATATAGAATACAGAAAACTGAATAAAGAATTTAGATTATGGAATGCAGAACACAGAATTTAGAATATAAATACAGAAAACTGAATATAGAATTTAGAATATAGAATGTACAAAACACAATATAAAATATACAATAGAGAATATAGAACTCAGAATTTACAACATGGATTACAGAACACCGAATTTAAAATATAGATTACAGAATACTGAATATAGAATATGAATATAAAATATAGAACCCAGAATTTAGAATATAGAATACATAATACTGAATATAGGATTTAGAATATACAACGTAGAACCGAGAATATAGAATATAGAGTACGGAATGCAGAATACAGTATACAGAATATAGAAATTAGAACACAGAATTTAGAATATGGAAAACAGGATATAGAACCCAGAATATAGAACATGGAATGCAGAAAACTGTATTTAAAATATAGTATACCGAATACTGAATATAGAATTTAGAACATAGAATGCAGAACACAGAAATAAGATTATTGAATGCAGAATACTGTATACAGAATTTATAAACAAGAATGCAGAACACAGAATTTAGAAAAGAGAATAAAGAATACTGAATATAGAATTTAGAATATATAATATATAACACAGAATATAGAATATAGACTACGGAAAGGAGAATATAGGAGGTAGAATGATGAATGAAGAACACAACATATAGAATATAGAATAGAGAATATAGAACCCAGAATTTAGAAATGGAAGGCAGAACATAGAATTTAGAATATAGAATACAGAATACTGAATAAAGATTTTGGCGAATAGAATATAGAACACAGAATTTAGAATATAAATAGGGAATGCTGAAAATAGTATGCAGAATATAGAATGAAGAACACAATTATAGAATATAGAATAGTGAATATAGAACCCAGAACTAAGAACACGGAATGCAGAACTCAGAATTTAGAATATAGAATACAGAATACTTAATATAAAATTTAGAATATGGAACGTAGAAAACAGAATATAAAATATGGAATACGGAATGCCGAATATAGAATACAGAATATAGAATGTAGAACACAGAATATAGAATATAGAATACGGAATGCCGAATATAGAATACAGAATATAGTATTTAGAACACAGAATATAGAATATTGAATACAGTATATGGAACACAAAATTTAGAACATGGAATGCAGAACACATTATTTAGAATATAGAATACTGAATACTGAATATAGAATATGAATATACAATGTAGAACACAGAATTTAGAAAATAGAATACAGAATACTGAATATAGAATTTGGAATATACAATGTAGAACACAGAATATAGAATATAGTATACGGAATGCATAATATAGGATACAGAAAATAAAATGCAGAACACAGAATAGAGAATATAGAAAACAGAATACAAAACCGAGAATTGAGAACATGGACTTCAGAGCAAATAATTAACAATATACAATACAGAATACTGAATATAGAATTTTGAATATACAATGTAGAACACAGAATTTAGATATATAATTAAGAATACTGAATATAGAATTTAGAATATAGAATGTAGAACACAGAATATAGAATAGAGAATAGAGAACCCAGAATTTAGAACTTGGAATGCAGAACACAGAATTTTGAATATAGAATACAGAATACTGAATATAAAATTTAGAACATAGAATGTTGAACACAGAATATAGAATACGGTATGCAGAATATACAATACAGAATAGTGAATGCAGAACACAGTATATAGAATATGGAAAACAGAATACAGAACTCAGACTTTAGAACATGGAATGCAGAACACAGAATTTAAAATATAGTATGCAGAATACTGAATATAGAATTAGAACTTAGAATGCAGAACACAGAATTAAGATTATATAATGCAAAATTCTGTATATAGAATATATAAACAGGAATGCAGAACACAGAATTTAGAATAGAGAATGCAGAATACTGTATATAGAATTTAGAATATAGAATGAATAACACAGAATATAGAATATAGACTACGGAATGGAGAAAATAGAAGGTAGAATATAGACTGAATAACACAAAATATAGAATATAAAATAGAGAATATAGATCCCAGAATATAGAAATGGAATGCAGAATATAGAATTTTGAATACAGAATACAGAAAACTGAATAAAGATTTTAGAATATAGAATGTAGAACACAGAATATAGAATATAGAATAGGGAATGCAGAATATAGTATGTAGAATATAGAATGAAGAACACAAGTATAGAATATAGAATAGTGAATATAGAAACCAGAATTTAGAACACGGAATGCAGAACACAGAATTTATAATATAGAATGCAGAATACTGAATATTGATTATATAAACATGAATGCAGAACACAGAATTTAGAATATAGAATGAAGAACACTGAATAGAGTATTTAGAATATACAATGAAGAACACAGAATATAGAATTTAGAATATAGAATAGAGAACCCAGGATATAGAACATGAAATGCAGAGCACAGAATTTAGAATATAGAACACAGAATACTGAATATAACTTTAGGATATAGAATATAGAACACAGAGTATAGAATATAGAATACGGAATACTGAATATACAATTAAGAATATAGAATGTAGAACACAGAATATAGAATATAGAATACGGAATGCAGAATATAGAATACAGAACATAGAATGAAGAACACAGAATATAGAATATGGAAAACCAAATACAAAACCCAGAATTGAAAACATGGAATGCACAACAGAGAATTAAGAATATAGAACACAGAATACTGAATATAGAATTTAGAATAAAGAATGTAGAACAGAGAATTTAAAATATAGAATATAGTATGCTGAATATGGAATTTAGAATATAGAATGTAGAACACAGAATATAGAAAATAGAATAGAGAATATAGAAACCAGAATTTAGAACATGGAATGCAGAACACAGAATTTAGAATATAGAATACAGTATACTGAATATAGAATTTAGAATACACAATGTAGAACTCAGAATATAGAATATAGAATACGGAAAGCAGAATATAGAATATAGAATATAGAATGATGAACACAAAATTTAGAATATAGAATAGAGAATATAGAACCCAGAATTTAGATCATGGAATGCAGAACACAGTATTTAGAGTATATACTACCGAATGCTGAATATGAAATTAAGAATATAGAATGTAGAATACAGAATATGGAATATAGAATACGGAATGCAGAATATAGAATATAGAATATAGAATGATGAACACAAAATTTAGAATATAGAATAGAGAATATAGAACCCAGAATTTAGAACATGGAATGCAGAACACAGAATTTAAAATATAGAATACCGAATACTGAATATTCAATTTAGAATATAGAATGAAAGACACAGAGTATAGTATATAGAAAACGGAATACTGAATATACAATTTAGAATATAGAATGTAGAACACACAATATAGAATATAGAATACGGAATGCAGAATATAGAATATAGAATATAGAATCATGAACACAAAATTTAGAATATAGAATAGAGAAAATAGAACCCAGAATTTATAACATGGAATGCAGAACACAGAATTTAAAATATAGAATACCGAATACTGAATATACAATTTAGAATATAGAATGAAAGACACAGAGTATAGTATATAGAAAACGGAATACTGAATATACAATTTAGAACATAGAATGTAGAACACACAATATAGAATATAGAATACGGAATGCAGAACATAGAATACAGAATATAGAATGTAGAACACAGAATATAGAATATTGAATACAGTATATGGAACACATAATTTAGAACATGGAATGCAGAACACATTATTTAGAATATAGAATACTGCATACTGAATATAGAATATGAATATACAATGTAGAACACAGAATTTAGAATATAGAATACAGAATAATTAATATATAATTTAGAATATTGAAAGTAGAAAACAGAATATAGAATATAGAATACGGAATGCAGAATATAGAATACAGAATATAGAATGTAGAACACAGAATATGGAATATTGAATACAGTATATAGAACAAAAAATTTAGAACATGGAATGCAGAACCCATTATTTAGAATATAGAATACTGAATACTGAATATAGAATTTTTTATATACAATGTAGAACACAGAATATAGAATATGGGAAACAAAATACAAAAGTCAGAATTGAGAGCATGGAATGCAGAAAACAGCATTTAGAATATAGTATACAGAATACTGAATATAGAATTTAGAATATACAATGTAGAACACAGGGTATGGAATGTAGAATACGGAATGCAGAATATTGAATACAGAATATAGAATATAGAACACAGAATTTAGAATATGGAAAACAGAATATAGAACCCAGAATAAAGAACATGGAATGCAGAACACAGAATTTAAAATATAGAATACCGAATACTGAATATAGAATATGAATATACAATATAGAACCCAGAATTTTGAATATAGAATACATAATACTGAATATAGGATTTAGAATATACAATGTAGAACCGAGAATATAGAATACGGAATGCAGAATATAGTATACAGAATACAGAATGTAGAACACAGAATTTAGAATATGGAAAACAGGATATAGAACCCAGAATATAGAACATGGAATGCAGAAAACAGAATTTAAAATGTACAATAAAGAATACTGAATATCGAATTTAGAATATAGAACGCAGAACACAGAATATAGAATATAGAATACGGAATGCAGAATATAGAATACAGAATATAGAATGTAGAACACAGTACATAGAATATGGAAAGCATAATACAAAACCCAGAATTGAGGACATGTAATGCAGAACACAGAATTTAGAATATTGAATAGTGAATACTGAATATAGAATTTAGAAAATTGAATGCAGAGCACAGAATTTAGAATATAGAATGCAGAATACTGTATATAGGATTTAGAATATAGAAAGAAAAACACAGAATAGAGAATATAGACTACGGAATGGAGAATATAGAAGGTACAATATAGACTGCAGAACACAAAATATAGAATATAGAATGGAGAATATAGAACCCACAATATAGAAATGGAATGCAGAACAGAGAATTTAGAATATAGAATAGAGAAAACTAAATAAAGTTTTTAGAATATAGAATGTAGAACACAGAATATAGAATATAGAATAGAGAATAGAGAACCCAGGAAATAGAACATGGAATGCAGAACACAGAATTTAGAATATAGAACACAGAATACTGAATATAAATTTAGAATATAGAATATAGAACACAGAGTATAGAATACAGAATACGGAATAATGAATATACAATTTAGAATATAGAATGTAGAACACAGAAAATAGAATATAGAATACGGAATGCAGGAAATACAATACAGAACATAGAATGTAGAACACAGAATATAGAATATGGAAAACAGAATACAAAACCCAGAATTGAAAACATGAAATGCACAACAGAGAATTAAGAATAGAGAATACAGAATACTGAAAATAGGATTTAGAATACAGAGTGTAGAACAGAGAATTAGAACATAGAATATATTATACTGAATATAGAATTTAGAATATAGAATATAGAACACAGAATATAGAAAATAGAATAGAGAATATAGAACCCAGAATATAGAACATGGAATGCAGAACACAGAATTTAGAATATAGAATACAGAATACTGAATATAGAATTTAGAATATACAATGCAGAACGCAGAATATAGAATATAGAATATAGAATGTAGAACACAGAGTATAGAATATAGAATGATGAACACGAAATATAGAATATGGAATAGAGAATATAGAACCCAGAATTTAGAACATGGAATGCAGAACACAGAATTTAGAATATAGAATACAGAATACTGAATATCGAATTTAGAATATAGAATGTAGAACACAGAATTTGGTATGTAGAATACGGAATGCAGAATATTGTATTCAGAATATAGAATTTAGAACACAAAATATAGAAAATGGAAAACAGAATATAGAACGCAGAGTGTAGATCATGGAATGCAGAACACAGAATTTAGAGTATATAATACCGAATACTTAATATAAAATTTAGAATATAGAATGTAGAATACAGAATATGGAATGTAGAATACGAAATGCAGAAAATTGAATACAGATTATAGAATGAAGAACACAAAATTTAGAATATGGAAAACAGAATATAGAACCCAGAATTTAGAACATGGAATGCAGAACACAAAATTAAGAATATAGAATACAGATTACTGAATATAGAATTTAGAATATAGAATGTAGAACACAGAATTTAGTATATAGAATACAGAATACTGAATATAAAATTTAGAATATAGAATGCAGAACACAGAATATAGAATATAGAATACAGAATATAGAACCCAAAATTTAGAACATGGAATGCAGAACACAGAATTTAAAGTATAGAATAACGAATACTGAATATAGAATATGAATATACAATATAGAACCCAGAATTTAGAATATAGAATACATAATACTGAATATAGGATTCAGAATATACAATGTAGAACCAAGAATATAGAATATAGAATACAGAATGCAGAATACAGAACAGAATATAGAAAGTAGAACACAGAATATAGAATATTGAATAGAGTATATGCAACACAAAATTTAGAACATGGAATGCAGAACACAGAATTTAGAATATAGATTACAGAATACTGAATATAGAATTTAGAATATAGAATGTTGAACACAGAATATAGAATATAAAATACGTAATGCAGAATAAAGAATACAGAATATTGAATGTAGAACACAGCATATAGAATATGGGAAACAAAATACAAAAGTCAGAAATGAGAACATGGAATGCAGAACACAGCATTTAGAATATAGTATACAGAATACTGAATATAGAATTTAGAATAGACAATGTAGAACACAGAGTATGGAATGTAGAATACGGAATGCAGAATATTGAATATAGAATATAGAATATAGAACACAGAATTTAGAATATGGAAAACAGAATATAGAACCCAGAATAAAGAACATGGAATGCAGAACACAGAATTTAATATATAGAATACATAATACTGAATATAGAATTTAGATTATAGAACGCAGAACACAGAATATAGAATATAGAATACAGAATACTGAATATAGAATTTAGAATATAGAATGTAGAACACAGAGTATAGAATATAGAATACGGAATTCTGAATATACAATTTAAAATATAGAATGTAGAACACAGAATATGAAATGTATAATACGGAATGTAGAATATTGAATAGAGAATATGGAATGTAGAACACAGAATTTAGAATATGGAGAAAAGAATATAGAACCCAGAATTTAGAACATGGAATGCAGAACACAGAATTTAGAATATAGAATACAGATTATTGAATATAGAAATTAGAATATAGATTTTAGAACACAGGATTTAGATTATAGAGTACAGAATACTGAATATAGTATTTAGAATATAGAATGTAGAACACAGAATATAGAATATAGAATACAGAATCTAGAAATCAAAATTTAGAACATGGAATGCAGAACACAGAATTTAGAAAATAGAACACGAAATACTGAATATAGAATATGAATATACAATGTAGAACACCAATTTAGAATATAGAATACAGAATACTGAATATAGAATTTAGAATATACAATATAGAACACAGAATATAGAATATAGAATACAGAAAACTGAATACAGAATTTAGATTATGGAATGCAGAACACAGAATTTAGAATATAAATACAGAAAACTGAATATTGAATTTAGAATATAGAATGTACAAAACAAAATATAAAATATACAATAGATAATATAGAACTCAGAATTTACAACATGGATTACAGAACACCGAATTTAAAATATAGATTACAGAATACTGAATATAGAATATGAATATAAAATATAGAACCCAGAATTTAGAATATAGAATACATAATACTGAATATAGGATTTAGAATATACAACGTAGAACCGAGAATATAGAATATAGAGTACGGAATGCAGAATACAGTATACAGAATATAGAAATTAGAACACAGAATTTAGAATATGGAAAACAGGATATAGAACCCAGAATATAGAACATGGAATGCAGAAAACAGTATTTAAAATATAGTATACCGAATACTGAATATAGAATTTAGAACATAGAATGCAGAACACAGAATTAAGATTATTGAATGCAGAATACTGTATACAGAATTTATAAACAAGAATGCAGAACACAGAATTTAGAAAAGAGAATAAAGAATACTGAATATAGAATTTAGAATATATAATATATAACACAGAATATAGAATATAGACTACGGAAAGGAGAATATAGGAGGTAGAATGATGAATGAAGAACACAACATATAGAATATAGAATAGAGAATATAGAACCCAGAATTTAGAAATGGAATGCAGAACATAGAATTTAGAATATAGAATACAGAATACTGAATAAAGGTTTTAGAGAATAGAATATAGAACACAGAATTTAGAATATAAATAGGGAATGCTGAAAATAGTATGCAGAATATAGAATGAAGAACACAATTATAGAATATAGAATAGTGAATATAGAACCCAGAACTAAGAACACGGAATGCAGAACTCAGAATTTAGAATATAGAATACAGAATACTTAATATAAAATTTAGAATATGGAACGTAGAAAACAGAATATAAAATATAGAATACGGAATGCCGAATATAGAATACAGAATATAGAATGTAGAACACAGAATATAGAATATAGAATACGGAATGCCGAATATAGAATACAGAATATAGTATTTAGAACACAGAATATAGAATATTGAATACAATATATGGAACACAAAATTTAGAACATGGAATGCAGAACACATTATTTAGAATATAGAATACTGAATACTGAATATAGAATATGAATATACAATGTAGAACACAGAATTTAGAAAATAGAATACAGAATACTGAATATAGAATTTGGAATATACAATGTAGAACACAGAATATAGAATATAGTATACGGAATGCATAATATAGGATACAGAAAATAAAATGTAGAACACAGAATAGAGAATATGGAAAACAGAATACAAAACCGAGAATTGAGAACATGGACTTCAGAACAAATAATTAACAATATACAATACAGAATACTGAATATAGAATTTTGAATATACAATGTAGAACACAGAATTTAGATATATAATTAAGAATACAGAATATAGAATTTAGAATATAGAATGTAGAACACAGAATATAGAATAGAGAATAGAGAACCCAGAATTTAGAACTTGGAATGCAGAACACAGAATTTTGAATATAGAATACAGAATACTGAATATAAAATTTAGAACATAGAATGTTGAACACAGAATATAGAATACGGTATGCAGAATATACAATACAGAATAGTGAATGCAGAACACAGTATATAGAATATGGAAAACAGAATACAGAACTCAGACTTTAGAACATGGAATGCAGAACACAGAATTTAAAATATAGTATGCAGAATACTGAATATAGAATTAGAACTTAGAATGCAGAACACAGAATTAAGATTATATAATGCAAAATTCTGTATATAGAATATATAAACAGGAATGCAGAACACAGAATTTAGAATAGAGAATGCAGAATACTGTATATAGAATTTAGAATATAGAATGAATAACACAGAATATAGAATATAGACTACGGAATGGAGAAAATAGAAGGTAGAATATAGACTGAATAACACAAAATATAGAATATAAAATAGAGAATATAGATCCCAGAATATAGAAATGGAATGCAGAATATAGAATTTTGAATACAGAATACAGAAAACTGAATAAAGATTTTAGAATATAGAATGTAGAACACAGAATATAGAATATAGAATAGGGAATGCAGAATATAGTATGTAGAATATAGAATGAAGAACACAAGTATAGAATATAGAATAGTGAATATAGAAACCAGAATTTAGAACACGGAATGCAGAACACAGAATTTATAATATAGAATGCAGAATACAGAATATTGATTATATAAACATGAATGCAGAACACAGAATTTAGAATATAGAATGAAGAACACTGAATAGAGTATTTAGAATATACAATGAAGAACACAGAATATAGAATTTAGAATATAGAATAGAGAACCCAGGATATAGAACATGAAATGCAGAGCACAGAATTTAGAATATAGAACACAGAATACTGAATATAACTTTAGGATATAGAATATAGAACACAGAGTATAGAATATAGAATACGGAATACTGAATATACAATTAAGAATATAGAATGTAGAACACAGAATATAGAATATAGAATACGGAATGCAGAATATAGAATACAGAACATAGAATGAAGAACACAGAATATAGAATATGGAAAACCAAATACAAAACCCAGAATTGAAAACATGGAATGCACAACAGAGAATTAAGAATATAGAACACAGAATACTGAATATAGAATTTAGAATAAAGAATGTAGAACAGAGAATTTAAAATATAGAATATAGTATGCTGAATATGGAATTTAGAATATAGAATGTAGAACACAGAATATAGAAAATAGAATAGAGAATATAGAAACCAGAATTTAGAACATGGAATGCAGAACACAGAATTTAGAATATAGAATACAGTATACTGAATATAGAATTTAGAATACACAATGTAGAACTCAGAATATAGAATATAGAATACGGAAAGCAGAATATAGAATATAGAATATAGAATGATGAACACAAAATTTAGAATATAGAATAGAGAATATAGAACCCAGAATTTAGATCATGGAATGCAGAACACAGTATTTAGAGTATATACTACCGAATGCTGAATATGAAATTAAGAATATAGAATGTAGAATACAGAATATGGAATATAGAATACGGAATGCAGAATATAGAATATAGAATATAGAATGATGAACACAAAATTTAGAATATAGAATAGAGAATATAGAACCCAGAATTTAGAACATGGAATGCAGAACACAGAATTTAAAATATAGAATACCGAATACTGAATATTCAATTTAGAATATAGAATGAAAGACACAGAGTATAGTATATAGAAAACGGAATACTGAATATACAATTTAGAATATAGAATGTAGAACACACAATATAGAATATAGAATACGGAATGCAGAATATAGAATATAGAATATAGAATCATGAACACAAAATTTAGAATATAGAATAGAGAAAATAGAACCCAGAATTTATAACATGGAATGCAGAACACAGAATTTAAAATATAGAATACCGAATACTGAATATACAATTTAGAATATAGAATGAAAGACACAGAGTATAGTATATAGAAAACGGAATACTGAATATACAATTTAGAACATAGAATGTAGAACACACAATATAGAATATAGAATACGGAATGCAGAACATAGAATACAGAATATAGAATGTAGAACACAGAATATAGAATATTGAATACAGTATATGGAACACATAATTTAGAACATGGAATGCAGAACACATTATTTAGAATATAGAATACTGCATACTGAATATAGAATATGAATATACAATGTAGAACACAGAATTTAGAATATAGAATACAGAATAATTAATATATAATTTAGAATATTGAAAGTAGAAAACAGAATATAGAATATAGAATACGGAATGCAGAATATAGAATACAGAATATAGAATGTAGAACACAGAATATGGAATATTGAATACAGTATATAGAACAAAAAATTTAGAACATGGAATGCAGAACCCATTATTTAGAATATAGAATACTGAATACTGAATATAGAATTTTTTATATACAATGTAGAACACAGAATATAGAATATGGGAAACAAAATACAAAAGTCAGAATTGAGAGCATGGAATGCAGAAAACAGCATTTAGAATATAGTATACAGAATACTGAATATAGAATTTAGAATATACAATGTAGAACACAGGGTATGGAATGTAGAATACGGAATGCAGAATATTGAATACAGAATATAGAATATAGAACACAGAATTTAGAATATGGAAAACAGAATATAGAACCCAGAATAAAGAACATGGAATGCAGAACACAGAATTTAAAATATAGAATACCGAATACTGAATATAGAATATGAATATACAATATAGAACCCAGAATTTTGAATATAGAATACATAATACTGAATATAGGATTTAGAATATACAATGTAGAACCGAGAATATAGAATACGGAATGCAGAATATAGTATACAGAATACAGAATGTAGAACACAGAATTTAGAATATGGAAAACAGGATATAGAACCCAGAATATAGAACATGGAATGCAGAAAACAGAATTTAAAATGTACAATAAAGAATACTGAATATCGAATTTAGAATATAGAACGCAGAACACAGAATATAGAATATAGAATACGGAATGCAGAATATAGAATACAGAATATAGAATGTAGAACACAGTACATAGAATATGGAAAGCATAATACAAAACCCAGAATTGAGGACATGTAATGCAGAACACAGAATTTAGAATATTGAATAGTGAATACTGAATATAGAATTTAGAAAATTGAATGCAGAGCACAGAATTTAGAATATAGAATGCAGAATACTGTATATAGGATTTAGAATATAGAAAGAAAAACACAGAATAGAGAATATAGACTACGGAATGGAGAATATAGAAGGTACAATATAGACTGCAGAACACAAAATATAGAATATAGAATGGAGAATATAGAACCCACAATATAGAAATGGAATGCAGAACAGAGAATTTAGAATATAGAATAGAGAAAACTAAATAAAGTTTTTAGAATATAGAATGTAGAACACAGAATATAGAATATAGAATAGAGAATAGAGAACCCAGGAAATAGAACATGGAATGCAGAACACAGAATTTAGAATATAGAACACAGAATACTGAATATAAATTTAGAATATAGAATATAGAACACAGAGTATAGAATACAGAATACGGAATAATGAATATACAATTTAGAATATAGAATGTAGAACACAGAAAATAGAATATAGAATACGGAATGCAGGAAATACAATACAGAACATAGAATGTAGAACACAGAATATAGAATATGGAAAACAGAATACAAAACCCAGAATTGAAAACATGAAATGCACAACAGAGAATTAAGAATAGAGAATACAGAATACTGAAAATAGGATTTAGAATACAGAGTGTAGAACAGAGAATTAGAACATAGAATATATTATACTGAATATAGAATTTAGAATATAGAATATAGAACACAGAATATAGAAAATAGAATAGAGAATATAGAACCCAGAATATAGAACATGGAATGCAGAACACAGAATTTAGAATATAGAATACAGAATACTGAATATAGAATTTAGAATATACAATGCAGAACGCAGAATATAGAATATAGAATATAGAATGTAGAACACAGAGTATAGAATATAGAATGATGAACACGAAATATAGAATATGGAATAGAGAATATAGAACCCAGAATTTAGAACATGGAATGCAGAACACAGAATTTAGAATATAGAATACAGAATACTGAATATCGAATTTAGAATATAGAATGTAGAACACAGAATTTGGTATGTAGAATACGGAATGCAGAATATTGTATTCAGAATATAGAATTTAGAACACAAAATATAGAAAATGGAAAACAGAATATAGAACGCAGAGTGTAGATCATGGAATGCAGAACACAGAATTTAGAGTATATAATACCGAATACTTAATATAAAATTTAGAATATAGAATGTAGAATACAGAATATGGAATGTAGAATACGAAATGCAGAAAATTGAATACAGATTATAGAATGAAGAACACAAAATTTAGAATATGGAAAACAGAATATAGAACCCAGAATTTAGAACATGGAATGCAGAACACAAAATTAAGAATATAGAATACAGATTACTGAATATAGAATTTAGAATATAGAATGTAGAACACAGAATTTAGTATATAGAATACAGAATACTGAATATAAAATTTAGAATATAGAATGCAGAACACAGAATATAGAATATAGAATACAGAATATAGAACCCAAAATTTAGAACATGGAATGCAGAACACAGAATTTAAAGTATAGAATAACGAATACTGAATATAGAATATGAATATACAATATAGAACCCAGAATTTAGAATATAGAATACATAATACTGAATATAGGATTCAGAATATACAATGTAGAACCAAGAATATAGAATATAGAATACAGAATGCAGAATACAGAACAGAATATAGAAAGTAGAACACAGAATATAGAATATTGAATAGAGTATATGCAACACAAAATTTAGAACATGGAATGCAGAACACAGAATTTAGAATATAGATTACAGAATACTGAATATAGAATTTAGAATATAGAATGTTGAACACAGAATATAGAATATAAAATACGTAATGCAGAATAAAGAATACAGAATATTGAATGTAGAACACAGCATATAGAATATGGGAAACAAAATACAAAAGTCAGAAATGAGAACATGGAATGCAGAACACAGCATTTAGAATATAGTATACAGAATACTGAATATAGAATTTAGAATAGACAATGTAGAACACAGAGTATGGAATGTAGAATACGGAATGCAGAATATTGAATATAGAATATAGAATATAGAACACAGAATTTAGAATATGGAAAACAGAATATAGAACCCAGAATAAAGAACATGGAATGCAGAACACAGAATTTAATATATAGAATACATAATACTGAATATAGAATTTAGATTATAGAACGCAGAACACAGAATATAGAATATAGAATACAGAATACTGAATATAGAATTTAGAATATAGAATGTAGAACACAGAGTATAGAATATAGAATACGGAATTCTGAATATACAATTTAAAATATAGAATGTAGAACACAGAATATGAAATGTATAATACGGAATGTAGAATATTGAATAGAGAATATGGAATGTAGAACACAGAATTTAGAATATGGAGAAAAGAATATAGAACCCAGAATTTAGAACATGGAATGCAGAACACAGAATTTAGAATATAGAATACAGATTATTGAATATAGAAATTAGAATATAGATTTTAGAACACAGGATTTAGATTATAGAGTACAGAATACTGAATATAGTATTTAGAATATAGAATGTAGAACACAGAATATAGAATATAGAATACAGAATCTAGAAATCAAAATTTAGAACATGGAATGCAGAACACAGAATTTAGAAAATAGAACACGAAATACTGAATATAGAATATGAATATACAATGTAGAACACCAATTTAGAATATAGAATACAGAATACTGAATATAGAATTTAGAATATACAATATAGAACACAGAATATAGAATATAGAATACAGAAAACTGAATACAGAATTTAGATTATGGAATGCAGAACACAGAATTTAGAATATAAATACAGAAAACTGAATATTGAATTTAGAATATAGAATGTACAAAACAAAATATAAAATATACAATAGATAATATAGAACTCAGAATTTACAACATGGATTACAGAACACCGAATTTAAAATATAGATTACAGAATACTGAATATAGAATATGAATATAAAATATAGAACCCAGAATTTAGAATATAGAATACATAATACTGAATATAGGATTTAGAATATACAACGTAGAACCGAGAATATAGAATATAGAGTACGGAATGCAGAATACAGTATACAGAATATAGAAATTAGAACACAGAATTTAGAATATGGAAAACAGGATATAGAACCCAGAATATAGAACATGGAATGCAGAAAACAGTATTTAAAATATAGTATACCGAATACTGAATATAGAATTTAGAACATAGAATGCAGAACACAGAATTAAGATTATTGAATGCAGAATACTGTATACAGAATTTATAAACAAGAATGCAGAACACAGAATTTAGAAAAGAGAATAAAGAATACTGAATATAGAATTTAGAATATATAATATATAACACAGAATATAGAATATAGACTACGGAAAGGAGAATATAGGAGGTAGAATGATGAATGAAGAACACAACATATAGAATATAGAATAGAGAATATAGAACCCAGAATTTAGAAATGGAATGCAGAACATAGAATTTAGAATATAGAATACAGAATACTGAATAAAGGTTTTAGAGAATAGAATATAGAACACAGAATTTAGAATATAAATAGGGAATGCTGAAAATAGTATGCAGAATATAGAATGAAGAACACAATTATAGAATATAGAATAGTGAATATAGAACCCAGAACTAAGAACACGGAATGCAGAACTCAGAATTTAGAATATAGAATACAGAATACTTAATATAAAATTTAGAATATGGAACGTAGAAAACAGAATATAAAATATAGAATACGGAATGCCGAATATAGAATACAGAATATAGAATGTAGAACACAGAATATAGAATATAGAATACGGAATGCCGAATATAGAATACAGAATATAGTATTTAGAACACAGAATATAGAATATTGAATACAATATATGGAACACAAAATTTAGAACATGGAATGCAGAACACATTATTTAGAATATAGAATACTGAATACTGAATATAGAATATGAATATACAATGTAGAACACAGAATTTAGAAAATAGAATACAGAATACTGAATATAGAATTTGGAATATACAATGTAGAACACAGAATATAGAATATAGTATACGGAATGCATAATATAGGATACAGAAAATAAAATGTAGAACACAGAATAGAGAATATGGAAAACAGAATACAAAACCGAGAATTGAGAACATGGACTTCAGAACAAATAATTAACAATATACAATACAGAATACTGAATATAGAATTTTGAATATACAATGTAGAACACAGAATTTAGATATATAATTAAGAATACAGAATATAGAATTTAGAATATAGAATGTAGAACACAGAATATAGAATAGAGAATAGAGAACACAGAATTTAGAACTTGGAATGCAGAACACAGAATTTTGAATATAGAATACAGAATACTGAATATAAAATTTAGAACATAGAATGTTGAACACAGAATATAGAATACGGTATGCAGAATATACAATACAGAATAGTGAATGCAGAACACAGTATATAGAATATGTAAAACAGAATACAGAACTCAGACTTTAGAACATGGAATGCAGAACACAGAATTTAAAATATAGTATACAGAATACTGAATATAGAATTAGAACTTAGAATGCAGAACACAGAATTAAGATTATATAATGCAAAATTCTGTATATAGAATTTATAAACAGGAATGCAGAACACAGAATTTAGAATAGAGAATGCAGAATACTGTATATAGAATTTAGAATATAGAATGAATAACACAGAATATAGAATATAGACTACGGAATGGAGAAAATAGAAGGTAGAATATAGACTAAATAACACAAAATATAGAATATAGAATAGAGAATATAGATCCCAGAATATAGAAATGGAATGCAGAATATAGAATTTTGAATACAGAATACAGAAAACTGAATAAAGATTTTAGAATATAGAATGTAGAACACAGAATATAGAATATAGAATAGGGAATGCAGAATATAGTATGTAGAATATAGAATGAAGAACACAAGTATAGAATATAGAATAGTGAATATAGAAACCAGAATTTAGAACACGGAATGCAGAACACAGAATTTATAATATAGAATGCAGAATACTGAATATTGATTATATAAACATGAAAGCAGAGCACAGAATTTAGAATATAGAATGAAGAACACTGAATAGAGTATTTAGAATATACAATGAAGAACACAGAATATAGAATTTAGAATATAGAATAGAGAACCCAGGATATAGAACATGAAATGCAGAGCACAGAATTTAGAATATAGAACACAGAATACTGAATATAACTTTAGGATATAGAATATAGAACACAGAGTATAGAATATAGAATACGGAATACTGAATATACAATTAAGAATATAGAATGTAGAACACAGAATATAGAATATAGAATACGGAATGCAGAATATAGAATACAGAACATAGAATGAAGAACACAGAATATAGAATATGGAAAACCAAATACAAAACCCAGAATTGAAAACATGGAATGCACAACAGAGAATTAAGAATATAGAACACAGAATACTGAATATAGAATTTAGAATAAAGAATGTAGAACAGAGAATTTAAAATATAGAATATAGTATGCTGAATATGGAATTTAGAATATAGAATGTAGAACACAGAATATAGAAAATAGAATAGAGAATATAGAAACCAGAATTTAGAACATGGAATGCAGAACACAGAATTTAGAATATAGAATACAGTATACTGAATATAGAATTTAGAATACACAATGTAGAACTCAGAATATAGAATATAGAATACGGAAAGCAGAATATAGAATATAGAATATAGAATGATGAACACAAAATTTAGAATATAGAATAGAGAATATAGAACCCAGAATTTAGATCATGGAATGCAGAACACAGTATTTAGAGTATATACTACCGAATGCTGAATATGAAATTAAGAATATAGAATGTAGAATACAGAATATGGAATATAGAATACGGAATGCAGAATATAGAATATAGAATATAGAATGATGAACACAAAATTTAGAATATAGAATAGAGAATATAGAACCCAGAATTTAGAACATGGAATGCAGAACACAGAATTTAAAATATAGAATACCGAATACTGAATATTCAATTTAGAATATAGAATGAAAGACACAGAGTATAGTATATAGAAAACGGAATACTAAATATACAATTTAGAATATAGAATGTAGAACACACAATATAGAATATAGAATACGGAATGCAGAATATAGAATATAGAATATAGAATCATGAACACAAAATTTAGAATATAGAATAGAGAATATAGAACCCAGAATTTATAACATGGAATGCAGAACACAGAATTTAAAATATAGAATACCGAATACTGAATATACAATTTAGAATATAGAATGAAAGACACAGAGTAAAGTATATAGAAAACGGAATACTGAATATACAATTTAGAACATAGAATGTAGAACACACAATATAGAATATAGAATACGGAATGCAGAACATAGAATACAGAATATAGAATGTAGAACACAGAATATAGAATATTGAATACAGTATATGGAACACAAAATTTAGAACATGGAATGCAGAACACATTATTTAAAATATAGAATACTGCATACTGAATATAGAATATGAATATACAATGTAGAACACAGAATTTAGAATATAGAATACAGAATAATTAATATATAATTTAGAATATAGAAAGTAGAAAACAGAATATAGAATATAGAATACGGAATGCAGAATATAGAATACAGAATATAGAATGTAGAACACAGAATATGGAGTATTGAATACAGTATATAGAACAAAAAATTTAGAACATGGAATGCAGAACCCATTATTTAGAATATAGAATACTGAATACTGAATATAGAATTTTTTATATACAATGTAGAACACAGAATATAGAATATGGGAAACAAAATACAAAAGTCAGAATTGAGAGCATGGAATGCAGAAAACAGCATTTAGAATATAGTATACAGAATACTGAATATAGAATTTAGAATATACAATGTAGAACACAGGGTATGGAATGTAGAATACGGAATGCAGAATATTGAATACAGAATATAGAATATAGAACACAGAATTTAGAATATGGAAAACAGAATATAGAACCCAGAATAAAGAACATGGAATGCAGAACACAGAATTTAAAATATAGAATACAGAATACTGAATATAGAATTTAGAATATAGAACGCAGAACACAGAATATAGAATATAGAATACAGAATACAGAATATAGAATTTAGAATATAGAATGTAGAACACAGAGTATAGAATAAAGAAAACGGAATACTGAATATACAATTTAGAACATAGAATGTAGAACACAGAATATGAAATGTATAATACGGAAATCAAAATATTGAATACAGAATATAGAATGTAGAACACAGAATTTAGAATAGGGAAAACAGAATATAGGACCCAGAATATAGAACAAGGAATGCAGAACACAGAATTTAGAATATAGAATACAGATTATTGAATATAGAATTTAGAATATAGATTGTAGAACACAGAATTTAGATTATAGAATACAGAATACTGAATATAGTATTTAGAATATAGAATGTAGAACACAGAATATAGAATATAGAATACAGAAAACTGAATACAGAATTTCGAATATGGAATGCAGAACACAGAATTTAGAATATAAATACAGAAAACTGAATATAGAATTTAGAATATAGAATGTACAACACACAATATAGAATATACAATAGAGAATATAGAACCCAGAAATTAGAACTTGGAAAACAGAACACAGAATTTAGAATATAGAATAGAGAATACTGTACATAGAATTTAGAACATTGAATGCAGAACACAGAATTTAGAATATAGAATGCACAATACTGTATATAGAATTTAGAATATAGAATGAATAACACAGAATATAGAATACAGACAACGGATGGAGAAAATAGAAGGTACTATATAGACTGAATAACACAAAATATAGAATATAGAATAGAGGATATAGAACCCAGAATATAGAAATGGATGCAGAACTGAGAATTTATAATATAGAATACAGAAGACTGAATAAAGATTTTAGAATATTGAATGTAGAACACAGAATATAGAATATAGAATAGGGAATGCAGAATATATTATGTAGAATATAGAATGAAGAACACAAGTATAGAATATAGAATAGTGAATATAGAACCCAGAATTTAGAAATGGAATGCAGAACATAGAATTTAGAATATAGAATACAGAATACTGAATAAAGGTTTTAGAGAATAGAATATAGAACACAGAATTTAGAATATAAATATGGAATGCTGAAAATAGTATGCAGAATATAGAATGAAGATCACAATTATAGAATATAGAATAGTGAATATAGAACCCAGAACTAAGAACACGGAATGCAGAACTCAGAATTTAGAATATAGAATACAGAATACTTAATATAAAATTTAGAATATGGAATGTAGAACACAGAATATAGAATATAGAATACGGAATGCCGAATATAGAATACAGAATATAGAATGTAGAACACAGAATATAGAATATAGAATACGGAATGCCGAATATAGAATACAGAATATAGTATATAGAACACAGAATATAGAATATTGAATACAGTATATGGAACACAAAATTTAGAACATGGAATGCAGAACGCATTATTTAGAATATAGAATACTGAATACTGAATATAGAATATGAATATACAATGTAGAACACAGAATTTAGAAAATAGAATACAGAGTACTGAATATAGAATTTGGAATATACAATGTAGAACACAGAATATAGAATATAGTATACGGAATGCATAATATAGGATACAGAAATTAGAATGTAGAACACAGAATAGAGAATATGGAAAACAGAATACAAAACCGAGAATTGAGAACATGGACTTCAGAACAAATAATTAACAATATACAATACAGAATACTGAATATAGAATTTTGAATATACAATGTAGAACACAGAATTTAGATATATAATTAAGAATACTGAATATAGAATTTAGAATATAGAATGTAGAACACAGAATATAGAATAGAGAATAGAGAACCCAGAATTTAGTACTTGGAATGCAGAACACAGAATTTTGAACATAGAATACAGAATACTGAATATAAAATTTAGAACATAGAATGTTGAACACAGAATATAGAATACGGTATGCAGAATATACAATAAAGAAGAGTGAATGCAGAACACAGAATATAGAATATGGAAAACAGAATACAGAACTCAGACATTAGAACATGGAATGCAGAACACAGAATTTAAAATATAGTATACAGAATACTGAATATAGAATTAGAAATTAGAATGCAGAACACAGAATTAAGATTATATAATGCAGAATTCTGTATATAGAATTTATAAACAGGAATGCAGAACACAGAATTTAGAATAGAGAATGCAGAATACTGTATATAGTATTTAGAATATACAATGAAAAACACAGAATATAGAATATAGACTACGGAATGGAGAAAATAGAAGGTAGAATATAGACTGAATAACACAAAATATAGAATATAGAATAGACAATTTAGATCCCAGAATATAGAAATGGAATGCAGAATATAGAATTTTGAATACAGAATACAGAAAACTGAATAAAGATTTTAGAATATAGAATGTAGAACACAGAATATAGAATATAGAATAGGGAATGCAGAATATAGTATGTAGAATATAGAATGAAGAACACAAGTATAGAATATAGAATAGTGAATATAGAAACCAGAACTTAGAACACGGAATGCAGAACACAGAATTTGAATATAGAATACATAATACTGAATATAGAATTTAGAATATAGAAGGCAGAACACAGAATTTATAATATAGAATGCAGAATATAGAATATTGATTTTATAAACATGAATGCAGAACACAGAATTTAGAATATAGAATGAAGAACACTGAATAGAGTATTTAGAATATACAATGAAGAACACAGAATATAGAATTTAGAATATAGAATAGAGAACCCAGGATATAGAACATGAAATGCAGAGCACAGAATTTAGAATATAGAACACAGAATACTGAATATAAGTTTAGGATATAGAATATAGAACACAGAGTATAGTATATAGAATACGGAATACTGAATATACAATTTAGAATATAGAATGTAGAACACAGAATATAGAATATAGAATACGGAATGCAGAATATAGAATACAGAACATAGAATGAAGAACACAGAATATAGTATATGGAAAACCAAATACAAAACCCAGAATTGAAAACATGGAATGCACAACAGAGAATTAAGAATATAGAAGACAGAATACTGAATATAGAATTTAGAATAAAGAATGTAGAACAGAGAATTTAAAATATAGAATATAGTATGCTGAAAATGGAATTTAGAATATAGAATGTTGAACACAGAATATAGAAAATAGAATAGAGAATATAGAACCCAGAATTTAGAACATGGAATGCAGAACACAGAATTTAGAATATAGAATACAGTATACTGAATATAGAATTTAGAATATACAATGTAGAACTCAGAATATAGAATATAGAATACGGAATGCAGAATATAGAATATAGAATATTGAATGATGAACACAAAATTTAGAATATAGAATAGAGAATATAGAACCCAGAATTTAGATCATGGAATGCAGAACACAGTATTTAGAGTTTATACTACCGAATGCTGAATATGAAATTAAGAATATAGAAGGTAGAATACAGAATATGGAATATAGAATACGGAATGCAGAATATAGAATATAGAATATAGAATATAGAATGATGAACACAAAATTTAGAATATAGAATAGAGAATATAGAACCCAGAATTTAGAACATGGAATGCAGAACACAGAATTTAAAATATAGAATACCGAATACTGAATATTCAATTTAGAATATAGAATGAAAGACACAGAGTATAGTATATAGAAAACGGAATACTGAATATACAATTTAGAATATAGAATGTAGAACACACAATATAGAATATAGAATACGGAATGCAGAATATAGAATATAGAATATAGAATGAAGAACACAAAATTTAGAATATAGAATAGAGAATATAGAACCCAGAATTTAGAACATGGAATGCAGAACACAGAATTTAGAATATAGAATACAGTATACTGAATATAGAATTTAGAATACACAATGTAGAACTCAGAATATAGAATATAGAATACGGAAAGCAGAATATAGAATATAGAATATAGAATGATGAACACAAAATTTAGAATATAGAATAGAGAATATAGAACACAGAATTTAGATCATGGAATGCAGAACACAGTATTTAGAGTATATACTACCGAATGCTGAATATGAAATTAAGAATATAGAATGTAGAATACAGAATATGGAATATAGAATAAGGAATGCAGAATATAGAATATAGAATATAGAATGATGAACACAAAATTTAGAATATAGAATAGAGAATATAGAACCCAGAATTTAGAACATGGAATGCAGAACACAGAATTTAAAATATAGAATACCGAATACTGAATATTCAATTTAGAATATAGAATGAAAGACACAAAGTATAGTATATAGAAAACGGAATACTAAATATACAATTTAGAATATAGAATGTAGAACACACAATATAGAATATAGAATACGGAATGCAGAATATAGAATATAGAATATAGAATCATGAACACAAAATTTAGAATATAGAATAGAGAATATAGAACCCAGAATTTATAACATGGAATGCAGAACACAGAATTTAAAATATAGAATACCGAATACTGAATATACAATTTAGAATATAGAATGAAAGACACAGAGTATAGTATATAGAAAACGGAATACTGAATATACAATTTAGAACATAGAATGTAGAACACACAATATAGAATATAGAATACGGAATGCAGAACATAGAATACAGAATATAGAATGTAGAACACAGAATATAGAATATTGAATACAGTATATGGAACACAAAATTTAGAACATGGAATGCAGAACACATTATTTAGAATATAGAATACTGCATACTGAATATAGAATATGAATATACAATGTAGAACACAGAATTTAGAATATAGAATACAGAATAATTAATATATAATTTAGAATATAGAAAGTAGAAAACAGAATATAGAATATAGAATACGGAATGCAGAATATAGAATACAGAATATAGAATGTAGAACACAGAATATGTAGTATTGAATACAGTATATAGAACAAAAAATTTAGAACATGGAATGCAGAACCCATTATTTAGAATATAGAATACTGAATACTGAATATAGAATTTTTTATATACAATGTAGAACACAGAATATAGAATATGGGAAACAAAATACAAAAGTCAGAATTGAGAGCATGGAATGCAGAAAACAGCATTTAGAATATAGTATACAGAATACTGAATATAGAATTTAGAATATACAATGTAGAACACAGGGTATGGAATGTAGAATACGGAATGCAGAATATTGAATACAGAATATAGAATATAGAACACAGAATTTAGAATATGGAAAACAGAATATAGAACCCAGAATAAAGAACATGGAATGCAGAACACAGAATTTAAAATATAGAATACAGAATACTGAATATAGAATTTAGAATATAGAACGCAAAACACAGAATATAGAATATAGAATACAGAATACAGAATATAGAATTTAGAATATAGAATGTAGAACACAGAGTATAGAATAAAGAATACGGAATACTGAATATACAATTTAGAACATAGAATGTAGAACACAGAATATGAAATGTATAATACGGAAATCAAAATATTGAATACAGAATATAGAATGTAGAACACAGAATTTAGAATAGGGAAAACAGAATATAGGACACAGAATATAGAACAAGGAATGCAGAACACAGAATTTAGAATATAGAATACAGATTATTGAATATAGAATTTAGAATATAGATTGTAGAACACAGAATTTAGATTATAGAATACAGAATACTGAATATAGTATTTAGAATATAGAATGTAGAACACAGAATATAGAATATAGATTACAGAAAACTGAATACAGAATGTAGAATATGGAATGCAGAACACAGAATTTAGAATATAAATACAGAAAACTGAATATACAATTTAGAATATAGAATGTACAACACACAATATAGAATATACAATAGAGAATATAGAACCCAGAATTTAGAACTTGGAAAACAGAACACAGAATTTAGAATATAGAATAGAGAATACTGTACATAGAATTTAGAACATTGAATGCAGAACACAGAATTTAGAATATAGAATGCACAATACTGTATATAGAATTTAGAATATAGAATGAATAAAACAGAATATAGAATACAGACAACGGATGGAGAAAATAGAAGGTACTATATAGACTGAATAACACAAAATATAGAATATAGAATAGAGGATATAGAACCCAGAATATAGAAATGGATGCAGAACTGAGAATTTATAATATAGAATACAGAAGACTGAATAAAGATTTTAGAATATTGAATGTAGAACACAGAATATAGAATATGGAATAGGGAATGCAGAATATAGTATGTAGAATATAGAATGAAAAACACAAGTATAGAATATAGAATAGTGAATATAGAACCCAGAATTTAGAAATGGAATGCAGAACATAGAATTTAGAATATAGAATACAGAATACTGAATAAAGGTTTTAGAGAATAGAATATAGAACACAGAATTTAGAATATAAATATGGAATGCTGAAAATAGTATGCAGAATATAGAATGAAGATCACAATTATAGAATATAGAATAGTGAATATAGAACCCAGAACTATGAACACGGAATGCAGAACTCAGAATTTAGAATATAGAATACAGAATACTTAATATAAAATTTAGAATATGGAATGTAGAACACAGAATATAGAATATAGAATACGGAATGCCGAATATAGAATACAGAATATAGAATGTAGAACACAGAATATAGAATATAGAATACGGAATGCCGAATATAGAATACAGAATATAGTATTTAGAACACAGAATATAGAATATTGAATACAGTATATGGAACAAAAAATTTAGAACATGGAATGCAGAACGCATTATTTAGAATATAGAATACTGAATACTGAATATAGAATATGAATATACAATGTAGAACACAGAATTTAGAAAATAGAATACAGAGTACTGAATATAGAATTTGGAATATACAATGTAGAACACAGAATATAGAATATAGTATACGGAATGCATAATATAGGATACAGAAAATAGAATGTAGAACACAGAATAGAGAATATGGAAAACAGAATACAAAACCGAGAATTGAGAACATGGACTTCAGAACAAATAATTAACAATATACAATACAGAATACTGAATATAGAATTTTGAATATACAATGTAGAACACAGAATTTAGATATATAATTAAGAATACTGAATATAGAATTTAGAATATAGAATGTAGAACACAGAATATAGAATAGAGAATAGAGAACCCAGAATTTAGTACTTGGAATGCAGAACACAGAATTTTGAACATAGAATACAGAATACTGAATATAAAATTTAGAACATAGAATGTTGAACACAGAATATAGAATACGGTATGCAGAATATACAATAAAGAAGAGTGAATGCAGAACACAGAATATAGAATATGGAAAACAGAATACAGAACTCAGACATTAGAACATGGAATGCAGAACACAGAATTTAAAATATAGTATACAGAATACTGAATATAGAATTAGAAATTAGAATGCAGAACACAGAATTAAGATTATATAATGCAGAATTCTGTATATAGAATTTATAAACAGGAATGCAGAACACAGAATTTAGAATAGAGAATGCAGAATACTGTATATAGTATTTAGAATATAGAATGAATAACACAGAATATAGAATATAGACTACGGAATGGAGAAAATAGAAGGTAGAATATAGACTGAATAACACAAAATATAGAATATAGAATAGACAATTTAGATCCCAGAATATAGAAATGGAATGCAGAATATAGAATTTTGAATACAGAATACAGAAAACTGAATAAAGATTTTAGAATATAGAATGTAGAACACAGAATATAGAATATAGAATAGGGAATGCAGAATATAGTATGTAGAATATAGAATGAAGAACACAAGTATAGAATATAGAATAGTGAATATAGAAACCAGAACTTAGAACACGGAATGCAGAACACAGAATTTGAATATAGAATACATAATACTGAATATAGAATTTAAAATATAGAAGGCAGAACACAGAATTTATAATATAGAATGCAGAATACAGAATATTGATTTTATAAACATGAATGCAGAACACAGAATTTAGAATATAGAATGAAGAACACTGAATAGAGTATTTAGAATATACAATGAAGAACACAGAATATAGAATTTAGAATATAGAATAGAGAACCCAGGATATAGAACATGAAATGCAGAGCACAGAATTTAGAATATAGAACACAGAATACTGAATATAAGTTTAGGATATAGAATATAGAACACAGAGTATAGTATATAGAATACGGAATACTGAATATACAATTTAGAATATAGAATGTAGAACACAGAATATAGAATATAGAATACGGAATGCAGAATATAGAATACAGAACATAGAATGAAGAACACAGAATATAGAATATGGAAAACCAAATACAAAACCCAGAATTGAAAACATGGAATGCACAACAGAGAATTAAGAATATAGAACACAGAATACTGAATATAGAATTTAGAATAAAGAATGTAGAACAGAGAATTTAAAATATTGAATATAGTGTGCTGAAAATGGAATTTAGAATATAGAATGTTGAACACAGAATATAGAAAATAGAATAGAGAATATAGAACCCAGAATTTAGAACATGGAATGCAGAACACAGAATTTAGAATATAGAATACAGTATACTGAATATAGAATTTAGAATATACAATGTAGAACTCAGAATATAGAATATAGAATACGGAATGCAGAATATAGAATATAGAATATAGAATGTAGAACACAGAATATAGAATATTGAATAGAGTATATGGAACACAAAATTTAGAACATAGAATTCAGAACACAGAGTTTAGAATATAGAATGCAGAACAGAGAATTTAGAATATAGAATGCAGAATACTGAATAAAGAATTTATAAACAGGAATGCAAAACAGAATTTAGAATATAGAATACAGAATTCAGATTATAGAATTTATAATATAGAACGTATACCACAGAATATAGAGTATAGAATACAGATTGCAGAATATAGAATTCAGAATATAGAATGTAGAACACAGAAAATAGAATATGGAAATCATAATACAAAACCCAGAACTGAGGACATGGAATGAAGAACACAGAATTTAGAATACAGAATAGAGAATACTGAATATAGAATTTAGAATATAAAATGCAGAACCCAGAATTTAGAATATAGAATACAGAATACTGAATATAGGATTTAGAACATGGAATGCAGAACACAGATTATGGAATGTAGAATACGGAATGCAGAATATAGAATACAGAATATAGAATGTAGAATACAGAGTATAGAATATGGAAAACAGAATACATAACCCAGAATTTACAACATGGATTTCGGAACACAGAATTTAGAATATAGAATACAGAATACTGAATATAGAATTTAGAATATAGAATGTAGAACACAGAATTTAGAATAGAGAATAATGAATACTGCATATAAAATTTAGAATATAGAATGTAGAACACAGAATAGAGAAAATAGAATAGAGAATATAGAACACACAATTTAGAACATGGAATGCAGAACTCAGAATTTAGAATGTAGAACACAGAATATAGAATATAGAATACGGAATGCAGAACAGAGAATATAAAATATAGAATATAGAATGATGAACACAAAATATAGAATAGAGAATATAGAACCCAGAAATTAGAACATGGAATTTAAAACACAGAATTTAGAATATAAAATACAGAATACTGAATATCGAATTTAGAATATAGAATGTAGAACACAGAATATAGAAAATAGAATAGAGAATATAGAACTCACAATTTAGAACATGAAATGCAGAACACAGAATTTAGAATGTAGAACACAGAATACTGAATATAGAATTTGGAATATAGAATGTAGAACACAGAATATAGAATATAGAATACGGAATGCAGAATAGAGAATATAAAATATAGAATATAGAATGATGAACACAAAATATAGATTAGAGAATAGAGAATATAGAACACAGAATTTAGAACATGGAATGTAGAACACAGAATTTAGAATATAAAATACAGAATACTGAATATCGAATTTAGAATATAGAATGTAGAACACAGAATATAGAAAATAGAATAGAGAATATAGAATCAACAATTTAGAATATGGAATGCAGAACACAGAATTTAGAATGTAGAATACAGAATACTGCATATAGAATTTAGAATATAGAATGTAGAACACATAATATAGAATATAGAATACGGAATGCAGAATAGAGAATATAAAATATAGAATATAGAATGATGAACACAAAATATAGAATAGAGAATAGAGAATATAGAACCCAGGATTTAGAACATGCAATTAAGAACACAGAATTTAGAATATAAAATACAGAATAATGAATATCGAATTTAGAATATAGAATGTAGAACACAGAATATGGTATGTAGAATACGGAAAGCAGAATATAGAATACATAATATAGAAAGTAGAATACAGAATATAGAATAGGGAAAACAGAATACATAACCCAGAATATAGAACATGGAATTCAGAACACAGAATTTAGGATATAGTATACAGAATACTGAATATAGAATTTAGAAAATAGAATGCAGTACACAGAATTAAGAATATAGAATGCAGAATACTGTATATAGAATATATAAACAGGAATGCAGAACATAGTATATAGAAAATAGAATAAAGAATACTGAATATAGAATTGAGAATATATATTGAATAACACAGAATATAGATTATAGACTACTGAATGGAGAATATAGAAGGTAGAATAAAGAATGAAGAACACAAAATATAGAATATAAAGTAGAGAATATAGAACCCAGAATTTAGAATTGGAATGCAGAACATAAAATATAGAATACAGAATACAGAATACTGAATAAATATTTTAGAATATAGAATATAGAACGCAGAATATAGAATATAGAATAGGAAATGCAGAATACAGTATGTAGAATACAGAATGAAAAACAAATATATAGAATATAGAATAGTGAATACAGAACCCAGAACATAGAACACGGAATGCAGAACACAGAATTTAGAATATAGAATACAGAATACTTAATATAAAATTTAGAATGTAGAATGTAGAACACAGAATATAGAATATAGAATACGGAATACAGAATATAGTATACAGAATATAGAATGTAGAACACAGAATATAGAATATTGAATAGAGTATATGAAAACCAAAATTTAGAACATGGAATGCAGAACACAATATTTAGAATATAGAATACAGAATACTGAATATAGAATTTAGAATATAGAATGTAGAACACAGAATATAGAATACGACATGCAGAATATTGAATACAGAATAAAGAATATAGAACACAGAATATAGAATATGGAAAAAGAATATTGAACCCAGAATATAGAACATGGAATGCAGAACACAGAATTTAAAATATAGAATGCAGAATACTGAATATAGAATTTAGAATATATAACGCAGAACACAGAATATAGAATATAGAATACGGAATGCAGAATATAGAATACAGGATATAGAATATAGAATACAGAATATAGAATATGGAAAACAGAATACAGAAGCCAGAATTTAGAGCATGGAATGCAACACAGAATTTACAATATAGAATACAGATTACTGAATATAGAATTTAGAACATAGAAAGCAGAACCCAGAATTTAGAATATAGAATACAGAATACTGAATATAGAATTTAGAATACAGAAAGTACAACACAGAATATAGAATATAGAATATAGAATACAGATTATAGAAAGCAAAGTTTAGAACATGGAATGCAGTACACAGACTTTAAAATATAGAATACCGAATACTGAACATAGAATATGAATACACAATATAGAACACAGAATTTAGAATATAGGATACCGAATACTGAATATAGAATATAATTATACAATTTAGAGCACAGAATATAGAATATACAATAGAGAATATAGAACACAAAATTTAGAACATGGAACGCAGAACACAGAATTAAGAATATGGAATGCACAATACTGTATATAGAATTTAGACTATAGAATGAATAACAGAGAATATAGAATATAGAATACGGAATGGAGAATATAGAAGGTAGAATATAGAATGAAGAACACAATATATAGAATATAGTATAGAGAATATAGAACACAGAAATTAGGAATGTAATGCAGAACAGAGAATTTATAATATAGAATACAGAATACTGAATAAAGATTTTAGAATATAGAATGTAGAACACAGAATATAGAATATAGAATAGGGAATGCAGAACATACTACGTAGAATACAGAAAGAAGAACACAAATATAGAATATAGAATAGTGAATATAGAACCCAGAACTAAAAACACGGAATGCAGAACACAGAATTTAGAATATAGAATACAGAATACTTAATATAAAATTTAGAATATAGAATGTAGAAAACAGAATATAGAATATACAATACGGAATGCAGAATATAGAATACAGAATATAGAAAGTAGAACACAGAATATAGAATATTGAATAGAGTATATGGAACACAAATTTAGAACATGGAATGCAGAACACAGAATTTAGAATATAGAATACAGAATACTGAATATAGAATTTAGAATATAGAGTGTTGAACACAATATATAGAATATAAAAAACGTAATGCAGAATATAGAATACAGAATATGGAACGTAGAACAGAGAATATAAAATATGAGATACAAAATACAAAAGTCAGAATTGAGAACATGGTATGCACAACTCAGCATTTAGAATATAGTGTACAGAATACTGAATATAGAATTTAGAATATAGAACGCAGAACACAGAATATAGAATATAGAATACAGAATACAGAATATAGAATTTAGAATATAGAATTTAGAACACAGAGTATAGAATAAAGAAAACGGAATACTGAATATACAATTTAGAACATAGAATGTAGAACACAGAATATGAAATATATAATACGGAATGCAGAATATTGAATACAGAATATAGAATGTAGAACACAGAATTTAGAATATGGAAAACAGAATATAGAACCCAGAATTTAGAACATGGAATGCAGAACACAGAATTTAGAATATAGGATACAGATTATTGAATATAGAATTTAGAATATAGATTGTAGAACACAGAATTTAGATTATAGACTACAGAATACTGAATATAGTATTTTATAATATAGAATGTAGAACACAGAATATAGAATATAGAATACAGTATATAGAAATCAAAATTTAGAACATGGAATGCAGAACACAGAATTTAGAAAATAGGATACGGAATACTGAATATAGAATATGAATATACAATGTAGAACACAGAATTTAGAATATAGAATACAGAATACTGAATATTGAATTTAGAATATACAATGTAGAACACAGAATATAGAATATAGAATACAGAAAACTGAATACAGGATTTAGAATATGGAATGCAGAACACCGAATTTAGAATATAAATACAGAAAACTGAATATAGAATTTAGAATATAGAATGTACAACACACAATATAGAATATACAATAGAGAATATAGAACACAGAATTTACAACATGGATTGCAGAACACAGAATTTAAAATATAGAATACCGAATACTGAATATAGAATATGAATATACAATATAGAACCCAGAATTTTGAATATAGAATACATAATACTGAATATAGGATTTAGAATATACAATGTAGAACCGAGAATATAGAATATAGAATACGGAATGCAGAATATAGTATACAGAATACAGAATGTAGAACACAGAATTTAGAATATGGAAAACAGAATATAGAACCCAGAATTTAGAACATGGAATGCAGAACACAAAATTAAGAATATAGAATACAGATTACTGAATATAGAATTTAGAATATAGAATGTAGAACACAGAATTTAGTATATAGAATACAGAATACTGAATATAAAATTTAGAATATAGAATGCAGAACACAGAATATAGAATATAGAATACAGAATATAGAACCCAAAATTTAGAACATGGAATGCAGAACACAGAATTTAAAGTATAGAATAACGAATACTGACTATAGAATATGAATATACAATATAGAACCCAGAATTTAGAATATAGAATACATAATACTGAATATAGGATTTAGAATATACAATGTAGAACCAAGAATATAGAATATAGAATACAGAATGCAGAATATAGAACAGAATATACAAAGTAGAACACAGAATATAGAATATTGAATAGAGTATATGGAACACAAAATTTAGAACATGGAATGCAGAACACAGAATTTAGAATATAGATTACAGAATACTGAATATAGAATTTAGAATATAGAATGTTGAACACAGAATATAGAATATAAAAAAATAATGCAGAATATAGAATACAGAATATAGAATGCAGAACACAGCATATAGAATATGGGAAACAAAATACAAAAGTCAGAAATGAGAACATGGAATGCAGAACACAGCATTTAGAATATAGTATACAGAATACTGAATATAGAATTTAGAATAGACAATGTAGAACACAGAGTATGGAATGTAGAATACGGAATGCAGAATATTGAATATAGAATATAGAATATAGAACACAGAATTTAGAATATGGAAAACAGAATATAGAACCCAGAATAAAGAACATGGAATGCAGAACACAGAATTTAATATATAGAATACAGAATACTGAATATAGAATTTAGATTATAGAACGCAGAACACAGAATATAGAATATAGAATACAGAATACTGAATATAGAATTTAGAATATAGAATGTAGAACACAGAGTATAGAATATAGAATACGGAATACTGAATATACAATTTAAAATATAGAATGTAGAACACAGAATATGAAATGTGTAATACGGAATGCAGAATATTGAATAGAGAATATGGAATGTAGAACACAGAATTTAGAATATGGAGAAAATAATATAGAACCCAGAATTTAGAACATGGAATGCAGAACACAGAATTTAGAATATAGAATACAGTTTATTGAATATAGAAATTAGAATATAGATTGTAGAACACAGGATTTAGATTATAGAGTACAGAATACTGAATATAGTATTTAGAATATAGAATGTAGAACACAGAATATAGAATATTGAATACAGAATATAGAAATCAAAATTTAGAACATGGAATGCAGAACACAGAATTTAGAAAATAGAATACGGAATACTGAATATAGAATATGAATATACAATGTAGAACACCAATTTAGAATATAGAATACAGAATACTGAATATAGAATTTAGAATATACAATATAGAACACAGAATATAGAATATAGAATACAGAAAACTGAATACAGAATTTAGATTATGGAATGCAGAACACAGAATTTAGAATATAAATACAGAAAACTGAATATAGAATTTAGAATATAGAATGTACAAAACACAATATAAAATATACAATAGAGAATATAGAACTCAGAATTTACAACATGGATTACAGAACACCGAATTTAAAATATAGATTACAGAATACTGAATATAGAATATGAATATAAAATATAGAACCCAGAATTTAGAATATAGGATACATAATACTGAATATAGGATTTAGAATATACAACGTAGAACCGAGAATATAGAATATAGAGTACGGAATGCAGAATACAATATACAGAATATAGAAATTAGAACACAGAATTTAGAATATGGAATACAGGATATAGAACCCAGAATATAGAACATGGAATGCAGAACACAGAATTTAAAATATAGAATACAGAATACTGAATATAGAATTTAGAATATAGAACGCAGAACACAGAATATAGAATATAGAAAACAGAATACAGAATATAGATTTTATAAATATTAATGCAGAACACAGAATTTAGAATATAGAATGAAGAAAACTGAATAGAGTATTTAGAATATAGAATGAAGAACACAGAATATAAAATATAGACTATGGAATGGAGAAAATAGGAGGTAGAATATAGACAGAATAACACAAAATATAGAATATACAATAGAGAATATAGAACCCAGAATATAGAAATGTAATGTAGAACAGAGATTTTAGAATATAGAATACAGAAAACTGAATAAAGATTTTAGGATATAGAATGTAGAACACAGAATATAGAATATAGAATAGGGAATGCAGAATATAGTATGTAGAATATAGAATGAACAACACAAGTATACAATATAGAATAGTGAATATAGAACCCAGAACTTAGAACACGGAATGCAGAACACAGAATTTAGAATAAAGAATACATAATACTGAATATAGAATTTAGAACATAGAATGCAGAACACAGAAATTAGAATATAGAATGCAGAATACTGAATATAGATTTTATAAATATTAATGCAGAACACAGAATTTAGAATATAGAATGAAGAAAACTGAATAGAGTATTTAGAATATAGAATGAAGAACACAGAATATAAAATATAGAATAGAGAATATAGAACCCACAATTTAGAATATGGAATGCAGAACACAGAATTTAGAATGTAGAATACAGAATACTGCATATAGAATTTAGAATATAGAAAGTAGAACACAGAATTTAGAATATAGATTACAGAATACTGAATATAGAATTTAGAATATGGAATGTAGTACACAGAATATACAATATGGAATACAGAATATAGAACACAAAATTAAGAACATGGAATGCAGAGCACAGAGTTTAGAATGTAGAACACAGAATACTGAATATAAGTTTAGAATATAGAGTATAGAACACAGAGTATAGAATATAGAATACGGAATACTGAATATACAATTTAGAATATAGAATGTAGAACAAAGGATAAAGAATATAGAATACGGAATGCAGAATATAGAATACAGAACATAGAATGTATAACACAGAATATAGAATATGGAAAACAGAATACAAATCCCAGAATTGAAAACATGGAATGCACAACACAGAATTTAGAATATAGAATACAGAATACTGAATATAGTATTTAGAATACAGAATGTAGAATATAGAATTTAAAATATAGAATATAACATGCTGAATATAGAATTTAGAATATAGAATGTAGAACACAGAATATAGAAAATAGAATATAGATTATAGAACCCAGAATTTAGAACATGAAATGCAGAACACATAATTTAGAATATAGAATACAGTATACTGAATATAGAATTTAGAATATAGAATGTAGAACACAGAATATAGAATATAGAATACGGAATGCAGAATATAGAATATAGAATGATGAACACAAAATATAGAATAGCGAATATAGAACCCAGAATTTAGAACATGGAATGTAAAACACAGAATTTAGAATATAGAATACAGAATACTGAATATCGAATTAAGAATATAGAATGTAGAACACAGAATTTGGTATGTAGTATACGGAATGCAGAATATTGAATCCAGAATATAGAATGTAGAACACAAAATATAGAATATGGAAAACAGAATACAGAACCCAGAATTTAGATCATGGAATGCAGAACACAGAATTTAGAATACAGAATACAGTGTAATGAATATAGAATTTACTATATAGTATGTAGAACAAAAATACAGAATACGGCATGCAGAATATACAATACTGTATAGAGAATTCAGAACACAGAATATAGAATATGGAAAACAGAATAAAAACTCAGAATTTAGAACATGGAATGCAGAAAACAGAATTTAAAATATAGTATACCGAATACTGAATATAGAATTTAGATCATAGAATGCAGAACACAGAATTAAGAATATTGAATGCAAAATACTGTATACAGAATTTAAAAACAGGAATGCAGGACGCAGAATTTAGAAACGAGAATAAAGAATACTGAATATAGAATTTAGAATGTATAATATATAACACAGAATATAGAATATAGACTACGGAATAGAGAATATAGGAGGTAGAATAAGGAATGAAGAACACAACATATAGAATATAGAATAGAGAATATAGAACCCAGAATTTAGAAATGGAATGCAGAACATAGAATTTAGAATATAGAATACAGAATACTGAATAAAGTTTTTAGAATATAGAATATAGAACACAGAATATAGAATATAGAATAGGGAATGCTGAAAAAAGTATGCAGAATATAGAATGAAAACACAAATATAGAATATAGAATAGTGAATATAGAACCCAGAACTAAGAACACGGAATGCAGAACACAGAATTTAGAATATAGAATACAGAATATTTAATATAAAACTTAGAATATAGAATGTAGAAAACAGAATATAGAATATAGAATACGGAATGCAGAATATAGAATACAGTATATAGAATATAGAACACAGAATATAGAATATTGAATACAGTATAAGGAACACAAAATTTAGAACATGGAATGTAGAACACATTATTTAGAATAGAGAATACTGCATACTGAATATAGAATATGAATATACAATGTAGAACACAGAATTTAGAAGATAGAATACAGAATATTTAATATATAATTTAGAATACAGAAAGTAGAAAACAGAATATAGAATATAGAATACGGAATGCAAATATAGAATACAGAATATAGAATGTAGAACACAGAATATAGAATATTGAATACAGTATATGGAACAAAAAATTTAGAACATGGAATGCAGAACCCATTATTTAGAATATAGAATACTGAATACTGAATATAGAATTTTTTATATACAATGTAGAACACAGAATATAGAATATGGGAAACAAAATACAAAAGTCAGAATTGAAAGCATAGAATGCAGAACACAGCATTTAGAATATAGTATACAGAATACTGAATATAGAATTTAGAATATACAATGTAGAACACAGGGTATGGAACGTAGAATACGGAATGCAGAATATTGAATAAAGAATATAGAATATAGAACACAGAATTTAGAATATGGGAAACAGAATATAGAACCCAGAATAAAGAATATGGAATGCAGAACACAGAATATAAAATATAGAATACAGAATACTGAATATAGAATTTAGAATATAGAACGCAGAACACAGAATATAGAATATAGAACACAGAATACAGAATATAGAATTTAGAATATAGAATGTAGAACACAGAGTATAGAATAAAGATTACGGAATACTGAATATACAATTTAGAACATAGAATGTAGAACACAGAATATGAAATTTATAATACGGAAATCAAAATATTGAATACAGAATATAGAATGTAGAAGACAGAATTTAGAATAGGGAAACAGAATATAGAACCCAGAATTTAGAACATGGAATGCAGAACACAGAATTTGGAATATAGAATACAGATTATTGAATATAGAATTTAGAATATAGATTGTAGAACACAGAATATAGAATATAGAATACAGAAAACTGAATACAGGATTTAGAATATGGAATGCAGAACACAGAATATAGAATATAGAATAGGGAATGCAGAATATAATATGTAGAATATAGAATGAAGAACACAAGTATAGAATATAGAATAGTGAATATAGAACCCAGAACTTAAACACGGAATGCAGAACACAGAATTTAGAATATAGAATACATAATACTGAATATAGAATTTAGAACATAGAATGCAGAACACAGAATTTAGAATATAGAATGTAGAAAAATGAATAGAGTATTTAGAATATAGAATGAAGAACACAGAATATAGAATAAAGAGTAGATAATAGAGAACCCAGGATATAGAACATGGAATGCAGAGTGCAGAATTTAGAATATAGAACACAGAATACTGAATATAAATTTAGAATATTGAATATAGAACACAGAGTATAGAATATAGAATACGGAATACTGAATATACAATTTCGAATATAGAATGTAGAACACAGAATATAGAATATAGAATACGGAATGCAGAATATAGAATACAGAACATAGAATGTACAACACAGAATATAGAATATGGAAAACAAATTACAAAACCCAGAATTGAAAACATGGAATGCACAACACAGAATTAAGAATATAAAATACAGAATACTGAATATAGAAATTAGAATACAGAATGTAGAACTGAGAATTTAAAATATAGAATATAGTATGCTGAATATAGAATTTAGAATATAGAATGTAGAACACAGAAAAGAGAAAATAGAATAGAGAATATAGAACACAGAATTTATAACATGGAATGCAGAACACAGAATTTTGAATATAGAATACAGTATACTGAATATAGAATTTAGAATATAGAATGAAGAACACAGAATTTGGTATGTAGAATACGGAATGTAGAATATTGAATACAGAATATAGAATATAGAACACAATATATAGAATATGGAAAACAGAATACAGAACCCAGAATTTAGATCATGGAATGCAGAACACAGAATTTAGAGTATATAGTACCGAACTCAATATGAAATTTAGAATATACAATGTAGAATACAGAATATGGAATGTAGAATATGGAATGCAGAATATTGAATATCAGAATATAGAATGTAGAACACAGAATTTAGAATATGGAAAACAGAATATAGAACACAGAATATAGAGCATGGAATGCAGAAAACGAAATAAAGAATATAGAATACAGAATACTGAATATAGAACTTAGAATATATAATGTAGAACACAGAATTTAGAATATAGAATACAGAATACTGAATATAGAATTTAGATTATACAGTGTAGAACACAGAATAGAAATATAGAATACAGAATATAGAACCCAAAATTTAGAACATGGAATGCAGAACACAGAATATAAAATATAGAATACCGAATACTGATAATAGAATATGAATATGCAATGTAGAACCCAGAATTTAGAATATAGAATACAGAATACTGAATGTAGGATGTAGAATATACAATGTAGAACCGAGAATATAGAATATAGAATACGGAATGCAGAATATAGTATACAGAATATAGAATGAAGAAAACAGAATATAGTATAGAGAATAGAGTATATAGAACCCATAATTTAGAACATGTATTGCAGAAAACAGAATTTAGAATATAGAATACAGAATAATTAATATAGAATTTACAATATAGAATGTAGAACAAAAATACAGAATACGGCATGCAGAATATACAATACAGAATTGAGAATGCAGAACACAGAATATAGAATATGGAAAATAGAATACAAAACTCAGAATTTAGAACATGGAATGCAGAAAACAGAATTTAAAATATAGTATCCCGAATACTGAATATAAAATTTAGAACATAGAATGCAGAACACAGAATTAAGATTATTGAATGCAGAATACTGTATACAGAATTTATAAACAGGAATGCAGAACACAGAATTTAGAATAGAGAATGCAGAATACTGTATATAGAATTTAGAATATAGAATGAATAACACAGAATATAGAATATAGACTACGGAATGGAGATAATAGAAGGTAGAATATAGACTGAATAACACAAAATATAGAATATAGAATAGAGAATATAGATCCCAGAATATAGAAATGGAATGCAGAATATAGAATTTTGAATACAGAATACAGAAAAATGAATAAAGGTTTTAGAATAGAGAGTGTAGAACTCAGAATATAGAATATAGAATAGGGAATGCAGAATATATTATGTAGAATATAGAATGAAGAACACAAGTATAGGATATAGAATAGTGAATATAGAAATCAGAATTTAGAACACGGAATGCAGAACACAGAATTTGAATATAGAATACATAATACTGAATATAGAATTTAGAACATAAAATGCAGAACACAGAATTTATAATATAGAATGCAGAATATTGAATATTGATTTTATAAACATGAATGCAGAAGACAGAATTTAGAATATAGAATGAAGAAAACTGAATAGAGTATTAAGAATATACAATGAAGAACACAGAATATAGAATTTAGAATATAGAATAGAGAACCCATGATATAGAACATGAAATGCAGAGCACAGAATTTAGAATATAGAACACAGAATACTGAATATAAGTTTAGGATATAGAATATAGAACACAGAGTATAGAATATAGAATACGGAATACTGAATATAGTATTTAGAATATAGAATGTAGAACACAGAATATAGAATATAGAATACGGAATGCAGAATATAGAATACGGAATATAGAATGAAGAACACAAAATATAGAATATGGAAAACCAAATACAAAACCCAGAATTGAAAACATGGAATGCACAACAGAGAATTAAGAATATAGAACACAGAATACTGAATATAGAATTTAGAATACAGGATGTAGAACAGAGAATTTAAAATATAGAATATACTATGCTGAATATGGAATTTAGAATATAGAATGTAGAATACAGAATATAGAAAATAGAATAGAGAATATAGAACCCAGAATTTAGAACATGGAATGCAGAACCCAGAATTTAGAATATAGAATACAGAATACTGAATATAGAATTTTGAATATACAATGTAGAACAGAGAATATAGAATATAGATTACGGAATGCAGAATATAGGATACAGAAAATACAATGTAGAACACAGAATATAGAATATGGAAAACAGAATACAAAACCGAGAATTGAGGACATGGACTGCAGAACACATAATTAAGAATATACAATACAGAATACTGAATATAGAATTTTCAATATAAAATGTAGAACACAAAATTTAGATACATAATAAAGAATAATGAATATAGAATTTAGAATATAGAATGTAGAACACAGAATAAAGAATAGAGAATAGAGAACCCAGAATTTAGAACATGGAATGCAGAACACAGAATTTTGAATATACAATACAGAATACTGAACATAAAATTTAGAACATAGAATGTTGAACACAGAATATACAATACGGAATGCAGAATATACAATACAGAATAGTGAATGCAGAACACAGAATATTGAATATGGAAAAGTGAATACAGAACTCAGAATTTAGAACATGGAATGCAGAACACAGAATTTAAAATATAGTATACAGAATACTGAATATAGAATTAGATCTTAGAATTCAGAACACAGAATTAAGATTATATAATGCAGAATTCTGTATATAGAATTTATAAACAGGAATGCAGAACACAGAATTTAGAAAATAGAATACACAATAATGAATATAGAATTTAGAATATATAATAAATAACACAGAATATAGAATATAGACGACGGAATGGAGAATATAGGAGGTAGAATAAGGAATGACGAACATAAAATATAGAATAGAGAATAGAGAATATAGATCCCAGAATTTAGAAATGGAATGCAGAACATAGAATTTAGAATACAGAATACAGAATACTGAATAAAGATTTTAGAATATAGAATGTAGAACTTATAATATAGAATATAGAATAATGAATGCAGAATATAGTATGTAGAATATAGAATGAAGAACACAAATATAGAATAGAGAATAGAGAATATAGAACCCAGAACTTACAACAAGGAATGCAGAACACAGAATTTAAAATAAAGAATACAGAATACTTAATATAAAATTTAGAATATAGAATTTAGAACACAGAATATAGAATATAGAATACGGAATGCAGAATATAGAATATAAAATATAGAATATAGAATGATGAACACAAAATTTAGAATATAGAATAGAGAATATAGAACCCAGAATTTAGAACATGCAATTTAGAACACAGAATTTAGAATATAAAAACAGAATACTGAATATCGAATTTAGAATATAGAATGTAGAACACAGAATATGGTATGTAGAATACGGAAAGCAGAATATAGAATACAGAATATAGAAAGTAGAATACAGAATACAGAATATGGAAAAGAGAATACATAACCCAGAATTTAGAACATGGAATTCAGAACACAGAATTTAGAATATAGTATACAGAATACTGAATATAGAATTTAGAACATAGAATTCAGTACACAGAATTAAGAATATAGAATGCAGAATACTGTATATAGAATTTATAAACAGGAATGCAGAACACAGAATATAGAAAATAGAATAAAGAATACTGAATATACAATTGAGAATATATATTGAATAACACAGAATATAGATAATAGACTACTGAATGGAGAATATAGAAGGTAGAATAAAGAATGAAGAACACAAAATATAGAATATAAAATAGAGAATATAGAACCCAGAATTTAGAAATGGAATGCAGAACATAAAATATAGAATATAGAATACAGAATAGTGAATAAATATTTTAGAATATAGAATGTAGAACACAGAATATAGAATATAGTATAGGAAATGCAGAATACATTATGTAGAATACAGAATGAGAAACAAAAATATAGAATATAGAATAGTGAATATAGAACCCAGAACAAAGTACACAGAATGCAGAACACAGAATTTAGAATACAGAATACAGAATACTTAATATAAAATTTAGAATGTAGAATGCAGAACACAGAAAATAGAATATAGAATACTTAATACAGAATATAGTATACAGAATGTAGAATGTAGAACACAGAATATAGAATATTGAATATAGAATATAGAATACACATTATAGAACCCAAAGTTTAGAACATGGAATGCAGTACACAGACTTTAAAATATAGAATAACGAATACTGGACATAGAATATGAATATACAACATAGAACACAGAATTTAGAATATAGGATACCGAATACTGAATATAGAATAAAAATATACAATTTAGAACACTGAATATATAATAGAGAATAGAGAATAGAGAACACAAAATTTAGAACTTGGAATGCAGAACACAGAATTAAGAATATGGAATGCACAATACAGTATATAGAATTTAGAATATAGAATGAAAAAAACAGAATATAGAATATAGAATACGGAATGGAGAATATAGAAGGTAGAATATAGAATGAAGAACACAATATATAGTATATATTAAAGAGAATATAAAACCCAGAATTTAGAAATGGAATGCAGAACAGTGAATTTAGAATATAGAATACAGAATGCTGAATAAAGATTTTAGAATATAGAATGTAGAACACAGAATATAGAATATAGAATACGGAATGCAGAATAAAGTACGTAGAATACAGAATGAAGAACACAAATATAGAATATAGAATAGTGAATATACAAACCAGAAATTAGAACACGGAATTCAGAACACAGAATTTTCAATATAGAACACAGAATAATTAATATAAAATTTAGAATACACAATGTAGAACACAGAATATAGAATATAGAATAGAGAATAGAGAATCCAGAATTTATAACATGGAATGCCAAACACAGAATTTAGAATATTGAATACATATTACTGAATATAGAATTTAGAATATAGAATGCAGAACACAGAATTTAGAATATAGAATAGAGAATACTGAAAATAGAATTTAGAATAAAGAATTTTGAGCTCAGAATATAGAATATAGGATAGAGTTTATAGAATCCAGAATTTAGGACATTGAATGCAGAACACAGAATTTAGAGTATATAATACAGAATATGAATATAGAATTTAGAACATGAAATGACGAACACAGAATTCAGAATATAGAATACAGAATACTGAATATAGTATTTAGAACATAGAAGGCGGAACACAGAATTTCGAATACAGAATACAGAATACTGAATATAGAATTTAGAACATAGAATGCGAAACACAGTATTTAGAATATAGAATACAGAATACTGAATATAGAATTTAGAACATGGAATGCACAACACAGAATTTAAAATATAGAATACAGAATACTTAATATAAAATTTAGAATATAGAATGTAGAACACAGAATATAGAATATAGAATACGGAATACAGAATATAGAATTCAGAATATAGAATGTAGAACACAGAATATAGAATATTGAATAGAGAATATGGAACCCAAAATTTAGAACATGGAATGCAGAACACAGAATTTAGAATATAGAATACAGAATACTGAATATAGAATTTAGAATATAGAATGCAGAAAACAGACTATAAATACGGCATGCAGAATACACAATACAGAATTTAGAATGTAGAAAACAGAATAGAACATAGAATACGGAATGCAGAATATAGAATACAGAATATAGAATGTAGAGCACAGAATATAGAATATGAAAAACAGAAAACTAAACCCATAATTGAGAACATGAATACAGAACACAGAATTTAGAAAATAGAATACGGAATACTGAATATAGAATATGAATATACAATGTAGAACACAGAATTTAGAATATAGAATACAGAATACTGAATATAGAATTTAGATTATACAATGTAGAACACAGAATATAGAATATAGAATACAGAAAACTGAATACAGGATTTAGAATATGGAATGCAGAACACAGAATTTAGAATATAAATACAGAAAACTGAATATAGAATTTAGAATATAGAATGTACAACACACAATATAGAATATACAATAGAGAATATAGAACACAGAATTTACAACATGGATTGCAGAACACAGAATTTAAAATATAGAATACCGAATACTGAATACAGAATATGAATATACAATATAGAACCCAGAATTTAGAATATAGAATACATAATACTGAATATAGGATTTAGAATATACAATGTAGAACCGAGAATATAGAATATAGAATACGGAATGCAGAATACAGTATACAGAATATAGAATGTAGAACACAGAATTTAGAATATGGAAAACAGGATATAGAACCCAGAATATAGAACATGGAATGCAGAAAACAGAATTTAAAATGTACAATAAAGAATACTGAATATCGAATTTAGAATATAGAACGCAGAACACAGAATATAGAATATAGAATACGGAATGCAGAATATAGAATACAGAATATAGAATGTAGAACACAGAACATAGAATATGGAAAACATAATACAAAACCCAGAATTGAGGACATGTAATGCAGAACACAGAATTTAGAATATAGAATAGTGAATACTGAATATAGAATTTAGAACATTGAATGAGGAACACAGAATTTAGAATATAGAATGCAGAATACTGTATATAGGATTTAGAATATAGAAAGAAAAACACAGAAAATAGAATATAGATTACGGAATGGAGAATATAGAAGGTACAATATAGACTGAAGAACACAAAATATAGAATATAGAATGGAGAATATAGAACCCACAATATAGAATTGGAATGCAGAACAGAGAATTTAGAATATAGAATAGAGAAAACTAAATAAAGTTTTTAGAATATAGAATGTAGAACACAGAATATAGAATATAGAATAGAGAATAGAGAACCCAGGATATAGAACATGGAATGTAGAACACAGAATTTAGAATATAGAACACAGAATACTGAATATAAATTTAGAATATAGAATATAGAACACAGAGTATAGAATACAGAATACGGAATAATGAATATACAATTTAGAATATAGAATGTAGAACACAGAAAATAGAATATAGAATACGGAATGCAGGAAATACAATACAGAACATAGAATGTAGAACACAGAATTTAGAATATGGAAAACAGAATACAAAACCCAGAATTGAAAACATGAAATGCACAACAGAGAATTAAGAATACAGAATACTGAAAATAGGATTTAGAATACAGAGTGTAGAACAGAGAATTAGAACATAGAATATATTATACTGAATATAGAATTTAGAATATAGAATATAGAACACAGAATATAGAAAATAGAATAGAGAATATAGAACCCAGAATATAGAACATGGAATGCAGAACACAGAATTTAGAATATAGAATACAGAATACTGAATATAGAATTTAGAATATACAATGCAGAACGCAGAATATAGAATATAGAATATAGAATGTAGAACACAGAGTATAGAATATAGAATGATGAACACGAAATATAGAATATGGAATAGAGAATATAGAACCCAGAATTTAGAACATGGAATGCAGAACACAGAATTTAGAATATAGAATACAGAATACTGAATATCGAATTTAGAATATAGAATGTAGAACACAGAATTTGGTATGTAGAATACGGAATGCAGAATATTGTATTCAGAATATAGAATTAAGAACACAAAATATAGAATATGGAAAACAGAATATAGAACGCAGAGTGTAGATCATGGAATGCAGAACACAGAATTTAGAGTATATAATACCGAATACTTAATATAAAATTTAGAATATAGAATGAAGAATACAGAATATGGAATGTAGAATACGAAATGCAGAAAATTGAATACAGATTATAGAATGTAGAACACAGAATTTAGAATATGGAAAACAGAATATAGAACCCAGAATTTAGAACATGGAATGCAGAAAACAGAATTTAAAATGTACAATAAAGAATACTGAATATCGAATTTAGAATATAGAACGCAGAACACAGAATATAGAATATAGAATACGGAATGCAGAATATAGAATACAGAATATAGAATTTAGAACACAGAACATAGAATATGGAAAACATAATACAAAACCCAGAATTGAGGACATGTAATGCAGAACACAGAATTTAGAATATAGAATAGTGAATACTGAATATAGAATTTAGAACATTGAATGAGGAACACAGAATTTAGAATATAGAATGCAGAATACTGTATATAGGATTTAGAATATAGAAAGAAAAACACAGAATATAGAATATAGATTACGGAATGGAGAATATAGAAGGTACAATATAGACTGAAGAACACAAAATATAGAATATAGAATGGAGAATATAGAACCCACAATATAGAAATGGAATGCAGAACAGAGAATTTAGAATATAGAATAGAGAAAACTAAATAAAGTTTTTAGAATATAGAATGTAGAACACAGAATATAGAATATAGAATAGAGAATAGAGAACCCAGGATATAGAACATGGAATGCAGAACACAGAATTTAGAATATAGAACACAGAATACTGAATATAAATTTAGAATATAGAAAATAGAACACAGAGTATAGAATACAGAATACGGAATAATGAATATACAATTTAGAATATAGAATGTAGAACACAGAAAATAGAATATAGAATACGGAATGCAGGAAATACAATACAGAACATAGAATGTAGAACACAGAATATAGAATATGGAAAACAGAATACAAAACCCAGAATTGAAAACATGAAATGCACAACAGAGAATTAAGAATACAGAATACTGAAAATAGGATTTAGAATACAGAGTGTAGAACAGAGAATTAGAACATAGAATATATTATACTGAATATAGAATTTAGAATATAGAATATAGAACACAGAATATAGAAAATAGAATAGAGAATATAGAACCCAGAATATAGAACATGGAATGCAGAACACAGAATTTAGAATATAGAATACAGAATACTGAATATAGAATTTAGAATATACAATGCAGAACGCAGAATATAGAATATAGAATATAGAATGTAGAACACAGAGTATAGAATATAGAATGATGAACACGAAATATAGAATATGGAATAGAGAATATAGAACCCAGAATTTAGAACATGGAATGCAGAACACAGAATTTAGAATATAGAATACAGAATACTGAATATCGAATTTAGAATATAGAATGTAGAACACAGAATTTGGTATGTAGAATACGGAATGCAGAATATTGTATTCAGAATATAGAATTAAGAACACAAAATATAGAATATGGAAAACAGAATATAGAACGCAGAGTGTAGATCATGGAATGCAGAACACAGAATTTAGAGTATATAATACCGAATACTTAATATAAAATTTAGAATATAGAATGAAGAATACAGAATATGGAATGTAGAATACGAAATGCAGAAAATTGAATACAGATTATAGAATGTAGAACACAGAATTTAGAATATGGAAAACAGAATATAGAACCCAGAATATAGAACATGGAATGCAGAAAACAGAATTTAAAATGTACAATAAAGAATACTGAATATCGAATTTAGAATATAGAACGCAGAACACAGAATATAGAATATAGAATACGGAATGCAGAATATAGAATACAGAATATAGAATTTAGAACACAGAACATAGAATATGGAAAACATAATACAAAACCCAGAATTGAGGACATGTAATGCAGAACACAGAATTTAGAATATAGAATAGTGAATACTGAATATAGAATTTAGAACATTGAATGAGGAACACAGAATTTAGAATATAGAATGCAGAATACTGTATATAGGATTTAGAATATAGAAAGAAAAACACAGAATATAGAATATAGATTACGGAATGGAGAATATAGAAGGTACAATATAGACTGAAGAACACAAAATATAGAATATAGAATGGAGAATATAGAACCCACAATATAGAACTGGAATGCAGAACAGAGAATTTAGAATATAGAATAGAGAAAACTAAATAAAGTTTTTAGAATATAGAATGTAGAACACAGAATATAGAATATAGAATAGAGAATAGAGAACCCAGGATATAGAACATGGAATGCAGAACACAGAATTTAGAATATAGAACACAGAATACTGAATATAAATTTAGAATATAGAAAATAGAACACAGAGTATAGAATACAGAATACGGAATAATGAATATACAATTTAGAATATAGAATGTAGAACACAGAAAATAGAATATAGAATACGGAATGCAGGAAATACAATACAGAACATAGAATGTAGAACACAGAATATAGAATATGGAAAACAGAATACAAAACCCAGAATTGAAAACATGAAATGCACAACAGAGAATTAAGAATACAGAATACTGAAAATAGGATTTAGAATACAGAGTGTAGAACAGAGAATTAGAACATAGAATATATTATACTGAATATAGAATTTAGAATATAGAATATAGAACACAGAATATAGAAAATAGAATAGAGAATATAGAACCCAGAATATAGAACATGGAATGCAGAACACAGAATTTAGAATATAGAATACAGAATACTGAATATAGAATTTAGAATATACAATGCAGAACGCAGAATATAGAATATAGAATATAGAATGTAGAACACAGAGTATAGAATATAGAATGATGAACACGAAATATAGAATATGGAATAGAGAATATAGAACCCAGAATTTAGAACATGGAATGCAGAACACAGAATTTAGAATATAGAATACAGAATACTGAATATCGAATTTAGAATATAGAATGTAGAACACAGAATTTGGTATGTAGAATACGGAATGCAGAATATTGTATTCAGAATATAGAATTAAGAACACAAAATATAGAATATGGAAAACAGAATATAGAACGCAGAGTGTAGATCATGGAATGCAGAACACAGAATTTAGAGTATATAATACCGAATACTTAATATAAAATTTAGAATATAGAATGAAGAATACAGAATATGGAATGTAGAATACGAAATGCAGAAAATTGAATACAGATTAAAGAATGTAGAACACAGAATTTAGAATATGGAAAACAGAATATAGAACCCAGAATTTAGAACATGGAATGCAGAAAACAGAATTTAAAATGTACAATAAAGAATACTGAATATCGAATTTAGAATATAGAACGCAGAACACAGAATATAGAATATAGAATACGGAATGCAGAATATAGAATACAGAATATAGAATGTAGAACACAGAACATAGAATATGGAAAACATAATACAAAACCCAGAATTGAGGACATGTAATGCAGAACACAGAATTTAGAATATAGAATAGTGAATACTGAATATAGAATTTAGAACATTGAATGAGGAACACAGAATTTAGAATATAGAATGCAGAATACTGTATATAGGATTTAGAATATAGAAAGAAAAACACAGAATATAGAATATAGATTACGGAATGGAGAATATAGAAGGTACAATATAGACTGAAGAACACAAAATATAGAATATAGAATGGAGAATATAGAACCCACAATATAGAAATGGAATGCAGAACAGAGAATTTAGAATATAGAATAGAGAAAACTAAATAAAGTTTTTAGAATATAGAATGTAGAACACAGAATATAGAATATAGAATAGAGAATAGAGAACCCAGGATATAGAACATGGAATGCAGAACACAGAATTTAGAATATAGAACACAGAATACTGAATATAAATTTAGAATATAGAATATAGAACACAGAGTATAGAATACAGAATACGGAATAATGAATATACAATTTAGAATATAGAATGTAGAACACAGAAAATAGAATATAGAATACGGAATGCAGGAAATACAATACAGAACATAGAATGTAGAACACAGAATATAGAATATGGAAAACAGAATACAAAACCCAGAATTGAAAACATGAAATGCACAACAGAGAATTAAGAATAAAGAATACTGAAAATAGGATTTAGAATACAGAGTGTAGAACAGAGAATTAGAACATAGAATATATTATACTGAATATAGAATTTAGAATATAGAATATAGAACACAGAATATAGAAAATAGAATAGAGAATATAGAACCCAGAATATAGAACATGGAATGCAGAACACAGAATTTAGAATATAGAATACAGAATACTGAATATAGAATTTAGAATATACAATGCAGAACGCAGAATATAGAATATAGAATATAGAATGTAGAACACAGAGTATAGAATATAGAATGATGAACACGAAATAAAGAATATGGAATAGAGAATATAGAACCCAGAATTTAGAACATGGAATGCAGAACACAGAATTTAGAATATAGAATACAGAATACTGAATATCGAATTTAGAATATAGAATGTAGAACACAGAATTTGGTATGTAGAATACGGAATGCAGAATATAGAATTAAGAACACAAAATATAGAATATGGAAAACAGAATATAGAACGCAGAGTGTAGATCATGGAATGCAGAACACAGAATTTAGAGTATATAATACCGAATACATAATATAAAATTTAGAATATAGAATGAAGAATACAGAATATGGAATGTAGAATACGAAATGCAGAAAATTGAATACAGATTATAGAATGTAGAACACAGAATTTAGAATATGGAAAACAGAATATAGAACCCAGAATTTAGAACATGGAATGTAGAACACAAAATTAAGAATATAGAATACAGATTACTGAATATAGAATTTAGAATATAGAATGTAGAACACAGAATTTAGTATATAGAATACAGATTACTGAATATAAAATTTAGAATATAGAATGCAGAACACAGAATATAGAATATAGAATACAGAATATAGAACCCAAAATTTAGAACATGGAATGCAGAACACAGAATTTAAAGTATAGAATAACGAATACTGAATATAGAATATGAATATACAATATAGAACCCAGAATTTAGAATATAGAATACATAATACTGAATATAGGATTTAGAATATACAATGTAGAACCAAGAATATAGAATATAGAATACAGAATGCAGAATATAGAACAGAATATAGAAAGTAGAACACAGAATATAGAATATTGAATAGAGTATATGGAACACAAAATTTAGAACATGGAATGCAGAACACAGAATTTAGAATATAGATTACAGAATACGGAATATAGAATTTAGAATATAGAATGTTGAACACAGAATATAGAATATAAAAAACGTAATGCAGAATATAGAATACAGAATATAGAATGTAGAACACAGCATATAGTATATGGGAAACAAAATACAAAAGTCAGAAATGAGAACATGGAATGCAGAACACAGCATTTAGAATAAAGTATACAGAATACTGAATATAGAATTTAGAATAGACAATGTAGAACACAGAGTATGGAATGTAGAATACGGAATGCAGAATATTGAATATAGAATATAGAATATAGAACACAGAATTTAGAATATGGAAAACAGAATATAGAACCCAGAATAAAGAACATGGAATGCAGAACACAGAATTTAATATATAGAATACAGAATACTGAATATAGAATTTAGATTATAGAACGCAGAACACAGAATATAGAATATAGAATACAGAATACTGAATATAGAATTTAGAATATAGAATGTAGAACACAGAGTATAGAATATAGAATACGGAATACTGAATATACAATTTAAAATATAGAATGTAGAACACAGAATATGAAATGTATAATACGGAATGCAGAATATTGAATAGAGAATATAGAATGTAGAACACAGAATTTAGAATATGGAGAAAATAATATAGAACCCAGAATTTAGAACATGGAATGCAGAACACAGAATTTAGAATATAGAATACAGATTATTGAATATAGAAATTAGAATATAGATTGTAGAACACAGGATTTAGATTATAGAGTACAGAATACTGAATATAGTATTTATAATATAGAATGTAGAACACAGAATATAGAATATAGAATACAGAATATAGAAATCAAAATTTAGAACATGGATGCAGAACACAGAATTTAGAAAATAGAATACGGAATACTGAATATAGAATATGAATATACAATGTAGAACACAGAATTTAGAATATAGAATACAGAATACTGAATATAGAATTTAGAATATACAATGTAGAACACAGAATATAGAATAAAGAATACAGAAAACTGAATACAGAATTTAGATTATGGAATGCAGAACACAGAATTAAGAATATAAATACAGAAAACTGAATATAGGATTTAGAATATAGAATGTACAAAACACAATATAAAATATACAATAGAGAATATAGAACACAGAATTTACAACATGGATTACAGAACACCGAATTTAAAATATAGATTACCGAATACTGAATATAGAATATGAATATAAAATATAGAACCCAGAATTTAGAATATAGAATACATAATAATGAATATAGGATTTAGAATATACAATGTAGAACTGAGAATATAGAATATAGAGTACGGAATGCAGAATACAGTATACAGAATATAGAATGTAGAACACAGAATTTAGAATATGGAAAACAGGATATAGAACCCAGAATATAGAACATGGAATGCAGAACACAGAATTTAAAATGTACAATGCAGAATACTGAATATCGAATTTAGAATATAGAACGCAGAACACAGAATATAGAATATAGAATATGGAATGCAGAATATAGTATACAGAATATAGAATGTAGAACACAGAATATAGAATATGGAAAACATAATACAAAACCCAGAATTGATGACATGTAATGCAGAACACAGAATTTAGAATATAGAATAGTGAATACTGAATATAGAATTTAGAAAATTGAATGCAGAGCACAGAATTTAGAATATAGAATGCAGAATACTGTATATAGGATTTAGAATATAGAAAGAAAAACACAGAATATAGAATATAGACTACGGAATGTAGAATATAGAAGGTACAATATAGACTGAAGAACACAAAATATAGAATATAGAATGAAGAATATAGAACCCAGAATATAGTAATGGAATGCAGAACAGAGAATATAGAATATAGAATACAGAAAACTAAATAAAGATTTTAGAATATAGAATGTAGAACCCAGAATATAGAATATAGAATAGAAAATAGAGAACCCAGGATATAGAACATGGAATGCAGAACACAGAAATTAGAATATAAATACAGAAAACTGAATATAGAATTTACAATATGAATGTACAACACACAATATAGAATATACAATAGAGAATATAGAACCCAGAATTTAGAACTTGGAATACAGAACACAGAATTTAGAATATTGAATACAGAATACTGTATATAGAATTTAGAACATTGAATGCAGAACACAGAATTTAGAATATAGAATGCAGAATACTGTATATAATTTAGAATATAGAATGAAAAAACAGAATATAAAATATAGACTATGGAATGGAGAAAATAGGAGGTAGAATATAGACAGAATAACACAAAATATAGAAAAGAGAATAGAGAATATAGAACCCAGAATATAGAAATGGAATGTAGAACAGAGATTTTAGAATATAGAATACAGAAAACTGAATAAAGATTTTAGGATATAGAATGTAGAACACAGAATATAGAATATAGAATAGGGAATGCAGAATATAGTATGTAGAATATAGAATGAACAACACAAGTATAGAATATAGAATAGTGAATATAGAACCCAGAACTTAGAACACGGAATGCAGAACACAGAATTTAGAATAAAGAATACATAATACTGAATATAGAATTTAGAACATAGAATGCAGAACACAGAAATTAGAATATAGAATGCAGAATACTGAATATAGATATTATAAATATTAATGCAGAACACAGAATTTAGAATATAGAATGAAGAAAACTGAATAGAGTATTTAGAATATAGAATGAAGAACACAGAATATAAAATATAGAATAGAGAATATAGAACCCACAATTTAGAATATGGAACGCAGAACACAGAATTTAGAATGTAGAATACAGAATACTGCATATAGAATTTAGAATATAGAAAGTAGAACACAGAATTTAGAATATAGAGTACAGAATACTGAATATAGAATTTAGAATATGGAATGTAGTACACAGAATATACAATATGGAATACAGAATATAGAACACAAAATTTAGAACATGGAATGCAGAGCACAGAATTTAGAATGTAGAACACAGAATACTGAATATAAGTTTAGAATATAGAGTATAGAACACAGAGTATAGTATATAGAATACGGAACACTGAATATACAAATTAGAATATAGAATGTAGAACAAAGACTAAAGAATATAGAATACGGAATGCAGAATATAGAATACAGAACATAGAATGTATAACACAGAATATAGAATATGGAAAACAGAATACAAATCCCAGAATTGAAAACATGGAATGCACAACACAGAATTTAGAATATAGAATACAGAATACTGAATATAGTATTTAGAATACAGAATGTAGAATATAGAATTTAAAATATAGAATATAATATGCTGAATATAGAATTTAGAAAATAGAATGTAGAACACAGAATATAGAAAATAGAATATAGAATATAGAACCCAGAATTTAGAACATGAAATGCAGAACACAGAATTTAGAATATAGAATACAGTATACTGAATATAGAATTTAGAATATAGAATGTAGAACACAGAATATAGAATATAGAATACGGAATGCAGAATATAGAATATAGAATGATGAACACAAAATATAGAATAGAGAATATAGAACCCAGAATTTAGAACATGGAATGTAAAACACAGAATTTAGAATATAGAATACAGAATACTGAATATCGAATTTAGAATATAGAATGTAGAACACAGAATTTGGTATGTAGTATACGGAATGCAGAATATTGAATCCAGAATATATAATGTAGAACACAAAATATAGAATATGGAAAACAGAATACAGAACCCAGAATTTAGATCATGGAATGCAGAACACAGAATTTAGAATACAGAATACAGTATAATGAATATAGAATTTACTATATAGAATGTAGAACAAAAATACAGAATACGGCATGCAGAATATACAATACACAATAGAGAATGCAGAACACAGAATATAGAATATGGAAAACAGAATAAAAAACTCAGAATTTAGAACATTGAATGCAGAAAACAGAATTTAAAATATAGTATACCGAATACTGAATATAGAATTTAGATCATAGAATGCAGAACACAGAATTAAGAATATTGAATGCAAAATACTGTATACAGAATTTATAAACAGGAATGTAGGAGGCAAAATTTAGAAACGAGAATAAAGAATACTGAATATAGAATTTAGAATATATAATATATAACACAGAATATAGAATATAGACTACGGAATAGAGAATATAGGAGGTAGAATAAGTAATGAAGAACACAACATATAGAATATAGAATAGAGAATATAGAACCCAGAATTTAGAAATGGAATGCAGAACATAGAATTTAGAATATAGAATACAGAATACTGAATAAAGTTTTTAGAATATAGAATATAGAACACAGAATATAGAATATAGAATAGGGAATGCTGAAAAAAGTATGCAGAATATAGAATGAAGAACACAAATATAGAATATAGAATAGTGAATATAGAACCCAGAACTAAGAACACGGAATGCAGAACACAGAATTTAGAATATAGAATACAGAATAATTAATATAAAACTTAGAACATAGAATGTAGAAAACAGAATATAGAATATAGAATATGGAATGCAGAATATAGAATACAGTATATAGAATATAGAACACAGAATATAGAATATTGAATACAGTATATGGAACACAAAATTTAGAACATGGAATGTAGAACACATTATTTAGAATAGAGAATACTGCATACTGAATATAGAATATGAATATACAATGTAGAACACAGAATTTAGAATATAGAATACAGAATATTTAATATATAATTTAGAATACAGAAAGTAGAAAACAGAATATAGAATATAGAATAAGGAATGCAAATATAGAATACAGAATATAGAATGTAGAACACAGAATATAGAATATTGAAAATAGTATATGGAACAAAAAATTTAGAACATGGAATACAGAACCCATTATTTAGAATATAGAATACTGAATACTGAATATAGAATTTTTTATATACAATGTAGAACACAGAATATAGAATATGGGAAACAAAATACAAAAGTCAGAATTGAGAGCATGGAATGCAGAACACAGCATTTAGAATATAGTATACAGAATACTGAATATAGAATTTAGAATATACAATGTAGAACACAGGGTATGGAATGTAGAATACGGAATGCAGAATATTGAATACAGAATATAGAATATAGAACACAGAATATAGAATATGGAAAACAGAATATAGAACCCAGAATAAAGAACATGGAATGCAGAACACAGAATATAAAATATAGAATACAGAATACTGAATATAGAATTTAGAATATAGAACGCAGAACACAGAATATAGAATATAGAATACAGAATACAAAATATAGAATTTAGAATATAGAAAGTAGAACACAGAGTATAGAATAAAGATTACGGAATACTGAATATACAATTTAGAACATAGAATGTAGAACACAGAATATGAAATATATAATACGGAAATCAAAATATTGAATACAGAATATAGAATGTAGAACACAGAATTTAGAATAGGGAAAAGAGAATATAGAACCCAGAATTTAGAACATGGAATGCAGAACACAGAATTTAGAATATAGAATACAGATTATTGAATATAGAATTTAGAATATAGATTGTAGAACACAGAATTTAGATTATAGAGTACAGAATACTGAATATAGTATTTAGAATATAGAATGTAAAACACAGAATATAGAATATAGAATACAGAAAACTGAATACAGAATTTAGAATATGGAATGCAGAACACAGAATTAAGAATATAAATGCAGAAAACTGAATATAGAATTTAGAATATAGAATGTACAAAACACAATAAAGAATATACAATATAGAATATAGAACCCAGAATTTAGAACTTGGAAAACAGAACACAGAATTTAGAATATAGAATAGAGAATACTGTAGATAGAATTTAGAACATTGAATGCAGAACACAGAATTTAGAATATAGAATGCAGAATACTGTATATAGAATTTAGAATATATAATGACTAACACAGAATATAGAATATAGACTACGGATGGAGAAAATAGAAGGTACTATATAGACTGAATAACACAAAATATAGAATATAGAATAGAGAATATAGAACTCAGAATATAGAAATGGATGCAGAACAGAGAATTTATAATATAGAATACAGAAAACTGAATAAAGATTTTAGAATATAGAATGTAGAACACAGAATATAGAATATAGAATAGGGAATGCAGAATATAGTATGTAGAATATAGAATGAATAACACAAGTATAGAATATAGAATAGTGAATATAGAACCCAGAACTTAAACACGGAATGCAGAACACAGAATTTAGAATATAGAATACATAATACAGAATATAGAATTTAGAACATAGAATGCAGAACACAGAATTTAGAATATAGAACGTAGAAAACTGAATAGAGTATTTAGAATATAGAATGAAGAACACAAAATATAGAATAAAGAGTAGATAATAGAGAACCCAGGATATAGAACATGGAATGCAGAGTGCAGAATTTAGAATATAGAACACAGAATACTGAATATAAATTTAGAATATTGAATATAGAACACAGAGTATAGAATATAGAATACGGAATACTGAATATACAATATCGAATATAGAATGTAGAACACAGAATATAGAATATAGAATACGGAATGCAGAATATAGAATACAGAACATAGAATGTAGAACACAGAATATAGAATATGGAAAACAAATTACAAAACCCAGAATTGAAAACATGGAATGCACAACACAGAATTAAGAATATAAAATACAGAATACTGAATATAGAAATTAGAATACAGAATGTAGAACTGAGAATTTAAATATAGAATATAGTATGCTGAATATAGAATTTAGAATATAGAATGTAGAACACAGAATAGAGAAAATAGAATACGGAATGCAGAATATAGAATATAGAATATAGAATGATGAACACAAAATATAGAATATAGAATAGAGAATATAGAACCCAGAATTTAGAACATGGAATGTAGAACACAGAATTTAGAATATAGAATACATAATACTGAATATCGAATTTAGAATATAGAATGAAGAACACAGAATTTGGTATGTAGAATACGGAATGTAGAATATTGAATACAGAATATAGAATATAGAACACAATATATAGAATATGGAAAACAGAATACAGAACCCAGAATTTAGATCATGGAATGCAGAACACAGAATTTAGAGTATATAGTACCGAACTAAATATGAAATTTAGAATATACAATGTAGAATACAGAATATGGAATGTAGAATACGGAATGCAGAATATTGAATATCAGAATATAGAATGTAGAACACAGAATTTAGAATATGGAAAAAAGAATATAGAACACAGAATATAGAGCATGGAATGCAGAACACGAAATTTAGAATATAGAATACAGAATACTGAATATAGAATTTAGAATATATAATGTAGAACACAGAATTTAGAATGTAGAATACAGAATACTGAATATAGAATTTAGATTATACAGTGTAGAACACAGAATAGAAATATAGAATACAGAATATAGAACCCAAAATTTAGAACATGGAATGCAGAACACAGAATATAAAATATAGAATACCGAATACTGATTATAGAATATGAATATGCAATGTAGAACCGAGAATTTAGAATATAGAATACAGAATACTGAATGTAGAATGTAGAATATACAATGTAGAACCGAGAATATAGAATATAGAATACGGAATGCAGAATATAGTATACAGAATATAGAATGAAGAAAACAGAATATAGTATAGAGAATAGAGTATATAGAACCCAAAATTTAGAACATGTATTGCAGAACACAGAATTTAGAATATAGAATACAGAATAATGAATATAGAATTTACAATATAGAATGTAGAACAAAAATACAGAATACGGCATGCAGAATATACAATACAGAATTGAGAATGCAGAACACAGAATATAGAATATGGAAAACAGAATACAAAACTCAGAATTTAGAACATGGAATGCAGAAAACAGAATTTAAAATATAGTATACCGAATACTGAATATAGAATTTAGAACATAGAATGCAGAACACAGAATTAAGATTATTGAATGCAGAATATTTTATACAGAATTTATAAACAGGAATGCAGAACACAGAATTTAGAAAAGAGAATAAAGAATACTGAATATAGAAATTAGAATATATAATATATAACACAGAATATAGAATATAGACTACGGAAAGGAGAATATAGGAGGTAGAATAATGAGTGAAGAATACAACATATAGAATATAGAATAGAGAATATAGAACCCAGAATTTAGAAATGGAATGCAGAACATAGAATTTAGAATATAGAATACAGAATACTGAATAAAGGTTTTAGAATATAGAATATAGAACACAGAATATAGAATATAAATAGGGAATGCTGAAAATAGTATGCAGAATATAGAATGAAGAACACAAATATAGAATATAGAATAGTGAATATAGAACACAGAACTAAGAACATGGAATGCAGAACACAGAATTTAGAATATAGAATACAGAATACTTAATATAAAATTTAGAATATAGAATGTAGAAAACAGAATATAGAATATAGATTACGGAATGCAGAATATAGAATACAGAATATAGAATGTAGAACACAGAATATAGAATATAGAATACGGAATGCCGAATATAGAATACAGAATATAGAATGTAGAACACAGAATATAGAATATTGAATACAGTATATGTAACACAAAATTTAGAACATGGAATGCAGAACACATTATTTAGAATATAGAATACTGAATACTGAATATAGAATATGAATATACAATGTAGAACACAGAATTTAGAAAATAGAATACAGAATACTGAATATAGAATTTTGAATATACAATGTAGAACACAGAATATAGAATATAGAATACGGAATGCATAATATAGGATACAGAAAATAGAATGTAGAACACAGAATAGAGAATATGGAAAACAGAATACAAAACCGAGAATTGAGAACATGGACTTCAGAACAAATAATTAACATTATACAATACAGAATACTGAATATAGAATTTTGAATATACAATGTAGAACACAGAATTTAGATATATAATTAAGAATACTGAATATAGAATTTAGAATATAGAATGTAGAACACAGAATATAGAATAGAGAATAGAGAACCCAGAATTTAGAACTTGGAATGCAGAACACAGAATTTTGAATATAGAATACAGAATACTGAATATAAAATTTAGAACATAGAATGTTGAACACAGAATATAGAATACGGTATGCAGAATATACAATACAGAATAGTGAATGCAGAACACAGAACATACAATATGGAAAACAGAATACAGAACTCAGACTTTAGAACATGGAATGCAGAAAACAGAATTTAAAATATAGTATACAGAATACTGAATATAGAATTAGAACTTAGAATGCAGAACACAGAATTAAGATTATATAATGCAGAATTCTTTATATAGAATTTATAAACAGGAATGCAGAACACAGAATTTAGAATAGAGAATGCAGAATACTGTATATAGAATTTAGAATATAGAATGAATAACACAGAATATAGAATATAGACTACGGAATGGAGAAAATAGAAGGTAGAATATAGACTGAATAACACAAAATATAGAATAGAGAATAGAGAATATACATCCCAGAATATAGAAATAGAATGCAGAATAAAGAATTTTGAATACAGAATACAGAAAACTGAATAAAGATTTTAGAATATAGAATGTAGAACACAGAATATAGAATATAGAATAGGGAATGCAGAATATATTATGTAGAATATAGAATGAAGAACACAAGTATAGGATATAGAATAGTGAATATAGAAATCAGAATTTAGAACACGGAATGCAGAACACAGAATTTGAATCTAGAATACATAATACTGAATATAGAATTTAGAACATAAAATGCAGAACACAGAATTTATAATATAGAATGCAGAATATTGAATATTGATTTTATAAACATGAATGCAGAAGACAGAATTTAGAATATAGAATGAAGAAAACTGAATAGAGTATTAAGAATATACAATGAAGAACACAGAATATAGAATTTAGAATATAGAATAGAGAACCCAGGATATAGAACATGAAATGCAGAGCACAGAATTTAGAATATAGAATATAGAATACTGAATATCGAATTTAGAATATAGAATGTAGAACACAGAACATGGTATGTAGAATACTTAATGCAGAATATTGAATACAGAATATAGAATTTAGAACACAAAATGTAGAATATGGGAAAGAGTATACAAAACCCAGTGTTTAGAACATGGAATGCAGGGCACAGAATTTAGAATATAGAATGCAGAATACTGTATATAGAATTTATAAACAGCAATGCAGAACACAGAATTTAGAAAATAGAATAAAGGATACTGAATATAGAATTTAGAATATATATTGAATAACACAGAATATAGAATATAGATTACAGAATGGAGAATATAGAAGGTAGAATAAAGAATGTAGAACACAAAAAAACAAAATATAGAATACAGAATATAGAACACAGAATTGAGAAATGGAATGCAGTACATAGAATTTAGAATATAGAATACAGAAAACTGAATATATATTTTAGTATATAGAATGTAGAACACAGAATATAGAATATAGAACAGGGAATGCAGAATATAGTATGTAGAATATAGAATGAAGAAAACAAATATAGAACACAGAATAGTGAATATAGAACCCAGAAATTAGAACACGGAATGCAGAACTCAGAATTTAGAATATAGAATACAGAACACTTAATATAAAACTTACAATATAGAATGTAGAACACAGAATATAGAATATGGAATACAGAATATAGAACCCAAAATTTAGAACATGGAATGCAGAACACAGAATTTAGAATATACAATACCGAATACTGATAATAGAATATGAATATGCAATGTAGAACACAGAATTTAGAATATAGAATACAGAATACTGAATATAGAATTTTGAATATACAATGTAGAACACAGAATATAGAATATAGAATACGGAATGCAGAATATAGAATACAGAAAATCGAATTTAGAACACAGAATAGAGAATATGGGAAACAGAATACAAAACCGAGAATTGAGAACATGGAATGCAGAACACATAATTTAGAATATAAAATAAGAAATACAGAATATAGAATTTAGAATATAGTATGTAGAACACAGAATTTAGATATATAATAAATAATACTGAATATAGAATTTAGAATATAGAATGTAGAACACAGAATATAGAATATAGAAAAGAGAATAAAGAACCCAGAATTTAGAACATGGAATGCAGAACACAGAATTTAGAATATAGAATACAGAGTACTGAATATAGAATTTAGAACATAGAATGTTGAACACAGATTATAGAATACGGCATGCAGAATATATAATACAGAAGAGTGAATGCAGAACACAGAATATAGAATATGGAAAACAGAATACAGAACTAAGAATTAAGAACATGGAATGCAGAACACAGAATTTAATATATAGAATAAGAATACTGAATATAGAAATTAGAACTTAGAATGCAAAACAAAGAATTAAGATTATATAATGCAGAATTCTGTATATAGAATTTATAAACATAAATGCAGAACACAGAATTAAGAAAATAGAATAAAAAATACTGAATATAGAATTTAGAATATATAATAAATAACACAGAATATAGAATATAGACTACGGATTTGAGAATATAAAAGGTAGAATAAGGAATGAAGATCACAAAATATAGAATATAAAATAGAGAGTTTAGAACCGATTATTTAGAAATGGAATGCAGAACATTGAATTTAGAATACAGATTACAGAATACTGAATAAAGATTTTAGAATATAGAATGTAGAACACAGAATATAGAATATAGAATAGGGAATGGAGAATATAGTATGCAGAATATAGAATGAAGAATACAAATATAGAATACAGAATAGTGAATATAGAACCCAGAAATTAGAACACGGAATGCAGAACTCAGAATTTAGAATATAGAATACAGAACACTTAATATAAAACTTACAATATAGAATGTAGAACACAGAATATAGAATATAGAATACAGAATGCAGAATATAGAATACAGAAAATAGAATGAAGAACACAGAATATAAAATATTGAATAGAGTATATGGAACCCAAAATTTAGAACATGGAATGCAGAACACAGAATTTAGAATATAGAATACAGAATACTGAATATAGAATTTAGAATATAGAATGCAGAACACAGAATATGGAATACGGCATGCAGAATATACATACAGAATATAGAATGTTGAACACAGAATATAGAGTATGGAAAACAGAATACATAACCCAGAATTTAGAACATGGAATGTATAAAACAGAATTTAGAATATAGAATTCAGATCACTGAATATAGAATTTAGAATATAGAATGTAGAACACAGAATATAGAATATAGAATAAAGAATAGAGAACCCAGAATTTAGAATATGGAATGCAGAACACAGAATTTAGAATATAGGATACAGAATACTGAATATACAATTAGAATATAGAATGTAGTACACAGAGAATATAATATAGAATACGGAATACTGAATATACAATTTAGAATATAGAATGCAGAACACACAATATAGAATATAGTATACGGAATGCAGAATATAGAATACAGTACATAGAATGTAGAACACAGAATATAGAATATGGAAAACAGAATACAAAACCCAGAATTGAAAACATGGAATGCAGAACACAGAATACAGAATACTGAATATAGAAATTAGAATAAAGATTGTAGAACACAGAATTTAGAATATAGAATAAAGAATACTGAATATAGGATTTAGAATATTGAATGTAGAACACAGAATACAGAATATAGAATACGGAATGCAGAATATAGAATACAGAACATAGAATGTAGAACTCAGAATATAGAATATGGAAAACAGAATACAAAACCCAGAATTGAAAACATGGAATGCAGAACACAGAATAAAGAATATAGAATACAGAAAAATGAATATAGAGTTTAGAATAAAGAATGTAGTACCCAGAATTTAGAATATAGACTACAGAATACTGAATATAGAATATGAATATACAATGTAGAACCCAGAATTTAGAATATAGAATACAGAATACTGAATATAGTATTTAGAATATGGAATGCAGGACACAGAATTTTGAATATAGAATACAAAAAACTGAATATAGAATTTAGAATATAGAATGTAGAAAACAGAATATAGAATATAGGATAGGGAATGCAGAATATATTACGTAGAATATAGAATGAAGAACACAAATATAGAATACAGAATAGTGAATATAGACCCCAGAACTTAGAACACGGAATGCAGAACACAGAATTTAGAAAATACAATACAGAACACTTAATATAAAATTAAGAATATAGAATGTACAACACAGAATACAGAATACGGCATGCAGAATATACAATACAGAATATAGAATGTAGAACACAGAATATAGAATATGGAAAACAGAATACATAAACCAGAATTTAGAACATGGAATGCAGAACACAGAATTTAGAATATAGAATACAGAATACTGAATATAGAATTAGAATATAGAATGTAGAACACAGAGAATATAATATAGAATACGGAATACTGAATATACAATTTAGAATATAGAATGCAGAACACAAAATATAGAATACGGCATGCAGAATATACAATACAGAATATAGAATGTAGAACACAGAATATAGAATATGGAAAACAGAATACAAAACCCAGAATTGAAAACATGGAATGCAGAAAAAGAATAAAGAATATAGAATATAGAATACTGAATATAGAATATAGAATAAAGATTGTAGAACACAGAATTTAGAATATAGAATAAAGAAGACTGAATAAAGGATTTAAAATATAGAATGTAGAACACAGGATACAGAATATAGAATACGGAATGCAGAATATAGAATACAGAACATAGAATTTAGAATATGGAAAAGAGAATACAAAACCTAGAATTGAAAACATGGAATGCAGAACACAGAATTAAGAATATAGAATACAGAATACTGAATATAGAATTTAGAATATACAATGTAGAACACAGGATTTAGATTATAGAATAAAATATACTGAATATAGAATTTAGATTATACAATATAGAACACAGAATACAGAAAATAGTATAGAGAATATAGAACCCAGAATTTAGAACATGGAATGCAGAACACAGAATTTAAATATAGAATAAAGAATACTGAATATTGAATTTGAATATAGAATGTAGAACACAGAATATAGAATATGGCATGCAGAATATACAATACAGAATATACAATGTAGAACACAGAATATAGAATATGGAAAACAGAATACAAAACCTAAAATTGAGAACATGGAATGCAGAACACAGAATTGAGAATATAGAATACAGAATACTGAATATCGAATTTAGAATATAGAATGTAGAACACAGAATTTGGTATGTAGAATACGGAATGCAAATATTGTATTCAGAATATAGAATATAGAACACAAAATATAGAATATGGAAACCAGAATAAAGAACGCAGAGTGTAGATCATGGAATGCAGAACACAGAATTTAGAGTATATAATACCGAATATTTAATATAAAATTTAGAATATAGAATGTAGAATACAGAATATGGAATTTAGAATATGGAATGCAGAAAATTGAATACAGATTATAGAATGTAGAACACACAATTTAGAATATGGAAAACAGAATATAGAACCCAGAATTTAGAACATGGAATGCAGAACACAAAATTAAGAATATAGAATACAGATTACTGAATATAGAATTTAGAATATAGAATGTAGAACACAGAATTTAGTATATAGAATACAGAATACTGAATATAAAATTTAGAATATAGAATGCAGAACACAGAATATACAATATAGAATACGGAATGCAGAATATAGAATATAGAAAATAGAATGATGAACACAAAATTTAGAATATAGAATAGAGAATATAGAACCCAGAATTTAGATCATGGAATGCAGAACACAGTATTTAGAGTATATACTACCGAATACTGAATATGAAATTAAGAATATAGAATGTAGAATACAGAATTTAGATTATAGAGTACAGAATACTGAATATAGTATTTAGAATATAGAATGTAGAACACAGAATATAGAATATATAATACAGAATATAGAAATCAAAATTTAGAACATGGAATGCAGAACACAGAATTTAGAAAATAGAATACGGAATACTGAATATTGAATATGAATAAACAATGTAGAACCCAGAATTTAGAATATAGAATACATAATATTGAATATAAGATTTAGAATATACAATGTAGAACCGAGAATATAGAATATAGAATACGGAATGCAGAATACAGTATACAGAATATAGAATGTAGAACACAGAATTTAGAATATGGAAAACAGGATATAGAACCCAAAATTTACAACATTTAATGCAGAACACAGAATTTAAAGTATAGAATAACGAATAATGAATATAGAATATGAATATACAATATAGAACCCAGAATTTAGAATATAGAATACATAATAAAGAATATAGGATTTAGAATATACAATGTAGAACCGAGAATATAGAATATAGAATACAGAATGCAGACTATAGAACAGAATATAGAAAGTAGAACACAGAATATAGAATATTGAATAGAGTATATGGAACACAAAATTTAGAACATGGAATGCAGAACACAGAATTTAGAATATAGAATACAGAATACTGAATATAGAATTTAGAATATAGAATGTTGAACACAGAATATAGAATATAAAAAAAGTAATGCAGAATATAGAATTCAGAATATGGAATGTAGAACAGAGAATATAAAATATGGGAAACAAAATGCAAAAGTCAGAATTGAGATCATGGAATGCAGAACACAGCATTTAGAATATAGTATACAGAATACTGAATATAGAATTTACAATAGACAATGTAGAACACAGAGTATGGAATTTAGAATACGGAATGCAGAATATTGAATAAAGAATATACAATATAGAACACAGAATTTAGAATATGGAAAACAGAATATAGAACCCAGAATAAAGAACATGGAATGCAGAACACAGAATTTAAAATATAGAATACAGAATACTGAATATAGAATTTAGAATATAGAATGTAGAACACAGAATATAGAATATAGAATACAGAAAACTGAATACAGAATTTAGAATATGGAATGCAGAACACAGAATTTAGAATATAAATACAGAAAACTGAATATAGAATTTAGAATATAGAATGTACAACACACAATATAGAATATACAATAGAGAATATAGAACCCAGAATTTAGAACTTGGAAATCAGAACACAGAATTTATAATATAGAATAGAGAATACTGTACATAGAATTTAAAACATTGAATGCAGAACACAGAATTTAGAATATATAATGCAGAATAATGTATATAGAATTTAGAATATAGAATGAATAACACAGAATATAGAATATAGACTACGGATGGAGAAAATAGAAGGTACTATATAGACTGAATAACACAAAATATAGAATATAGAATAGAGAATATAGAACCCAGAATATAGAAATGTATGCAGAACAGAGAACTTATAATATAGAATACAGAAAACTGAATAAAGATTTTAGAATATAGAATGTAGAACACAGAATATAGAATATAGAATAGGGAATGCAGAATAAAGTATGTAGAATATAGAATGAAGAACACAAGTATAGAATATAGAATAGTGAATATAGAACCCAGAACTTAAACACGGAATGCAGAACACAGAATTTAGAATATAGAATACATAATACTGAATATAGAATTTAGAACATAGAATGCAGAACACAGAATTTAGAATATAGAATGTAGAAAACTGAATAGAGTATTTAAAATATAGAATGAAGAACAAAGAATATAGAATAAAGAATAGATAATAGAGAACCCAGGATATAGAACATGGAATGCAGAGCACAGAATTTAGAATATAGAACACAGAATACTGAATATAAATCTAGAATATTGAATATAGAACACAGAGTATAGAATATAGAATACGGAATACTGAATATACAATTTCGAATATAGAATGTAGAACACAGAATATAGAATATAGAATACGGAATGCAGAATTTAGAATACAGAACATAGAATGTAGAACACAAAATATAGAATAGAGAATAGAGAATATAGAACCCAGAAATTAGAACATGGAAAGTAAAACACAGAATTTAGAATATAGAATACATAATACTGAATATCGAATTTAGAATATAGAATGAAGAACACAGAATTTGGTATGTAGAATACGGAATGCAGAATATTGAATACAGAATATAGAATATAGAACAAAATATATAGAATATGGAAAACAGAATACAGAACCCAGAATTTAGATCATGGAATGCAGAACACAGAATTTAGAGTATATAGTACCGAATACTGAATATGAAATTTAGAATATACAATGTACAATACAGAATATGGAATGTAGAATACGGAATGCAGAATATTGTATATCAGAATATAGAATATAGAACACAGAATTAAGAATATGGAAAACAGAATATAGAATCCAGAATATAGAACATGGAATGCAGAACAGGAAATTTAGAATATAGAATACAGAATACTGAATATAGATTTTAGAATATATAATGTAGAACACAGAATTTAGAATATAGAATACAGAATACTGAATATAGAATTTAAATTATACAGTGTAGAACACAGAATAAAGAATATAGAATACAGAATATAGAAACCAAAATTTAGAACATGGAATGCAGAACACAGAATATAAAATATAGAATACCGAATACTGATTATAGAATATGAATATACAATGTAGAACACAGAATTTAGAATATAGAATACAGAGTAATGAATGTAGGATGTAGAATATACAATGTAGAACCGAGAATATAGAATATAGAATACGGAATGCAGAATACAGTATACAGAATATAGAATGAAGAAAACAGAATATAGTATAGAGAATAGAGTATATAGAACCCAAAATTTAGAACATGGATTGCAGAACACAGAATTTAGAATATAGAATACAGAATAATGAATATAGAATTTACAATATAGAATGTAGAACAAAAATACAGAATACGGCATGCAGAATATACAATACAGAATTGAGAATGCAGAACACAGAATATAGAATATGGAAAACAGAATACAAAACTCAGAATTTAGAACATGGAATGCAGAAAACAGAATTTAAAATATAGTATACCGAATACTGAATATAGAATTTAGAACATAGAATGCAGAACACAGAATTAAGATTATTGAATGCAGAATACTGTATACAGAATTTAGAAACAGGAATGCAGAACACAGAATTTAGAAAAGAGAATAAAGAATACTGAATATAGAATTTAGAATATATAATATATAACACAGAATATAGAATATAGACAACGGAAAGGAGAATATAGGAGGTAGAATGATGAATGAAGAACACAACATATAGAATAGAGAATAGAGAATATAGAACACAGAATTTAAAAATGGAATGCAGAACATAGAATTTAGAATATAGAATACAGAATACTGAATAAAGGTTTTAGAATATACAACATAGAACACAGAATATAGAATATAAATAGGGAATGCTGAAAATAGTATGCAGAATATAGAATGAAGAACACAAATATTGAATATAGAATAGTGAATATAGAACCCAGAACTAAGAACACGGAATGCAGAACACAGAATTTAGAATATAGAATACAGAATACTTAATATAAAATTTAGAATATAGAATGTAGAAAACAGAATATAGAATATAGAATACGGAATGCCGAATATAGAATACAGAATATAAAATGTAGAACACAGAATATAGAATAGAGAATACGGAATGCCGAATATAGAATACAGAATATAGAATGTAGAACACAGAATATAGAATATTGAATACAGTATATGGAACACAAAATTTAGAACATGGAGTGCAGAACACATTATTTAGAATATAGAATACTGAATACTGAATATAGAATATGAATATACAATGTAGAACACAGAATTTAGAAAATAGAATACAGAATACTGAATATAGAATTTTGAATATGCAATGTAGAACACAGAATATAGAATATAGGATACGGAATGCATAACATAGGATACAGAAAATAGAATGTAGAACACAGAATAGAGAATATGGAAAACAGAATACAAAGCCGAGAATTGAGAACATGGACTTCAGAACAAATAATTAACAATATACAATACAGAATACTGAATATAGAATTTTGAATATACAATGTAGAACACAGAATTTAGATATATAATTAAGAATACTGAATATAGAATTTAGAATATAGAATGTAGAACACAGAATAGAGAATATAGAATAGAGAACCCAGAATTTAGAACTTGGAATGCAGAACACAGAATTTTGAATATAGAATACAGAATACTGAATATAAAATTTAGAACATAGAATGTTGAACACAGAATATAGAATACGGTATGCACAATATACAATACAGAATAGTGAATGCAGAACACAGAATATAGAATATGGAAAACAGAATACAGAACTCATAAATTAGTACATGGATGCAGAACACAGAATTTGAAATATAGTATACAGAATACTGAATATAGAATTAGAACTTAGAATGCAGAACACAGAATTAAGATTATATAATGCAGAATTCTGTATATAGAATTTATAAACAAGAATGCACAACACAGAATTTAGAATAGAGAATGTAGAATACTGTATATAGAATTTAGAATATAGAATGAATAACACAGAATATAGAATATAGACTACGGAATGGAGAAAATAGAAGGTAGAATATAGACTGAATAACACAAAATATAGAATATAGAATAGAGAATATAGATCCCAGAATATAGAAATGGAATGCAGAACATAGAATTTTGAGTACAGAATACAGAAAACTGAATAAAGATTTTAGAATATAGAATGTAGAACACAGAATATAGAATATAGAATAGGGAATGCAGAATATAGTATGTAGAATATAGAATGAAGAACACAAGTATAGAATATAGAATAGTGAATATAGAAACCAGAACTTAGAACACGGAATGCAGAACACAGAATTTGAATAAAGAATACATAATACTGAATATAGAATTTAGAACATAGAATGCAGAACACAGAATTTATAATATAGAATGCAGAATACTGAATATTGATTTTATAAACATGAATGCAGAACACAGAATTTAGAATATAGAATGAAGAAAACTGAATAGAGTATTAAGAATATACAATGAAGAACACAGAATATAGATTTTAGAATATAGAATACAGAACCCAGGATATAGTACATGAAATGCAGAGCACTGAATTTAGAATATAGAACACAGAATACAGAATATAAGTTTAGGATATAGAATATAGAACACAGAGTATAGAATATAGAATACGGAATACTGAATATAAAATTTAGAATATTGAATGTAGAACACAGAATATAGAATATAGAATACGGAATGCAGAATATAGAATATAGTTTATAGAATGATGAACACAAAATATAGAATATAGAATAGAGAATTTAGAATCCAGAATTTAGAACATGGAATGTAGAACACAGAATTTAGAATATAGAATACATAATACTGAATATCGAATTTAGAATATAGAATGTAGAACACAGAATATAGAATAGATAATAGAGTATATAGATCCCAAAATTTAGAACATGGAATGCAGAACACAGAATTTAGAATATAGAATACAGAATACTGAATATAGAATTTACAATATAGAATGAAGAACAAAAATACAGAATACGGCATGCTGAATGTACAATACAGAAGAGAGAATGCAGAACACAGAATATAGAATATGGAAAACAGAATACTAAACTCAGAATTTAGAACATGGGATGCAGAAAAAAGAATTTAAAATATAGTATACCGAATACTGAAGATATAATTTAGAACATAGAATGCAGAACACAGAATTAAGATTATAGAATGCAGAATACTGTATATAGAATTTAGAAACAGGAATGCAGAACACAGAATTTAGAAAAGAGAATAAAGAATACTGAATATAGAATTTAGAATATATAATATATAACACAGAATATAGAATAAAGACTACGGAATGGAGAATATAGGAGGAAGAAGTAGGAATGTAGAACACAACATATAGGATATAGAATAGAGAATATAGAACCCAGAATTTAGAACATGGAATGCAGAACACAGAATTTAGTATATAGAATACAGAATACTTAATATAAAATTTAGATTATAGTATGTAGAAAACAGAATATAGAATACAGAATACGGAATGCAGAATATAAAATTCAGAATATAGAATGTAGAACACAGAATATAGAATATTGAATACAGTATATGGAACACAAAATTTAGAACATGGAATGCAGAACACAGTACTTAGAATATACAATACCGAATACTGAATATAGTTTTAAGAATATAGAATGTAGAACCCAGAGTAGAGAATATAGAATATGGAATACTGAATATACAATTTAGAATATACAATGTACAACACAGAATATAGAATATAGGTTACGGAATGCAGAATATAGGATACAGAACATAGAATGTAGAACACAGAATATAGAATATGGAAAAGAGAATACAAAACCCAGAATTGAAAACATGGAATGCAGAACCCAGAATTAAGAATATAGAATGCAGAATACTGAATGTAGAATTTAGAATATAGAATGTAGAACACGGAATTTAGAATATAGGAAAAGAATACTGAATATAGAATTTAGAATATAGAATGTAGAACACAGAATATACAATATAAAATACGGAATGCAGAATATACAATATAGAAAATAGAATGATGAACACAAAATACAGAATATAGAATAGAGAATAGAGAAACCAGAATTTAGAACATGGAAATTAGAACACAGAATTTAGAATATTGAATACAGAATACTGAATATCGAATTTAGAATATAGAATATAGAACACAGAATATGGTATGTAGAATACGGAATGCAGAATATTGTATACAGAATATAGAAGGTAGAACACAAAATATAGAATATGAAAAGCAGAATTCAGAACCCAGAATATAGAACATGGAATGCATAACACAGAATTTAGAGTATATAATACAGAATACTGAATATAAAATTTAGAATAGAGAATGTAAAACACAGAATATTGAATGTAGAATACGGAATGCAGAATAATGAATACAGAATATAGAATATAGAACACAGAATTTAGAATATGGAGACAGAATATAGAAACCAGAATTTAGAACATGGGATGTAGAACACAAAATTTAGACTATAGAATACAGATTACTGAATATAGAATTCAGAATATAGAATGTAGAACAAAGTGTATAGAATATAGAAGACCGAATACTGAATATACAATTAAGAATATAGAATATAGAACACAGAATAGGGAATATACATTACGGAATGCAGAATATAGAATACTGAAGATAGAATGTAGAACACAGAATATAGAATATGGAAAACAGAATATAGAACCCAGAATTTTGAACATGGAATGCAGAACACAGAATTGAGGATATAGAATAGAGATTACTGAATATAGAATTTAGAATATAGAAAGTAGAACACAGAATTTAGAATATAGAGTACAGAATACTGAATATAGAATTTAGAATATAGTATGTAGTACACAGAATATAGAATATGGAATACAGAATATAGAACCCAAAATTTAGAACATGGAATGCAGAACACAGAATTTAGAATATAGAATAGCGAATACTGATAATAGAATATGAATATGCAATGTAGGACACTGAAATTAGAATACAGAATACAGAATACTGAATATAGAATTTTGAATATACAATGTAGAACACAGAATATAGAATATAGAATATGGAATGCAGAATATAAAATACAGAAAATAGAATGTAGGAAACAGAATAGAGAATATGGAAAACAGAATACAAAACCGAGAATTGAGAACATGGAATGCACAACACATAATTTAGAATATAAAATACAGAATACTGAATAAAGAATTTAGAATATAGAATGTAGAACACAGAATTTATATATATATAATAAATAATACTGAATATAGAATTTAGAATATAGAATGTAGAACACAGAATATAGAATATAGAAAAGAGAATATAGAACCCAGATTTTAGAACATGGAATGCAGAACACAGAATTTAGAATATAGAATACAGAACACTTAATGTAAAACTTATTTAGAATATATAATAAATAACACAGAATATAGAATATAGACTACGGATTTGAGAATATAAAATGTAGAAAAAGGAAAGAAGAACACAAAATATAGAATATAGAATAGAGAATATTGAACCCAGAATTTAGAAATGGAATGCAGAACATTGAATTTAGAATACAGAATACAGAATACCGAATAAAGATTTTATAATATAGAATGTAGAACACAGAATATAGAATATAGAATAGGGAATGGAAAATATAGTATGTAGAATATAGAATGAAGAAAACAAATATAGAATATAGAATAGTGAATATAGAACCCAGAAATTAGAACACGGAATGCAGAACAAAGAATTTAGAATATAGAATACAGAACACTTAATGTAAAACTTACAATATAGAATGTAGAACACACAATATAGAATATAGAATACAGAATGCAGAATATAGAATACAGAATATAGAATGTAGAACACAGATTATAGACTATTGAATAGAGTATATGGAACCCAAAATTTAGAACATGGAATTAAGAACACAGAATTTAGGATATAGAATAAAGAATACTGAATATACAATTTAGAATATAGATTGCAGAACACAAAATATAGAATATAGTATACCGAATGCATAATATAGAATACAGAACATAGAATGTAGTACACAGAATATAGAATATGGAAAACAGAATACAAAACCCAGAATTGAAAGCATGGAATGCAGAAAACAGAATAAAGAATATAGAATACAGAATACTGAATATAGAAGTTAGAATAAAGATTGTAGAACTCAGAATTTAGAATATAGAAAAAAGAATACTAAATATAGGATTTAGAATATTGAATGTAGAACACAGAATATAGAATAGAGAATAGAGAATATAGAACCTAGAATTTATAACATGGAATGCAGAGCACAGAATTTTGGATATATAATACAGAATACTGAATATAGAATTTAGAATATAGAATGAAGAACACAGTATATAGAATATAGACTTCGGAATGCAGAATATAGAATATAGAATAATGAGCACAAAATATAGAATAGAGAATATATAACCTAGAATTTAGAACATGGAAAGTCGAACACAGAATATAGAATACAGAATACTTAATATCGAATTTAGAAAATAGAATGTAGAGCACAGAATATTGAATGTAGAATACGGAATGCTGAATATTGAATACAGAATATGGAATGTAGAAAACAGAATTTTGAATATGTAAAACAGAATATTGAACTCAGAATTCAGAACATGGAATGCAGAACACATAATTAAGAATATAGAATACAGATTACTGAATATAGAATTTAGAATATAGATTGTAGAACACAGAATAAAGAATAGAGTGTACAGAATACTGAATATAGAATTTAGAATATAGAATGTACAAAAAAGAATAAAGAATATAGAATACACTATATAGATCCCAAAATTTTGAATATGGAATGCAGAACACAGAATTTAGTATATCGAATAGCGAATACTGAATATAGAAAATGAATATAGAATGTACAACACAGAATTTAGAATATAGACTACAGAATTCTGAATATAGAATTTAGAATATACAATGTAAAACACAGAATACAGAATATAGAATACGGAATGCAGAAAATAGAATACAGAAAATAGAATGTAGAACACAGAATAGAGAATATGGAAAACAGAATACAAAAGCGAGAATTGAGAACATGGAATGCAGAACACAGAATTTAGAATATAGAATACAGAATACTGAATATAGTATTTAAAACATAGAAAGCAGAACACAGATTTTAGAATATTAAATGCAGAATACTGAATATAGAATTTATAAACAGGAATTCAGAACACAGAATTTATAATATAGAATGCAGAATACTGAATATAGAATTTAGAACATCGAATGTAGAACACAGAATTTAGAATAAGGAATAGAGTATACTGAATATAGAATGTAGAAAATAGAATGCAGAACACAGAATGTAGAATATAGAATACAGAATACTGAATATAAAACTTAGAACATGGAATGCAGAACACAGAATTTAGAATATAGAATAAAGAAAACTGAATATAGAATTTAGAATATAGAATGTAGAACACAGGATATAGAAAATAGAATAGAGCATATAGAACCCAGAATATAGAACATGGAATGCAGAACACAGAATTTAGAATATAGAATACAGAATACTGAATATAGTATTTAGAATATAGAATTTAGTACACAGAGTATAGAATATAGGATACCGAATACTGAATATACAATTTAGAATATAGGATGTAGAAAACACAATATAGAATATAGAATACGGAATGCAGAATATAGAATACAGAACATAGAATTTAGAACATAGAATATAAAATATGGAAAACAGAATACAAAACCCAGAATTGAAAATATGGAATGCAGAACACAGAATAAAGTGTATAGAATACAGAATATTGAATATACAATTTAGAATATAGAATGCAGAACACAGAATATAGAATATACAATATAGAATAATGAGCACAAAATATAGAATAGAGGATATAGAATCTTAATATAGAACATGGAATTTGGAACACAGAATATAGACTACAGAATACTGAATATCGAATTTAGAAAATAGAATGTAGAACACAGAATATGGAATGTAGAATACGGAATGCAGAATATTGAATACAGAATATAGAATGAAGAACACAGAATATAGAATATGAGAAACAGAATACAAAACCCAGAATTGAGAACATGGAATGCAGAACACAGAAATTAGAATATAGAATACAGAATACTGAATATAGAATTTAGAATATAGAGTGTAGAACACAGAATTTAGAATATAGAGTAAAGAATACAGAATATAGAATTAAGAATATAGAATATAGAACACAGAATTTAGAATATAGAATACAGAATACTGAATATACAATTTAGAATATACAATGTAGAACACAGAATATAGAATATATAATGCAGAATATTAAAACCAAAATTTAAAACATGGAATGCAGAGCACAGAATATAAAATTTAGGATACCGAATACTGAATATAAAATATGAATATACAATTTAGAACACAGAATTTAGAATATTTAATAGAGTATATAGAACCCAAAATTTAGAACATGGAATGCAGAACACAGAACGTAGAATATAGAATACAGAATACTGAATATAGAATATGGAATATAGAATGAAGAACACAGAATATGGAATACGGCATGCAGAATATACAATACAGAATATAGAATGCAGAACACAGAATATAGAATGTGGAAAACAGTATACAGAACTAAGAATATATAACTGGAATGCAGAACACAGAATTTAGAATATAGAATACAGAATACTGAATATAGAATTTAGAATATTGAATGCAGAACACAGTATTTAAATTATAGAATGCAGAATGCTGTATATAGAATTTAGAGTACAGAATGAATAACACAGAATATAGAATATAGGCTAAAGAATGCAGAATATAGAAGGTAGAATATAGACGGTAGAACACAAAATATAGAATATAGAATAGAGGATATAGAACCAGAATATACGAATGGAATGCAGAACAGAGAATTTGGAATATAAAATACGTAATACTGAATAAAGATTTTAGAATATATAATGTAGAACACAGAATATAAAATATAGAATATGGAATGCAGAATATAGTATGTAGAATATAGAATGAAGAACACAAATATAGAATATAGACTAGTGAATATAGAACCCAGAAATTAGAACACGGAATGTAGAACACACAAATTAGAATATAGTAACAGAATACTGAATATAGAATTTAGAACATAGAATGCAGAACACATAATTTAGAATATAGAATACAGAATACTGAATATAGATTTTATAAACATGAATGCAGAACACAGATTTTTAATATATAAAATGCAGAATACTGATTATAGAATTAAGAACATAGAATGCAGAACACAGAATTTAGAATAAAGAAAACAGAATACTGAATATAGAATTTAGAACATAGTATGCAGAACACAGAGTTTAGAATATACAATACAGAATACTGAATATAGAATTTGGAACATGGAATGTACAAGACAGAATATAAAATATAGAATACGGAATACTGAATATACAATTTAGAATATACATTGTAGAACACAGAATATAGAATATAGAATACGGAATGAGGAATATAGAATACAGAACATAGAATGTTGAACACAGAATTTAGAATAGGAAAAGGAATACATAACCCAGATTTGAAAACATGGAATGCAGAACACAGAATTAAGAATATAGAATACAGAATACTGAATATAGAATTTAGAATAAAGAATGTAGAACACAGAATTTAGAATATAGAATAAAGAATACTGAATATAGAATTTAGAATATACAATGTAGAACACAGAATATAGAAACTAGAATAGAGAATATAGAACACAGAATTAAGAACATGGAATGCAGAACACAGAATTAAAATATAGAATACAGAATACTGAATATAGAATTTAGAATATAGAATGTAGAACACAGAATATAGAATATAGAATACGGAATTCAGAATATACCATATAGAAAATAGAATGATGAACACAAAATATACAATATAGAATAGAGAATATAGAACCCAGAATTTAGAACATGGAATGTAGAACACAGAATTTAGAATATTGAATACAAAATACAGAATATCGAATTTAGAATAAAGAATGTAGAACACAGAATATGGAATGTAGAATACGGAATGCAGAATATTGAATACAGAATATAGAATGAAGAACACAGAATATAGAATATGAGAAACAGAATACAAAACCCAGAATTGAGAACATGGAATGCAGAACACAGAAATTAGAATATAGAATACAGAATACTGAATATAGAATTTAGAATATAGAGTGTAGAACACAGAATTTAGAATATAGAGTAAAGAATACATAATATAGAATTAAGAATATAGAATGTAGAACACAGAATATAGAATATATAATACAGAATATTGAAACCAAAATTTAAAACATGGAATGCAGAGCACAGAATTTAAAATATAGAATACTGAATACTGAATATAAAATATGATTATACAATGTAGAACACAGAATTTAGAATATTTAATAGAGTATATAGAACCCAAAATTTAGAACATGGAATGCAGAACACAGAACTTAGAATATAGAATACAGAATACTGAATAAAGAATATGGAATATAGAATGTAGAACACAGAATATGGAGTACGGCATGCAGAATATACAATACAGAATATAGAATGTAGAACACAGAATATAGAATGTGGAAAAGAGTATACAGAACTAAGAATATATAACTGGAATGCAGAACACAGAATTTAGAATATAGAATACTGAATACTGAATATAGAATTTAGAACATTGAATGCAGAACACAGTATTTAAATTATAGAATGCAGAATGCTGTATATAGAATTTAGAGTACAGAATGAATAACACAGAATATAGAATATAGGCTAAAGAATGCAGAATATAGAAGGTAGAATATAGACGGTAGAACACAAAATATAGAATATAGAATAGAGGATATAGAACCAGAATATACAAAAGGAATGCAGAACAGAGAATTTGGAATATAGAATACATAATACTGAATAAAGGTTTTAGAATATAGAATGTAGAACACAGAATATAGAATATAGAATATGGAATGCAGAATGTAGTATGTAGAATATGGAATGAAGAACACAAATATAGAATATAGAATAGTGAATATAGAACCCAGAAAATAGAACACGGAATGTAGAACACACAAATTAGAATATAGTAACAGAATACTGAATATAGAATTTAGAACATAGAATGAAGAACACAGAATTTAGAATATAGAATGCAGAATACTGAATATAGATTTTATAAACAGGAATGCAGAACACAGATTTTTAATATATAGAATGCAAAATAATGAATATAGATTTAAGAATATAGAACGCAGAACACAGAATTTAGAATAAAGAAAACAGAATACTGAATATAGAATTTGCAACATAGTATGCAGAACACAGAGTCCAGAATATACAATACAGAATACTGAATATAGTATTTGGAACATGGAATGTACAACACAGAATATAGAATATATAATACGGAATACTGAATATACAATTTAGAATATAGAATGTAGAACACAAAAGATAGAATATAGAATAAAGAATACTGAATATAGAATTTAGAATATACAATGTAGAACACAGAATATTGAAACTAGAATAGAGTATATAGAACCCAGAATTTAGAACATGGAATGCAGAACACAGAATTAAAATATAGAATACAGAATACTGAATATAGAATTTAGAATATAGAAAGAAGAACACAGAATATAGAATATAGAACACGGAATTCAGAATATACAATATAGAAAATAGAATGATGAACACAAAATATAGAATATAGAATAGAGAATATAGAACCCAGAATTTATAACATGGAATGTAGAACACAGAATTTAGAATATTGAATACAAAATACTGAATATCGAATTTAGAATATAGAATGTAGAACACAGAATATGGTATGTAGAATACGGAATGCAGAATATTGAATACAGAATATAGAATGTATAATACAAAATATAGAATATGGAAAACAGAATTCAGAACCCAGAATATAGAACATGGAATGCAGAACACAGAATTTAGAGTATATAATACAGAATACTGAATATAGTATTTAGAATATAGAATGTAGAACACAGAAAATTGAATGTAGAATACGGAAAGCAGAATAATGAATACAGAATATAGAATGTAGAAAAACAGAATTTAGAATATGGAAACAGAATATATAACACAGAATTTAGAACATGGGATGCAGTACACAAAATTTAGAATATAGAATAGAGATTAATGGATATAGAATACAGAATATAGAATGTAGAACACAGTGTAAAGAATATAGAAGACCGAATACTGAATATACAATTTAGAATATAGAATGTAGAACACAGAATATGGAATATGGATTACGGAATGCAGAATATACAATTTTGAACATAGAATGTAGAACACAGTATATAGAATATGGAAAACAGGATACAAATCCCAAAATTGAAAACATGGAATGCAGAACACAGAATTAAGAATATAGAATACAGAATACTGAATATAGAATTAGACTATAGAATGTAGAACACAGAATTTAGAATAGAGAATAAAGAATACTGAATATAGGATTTAGAATATAGAATGTAGAACACAGAATGTAGAATATAGAATACGGAATGCGGAATATAGAATATAGAATATAGAATGATGAACACAAAATATAAAAAATAGAATAGAGAATTTAGAACCCAAAATTTAGAACATGGAATGCAGAACACAGAATTTATAATATAGAATGCAGAATACTGAATATTGATTATATAAACATGAATGCAGAGCACAGAATTTAGAATATAGAATGAAGAACACTGAATAGAGTATTTAGAATATACAATGAAGAACACAGAATATAGAATTTAGAATATAGAATAGAGAACCCAGGATATAGAACATGAAATGCAGAGCACAGAATTTAGAATATAGAATATAGAATACTGAATATCGAATTTAGAATATAGAATGTAGAACACAGAACATGGTATGTAGAATACTTAATGCAGAATATTGAATACAGAATATAGAATTTAGAACACAAAATGTAGAATATGGGAAAGAGTATACAAAACCCAGTGATTAGAACATGGAATGCAGGGCACAGAATTTAGAATATAGAATGCAGAATACTGTATATAGAATTTATAAACAGCAATGCAGAACATAGAATTTAGAAAATAGAATAAAGGATACTGAATATAGAATTTAGAATATATATTGAATAACACAGAATATAGAATATAGATTACAGAATCGAGAATATAGAAGGTAGAATAAAGAATGAAGAACACAAAAAAACAAAATATAGAATACAGAATATAGAACACAGAATTGAGAAATGGAATGCAGTACATAGAATTTAGAATATAGAATACAGAAAACTGAATATATATTTTAGTATATAGAATGTAGAACACAGAATATAGAACATAGAACAGGGAATGCAGAATATAGTATGTAGAATATAGAATGAAGAAAACAAATATAGAACACAGAATAGTGAATATAGAACCCAGAAATTAGAACACGGAATGCAGAACTCAGAATTTAGAATATAGAATACAGAACACTTAATATAAAATTTACAATATAGAATGTAGAACACAGAATATAGAATATGGAATACAGAATATAGAACCCAAAATTTAGAACATGGAATGCAGAACACAGAATTTAGAATATACAATACCGAATACTGATAATAGAATATGAATATGCAATGTAGAACACAGAATTTAGAATATAGAATACAGAATACTGAATATAGAATTTTGAATATACAATGTAGAACACAGAATATAGAATATAGAATACGGAATGCAGAATATAGAATACAGAAAATAGAATGTAGAACCCAGAATATAGAATATAGAATAGAAAATAGAGAACCCAGGATATAGAACATGGAATGCAGAACACAGAAATTAGAATATAAATACAGAAAACTGAATATAGAATTTACAATATGAATGTACAACACACAATATAGAATATACAATAGAGAATATAGAACCCAGAATTTAGAACTTGGAATACAGAACACAGAATTTAGAATATAGAATACAGAATACTGTATATAGAATTTAGAACATTGAATGCAGAACACAGAATTTAGAATATAGAATGCAGAATACTGTATATAATTTAGAATATAGAATGAAAAAACAGAATATAAAATATAGACTATGGAATGGAGAAAATAGGAGGTAGAATATAGACAGAATAACACAAAATATAGAATAGAGAATAGAGAATATAGAACCCAGAATATAGAAATGGAATGTAGAACAGAGATTTTAGAATATAGAATACAGAAAACTGAATAAAGATTTTAGGATATAGAATGTAGAACACAGAATATAGAATATAGAATAGGGAATGCAGAATATAATATGTAGAATATAGAATGAACAACACAAGTATAGAATATAGAATAGTGAATATAGAACCCAGAACTTAGAACACGGAATGCAGAACACAGAATTTAGAATAAAGAATACATAATACTGAATATAGAATTTAGAACATAGAATGCAGAACACAGAAATTAGAATATAGAATGCAGAATACTGAATATAGATATTATAAATATTAATGCAGAACACAGAATTTAGAATATAGAATGAAGAAAACTGAATAGAGCATTTAGAATATAGAATGAAGAACACAGAATATAAAATATAGAATAGAGAATATAGAACCCACAATTTAGAATATGGAACGCAGAACACAGAATTTAGAATGTAGAATACAGAATACTGCATATAGAATTTAGAATATAGAAAGTAGAACACAGAATTTAGAATATAGAGTACAGAATACTGAATATAGAATTTAGAATATGGAATGTAGTACACAGAATATACAATATGGAATACAGAATATAGAACACAAAATTTAGAACATGGAATGCAGAGCACAGAATTTAGAATGTAGAACACAGAATACTGAATATAAGTTTAGAATATAGAGTATAGAACACAGAGTTTAGAATATAGAATACGGAACACTGAATATTCAAATTAGAATATAGAATGTAGAACAAAGAATAAAGAATATAGAATACGGAATGCAGAATATAGAATACAGAACATAGAATGTATAACACAGAATATAGAATATGGAAAACAGAATACAAATCCCAGAATTGAAAACATGGAATGCACAACACAGAATTTAGAATATAGAATACAGAATACTGAATATAGTATTTAGAATACAGAATGTAGAATATAGAATTTAAAATATAGAATATAATATGCTGAATATAGAATTTAGAGTATAGAATGTAGAACACAGAATATAGAAAATAGAATATAGAATATAGAACCCAGAATTTAGAACATGAAATGCAGAACACAGAATTTAGAATATAGAATACAGTATACTGAATATAGAATTTAGAATATAGAATGTAGAACACAGAATATAGAATATAGAATACGGAATGCAGAATATAGAATATAGAATGATGAACACAAAATATAGAATAGAGAATATAGTACCCAGAATTTAGAACATGGAATGTAAAACACAGAATTTAGAATATAGAATACAGAATACTGAATATCGAATTTAGAATATAGAATGTAGAACACAGAATTTGGTATGTAGTATACGGAATGCAGAATATTGAATCCAGAATATATAATGTAGAACACAAAATATAGAATATGGAAAACAGAATACAGAACCCAGAATTTAGATCATGGAATGCAGAACACAGAATTTAGAATACAGAATACAGTATAATGAATATAGAATTTACTATATAGTATGTAGAACAAAAATACAGAATACGGCATGCAGAATATACAATACACAATAGAGAATGCAGAACACAGAATATAGAATATGGAAAACAGAATAAAAAACTCAGAATTTAGAACATTGAATGCAGAAAACAGAATTTAAAATATAGTATACCGAATACTGAATATAGAATTTAGATCATAGAATGCAGAACACAGAATTAAGAATATTGAATACAAAATACTGTATACAGAATTTATAAACAGGAATGCAGGACGCAGAATTTAGAAACGAGAATAAAGAATACTGAATATAGAATTTAGAATATATAATATATAACACAGAATATAGAATATAGACTACGGAATAGAGAATATAGGAGGTAGAATAAGTAATGAAGAACACAACATATAGAATATAGAATAGAGAATATAGAACCCAGAATTTAGAAATGGAATGCAGAACATAGAATTTAGAATATAGAATACAGAATACTGAATAAAGTTTTTAGAATATAGAATATAGAACACAGAATATAGAATATAGAATAGGGAATGCTGAAAAAAGTATGCAGAATATAGAATGAAGAACACAAATATAGAATATAGAATAGTGAATATAGAACCCAGAACTAAGAACACGGAATGCAGAACACAGAATTTAGAATATAGAATACAGAATAATTAATATAAAACTTAGAATATAGAATGTAGAAAACAGAATATAGAATATAGAATATGGAATGCAGAATATAGAATACAGTATATAGAATATAGAACACAGAATATAGAATATTGAATACAGTATATGGAACACAAAATTTAGAACATGGAATGTAGAACACATTATTTAGAATAGAGAATACTGCATACTGAATATAGAATATGAATATACAATGTAGAACACAGAATTTAGAATATAGAATACAGAATATTTAATATATAATTTAGAATACAGAAAGTAGAAAACAGAATATAGAATATAGAATACGGAATGCAAATATAGAATACAGAATATAGAATGTAGAACACAGAATATAGAATATTGAAAATAGTATATGGAACAAAAAATTTAGAACATTGAATACAGAACCCATTATTTAGAATATAGAATACTGAATACTGAATATAGAATTTTTTATATACAATGTAGAACACAGAATATAGAATATGGGAAACAAAATACAAAAGTCAGAATTGAGAGCATGGAATGCAGAACACAGCATTTAGAATATAGTATACAGAATACTGAATATAGAATTTAGAATATACAATGTAGAACACAGTGTATGGAATGTAGAATACGGAATGCAGAATATTGAATACAGAATATAGAAGATAGAACACAGAATTTACAATATGGAAAACAGAATATAGAACCCAGAATAAAGAACATGGAATGCAGAACACAGAATATAAAATATAGAATACAGAATACTGAATATAGAATTTAGAATATAGAACGCAGAACACAGAATATAGAATATAGAATACAGAATACAAAATATAGAATTTAGAATATAGGATACAGATTATTGAATATAGAATTTAGAATATAGATTGTAGAACACAGAATTTAGATTATAGAGTACAGAATACTGAATATAGTATTTAGAATATAGAATGTAAAACACAGAATATAGAATATAGAATACAGAAAACTGAATACAGTATTTAGAATATGGAATGCAGAACACAGAATTAAGAATATAAATGCAGAAAACTGAATATAGAATTTAGAATATAGAATGTACAAAACACAATATAGAATATACAATAGAGAATATAGAACCCAGAATTTAGACCTTGGAGAACAGAACACAGAATTTAGAATATAGAATAGAGAATACTGTAGATAGAATTTAGAACATTGAATGCAGAACACAGAATTTAGAATATAGAATGCAGAATACTGTATATAGAATTTAGAATATAGAATGACTAACACAGAATATAGAATATAGACTACGGATGGAGAAAATAGAAGGTACTATATAGACTGAATAACACAAAATATAGAATATAGAATAGAGAATATAGAACCCAGAATATAGAAATGTATGCAGAACAGAGAATTTATAATATAGAATACAGAAAACTGAATAAAGATTTTAGAATATAGAATGTAGAACACAGAATATAGAATATAGAATAGGGAATGCAGAATATAGTATGTAGAATATAGAATGAAGAACACAAGTATAGAATATAGAATAGTGAATATAGAACCCAGAACTTAAACACGGAATGCAGAACACAGAATTTAGAATATAGAATACATAATACAGAATATAGAATTTAGAACATAGAATGCAGAACACAGAATTTAGAATATAGAACGTAGAAAACTGAATAGAGTATTTAGAATATAGAATGAAGAACACAGAATATAGAATAAAGAGTAGATAATAGAGAACCCAGGATATAGAACATGGAATAGAGAGTGCAGAATTTAGAATATAGAACACAGAATACTGAATATAAATTTAGAATATTGAATATAGGACACAGAGTATAGAATATTGAATATGGAATACTGAATATACAATATCGAATATAGAATGTAGAACACAGAATATAGAATATAGAATACGGAATGCAGAATATAGAATACAGAACATAGAATGTAGAACACAGAATATAGAATATGGAAAACAAATTACAAAACCCAGAATTGAAAACATGGAATGCACAACACAGAATTAAGAATATAAATTACAGAATACTGAATATAGAAATTAGAATACAGAATGTAGAACTGAGAATTTAAAATATAGAATATAGTATGCTGAATATAGAATTTAGAATATAGAATACAGAATAATTAATATAAAACTTAGAATATAGAATGTAGAAAACAGAATATAGAATATAGAATATGGAATGCAGAATATAGAATACAGTATATAGAATATAGAACACAGAATATAGAATATTGAATACAGTATATGGAACACAAAATTTAGAACATGGAATGTAGAACACATTATTTAGAATAGAGAATACTGCATACTGAATATAGAATATGAATATACAATGTAGAACACAGAATTTAGAATATAGAATACAGAATATTTAATATATAATTTAGAATACAGAAAGTAGAAAACAGAATATAGAATATAGAATACGGAATGCAAATATAGAATACAGAATATAGAATGTAGAACACAGAATATAGAATATTGAAAATAGTATATGGAACAAAAAATTTAGAACATTGAATACAGAACCCATTATTTAGAATATAGAATACTGAATACTGAATATAGAATTTTTTATATACAATGTAGAACACAGAATATAGAATATGGGAAACAAAATACAAAAGTCAGAATTGAGAGCATGGAATGCAGAACACAGCATTTAGAATATAGTATACAGAATACTGAATATAGAATTTAGAATATACAATGTAGAACACAGTGTATGGAATGTAGAATACGGAATGCAGAATATTGAATACAGAATATAGAAGATAGAACACAGAATTTACAATATGGAAAACAGAATATAGAACCCAGAATAAAGAACATGGAATGCAGAACACAGAATATAAAATATAGAATACAGAATACTGAATATAGAATTTAGAATATAGAACGCAGAACACAGAATATAGAATATAGAATACAGAATACAAAATATAGAATTTAGAATATAGGATACAGATTATTGAATATAGAATTTAGAATATAGATTGTAGAACACAGAATTTAGATTATAGAGTACAGAATACTGAATATAGTATTTAGAATATAGAATGTAAAACACAGAATATAGAATATAGAATACAGAAAACTGAATACAGTATTTAGAATATGGAATGCAGAACACAGAATTAAGAATATAAATGCAGAAAACTGAATATAGAATTTAGAATATAGAATGTACAAAACACAATATAGAATATACAATAGAGAATATAGAACCCAGAATTTAGACCTTGGAGAACAGAACACAGAATTTAGAATATAGAATAGAGAATACTGTAGATAGAATTTAGAACATTGAATGCAGAACACAGAATTTAGAATATAGAATGCAGAATACTGTATATAGAATTTAGAATATAGAATGACTAACACAGAATATAGAATATAGACTACAGATGGAGAAAATAGAAGGTACTATATAGACTGAATAACACAAAATATAGAATATAGAATAGAGAATATAGAACCCAGAATATAGAAATGTATGCAGAACAGAGAATTTATAATATAGAATACAGAAAACTGAATAAAGATTTTAGAATATAGAATGTAGAACACAGAATATAGAATATAGAATAGGGAATGCAGAATATAGTATGTAGAATATAGAATGAAGAACACAAGTATAGAATATAGAATAGTGAATATAGAACCCAGAACTTAAACACGGAATGCAGAACACAGAATTTAGAATATAGAATACATAATACAGAATATAGAATTTAGAACATAGAATGCAGAACACAGAATTTAGAATATAGAACGTAGAAAACTGAATAGAGTATTTAGAATATAGAATGAAGAACACAGAATATAGAATAAAGAGTAGATAATAGAGAACCCAGGATATAGAACATGGAATAGAGAGTGCAGAATTTAGAATATAGAACACAGAATACTGAATATAAATTTAGAATATTGAATATAGGACACAGAGTATAGAATATTGAATATGGAATACTGAATATACAATATCGAATATAGAATGTAGAACACAGAATATAGAATATAGAATACGGAATGCAGAATATAGAATACAGAACATAGAATGTAGAACACAGAATATAGAATATGGAAAACAAATTACAAAACCCAGAATTGAAAACATGGAATGCACAACACAGAATTAAGAATATAAATTACAGAATACTGAATATAGAAATTAGAATACAGAATGTAGAACTGAGAATTTAAAATATAGAATATAGTATGCTGAATATAGAATTTAGAATATAGAATGTAGAACACAGAATAGAGAAAATAGAATAGAGAATATAGAACACAGAAATTATAACATGGAATGCCGAACACAGAATTTCGAATATAGAATACAGTATACTGAATATAGAATTTAGAATATAGAATGTAGAACACAGAATATAGAATATAGAATACGGAATGCAGAATATAGAATATAGAATATAGAATGATGAACACAAAATATAGAATATAGAATAGAGAATATAGAACCCAGAATTTAGAACATGGAATGTAGAACACAGAATTTAGAATATAGAATACATAATACTGAATATCGAATTTAGAATATAGAATGAAGAACACAGAATTTGGTATGTAGAATACGGAATGTAGAATATTGAATACAGAATATAGAATATAGAACACAATATATAGAATATGGAAAACAGAATACAGAACCCAGAATTTAGATCATGGAATGCAGAACACAGAATTTAGAGTATATAGTACCGAACTAAATATGAAATTTAGAATATACAATGTAGAATACAGAATATGGAATGTAGAATACGGAATGCAGAATATTGAATATCAGAATATAGAATGTAGAACACAGAATTTAGAATATGGAAAAAAGAATATAGAACACAGAATATAGAGCATGGAATGCAGAACACGAAATTTAGAATATAGAATACAGAATACTGAATATAGAATTTAGAATATATAATGTAGAACACAGAATTTAGAATATAGAATACAGAATACTGAATATAGAATTTAGATTATACAGTGTAGAACACAGAATAGAAATATAGAATACAGAATATAGAACCCAAAATTTAGAACATGGAATGCAGAACACAGAATATAAAATATAGAATACCGAATACTGATTATAGAATATGAATATGCAATATAGAACCCAGAATTTAGAATATAGAATACAGAATACTGAATGTAGGATGTAGAATATACAATGTAGAACCGAGAATATAGAATATAGAATACGGAATGGAGAATATAGTATACAGAATATAGAATGAAGAAAACAGAATATAGTATAGAGAATAGAGTATATAGAACCCAAAATTTAGAACATGTATTGCAGAACACAGAATTTAGAATATAGAATACAGAATAATGAATATAGAATTTACAATATAGAATGTAGAACAAAAATACAGAATATGGCATGCAGAATATACAATACAGAATTGACAATGCTGAACACAGAATATACAATATGGAAAACAGAATACAAAACTCAGAATTTAGAACATGGAATGCAGAAAACAGAATTTAAAATATAGTATACCGAATACTGAATATAGAATTTAGAACATAGAATGCAGAACACAGAATTAAGATTATTGAATGCAGAATACTTTATACAGAATTTATAAACAGGAATGCAGAACACAGAATTTAGAAAAGAGAATAAAGAATACTGAATATAGAAATTAGAATATATAATATATAACACAGAATATAGAATATAGACTACGGAAAGGAGAATATAGGAGGTAGAGTAATGAGAGAAGAATACAAAATATAGAATATAGAATAGAGAATATAGAACCCAGAATTTAGAAATGGAATGCAGAACATAGAATTTAGAATATAGAATACAGAATACTGAATAAAGGTTTTAGAATATAGAATATAGAACACAGAATATAGAATATAAATAGGGAATGCTGAAAATAGTATGCAGAATATAGAATGAAGAACACAAATATAGAATATAGAATAGTGAATATAGAACACAGAACTAAGAAAACGGAATGCAGAACACAGAATTTAGAATATAGAATACAGAATACTTAATATAAAATTTAGAATATAGAATGTAGAAAACAGAATATAGAATATAGAATACGGAATGCAGAATATAGAATACAGAATATAGAATGTAGAACACAGAATATAGAATATAGAATACGGAATGCCGAATATAGAATACAGAATATAGAATGTAGAACACAGAATATAGAATATTGAATACAGTATATGGAACACAAAATTTAGAACATGGAATGCAGAACACATTATTTAGAATATAGAATACTGAATACTGAATATAGAATATGAATATACAATGTAGAACACAGAATTTAGAAAATAGAATACAGAATACTGAATATAGAATTTTGAATATACAATGTAGAACACAGAATATAGAATATAGAATACGGAATGCATAATATAGGATACAGAAAATAGAATGTAGAACACAGAATAGAGAATATGGAAAACAGAATACAAAACCGAGAATTGAGAACATGGACTTCAGAACAAATAATTAACATTATACAATACAGAATACTGAATATAGAATTTTGAATATACAATGTAGAACACAGAATTTAGATATATAATTAAGAATACTGAATATAGAATTTAGAATATAGAATGTAGAACACAGAATATAGTATAGAGAATAGAGAACCCAGAATTTAGAACTTGGAATGCAGAACACAGAATTTTGAATATAGAATACAGAATACTGAATATAAAATTTAGAACATAGAATGTTGAACACAGAATATAGAATACGGTATGCAGAATATACAATACAGAATAGTGAATGCAGAACACAGAATATACAATATGGAAAACAGAATACAGAACTCAGACTTTAGAACATGGAATGCAGAACACAGAATTTAAAATATAGTATACAGAATACTGAATATAGAATTAGAACTTAGAATGCAGAACACAGAATTAAGATTATATAATGCAGAATTCTTTATATAGAATTTATAAACAGGAATGCAGAACACAGAATTTAGAATAGAGAATGCAGAATACTGTATATAGAATTTAGAATATAGAATGAATAACACAGAATATAGAATATAGACTACGGAATGGAGAAAATAGAAGGTAGAATATAGACTGAATAACACAAAATATAGAATAGAGAATAGAGAATATACATCCCAGAATATAGAAATAGAATGCAGAATAAAGAATTTTGAATACAGAATACAGAAAACTGAATAAAGATTTTAGAATATAGAATATAGAACACAGAATATAGAATATAGAATAGGGAATGCAGAATATATTATGTAGAATATAGAATGAAGAACACAAGTGTAGGATATGGAATTGTGAATATAGAAATCAGAATTTAGAACACGGAATGCAGAACACAGAATTTGAATCTAGAATACATAATACTGAATATAGAATTTAGAACATAAAATGCAGAACACAGAATTTATAATATAGAATGCAGAATATTGAATATTGATTTTATAAACATGAATGCAGAAGACAGAATTTAGAATATAGAATGAAGAAAACTGAATAGAGTATTAAGAATATACAATGAAGAACACAGAATATAGAATTTAGAATATAGAATGAATAACACAGAATATAGAATATAGACTACGGAATGGAGAAAATAGAAGGTAGAATATAGACTGAATAACACAAAATATAGAATAGAGAATAGAGAATATACATCCCAGAATATAGAAATAGAATGCAGAATAAAGAATTTTGAATACAGAATACAGAAAACTGAATAAAGATTTTAGAATATAGAATGTAGAACACAGAATATAGAATATAGAATAGGGAATGCAGAATATATTATGTAGAATATAGAATGAAGAACACAAGTATAGGATATAGAATAGTGAATATAGAAATCAGAATTTAGAACACGGAATGCAGAACACAGAATTTGAATCTAGAATACATAATACTGAATATAGAATTTAGAACATAAAATGCAGAACACAGAATTTATAATATAGAATGCAGAATATTGAATATTGATTTTATAAACATGAATGCAGAAGACAGAATTTAGAATATAGAATGAAGAAAACTGAATAGAGTATTAAGAATATACAATGAAGAACACAGAATATAGAATTTAGAATATAGAATAGAGAACCCAGGATATAGAACATGAAATGCAGAGCACAGAATTTAGAATATAGAATATAGAATACTGAATATCGAATTTAGAATATAGAATGTAGAACACAGAACATGGTATGTAGAATACTTAATGCAGAATATTGAATACAGAATATAGAATTTAGAACACAAAATGTAGAATATGGGAAAGAGTATACAAAACCCAGTGTTTAGAACATGGAATGCAGGGCACAGAATTTAGAATATAGAATGCAGAATACTGTATATAGAATTTATAAACAGCAATGCAGAACACAGAATTTAGAAAATAGAATAAAGGATACTGAATATAGAATTTAGAATATATATTGAATAACACAGAATATAGAATATAGATTACACAATGGAGAATATAGAAGGTAGAATAAAGAATGAAGAACACAAAAAAACAAAATATAGAATACAGAATATAGAACACAGAATTGAGAAATGGAATGCAGTACATAGAATTTAGAATATAGAATACAGAAAACTGAATATATATTTTAGTATATAGAATGTAGAACACAGAATATAGAATATAGAACAGTGAATGCAGAATATAGTATGTAGAATATAGAATGAAGAAAACAAATATAGAACACAGAAGAGTGAATATAGAACCCAGAAATTAGAACACGGAATGCAGAACTCAGAATTTGGAATATAGAATACAGAACACTTAATATAAAACTTACAATATAGAATGTAGAACACAGAATATAGAATATGGAATACAGAATATAGAACCCAAAATTTAGAACATGGAATGCAGAACACAGAATTTAGAATATACAATACCGAATACTGATAATAGAATATGAATATGCAATGTAGAACACAGAATTTAGAATATAGAATACAGAATACTGAATATAGAATTTTGAATATACAATGTAGAACACAGAATATAGAATATAGAATACGGAATGCAGAATATAGAATACAGAAAATCGAATTTAGAACACAGAATAGAGAATATGGGAAACAGAATACAAAACCGAGAATTGAGAACATGGAATGCAGAACACATAATTTAGAATATAAAATAAGGAATACAGAATATAGAATTTAGAATATAGTATGAAGAACACAGAATTTAGATATATAATAAATAATACTGAATATAGAATTTAGAATATAGAATGTAGAACACAGAATATAGAATATAGAAAAGAGAATAAAGAACCCAGAATTTAGAACATGGAATGCAGAACACAGAATTTAGAATATAGAATACAGAGTACTGAATATAGAATTTAGAACATAGAATGTTGAACACAGATTATAGAATACGGCATGCAGAATATATAATACAGAAGAGTGAATGCAGAACACAGAATATAGAATATGGAAAACAGAATACAGAACTAAGAATTGAGAACATGGAATGCAGAACACAGAATTTAGAATAAAGAATACATAATACTGAATATAGAATTTAGAACATAGAATGCAGAACACAGAAATTAGAATATAGAATGCAGAATACTGAATATAGATATTATAAATATTAATGCAGAACACAGAATTTAGAATATAGAATGAAGAAAACTGAATAGAGCATTTAGAATATAGAATGAAGAACACAGAATATAAAATATAGAATAGAGAATATAGAACCCACAATTTAGAATATGGAACGCAGAACACAGAATTTAGAATGTAGAATACAGAATACTGCATATAGAATTTAGAATATAGAAAGTAGAACACAGAATTTAGAATATAGAGTACAGAATACTGAATATAGAATTTAGAATATGGAATGTAGTACACAGAATATACAATATGGAATACAGAATATAGAACACAAAATTTAGAACATGGAATGCAGAGCACAGAATTTAGAATGTAGAACACAGAATACTGAATATAAGTTTAGAATATAGAGTATAGAACACAGAGTTTAGAATATAGAATACGGAACACTGAATATTCAAATTAGAATATAGAATGTAGAACAAAGAATAAAGAATATAGAATACGGAATGCAGAATATAGAATACAGAACATAGAATGTATAACACAGAATATAGAATATGGAAAACAGAATACAAATCCCAGAATTGAAAACATGGAATGCACAACACAGAATTTAGAATATAGAATACAGAATACTGAATATAGTATTTAGAATACAGAATGTAGAATATAGAATTTAAAATATAGAATAAAATATGCTGAATATAGAATTTAGAATATAGAATGTAGAACACAGAATATAGAAAATAGAATATAGAATATAGAACCCAGAATTTAGAACATGAAATGCAGAACACAGAATTTAGAATATAGAATACAGTATACTGAATATAGAATTTAGAATATAGAATGTAGAACACAGAATATAGAATATAGAATACGGAATGCAGAATATAGAATATAGAATGATGAACACAAAATATAGAATAGAGAATATAGTACCCAGAATTTAGAACATGGAATGTAAAACACAGAATTTAGAATATAGAATACAGAATACTGAATATCGAATTTAGAATATAGAATGTAGAACACAGAATTTGGTATGTAGTATACGGAATGCAGAATATTGAATCCAGAATATATAATGTAGAACACAAAATATAGAATATGGAAAACAGAATACAGAACCCAGAATTTAGATCATGGAATGCAGAACACAGAATTTAGAATACAGAATACAGTATAATGAATATAGAATTTACTATATAGTATGTAGAACAAAAATACAGAATACGGCATGCAGAATATACAATACACAATAGAGAATGCAGAACACAGAATATAGAATATGGAAAACAGAATAAAAAACTCAGAATTTAGAACATTGAATGCAGAAAACAGAATTTAAAATATAGTATACCGAATACTGAATATAGAATTTAGATCATAGAATGCAGAACACAGAATTAAGAATATTGAATACAAAATACTGTATACAGAATTTATAAACAGGAATGCAGGACGCAGAATTTAGAAACGAGAATAAAGAATACTGAATATAGAATTTAGAATATATAATATATAACACAGAATATAGAATATAGACTACGGAATAGAGAATATAGGAGGTAGAATAAGTAATGAAGAACACAACATATAGAATATAGAATAGAGAATATAGAACCCAGAATTTAGAAATGGAATGCAGAACATAGAATTTAGAATATAGAATACAGAATACTGAATAAAGATTTTAGAATATAGAATATAGAACACAGAATATAGAATATAGAATAGGGAATGCTGAAAAAAGTATGCAGAATATAGAATGAAGAACACAAATATAGAATATAGAATAGTGAATATAGAACCCAGAACTAAGAACACGGAATGCAGAACACAGAATTTAGAATATAGAATACAGAATAATTAATATAAAACTTAGAATATAGAATGTAGAAAACAGAATATAGAATATAGAATATGGAATGCAGAATATAGAATACAGTATATAGAATATAGAACACAGAATTTAGAATATAGAACGTAGAAAACTGAATAGAGTATTTAGAATATAGAATGAAGAACACAGAATATAGAATAAAGAGTAGATAATAGAGAACCCAGGATATAGAACATGGAATAGAGAGTGCAGAATTTAGAATATAGAACACAGAATACTGAATATAAATTTAGAATATTGAATATAGGACACAGAGTATAGAATATTGAATACGGAATACTGAATATACAATATCGAATATAGAATGTAGAACACAGAATATAGAATATAGAATACGGAATGCAGAATATAGAATACAGAACATAGAATGTAGAACACAGAATATAGAATATGGAAAACAAATTACAAAACCCAGAATTGAAAACATGGAATGCACAACACAGAATTAAGAATATAAAATACAGAATACTGAATATAGAAATTAGAATACAGAATGTAGAACTGAGAATTTAAAATATAGAATATAGTATGCTGAATATAGAATTTAGAATATAGAATGTAGAACACAGAATAGAGAAAATAGAATAGAGAATATAGAACACAGAAATTATAACATGGAATGCCGAACACAGAATTTCGAATATAGAATACAGTATACTGAATATAGAATTTAGAATATAGAATGTAGAACACAGAATATAGAATATAGAATACGGAATGCAGAATATAGAATATAGAATATAGAATGATGAACACAAAATATAGAATATAGAATAGAGAATATAGAACCCAGAATTTAGAACATGGAATGTAGAACACAGAATTTAGAATATAGAATACATAATACTGAATATCGAATTTAGAATATAGAATGAAGAACACAGAATTTGGTATGTAGAATACGGAATGTAGAATATTGAATACAGAATATAGAATATAGAACACAATATATAGAATATGGAAAACAGAATACAGAACCCAGAATTTAGATCATGGAATGCAGAACACAGAATTTAGAGTATATAGTACCGAACTAAATATGAAATTTAGAATATACAATGTAGAATACAGAATATGGAATGTAGAATACGGAATGCAGAATATTGAATATCAGAATATAGAATGTAGAACACAGAATTTAGAATATGGAAAAAAGAATATAGAACACAGAATATAGAGCATGGAATGCAGAACACGAAATTTAGAATATAGAATACAGAATACTGAATATAGAATTTAGAATATATAATGTAGAACACAGAATTTAGAATATAGAATACAGAATACTGAATATAGAATTTAGATTATACAGTGTAGAACACAGAATAGAAATATAGAATACAGAATATAGAACCCAAAATTTAGAACATGGAATGCAGAACACAGAATATAAAATATAGAATACCGAATACTGATTATAGAATATGAATATGCAATATAGAAAACAGAATTTAGAATATAGAATACAGAATACTGAATGTAGGATGTAGAATATACAATGTAGAACCGAGAATATAGAATATAGAATACGGAATGGAGAATATAGTATACAGAATATAGAATGAAGAAAACAGAATATAGTATAGAGAATAGAGTATATAGAACCCAAAATTTAGAACATGTATTGCAGAACACAGAATTTAGAATATAGAATACAGAATAATGAATATAGAATTTACAATATAGAATGTAGAACAAAAATACAGAATATGGCATGCAGAATATACAATACAGAATTGACAATGCTGAACACAGAATATACAATATGGAAAACAGAATACAAAACTCAGAATTTAGAACATGGAATGCAGAAAACAGAATTTAAAATATAGTATACCGAATACTGAATATAGAATTTAGAACATAGAATGCAGAACACAGAATTAAGATTATTGAATGCAGAATACTTTATACAGAATTTATAAACAGGAATGCAGAACACAGAATTTAGAAAAGAGAATAAAGAATACTGAATATAGAAATTAGAATATATAATATATAACACAGAATATAGAATATAGACTACGGAAAGGAGAATATAGGAGGTAGAGTAATGAGAGAAGAATACAAAATATAGAATATAGAATAGAGAATATAGAACCCAGAATTTAGAAATGGAATGCAGAACATAGAATTTAGAATATAGAATACAGAATACTGAATAAAGGTTTTAGAATATAGAATATAGAACACAGAATATAGAATATAAATAGGGAATGCTGAAAATAGTATGCAGAATATAGAATGAAGAACACAAATATAGAATATAGAATAGTGAATATAGAACACAGAACTAAGAAAACGGAATGCAGAACACAGAATTTAGAATATAGAATACAGAATACTTAATATAAAATTTAGAATATAGAATGTAGAAAACAGAATATAGAATATAGAATACGGAATGCAGAATATAGAATACAGAATATAGAATGTAGAACACAGAATATAGAATATAGAATACGGAATGCCGAATATAGAATACAGAATATAGAATGTAGAACACAGAATATAGAATATTGAATACAGTATATGGAACACAAAATTTAGAACATGGAATGCAGAACACATTATTTAGAATATAGAATACTGAATACTGAATATAGAATATGAATATACAATGTAGAACACAGAATTTAGAAAATAGAATACAGAATACTGAATATAGAATTTTGAATATACAATGTAGAACACAGAATATAGAATATAGAATACGGAATGCATAATATAGGATACAGAAAATAGAATGTAGAACACAGAATAGAGAATATGGAAAACAGAATACAAAACCGAGAATTGAGAACATGGACTTCAGAACAAATAATTAACATTATACAATACAGAATACTGAATATAGAATTTTGAATATACAATGTAGAACACAGAATTTAGATATATAATTAAGAATACTGAATATAGAATTTAGAATATAGAATGTAGAACACAGAATATAGTATAGAGAATAGAGAACCCAGAATTTAGAACTTGGAATGCAGAACACAGAATTTTGAATATAGAATACAGAATACTGAATATAAAATTTAGAACATAGAATGTTGAACACAGAATATAGAATACGGTATGCAGAATATACAATACAGAATAGTGAATGCAGAACACAGAATATACAATATGGAAAACAGAATACAGAACTCAGACTTTAGAACATGGAATGCAGAACACAGAATTTAAAATATAGTATACAGAATACTGAATATAGAATTAGAACTTAGAATGCAGAACACAGAATTAAGATTATATAATGCAGAATTCTTTATATAGAATTTATAAACAGGAATGCAGAACACAGAATTTAGAATAGAGAATGCAGAATACTGTATATAGAATTTAGAATATAGAATGAATAACACAGAATATAGAATATAGACTACGGAATGGAGAAAATAGAAGGTAGAATATAGACTGAATAACACAAAATATAGAATAGAGAATAGAGAATATACATCCCAGAATATAGAAATAGAATGCAGAATAAAGAATTTTGAATACAGAATACAGAAAACTGAATAAAGATTTTAGAATATAGAATATAGAACACAGAATATAGAATATAGAATAGGGAATGCAGAATATATTATGTAGAATATAGAATGAAGAACACAAGTGTAGGATATGGAATTGTGAATATAGAAATCAGAATTTAGAACACGGAATGCAGAACACAGAATTTGAATCTAGAATACATAATACTGAATATAGAATTTAGAACATAAAATGCAGAACACAGAATTTATAATATAGAATGCAGAATATTGAATATTGATTTTATAAACATGAATGCAGAAGACAGAATTTAGAATATAGAATGAAGAAAACTGAATAGAGTATTAAGAATATACAATGAAGAACACAGAATATAGAATTTAGAATATAGAATGAATAACACAGAATATAGAATATAGACTACGGAATGGAGAAAATAGAAGGTAGAATATAGACTGAATAACACAAAATATAGAATAGAGAATAGAGAATATACATCCCAGAATATAGAAATAGAATGCAGAATAAAGAATTTTGAATACAGAATACAGAAAACTGAATAAAGATTTTAGAATATAGAATGTAGAACACAGAATATAGAATATAGAATAGGGAATGCAGAATATATTATGTAGAATATAGAATGAAGAACACAAGTATAGGATATAGAATAGTGAATATAGAAATCAGAATTTAGAACACGGAATGCAGAACACAGAATTTGAATCTAGAATACATAATACTGAATATAGAATTTAGAACATAAAATGCAGAACACAGAATTTATAATATAGAATGCAGAATATTGAATATTGATTTTATAAACATGAATGCAGAAGACAGAATTTAGAATATAGAATGAAGAAAACTGAATAGAGTATTAAGAATATACAATGAAGAACACAGAATATAGAATTTAGAATATAGAATAGAGAACCCAGGATATAGAACATGAAATGCAGAGCACAGAATTTAGAATATAGAATATAGAATACTGAATATCGAATTTAGAATATAGAATGTAGAACACAGAACATGGTATGTAGAATACTTAATGCAGAATATTGAATACAGAATATAGAATTTAGAACACAAAATGTAGAATATGGGAAAGAGTATACAAAACCCAGTGTTTAGAACATGGAATGCAGGGCACAGAATTTAGAATATAGAATGCAGAATACTGTATATAGAATTTATAAACAGCAATGCAGAACACAGAATTTAGAAAATAGAATAAAGGATACTGAATATAGAATTTAGAATATATATTGAATAACACAGAATATAGAATATAGATTACAGAATGGAGAATATAGAAGGTAGAATAAAGAATGAAGAACACAAAAAAACAAAATATAGAATACAGAATATAGAACACAGAATTGAGAAATGGAATGCAGTACATAGAATTTAGAATATAGAATACAGAAAACTGAATATATATTTTAGTATATAGAATGTAGAACACAGAATATAGAATATAGAACAGTGAATGCAGAATATAGTATGTAGAATATAGAATGAAGAAAACAAATATAGAACACAGAATAGTGAATATAGAACCCAGAAATTAGAACACGGAATGCAGAACTCAGAATTTGGAATATAGAATACAGAACACTTAATATAAAACTTACAATATAGAATGTAGAACACAGAATATAGAATATGGAATACAGAATATAGAACCCAAAATTTAGAACATGGAATGCAGAACACAGAATTTAGAATATACAATACCGAATACTGATAATAGAATATGAATATGCAATGTAGAACACAGAATTTAGAATATAGAATACAGAATACTGAATATAGAATTTTGAATATACAATGTAGAACACAGAATATAGAATATAGAATACGGAATGCAGAATATAGAATACAGAAAATCGAATTTAGAACACAGAATAGAGAATATGGGAAACAGAATACAAAACCGAGAATTGAGAACATGGAATGCAGAACACATAATTTAGAATATAAAATAAGGAATACAGAATATAGAATTTAGAATATAGTATGAAGAACACAGAATTTAGATATATAATAAATAATACTGAATATAGAATTTAGAATATAGAATGTAGAACACAGAATATAGAATATAGAAAAGAGAATAAAGAACCCAGAATTTAGAACATGGAATGCAGAACACAGAATTTAGAATATAGAATACAGAGTACTGAATATAGAATTTAGAACATAGAATGTTGAACACAGATTATAGAATACGGCATGCAGAATATATAATACAGAAGAGTGAATTCAGAACACAGAATATAGAATATGGAAAACAGAATACAGAACTAAGAATTAAGAACATGGAATGCAGAACACAGAATTTAAAATATAGAATAAGAATACTGAATATAGAAATTAGAACTTAGAATGCAGAACAAAGAATTAAGATTATATAATGCAGAATTCTGTATATAGAATTTATAAACATAAATGCAGAACACAGAATTAAGAAAATAGAATAAAAAATACTGAATATAGAATTTAGAATATATAATAAATAACACAGAATATAGAATATAGACTACGGATTTGAGAATATAAAAGGTAGAATAAGGAATGAAGATCACAAAATATAGAATATAAAATAGAGAGTTTAGAACCGATTATTTAGAAATGGAATGCAGAACATTGAATTTAGAATACAGATTACAGAATACTGAATAAAGATTTTAGAATATAGAATGTAGAACACAGAATATAGAATATAGAATAGGGAATGGAGTATATAGTATGCAGAATATAGAATGAAGAATACAAATATAGAATACAGAATAGTGAATATAGAACCCAGAAATTAGAACACGGAATGCAGAACTCAGAATTTAGAATATAGAATACAGAACACTTAATATAAAACTTACAATATAGAATGTAGAACACAGAATATAGAATATAGAATACAGAATGCAGAATATAGAATACAGAAAATAGAATGAAGAACACAGAATATAAAATATTGAATAGAGTATATGGAACCCAAAATTTAGAACATGGAATGCAGAACACAGAATTTAGAATATAGAATACAGAATACTGAATATAGAATTTAGAATATAGAATGCAGAACACAGAATATGGAATACGGCATGCAGAATATACATACAGAATATAGAATGTTGAACACAGAATATAGAGTATGGAAAACAGAATACATAACCCAGAATTTAGAACATGGAATGTATAAAACAGAATTTAGAATATAGAATTCAGATCACTGAATATAGAATTTAGAATATAGAATGTAGAACACAGAATATAGAATATAGAATAAAGAATAGAGAACCCAGAATTTAGAATATGGAATGCAGAACACAGAATTTAGAATATAGGATACAGAATACTGAATATACAATTAGAATATAGAATGTAGTACACAGAGAATATAATATAGAATACGGAATACTGAATATACAATTTAGAATATAGAATGCAGAACACACAATATAGAATATAGTATACGGAATGCAGAATATAGAATACAGTACATAGAATGTAGAACACAGAATATAGAATATGGAAAACAGAATACAAAACCCAGAATTGAAAACATGGAATGCAGAACACAGAATACAGAATACTGAATATAGAAATTAGAATAAAGATTGTAGAACACAGAATTTAGAATATAGAATAAAGAATACTGAATATAGGATTTAGAATATTGAATGTAGAACACAGAATACAGAATATAGAATACGGAATGCAGAATATAGAATACAGAACATAGAATGTAGAACTCAGAATATAGAATATGGAAAACAGAATACAAAACCCAGAATTGAAAACATGGAATGCAGAACACAGAATAAAGAATATAGAATACAGAAAAATGAATATAGAGCTTAGAATAAAGAATGTAGTACCCAGAATTTAAAATATAGACTACAGAATACTGAATATAGAATATGAATATACAATGTAGAACCCAGAATTTAGAATATAGAATACAGAATACTGAATATAGTATTTAGAATATGGAATGCAGGACACAGAATTTTGAATATAGAATACAAAAAACTGAATATAGAATTTAGAATATAGAATGTAGAAAACAGATTATAGAATATAGGATAGGGAATGCAGAATATATTACGTAGAATTTAGAATGAAGAACACAAATATAGAATACAGAATAGTGAATATAGAACCCAGAACTTAGAACACGGAATGCAGAACACAGAATATAGAAAATACAATACAGAACACTTAATATAAAATTAAGAATATAGAATGTACAACACAGAATACAGAATACGGCATGCAGAATATACAATACAGAATATAGAATGTAGAACACAGAATATAGAATATGGAAAACAGAATACATAACCCAGAATTTAGAACATGGAATGCAGAACACAGAATTTAGAATATAGAATACAGAATACTGAATATAGAATTAGAATATAGAATGTAGAACACAGAGAATATTATATAGAATACGGAATACTGAATATACAATTTAGAATATAGAATGCAGAACACAAAATATAGAATACGGCATGCAGAATATACAATACAGAATATAGAATGTAGAACACAGAATATAGAATATGGAAAACAGAATACAAAACCCAGAATTGAAAACATGGAATGCAGAACAAGGAATAAAGAATATAGAATATAGAATACTGAATATAGAATATAGAATAAAGATTGTAGAACACAGAATTTAGAATATAGAATAAAGAACACTGAATATAGGATTTAAAATATAGAATGTAGAACACAGGATACAGAATATAGAATACGGAATGCAGAATATAGAATACAGAACATAGAATTTAGAATATGGAAAAGAGAATACAAAACCTAGAATTGAAAACATGGAATGCAGAACACAGAATTAAGAATATAGAATACAGAATACTGAATATAGAATTTAGAATATACAATGTAGAACACAGGATTTAGATTATAGAATAAAATATACTGAATATAGAATTTAGATTATACAATATAGAACACAGAATACAGAAAATAGTATAGAGAATATAGAACCCAGAATTTAGAACATTGAATGCAGAACACAGAATTTAAATATAGAATACAGAATACTGAATATTGAATTTGAATATAGAATGTAGAACACAGAATATAGAATATGGCATGCAGAATATACAATACAGAATATACAATGTAGAACACAGAATATAGAATATGGAAAACAGAATACAAAACCTAGAATTGAGAACATGGAATGCAGAACACAGAATTGAGAATATAGAATACAGAATACTGAATATCGAATTTAGAATATAGAATGTAGAACACAGAATTTGGTATGTAGAATACGGAATGCAAATATTGTATTCAGAATATAGAATATAGAACACAAAATATAGAATATGGAAACCAGAATAAAGAACGAAGAGTGTAGATCATGGAATGCAGAACACAGAATTTAGAGTATATAATACCGAATACTTAATATAAAATTTAGAATATAGAATGTAGAATACAGAATATGGAATTTAGAATACGGAATGCAGAAAATTGAATACAGATTATAGAATGTAGAACACAGAATTTAGAATATGGAAAACAGAATATAGAACCCAGAATTTAGAACATGGAATGCAGAACACAAAATTAAGAATATAGAATACAGATTACTGAATATAGAATTTAGAATATAGAATGTAGAACACAGAATTTAGTATATAGAATACAGAATACTGAATATAAAATTTAGAATATAGAATGCAGAACACAGAATATACAATATAGAATACGGAATGCAGAATATAGAATATAGAATATAGAATGATGAACACAAAATTTAGAATATAGAATAGAGAATATAGAACCCAGAATTTAGATCATGGAATGCAGAACACAGTATTTAGAGTATATACTACCGAATACTGAATATGAAATTAAGAATATAGAATGTAGAATACAGAATTTAGATTATAGAGTACAGAATACTGAATATAGTATTTAGAATATAGAATGTAGAACACAGAATATAGAATATAGAATACAGAATATAGAAAACAAAATTTAGAACATGGAATGCAGAACACAGAATTTAGAAAATAGAATACGGAATACTGAATATTGAATATGAATAAACAATGTAGAACCCAGAATTTAGAATATAGAATACATAATATTGAATATAAGATTTAGAATATACAATGTAGAACCGAGAATATAGAATATAGAATACGGAATGCAGAATACAGTATACAGAATATAGAATGTAGAACACAGAATTTAGAATATGGAAAACAGGATATAGAACCCAAAATTTACAACATTTAATGCAGAACACAGAATTTAAAGTATAGAATAACGAATAATGAATATAGAATATGAATATACAATATAGAACCCAGAATTTAGAATATAGAATACATAATAAAGAATATAGGATTTAGAATATACAATGTAGAACCGAGAATATAGAATATAGAATACAGAATGCAGACTATAGAACAGAATATAGAAAGTAGAACACAGAATATAGAATATAAAAAAAGTAATGCAGAATATAGAATTCAGAATATGGAATGTAGAACAGAGAATATAAAATATGGGAAACAAAATGCAAAAGTCAGAATTGAGATCATGGAATGCAGAACACAGCATTTAGAATATAGTATACAGAATACTGAATATAGAATTTACAATAGACAATGTAGAACACAGAGTATGGAATTTAGAATACGGAATGCAGAATATTGAATAAAGAATATACAATATAGAACACAGAATTTAGAATATGGAAAACAGAATATAGAACCCAGAATAAAGAACATGGAATGCAGAACACAGAATTTAAAATATAGAATACAGAATACTGAATATAGAATTTAGAATATAGAATGTAGAACACAGAATATAGAATATAGAATACAGAAAACTGAATACAGAATTTAGAATATGGAATGCAGAACACAGAATTTAGAATATAAATACAGAAAACTGAATATAGAATTTAGAATATAGAATGTACAACACACAATATAGAATATACAATAGAGAATATAGAACCCAGAATTTAGAACTTGGAAATCAGAACACAGAATTTATAATATAGAATAGAGAATACTGTACATAGAATTTAAAACATTGAATGCAGAACACAGAATTTAGAATATATAATGCAGAATAATGTATATAGAATTTAGAATATAGAATGAATAACACAGAATATAGAATATAGACTACGGATGGAGAAAATAGAAGGTACTATATAGACTGAATAACACAAAATATAGAATATAGAATAGAGAATATAGAACCCAGAATATAGAAATGTATGCAGAACAGAGAACTTATAATATAGAATACAGAAAACTGAATAAAGATTTTAGAATATAGAATGTAGAACACAGAATATAGAATATACAATAGGGAATTCAGAAAATAGTATGTAGAATATAGAATGAAGAACACAAGTATACAATATAGAATAGTGAATATAGAACCCAGAACTTAAACACGGAATGCAGAACACAGAATTTAGAATATAGAATACATAATACTGAATATAGAATTTAGAACATAGAATGCAGAACACAGAATTTAGAATATAGAATGTAGAAAACTGAATAGAGTATTTAAAATATAGAATGAAGAACAAAGAATATAGAATAAAGAATAGATAATAGAGAACCCAGGATATAGAACATGGAATGCAGAGCACAGAATTTAGAATATAGAACACAGAATACTGAATATAAATCTAGAATATTGAATATAGAACACAGAGTATAGAATATAGAATACGGAATACTGAATATACAATTTCGAATATAGAATGTAGAACACAGAATATAGAATAAAGAATACGGAATGCAGAATTTAGAATACAGAACATAGAATGTAGAACACAAAATATAGAATAGAGAATAGAGAATATAGAACCCAGAATTTAGAACATGGAAAGTAAAACACAGAATTTAGAATATAGAATACATAATACTGAATATCGAATTTAGAATATAGAATGAAGAACACAGAATTTGGTATGTAGAATACGGAATGCAGAATATTGAATACAGAATATAGAATATAGAACACAATATTTAGAATATGGAAAACAGAATACAGAACCCAGAATTTAGATCATGGAATGCAGAACACAGAATTTAGGGTATAAAGTACCGAATACTGAATATGAAATTTAGAATATACAATGTACAATACAGAATATGGAATGTAGAATACGGAATGCAGAATATTGTATATCAGAATATAGAATGTAGAACACAGAATTAAGAATATGGAAAACAGAATATAGAATCCAGAATATAGAACATGGAATGCAGAACAGGAAATTTAGAATATAGAATACAGAATACTGAATATAGAATTTAGAATATATAATGTAGAACACAGAATTTAGAATATAGAATACAGAATACTGAATATAGAATTTAAATTATACAGTGTAGAACACAGAATAAAGAATATAGAATACAGAATATAGAAACCAAAATTTAGAACATGGAAAGCAGAACACAGAATATAAAATATAGAATACCGAATACTGATTATAGAATATGAATATACAATGTAGAACACAGAATTTAGAATATAGAATACAGAATAATGAATGTAGGATGTAGAATATACAATGTAGAACCGAGAATATAGAATATAGAATACGGAATGCAGAATACAGTATACAGAATATAGAATGAAGAAAACAGAATATAGTATAGAGAATAGAGTATATAGAACCCAAAATTTAGAACATGGATTGCAGAACACAGAATTTAGAATATAGAATACAGAATAATGAATATAGAATTTACAATATAGAATGTAGAACAAAAATACAGAATACGGCATGCAGAATATACAATACAGAATTGAGAATGCAGAACACAGAATATAGAATATGGAAAACAGAATACAAAACTCAGAATTTAGAACATGGAATGCAGAAAACAGAATTTAAAATATAGTATACCGAATACTGAATATAGAATTTAGAACATAGAATGCAGAACACAGAATTAAGATTATTGAATGCAGAATACTGTATACAGAATTTAGAAACAGGAATGCAGAACACAGAATTTAGAAAAGAGAATAAAGAATACTGAATATAGAATTTAGAATATATAATATATAACACAGAATATAGAATATAGACAACGGAAAGGAGAATATAGGAGGTAGAATGATGAATAAAGAACACAACATATAGAATATAGAATAGAGAATATAGAACCCAGAATTTAAAAATGGAATGCAGAACATAGAATTTAGAATATAGAATACAGAATACTGAATAAAGGTTTTAGAATATAGAATATAGAACACAGAATATAGAATATAAATAGGGAATGCTGAAAATAGTATGCAGAATATAGAATGAAGAACACAAATATTGAATATAGAATAGTGAATATAGAACCCAGAACTAAGAACACGGAATGCAGAACACAGAATTTAGAATATAGAATACAGAATACTTAATATAAAATTTAGAATATAGAATGTAGAAAACAGAATATAGAATATAGAATACGGAATGCCGAATATAGAATACAGAATATAAAATGTAGAACACAGAATATAGAATAGAGAATACGGAATGCCGAATATAGAATACAGAATATAGAATGTAGAACACAGAATATAGAATATTGAATACAGTATATAGAACACAAAATTCAGAACATGGAGTGCAGAACACATTATTTAGAATATAGAATACTGAATACTGAATATAGAATATGAATATACAATGTAGAACACAGAATTTAGAAAATAGAATACAGAATACTGAATATAGAATTTTGAATATGCAATGTAGAACACAGAATATAGAATATAGAATACGGAATGCATAACATAGGATACAGAAAATAGAATGTAGAACACAGAATAGAGAATATGGAAAACAGAATACAAAGCCGAGAATTGAGAACATGGACTTCAGAACAAATAATTAACAATATACAATACAGAATACTGAATATAGAATTTTGAATATACAATGTAGAACACAGAATTTAGATATATAATTAAGAATACTGAATATAGAATTTAGAATATAGAATGTAGAACACAGAATAGAGAATAGAGAATAGAGAACCCAGAATTTAGAACTTGGAATGCAGAACACAGAATTTTGAATATAGAATACAGAATACTGAATATAAAATTTAGAACATAGAATGTTGAACACAGAATATAGAATACGGTATGCAGAATATACAATACAGAATAGTGAATGCAGAACACAGAATATAGAATATGGAAAACAGAATACAGAACTCATAATTTAGTACATGGATGCAGAACACAGAATTTGAAATAAAGTATACAGAATACTGAATATAGAATTAGAACTTAGAATGCAGAACACAGAATTAAGATTATATAATGCAGAATTCTGTATATAGAATTTATAAACAAGAATGCACAACACAGAATTTAGAATAGAGAATGCAGAATACTGTATATAGAATTTAGAATATAGAATGAATAACACAGAATATAGAATATAGACTACGGAATGGAGAAAATAGAAGGTAGAATATAGACTGAATAACACAAAATATAGAATATAGAATAAAGAATATAGATCCCAGAATATAGAAATGGAATGCAGAACATAGAATTTTGAGTACAGAACACAGAAAACTGAATAAAGATTTTAGAATATAGAATGTAGAACACAGAATATAGAATATAGAATAGGGAATGCAGAATATAGTATGTAGAATATAGAATGAAGAACACAAGTATAGAATATAGAATAGTGAATATAGAAACCAGAACTTAGAACACGGAATACAGAACACAGAATTTGAATAAAGAATACATAATACTGAATATAGAATTTAGAACATAGAATGCAGAACACAGAATTTATAATATAGAATGCAGAATACTGAATATTGATTTTATAAACATGAATGCAGAACACAGAATTTATAATATAGAATGAAGAACACAGAATATAGAAAATAGAATACAGAATATAGAACCCAGAATTTTGAACATGGAATGCAGAACACAGAATATAGAATATAGAATACAGAATACTGAATATAGAATTTAGAATATAGAATGTATAACACAGAATATACAATATATAATACGGAATGCAGAATATAGAATACAGAATATAGAATATTCAACACACTATATAGAATATGGAAAACATAATACAAAACCCAGAATTGAGAACATGGAACAGAACAGAGAATTTAGAATATAGAATAAAGAATACTGAATATTGAATTTAGAACATAGAATGCAGAAACCAGAATTTAGAATAAAGAATATATAATACTGAATGTAGGATTAAGAATATACAATGTAGAACCGAGAATATAGAATACGAAATGCAGAATATAGAATACAGAATATAAAATGTAGAACACAGAATATAGAATAGATAATAGAGTATATAGAACCCAAAATTTAGAACATGGAATGGAGAACACAGAATTTAGAATATAGAATACAGAATACTGAATATAGAATTTACAATATAGAATGTAGAACAAAAATACAGAATACGGCATGCAGAATATACAATACAGAATAGAAAATGCAGAACAAAGAATATAGAATATGGAAAACAGAATACAAAACTTAGAATTTAGAACATGGAATGCAGAAAACAGAATTTAAAATATAGTATACCGAATACTGAATATAGAATTTAGAACATAGAATGCAGAACACAGAATTAAGATTATAGAATGCAGAATACTGTATATAGAATTTATAAACAGGAATGCAGAACACAGAATTTAGAAAAGAGAATAAAGAATACTGAATATAGAATTTAGAATATATAATATATAACACAGAATATAGAATATAGACTACGGAATGGAGAATATAGGAGGTAGAAGTAGGAATGAAGAACACAAAATATAGAATATAGAATAGAGAATATAGAATACAGAATTTAGAAATGGAATGCAGAACATAGAATTTAGAATACAGAATACAGAATACAGAATACTGAATAAAGATTTCAGAATATAGAATGTAAAACATATAATATAGAATATAGAATACGGAATGCAGAATATAGTATGTAGAATATAGAATGAAGAACACAAATATAGAATATAGAATAGTGAATATAGAACCCAGAACTTAGAACACGGAATTCAGAACACAGACTTTAAAATATAGAATACAGAATACTTAATATAAAATTTAGAATATAGAATGTAGAACACAGAATATAGAATATAGAATAGAGTATATGGAACACAAAATTTAGAACATGGAATGCAGAACACAAAATTTAGTATATAGAATACAGAATACTGATTAAAGAATTTAGAATATAGAATGCAGAACACAGAATATAAATACGGCATGCAGAAAACACAATACAGAATATAGAATGTAGAAAACAGAATATAGAATAAAGAAAACAGAATACATAAACCAGAATTTAGATCATGGAATGCAGAACACAGAATTTAGAATATAGTATACAGAATACTGGAAATAGAATTTAGAATATAGAATGCAGGACACAGAATTTAGAATATAGAATACAGAATACTGAATATAGAATTAAGAATATAGAATGTACAAGTCAGAATATAGAATATAGACTACGAAATGGGGAATATAGAAGGTAAAATTTAGAATGAAGAACACAAAATATAGAATAGAGAATAGAGAATTTAGGACACAGAACTTAGAACACGGAATGCAGAACACAGAATTTAGAATATAGAATAGAGAATATTGAAAATAGAATATGAATAAAGAAAGTAGAACACAAAATTTAGAATATAGAATAAAGAATACTGAATATATAATTTAGAATATTGAATGTAGAACACAGAATATAGAATATAGAATGTAGAATATACAACCAAGAATTTATAACATGCAATGCAGAACACAGTATTTAGAATAATGAATAAAGAATACTGAATATAGAATTTAGAATATAGAATGTAGAACACAGAATATAGAATATATATAACGGAATGAAGAATATAGAATAATGAGGACAAAATATAGAATAAAGAATATAGAACCTACAATTTAGAACATGGAATGTAGAACACAGAATATAGAATACAAAATACTGAATATCGAATTTAGAAAATAGAATGTAGAGCACAGAATATGAAATGTAGAATACGGAAGGCAGAATATTGAATACAGAATATAGAATGTAGAACACAGAATTTAGAATATGGAAAACAGAATATAGAACCCAGAATTTAGAACATGGAATGCAGAACACGAAATTAAAATATAGAATACAGATTACTGAATATAGAATTTAGAATATAGAATGTACAGCACAGAATTTAGAATATAGAATACAGAATACTGAATATAGAATTTAGAATATAGAATGTAGAACACAGAATAGAGAATATAGAATACAGAATATACAACCCAAAATTTAGAACACGGAATGCAGAACACAGAATTTAGTATATAGAATACAGAATACTGAACATAAAATATTGAATATAGAATATAGAAAACAGAGTATAGAATATAGACGGAATACTGAATATACAATTTAGAATATAGAATGTAGAACACAGAATATAGAATATAGAATACGGAATGCAGAATATAGAATGCAGAACATAGAAAGTACAACACAGAATATAGAATATGGAAAACAAAATAAAAACCAATAATTGAAAACATGGAATGCACAACACAGAACTAAGAATATAGAATACAGAATACTGAATATAGAATTTAGAATATACAATGTAGAACAGAGAATTAACAATATAGAATAAAGAATACTGAATATAGAATTTAGAAAATAGAATGAAGAACACAAAATATAGAAAATAGAAAAGAGAATATAGAAACCGGAATTTAGAACATGGAACCCAGAACACAGAATTCAGAATATAGAATAAAGATTACTGAATATAGAATTTAGAATATAGAAAGTAGAACATATAATATAGAATATACAATAAGGAATGCAGAATATAGAATATAGAATACAGAATATAGAATGATGAACCCAAAATATAGAATAGAGAATAGAGAATATAGAACCCAGAATTTATAACATGGAATGTAGAACACAGAATTTAGAATATAGAATACAGAATACTGAATATCGAATTTAAAATATAGAATGTATTACACAGAATATACAATATGGCATGCAGAATATACAATACAGAATATAGAATGTAGAACACAGAATATAGAATTTGGAAAACAGAAGGCAGAACCCAGAATTTAGGACATGGAATTCAGAACACAGGATTTAGAAAATAGAATGCAGAATACTGAATATAGAATTTAGAATAAAGAATGTATAACACAGAATATAGAATATAGACTAAGGAATGGAGAATATAGAGGGTAGAATATAGAATGAAGAACACAAAATATAGTATATAGTATAGAGAATATACAACCCAGAATTTAGAAATGGAATGCAGCACACAGAATATAAAATATGGAAAACAGAATACAGAAATCAGAATTTAGAACATGAGATGCAGAACACAGAATTTAGAGAATAGAACAAAGAATACTAAATATAGAATTTAGAGTATAGAATGTATAACACAGAATATACAATATAGAATACGGAATGCAGAATATAGAATACACAATATAGAATGTAGAACACACAATATAGAATATGGAAAACATAATACAAATCCCAGAATTGAGGACATGGAATGCAGAACACAGAATTAAGAATATAGAATTCAGAATACTGAATATAAAATTTAGAACATAGAATGCAGAACACAGAATTTATTATATAGAATACAGAATACTGAATATAGAATTTAGAACATGGAATGCAGAACACAGAATTTAGAATATAGAATATAGAATACTTAATATAGAATTTAGAATATAGAATGTACAACACATAATATAGAATATACAATAGAGAATATAGAACCCAGTACTTAGAAAATAGAATGCAGAACACAGAATTTAGAGTATAGTATACAGAATACTGAATATACAATTTAGAATATAGAAGGAAAGACACAGAGTGTAGTATATAGAAAACGGAATACTGAACATACAATTTAGAATATAGAATGTAGAACACACAATATAGAATATAGAATACGGAATGCAGAATATAGAATACAGAATATAGAATGTTAAACACTGAATATAGAAATAGGAATACAGAATACAGAACCCAGAATTTAGAAACTGGAATGCAGAACACAGAATTTAGAATATAAAATACAGAATACTGAATATCGAATTTGGAATATACAAAGTAGAAAACAGAATACACAAAATAGAATACAGAATATAGAACCCAAAATTTAGAACATGGAATGCAGAACACAGAATTTATAATGTAGAATACAGATTACTGAATATAGAATTTAGAATATAGAATGTAGAACACAGAATATAGAATATAGAATACAGAATGCAGAATAGAGAATATAAAATATAGAATATAGAATGATGAACACAAAATATAGAATATAAAAAAGAAACTATAGAACCCAGAATTTAGAACATGCAATTTAGAACACAGAATTTAGAATAAAAAATACAGAATACTGAATATCGAATTTAGAATATAGAATGTAGAACACAGAATATGGAATGTAGAATACGGAAAGCAGAATATAGAATACAGAATATAGAATGTAGAATACAGAATATAGAATATGGAAAACAGAATACATAACCCAGAATTTAGAACATGGAATTCAGAACACAGAATTTAGAATATAGTATACAGAATACTGAATATAGAATTTAGAACATAGAATGAGGTACGCAGAATTAAGAATATAGAATGCAGAATACTGTATATAGAATTTATAAACAGGAATGCAGAACGCAGTATATAGAAAATATAATAAAGAATACTGAATATAGGATTGAGAATATATATTGAATAACACAGAATATAGATTATAGACTACTGAATGGAGAATATAGAAGGTAGAATAATGAATGAAGAACACAAAATATAGAATATAAAATAGAGAATATAGAACCCAGATTTAGAAATGGAATGCAGAACATAAAATATAGAATATAGAATACAGAATAGAGAATAAATATTTTAGAATATAGAATGTAGAACACAGAATATAAAATATAGAAAAGGAAATGCAGAATACAGTATGTAGAATACAGAATAAAAAACAAAAATTTAGAATATAGAATAGTGAATATAGAACACAGAACATAGAACACGGAAGGCAGAACACAGAATTTAGGATATAGAATACAGACTACATAATATAAAATTTAGAATGTAGAATGTAGAACACAGAATATAGAATATAGAATACGGAATACAGAATATAGAATGTAGAACACAGAATATAGAATATTGAATAGATTATATGGAAACCAAAATTTAGAACATGGAATGCAGAACACAGTATTTAGAATATAGAATACAGAATACTGAATATAGAATTTAGAATATAGAATGTAGAACACAGAATATAGAATACGAAATGCAGAACATTGAATACAGAATAAAGAATATAGAACACAGAATATAGAATATGGAAAACAGAATATTGAACCCAGAATATAGAACATGGAATGCAGAACACAGAATTTAAAATATAGAATGCAGAATACAGAATATAGAATTTAGAATATAGAACGCAGAACACAGAATATAGAATATAGAATACGGAATGCAGAATATAGAATACAGGACATAGAATGTAGAATACAGAATATAGAATATGGAAAACAGAATACAGAACCCAGAATTTAGAGCATGGAATGCAACACAGAATTTACAATATAGAATTAAGATTACTAAATATAGAATTTAGAACATAGAATGCAGAACCCAGAATTTAGAATATAGAACACAGAACACTGAATATATAATTTAGAATACAGAAAGTAGAACACAGAATATAGAATATAGAATATAGAATACAGATTATAGAACACAAAGTTTAGAAAATGGAATGCAGTACACAGACTTTAAAATATAGAATACCGAATACTGAACATAGAATATGAATATACAATATAGAACACAGAATTTATAATATAGGATACCGAATACAGAATAAAGAATATAAATATACAATTTAGAACACAGAATATAGAATATAGAATAGAGAATATAGAACACAAAATATAGAACATGGAATGCAGAACACAGAATTAAGAATATGGAATGCACAATACTGTATATAGAATTTAGAATATAGAATGAATAACACAGAATATAGAATATAGAATACGGAATGGAGAAAATAGAAGGTAGAATATAGAATGAAGAAAGCAATATATAGAATATAGTATAGAGAATATAGAAACCAGAATTTAGAAATGGAATGCAGAACAGAGAAATTAGAATATAGAATACAGAATACTGAATAAAGATTTTAGAATATAGAATGTAGAACACAGAATATAGAATATAGAATAGGGAATGCAGAACATAGTACGTAGAATACAGAATGAAGAACACAAATATAGAATATAGAATAGTTAATATAGAATCCAGAAATTAGAACACGGAATTCAGAACACAGAATTTAGAATATAGAACCCAGAATACTTAATATAAAATTTAGAATACACAATGAAGAACACGGAATATAGAATATAGAAGAGAGAATATAGAATCCAGAATTTAGAACATGGAAAGCCAAACACAGAATTTAGAATATTGAATACAGATTACTGAATATAGGATTTAGAATATAGAATGTAGAACACAGAATTTAGAATATAGAATAGAGAATACTGCAAATAGAATTTAGAATATAGAATTTTGAGCTCAGAATACAGAATATAGAATAGAGTTTATAGAACCCAGAATTTAAAACATGGAATGCAGAACACAGAATTTAGAGTATATAATACAGAATACTGAATATAGAATTTAGAACATGGAATGCCGAACACAGAATTCAGAATATAGAATACAGAATACTGAATATAGGATTTAGAACATAGAATGCGGAACACAGAATTTCGAATACAGAATACTGAATATAGAATTTAGAACATAGAATGCGAAACACAGAATTTAGAATATAGAATACAGAATACTGAATATAGAATTTAGAACATGGAATCCAGAACCCAGAATTTAGAATATAAAATACAGAATACTGAATATAGATTTTAGAACATGGAATGAAGAACCCAGAGTATAGAATTTACATTACGGAATACTGAATATAGAATTCAGAATATAGAATGTAGAACACAGAATATACAATATAGATTACGTAATGCAGAATATAGACTACAGAACATAGAATGTAGAACACAGAATATAGAATATGGAAAAAAGAATACAAAACCCAGAATTGAAAACATGGAATGCAGAACACAGAATTAAGAATATAGACTACAGAATACTTAATATAAAATTTAGAATATAGAATGTACAAAACAGAATATAGAATTTACAATACGGGATGCAGAATATAAAATACAGAATATAGAATGTAGAACACAGAATATAGAATATTGAATACAGTATATGGAACACAAAATTTAGAACATGGAATGCAGAACACAGTACTTAGAATATAGAATACCGAATACTGAATATAGAATATGAATATACAATGTAGAACACAGAATTTAGAATATAGAATACAGAATACGGAATATAGAATTTTGAATATACAATGTAGAACACAGAATATAGAATATAGAATACGGAATGCAGAATATAGTATACAGAAAATAGAATATAGAACACAGAATATAGAATATGGAAAACAGAATACAAAACAGAGAATTGAGAATATGGACTGCAGAACACATAATTAAGAATATACAATACAGAATACTGAATATAGAATTTTGAATATACATTGTAGAACACAGAATTTAGATATATAATAAAGAATACTGAATATAGAATTTAGAATATAGAATGTAGAACACAGAATATAGAATAGAGAATAGAGAACCCAGAATTTAGAACATGGAATGCAGAACACAGAATTTAGAATATAGAATACAGAATACTGAATATAAAATTTAGAACATAGAATGTTGAACACAGAATATAGAATACGGCATGCAGAATATACAATACACAATAGTGAATGCAGAACACAGAATATAGAATATGGAAAACAGAATACAGAACTCAGAATTTAGAACATGGAATGCAGAACACAGAATTTAAAATATAGTATACAGAATACTGAATATAGAATTCGATCTTACAATGCAGAACACAGAATTAAGATTATATAATGCAGAATTCTGTATATAGAATTTATAAACAGGAATGCAGAACAAAGAATTTAGAAAATAGAATACACAGTAATGAATATAGAATTTAGAATATATAATAAATAACACAGAATATAGAATATAGACTACGGAATGGAGAATATAGGAGGTAGAACAAGGAATTACGAACACAAAATATAGAAAATAGAATAGAGAATATAGAACCCAGAATTTAGAAATGGAATGCAGAACATAGAATTTAGAATACAGAATACAGAATACTGAATAAAGATTTTAGAATATAGAATGTAGAACATATAATATAGAATATAGAATAATAAATGCAGAATATAGTATGTAGAATATAGAATGAAGAACACAAATATAGAATAGAGAATAGTGAATATAGAACCCAGAACTTACAACACGGAATGCAGAACAAAGAATTTAAAATATAGAATACAGAATACTTAAAATAAAATTTAGAATATAGAGTGTAGAACACAGAATATAGAATATAGAATACGGAATCCAGAATATAGAATGTAAAATATAGAATATAGAATGATGAACACAAAATATAGAATATAGAATAGAGAATATAGAACCCAGAATTTAGAACATGCAATTTAGAACACAGAAATTAGAATATAAAAACAGAATACTGAATATCGTATTTTGAATATAGAATGTAGAACACAGAATATGGTATGTAGAATACGGAAAGCAGAATATAGAATACAGAATATAGAAAGTAGAATACAGAATATAGAATATGGAAAACAGAATACATAACCCAGAATTTAGAACATGGAATTCAGAACACAGAATTTAGAATATAGTATACAGAATACTGAATATAGAATTTAGAACATAGAAAGCAGTACACAGAATTAAGAATATAGAATGCAGAATACTGTATATAGAATTTATAAACAGGAATGCAGAACACAGAATATAGAAAATAGAATAAAGAATACTGAATATAGAATTGAGAATATATATTAAATAACACAGAATATAGATAATAGACTACTGAATGGAGAATATAGAAGGTAGAATAAAGAATGAAGAACACAAAATATAGAATATAAAATGGAGAATATAGAACCCAGAATTTAGAAATGGAATGCAGAACATAAAATATACAATATAGAATACAGAATACTGAATAAATATTTTAGATTATAGAATGTAGAACACATAATATAGAATATAGAATAGGAAACGCAGAATAGAGTATGTAGAATACAGAATGAAAAACAAAAATATAGAATATAGAATACTGAATATAAACCCAGAACAGAGAACACGGAATGCAGAACACAGAATTTAGAATACAGAATACAGAATACTTAATATAAAATTTAGAATGTAGAATGTAGAACACAGAATATAGAATATAGAATACTTAATACAGAATATAGTATACAGAATATAGAATGTAGAACACAGAATATAGAATATTGAATATAGAATATAGAATACAGATTATAGAACCCAAAGTTTAGAACATGGAATGCAGTACACAGACTTTAAAATATAGAATACCGAATACTGGACATAGAATATGAATATACAATATAAAACACAGAATTTAGAATATAGGATACCGAATACTGAATATAGAATAAAAATATACAATTTAGAACACTGAATATAGAATAGAGAATAGAGAATAGAGAACACAAAATTTAGAACATGGAATGCAGAACACAGAATTAAGAATATGGAATGCACAAAACTGTATATAGAATTTAGAATATTGAATGATTAAAACAGAATATAGAATATAGAATACGGAATGGAGAATATAGAAGGTAGAATATAGAATGAAGAACACAAAATATAGAATATAGTATAGAGAATATAGAACCCAGAATTTAGAAATGGAATGCAGAACAGAGAATATAGAATATAGAATAGGGAATGCAGAACATAGTACGTAGAATACAGAATGAAGAACACAAATATAGAATATAGAAGAGTGAATATAGAAACCAGAAATTAGAACACGGAATTCAGAACACAGAACTTAGAATATAGAACACAGAATACTTAATATAAAATTTAGAACACACAATGTAGAACACGGAATATAGAATATAGAATAGAGAATATAGAATACAGAATTTAGAACATGGAACGCCAAACACAGAATTTAGAATATTGAAAACATATTACTGAATATAGAATTTAGAATATAGAATGTAGAACACAGAATTTAGAATATAGAATAGAGAATACTGAAAATAGAATTTAGAATATAGAGTTTTGAGCTCAGAATATAGAATACAGAATAGAGATTATAGAACCCAGAATTTAGGACAAGGAATGCAGAACACAGAATTTAGAGTATATAATACAGAATACTGAATATAGAATTTAGAACATGGAATGCCGTGCACAGAATTCAGAATATAGAATACAGAATACTGAATATAGAATTTAGAACATAGAATGCGGAACACAGAATTTCGAATACAGAATACAGAATACTGAATATAGAATTTAGAACATAGAATGCGAAACACAGTATTTAGAACATAGAATACAGAATACTGAATATAGAATTTAGAACATGGAATGCAGAACACAGAATTTAGAATATAAAATACAGAATACTGAATATAGATTTTAGAACATGGAATGCATAACCCAGAGTATAGAAATTACATTACGGAATACTGAATATATAGAATTTAGAATATAGAATGTAGAACACAGAATATAGAATATAGATTACGTAATGCAGAATATAGACTACAGAATATAGAATATAGAACACAGAATATAGAATATGGAAAAAAGAATACAAAACCCAGAATTTAAAAATTGGAATGCAGAACACAGAATTAAGAATATAGAGTACTGAACACTGAATAGAGAATTTAGAATATAGAATGTAGAACACAGAATTTAGAATACAGAATAAAGAATACTGAATATAGAATTTCGAATATAGAATGTAGAACACAGAATATAGAAAATAGAATAGAGAATATAGAATCCAGTATTTTGAACATGGAATGCAGAACCCAGAATATAGAATATAGAATACAGAATACTGAATATAGAATTTAGAATATAGAATTTATAACACAGAATATAGGATATATAATACGGAATGCAGAATATAGAATACAGAATATAGAATATAGAACACACTATATAGAATATGGAAAACATAATACAAAATCCCGAATTGAGAACATGGAACAGAACACAGACTTTAGAATATAAAATACAGAATACTGAATATAGAATTTAGAACATAGAATGCAGAACCCAGAATTTAGAATAAAGAATACAGAATACTGAATGTAGGATTTAGAATATACAATGTAGAACCGAGAATATAGAATATAGAATACGGAATGCAGAATATAGAATACAGAATATAAAATGTAGAACACAGAATATAGAATAGATAATAGAGTATATAGAACCCAAAATTTAGAACATGGAATGGAGAACACAGAATTTAGAATATAGAATACAGAATACTGAATATAGAATTTACAATATAGAATGTAGAACAAAAATACAGAATACGGCATGCAGAGTATACAATACAGAATAGAGAATGCAGAACAAAGAATATAGAATATGGAAAACAGAATACAAAACTTAGAATTTAGAACATGGAATGCAGAAAACAGAATTTAAAATATAGTATACCGAATACTGAATATAGAATTTAGAACATAGAATGCAGAACACAGAATTAAGATTATAGAATGCAGAATAATGTATATACAATTTATAAACAGGAATGCAGAACACATAATTTAGAAAAGAGAATAAAGAATACTGAATATAGAATTTAGAATATATAATATATAACACAGAATATAGAATATAGACTACGGAATGGAGAATATAGGAGGTAGAAGTAGGAATGAAGAACACAAAATATAGAATATAGAATAGAGAATATACAATACAGAATTTAGAAATGGAATGCAGAACATAGAATTAAGAATACAGAATACAGAATACTGAATAAAGATTTTAGAATATAGAATGTAAAACATATAATATAGAATATAGAATACGGAATGCAGAATATAGTATGTAGAATATAGAATGAAGAACACAAATATAGAATAGAGAATAGTGAATATAGAACCCAGAACTTAGAACACGGAATGCAGAACACGAAATTTAAAATATAGAATACAGAATACTTAATATAAAATTTAGAATATAGAATGTAGAACACAGAATATAGAATATAGAATAAGGAATGCAGAATAAAGAATACAGAATATAGAATGTAGAACACAGAATATAGAATATTGAATAGAGTATATGGAACAAAAAATTTAGAACATGGAATGCAGAACACAAAATTTAGTATATAGAATACAGAATACTGAATATAGAATTTAGAATATAGAATGCAGAACACAGAATATAAATACGGCATGCAGAAAACACAATACAGAATATAGAATGTAGAAAACAGAATATAGAATATAGAAAACAGAATACATAAACCAGAATTTAGATCATGGAATGCAGAACACAGAATTTAGAATATAGTATACAGAATACTGAAAATAGAATTTAGAATATAGAATGCAGGACACAGAATTTAGAATATAGAATACAGAATACTGAATATAGAATTAAGAATATAGAATGTACAAGTCAGAATATAGAATATAGACTACGGAATGGAGAATATAGAAGGTAAAATTTAGAATGAAGAACACAAAATATAGAATAGAGAATAGAGAATTTAGGACACAGAACTTAGAACACGGAATGCAGAACACAGAATATAGAATATAGAATAGAGAATATTGAAAATAGAATATGAATAAAGAATGTAGAACACAAAATTTAGAATATAGAATAAAGAATACTGAATATATAATTTAGAATATTGAATGTAGAACACATAATATAGAATATAGAATGTAGAATATACAACCAAGAATTTATAACATGGAATGCAGAACACAGTATTTAGAATAATGAATAAAGAATACTGAATATAGAATTTAGAATATAGAATGTAGAACACAGAATATAGAATATATACAACGGAATGCAGAATATAGAATAATGAGGACAAAATATAGAATACAGAATATAGAACCTACAATTTAGAACATGGAATGTAGAACACAGAATATAGAATACAAAATACTGAATATCGACTTTAGAAAATACAATGTAGAGCACAGAATATGGAATGTAGAATACGGAAGGCAGAATATTGAATACAGAATATAGAATATAGAAAACAGAATTTAGAATACGGAAAACAGAATATAGAACCCAGAATTTAGAACATGGAATGCAGAACACGAAATTAAAATATAGAATACAGATTACTGAATATAGAATTTAGAATATAGAATGTACAACACAGAATTTAGAATATAGAATACAGAATACTGAATATAGAATATAGAATATAGAATGTAGAACACAGAATAGAGAATATAGAATACGGAATGCAGAATATAGAATGCAGAACATTGAAAGTACAACACAGAATATTGAATATGGAAAACAGAATAAAAACCATTAATTGAAAACATGGAATGCACAACACAGAACTAAGAATATAGAATATAGAATACTGAATATAGAATTTAGAATATACAATGTAGAACAGAGAATTAAGAATATAGAATAAAGAATACTGAATATAGAATTTAGAAAATAGAATGAAGAACACAAAATATAGAAAATAGAATAGAGAATATAGAAACCGGAATTTAGAACATGGAATCCAGAACACAGAATTCAGAATATAGAATAAAGATTACTGAATATAGAATTTAGAATATAGAAAGTAGAACACAGAATATAGAATATAGAATAAGGAATGCAGAATATAGAATATAGAATACAGAATATAGAATGATGAACACAAAATATAGAATAGAGAATAGAGAATAGAGAACCTAGAATTTATAACATGGAATGTAGAACACAGAATTTAGAATATAGAATACAGAATACTGAATATCGAATTTAAAATATAGAATGTAGAACACAGAATATACAATATGGCATGCAGAATATACAATACAGAATATAGAATGTAGAACACAGAATATAGAATATGGAAAAGAGAATGCAGAACCCAGAGTTTAGGACATGGAATGCAGAACACAGGATTTAGAAAATAGAATGCAGAATACTGAATATAGAATTTAGAATAAAGAATGTATAACACAGAATATAGAATATAGACAAAGGAATGGAGAATATAGAGGGTAGAATATAGAATGAAAACACAAAATATAGTATATAGTATAGAGAATATAGAACCAAGAATTTAGAAATGGAATGCAGAACACAGAATATAGAATATGAAAAACAGAATACAGAACTCAGAATTTAGAACATGGGATGCAGAACACAGAATTTAGAGTATAGAATAAAGAATACTAAATATAGAATTTAGAGTATAGAATGTATAACACAGAATATACAATATAGAATACGGAATGAAGAATATAGAATACACAATATAGAATATAGAACACACAATATAGAATATGGAATACATAATACAAAACCCAGAATTGAGGACATGGAATGCAGAACACAGAATTAAGAATATAGAATCCAGAATACTGAATATAGAATTTAGAACATAGAATGCAGAACACAGAATTTATTATATAGAATACAGAGTACTGAATATAGAATTTAGAACATGGAATGCAGAACACAGAATATAGTATATAGAATACAGAATACTGAATATAGCATTTAGAATATAGAATGCAGAACACAGAATATAAATACGGCATGAAGAATACACAATACAGAATATAGAATGTAGAAAACAGAATATAGAATATAGAAAACAGAATACATAAACCAGAATTTAGATCATGGAATGCAGAACACAGAATTTAGAATATAGTATACAGAATACTGAAAATAGAATTTAGAATATAGAATGCAGGACACAGAATTTAGAATATAGAATACAGAATACTGAATATAGAATTAAGAATATAGAATGTACAAGTCAGAATATAGAATATAGACTACTGAATGTAGAATATAGAAGGTAAAATATAGAATGAAGAACACAAAATATAGAATAGAGAATAGAGAATTTAGGACACAGAACTTAGAACACGGAATGCAGAACACAGAATTAAGAAAATAGAATACAGAATATTGAAAATAGAATTTGAATAAAGAATGTAGAACACAAAATTTAGAATATAGAATAAAGAATACTGAATATATAATTTAGAATATTGAATGTAGAACACAGAATATAGAATATAGAATGTAGAATATACAACCAAGAATTTATAACATGGAATGCAGAACACAGTATTTAGAATAATGAATAAAGAAAACTGAATATAGAATTTAGAATATAGAATGTAGAAAACAGAATATAGAATTTATACAACGGAATGCAGAATATAGAATAATGAGGATAAAATATAGAATACAGAATATAGAACCTACAATTTATAACATGGAATGTAGAACACAGAATATAGAATACAAAATACTGAATATCGAATTTAGAAAATAGAATGTAGAACACAGAATATGGAATGTAGAATACGGAAGGCAGAATATTGAATACAGTATATAGAATGTAGAACACAGAATTTAGAATATGGAAAACAGAATATAGAACCCAGAATTTAGAACATGGAATGCAGAAAACGAAATTAAAATATAGAATACAGAATACTGAATATAGAATTTAGAATATAGAATGTACAACAAAGAATTTAGAATATAGAATACAGAATACTGAATATAGAATTTAGAATATAGAATGTAGAACACAGAATAGAGAATATAGAATACAGAATTTACAAACCAAAATTTAGAACACGGAATGCAGAACACAGAATTTGGTATATAGAATACAGAATACTGAACATAAAATATTGAAAATAGAATATAGAAAACAGAGTATAGATTATAGAATACGGAATACTGAATATACAATTTAGGATATAGAATATAGAACACAGAATATAGAATATAGAATACGGAATGCAGAATATAGAATGCAGAACATAGAAAGTACAACACAGAATATAGAATATGGAAAAAAGAATAAAAACCAATAATTGAAAACATGGAATGCACAACACAGAACTAAGAATATAGAATATAGAATACTGAATATAGAATTTAGAATATACAATGTAGAACAGAGAATTAAGAATATAGAATAAAGAATACTGAATATAGAATTTAGAAAATAGAATGAAGAACACAAAATATAGAAAATAGAATAGAGAATATAGAAACCGGAATTTAGAACATGGAAACCAGAACACAGAATTCAGAATATAGAATAAAGATTACTGAATATAGAATTTAGAATATAGAAAGTAGAACACAGAATATAGAATATAGAATAAGGAATGCAGAATATAGAATATAGAATAGAGAATATAAAATGATGAACACAAAATATAGAATAGAGAATAGAGAATATAGAACCCAGAATTTATAACATGGAATGTAGAACACAGAATTTAGAATATAGAATACAGAATACTGAATATCGAATATAAAATATAGAATGTAGAACACAGAATATACAATATGGCATGCAGAATATACAACACAGAATATAGAATGTAGAACACAGAATATAGAATTTGGAAAACAGAAGGCAGAACCCAGAATTTAGGACATGGAATGCAGAACACAGGATTTAGAAAATAGAATGCAGAATACTGAATATAGAATTTAGAATAAAGAATGTATAACACAGAATATAGAATATAGACTAAGGAATGGAGAATATAGAGGGTAGAATATAGAATGAAGAACACAAAATATAGTATATAGTATAGAGAATATAGAACCAAGAATTTAGAAATGGAATGCAGAACACAGAATATAGAATATGAAAAACAGAATACAGAACTCAGAATTTAGAACATGGGATGCAGAACACAGAATTTAGAGTATAGAATAAAGAATACTAAATATAGAATTTAGAGTATAGAATGTATAACACAGAATATACAATATAGAATACGGAATGAAGAATATAGAATACACAATATAGAATGTAGAACACACAATATAGAATATGGAAAACATAATACAAATCCCAGAATTGAGGACATGGAATGCAGAACACAGAATTACGAATATAGAATCCAGAATACTGAATATAGAATTTAGAACATAGAATGCAGAACACAGAATTTATTATATAGAATACAGAATACTGAATATAGAATTTAGAACATGGAATTCAGAACACAGAATTTAGAATATAGAATATAGAATACTTAATATAGAATTTAGAATATAGAATGTACAGCACATAATATAGAATATACAATAGAGAATATAGAACCCAGAATTTAGAAAATAGAATGCAGAACACAGAATTTAGAGTACAGTATACAGAATACTGAATATACAATTCAGAATATAGAATGAAAGACACAGAGTATAGTATATAGAAAACGGAATACTGAACATACAATTTAGAATATAGAATGTAGAACACACAATATAGAATATAGAATACGGAATGCAGAATATAGAATACAGAATATAGAATGTTAAACACTGAATATAGTAATAGGAATACAGAATACAGAACCCAGAATTTAGAACATGGAATGCAGAACACAGAATTTAGAATATAAAATACAGAATACTGAATATCGAATTTAGAATATACAAAGTAGAAAACAGAATATACAAAATAGAATACAGAATATAGAACCCACAATTTAGAACATGGAATGCAGAACACAGAATTTAGAATGTAGAATACAGATTACTGAATATAGAATTTAGAATATAGAATGTAGAACACAGAATATAGAATATAGAATACAGAATGCAGAATAGAGAATATAAAATATACAATATAGAATGATAAACACAAAATATAGAATATAAAATAGAGACTATAGAACCCAGAATTTAGAACATGCAATTTAGAACACAGAATTTAGAATATAAAATACAGAATACTGAATATCGAATTTAGAATATAGAATGTAGAACACAGAATATGGAATGTAGAATACGGAAAAAAGAATATAGAATACAGAATATAGAATGTAGAATACAGAATATAGAATATGGAAAACAGAATACATAACCCAGAATTTAGAACATGGAATTCAGAACACAGAATTTAGAATATAGTATACAGAATACTGAATATAGATTTTAGAACATAGAATGAGGTACACAGAATTAAGAATATAGAATGCAGAATACTGTATATAGAATTTATAAACAGGAATGCAGAACGCAGAATACAGAAAATAGAATAAAGAATACTGAATATAGAATTGAGAATATATATTGAATAACACAGAATATAGAATATAGACTACTGAATGGAGAATATAGAAGGTAGAATAATGAATGAAGAACACAAAATATAGAATATTAAATAGAGAATATAGAACCCAGATTTAGAAATGGAATGCAGAACATAAAATATAGAATATAGAATACAGAATATTGAGTAAATATTTTAGAATATAGAATGTAGAACACAGAATATAAAATATAGAAAAGGAAATGCAGAATACAGTATGTAGAATACAGAATAAAAAACAAAAATATAGAATATAGAATAGTGAATATAGAACCCAGAACATAGAACACGGAAGGCAGAACACAGAATTTCGGATATAGAATACAGAATACAAAATATAAAATTTAGAATGTAGAATGTAAAACACAGAATATAGAATATAGAATACGGAATACAGAATATAGAATGTAGAACATAGAATATAGAATATTGAATAGATTATATGGAAACCAAAATTTAGAACATGGAATGCAGAACACAGTATTTAGAATATAGAATACAGAATACTGAATATAGAATTTAGAATATAAAATGTAGAACAAAGAATATAGAATACGACATGCAGAATATTGAATACAGAATAAAGAATATAGAACACAGAATATAGAATATGGAAAACAGAATATTGAACCCAGAATATAGAACATGGAATGCAGAACACAGAATTTAAAATATAGAATGCAGAATACAGAATATAGAATTTAGAATATAGAACGCAGAACACAGAATATAGAATATAGAATACGGAAGGCAGAATATAGAATACAGGATATAGAATGTAGAATACAGAATATAGAATATGGAAAACAGAATACAGAACCCAGAATTTAGAGCATGGAATGCAACACAGAATTTACAATATAGAATACAGATTACTGAATATAGAATTTACAAAATAGAATGCAGAAACCAGAGTTTAGAATATAGAACACAGAATACTGAATATAGAATTTAGAATACAGAAAGTAGAACACAGAATATAGAATATAGAATATAGAATACAGATTATAGAACCCAAAGTTTAGAAAATGGAATGCAGTACACAGACTTTAAAATATTGAATACCGAATACTGAACATAGAATATGAATATACAATATAGAACACAGAATTTAGAATATAGGATACCGAATACTGAATATAGAATATAAATATACAATTTAGAACACAGAATATAGAATATAGAATAGAGAATATAGAACACAAAATATAGAACATAGAATGCAGAACACAGAATTAAGAATATGGAATGCACAATACTCTATATAGAATTTAGAATATAGAATGAATAACACAGAATATAGAATATAGAATACGGAATGGAGAATATAGAAGGTAGAATATAGAATGAAGAAAGCAATATATAGAATATAGTATAGAGAATATAGAAACCAGAATTTAGAAATGGAATGCAGAACAGAGAAATTAGAATATAGAATACAGAATACTGAATAAAGATTTTAGAATATAGAATGTAGAACACAGAATATAGAATATAGAATAGGGAATGCAGAATATAGTACGTAGAATACAGAATGAAGAACACAAATATAGAATATAGAATAGTTAATATAGAATCCAGAAATTAGAACACGGAATTCAGAACACAGAATTTAGAATATAGAACCCAGAATACTTAATATAAAATTTAGAATACACAATGTAGAACACAGAATATAGAATATAGAATAGAGAATATAGAATCCAGAATTTAGAACATGGAAAGCCAAACACAGAATTTAGAATATTGAATACAGATTACTGAATATAGGATTTAGAATATAGAATGTAGAACACAGAATTTAGAATATAGAATAGAGAATACTGCAAATAGAATTTAGAATATAGAATTTTGAGCTCAGAATACAGAATATAGAATAGAGTTTATAGAACCCAGAATTTAGAACATAGAATGCAGAACACAGAATTTAGAGTATATAATACAGAATACTGGATATAGAATTTAGAACATGGAATGCCGAACACAGAATTCAGAATATAGAATACAGAATACTGAATAAAGGATTTAGAACATAGAATGCGGAACACAGAATTTCGAATACAGAATACAGAATACTGAATATAGAATTTAGAACATAGAATGCGAAACACAGAATTTTGAATATAGAATACAGAATACTGAATATAGAATTTAGAACATGGAATCCAGAACCCAGAATTTAGAATATAAAATACAGAATACTGAATATAGATTTTAGAACATGGAATGAAGAACCCAGAGTATAGAATTTACATTACGGAATACTGAATATACAATTCAGAATATAGAATGAAGAACACAGAATATAGAATATAGATTACGTAATGCAGAATATAGGCTACAGTACATAGAATGTAGAACACAGAATATAGAATATGGAAAAAAGAATACAAAACCCAGAATTGAAAACATGGTATGCAGAACACAGAATTAAGAATATAGACTACAGAATACTAAATATAGAATTTATAATATAGAATTTCGAACACAGAATTTAGAATACAGATAAAGAATACTGAATATAGAATTTCGAATATAGAATGTAGAACACAGAATATAGAAAATCGAAAAGAGAATATAGAACCCAGAATTTAGAACATGGAATACAGAACACAGAATAAAGAATATAGAATACAGAAAACTGAATATCGAATTTAGAATATACAATGTACAACACAGAATATAGAATATAGAAAACAGAAAACTGAATACAGAATTTAGAATATGGAATGCAGAACACAGAATTTAGAATATAGAATAAAGAATATAGAACCCAAAATTTAGAACATGGAATGCAGAACACAGAATTTAAAGTATAGAATAACGAATACTGAATATAGAATATGAATATACAATATAGAACCCAGAATTCAGAATATCGAATACATAATACTGAATATAGGATTTAGAATATACAATGTAGAACCAAGAATATAGAATATAGAATACAGAATGCAGAATATAGAACAGAATATAGAAAGTAGAACACAGAATATAGAATATTGAATAGAGTATATGGAACACAAAATTTAGAACATGGAATGCAGAACACAGAATTTAGAATATAGAATACAGAATACTGAATATAGAATTTAAAATATAGAATGTTGAACACAGAATATAGAATATAAAAAACGTAATGCAGAATATAGAATACAGAATATAGAATGTAGAACACAGCATATAGAATATGGGAAACAAAATACAAAAGTCAGAATTGAGAACATGGAATGCAGAACACAGCATTTAGAATATATTATACAGAATACTGAATATAGAATTTAGAATAGACAATGTAGAACACAGAGTATGGAATGTAGAATACGGAATGCAGAATATTGAATATAGAATATAGAATATAGAATATAGAACACAAAATTTAGAATATGGAAAACAGAATATAGAACCCAGAATAAAGAAAATGGAATGCAGAACACAGAATTTATAATATAAATTACAGAATACTGAATATAGAATTTAGACTATAGAACGCAGAACACAGAATATAGAATATAGAATACAGAATACTGAATATACAATTTAGAATATAGAATGTAGAACACAGAGTATAGAATATAGAATACGGAATACTGAATATACAATTTAAAATATAGAATGTAGAACACAGAATATGAAATGTATAATACGGAATGCAGAATATTGAATAGAGAATATAGAACATAGAACACAGTATTTAGAATATGGAAAAAAGAATATAGAACCCAGAATTTAGAACATGGAATGCAGAACACAGAATTTAGAATATAGTATACAGATTATTGAATATAGAAATTAGAATATAGATTGTAGAACACAGAATTTAGATTATAGAGTACAGAATACTGAATATAGTATTTAGAATATAGAATGTAGAACACAGAATATAGTATATAGAATACAGGATATAGAAAACAAAATTTAGAACATGGAATGCAGAACACAGAATTTAGAAAATAGAATACTGTATACTGAATATAGAATATGAATATACAATGTAGAACACAGACTTTAGAATATAGAATACAGAATACTGAATATAGAATTTAGAATATACAATGTAGAACACAGAATATAGAATATAGAATACAGAAAACTGAATACATAATTTAGAATATGGAATGCAGAACACAGAATTTAGAATATAAATACAGAAAACTGAATAGAGAATTTAGAATATAGAATGTACAACACACAATATTAAATATACAATAGAGAATAAAGAACACAGAATTTACAACATGGATTACACAACAACGAATTTAAAATATAGAATACCGAATACTGAATATAGAATATGAATATACAATAGAGAACCCAGAATTTAGAATATAGAAAACATAATACTGAATATAGGATTTAGAATATACAATGTAGAACCGAGAATATAGAATATAGAATACGGAATGCAGAATACAGTATACAGAATATAGAATGTAGAACACAGAATTTAGAATATGGAAAACAGGATATAGAACCCAGAATATAGAACATGGAATGCAGAACACAGAATTTAAAATGTACAATACAGAATACTGAATATCGAATTTAGAATATAGAACGCACAACACAGAATATAGAATATAGAATACGGAATGTAAAATATAGAATGCAGAATATAGAATGTAGAACACAGAATATAGAATATGGAAAACACAATACAAAACCCAGAATTGATGACATGTAATGCAGAACACAGAATTTAGAATATAGAATAGTGAATTCTGAATATAGAATTTAGAAAATTGAATGCAGAACACAGAATTTAGAATATAGAATGCAGAATACTGTATATAGGATTTAGAATATAGAAAGAAAAACACAGAATATAGAATATAGACTACGGAAAGGAGAATATAGAAGGTACAATATAGACTGAAGAACACAAAATATAAAATATAGAATGGAGAATATAGAACCCAGAATATAGTAATGGAATGCAGAACAGAGAATATAGAATATAGAATACAGAAAACTAAATAAAGTTTTTAGAATATAGAATGTAGAAACAGAATATATAATATAGAAGAGAGAATAGAGAACCCAGGATATAGAACATGGAATGCAGAACACAGAATTTAGAATATAAATACAGAAAACTGAATATAGAATTTACAATATGAATGTACAACACACAATATAGAATATACAATAGAGAATATAGAACCCAGAATTTAGAACTTGGAATGCAGAACACAGGATTTAAAATATAGAATACAGAATACTGTATATAGAATTTAGAACATTGAATGCAGAACACAGAATTTAGAATATAGATTGCAGAATACTGTATATAATTTAGAATATAGAATGAAAACACAGAATAAAAAATATAGACTATGGAATGGAGAAAATAGGAGGTAGAATATAGACAGAATAACACAAAATATAGAATATAGAATAGATAATATAGAACCCAGAATATAGAAATGGAATGTAGAACAGAGATTTTAGAATATAGAATACTGAAAACTGAATAAAGATTATAGGATATAGAATGTAGAACACAGAATATAGAATATAGAATAGGGAATGCAGAATACAGTATGTAGAATATAGAATGAAGAACACAAGTATAGAATATAGAATAGTGAATATAGAACCCAGGACTTAGAACACGGAATGCAGAACACAGAATTTAGAATATAGAATACATAACACTGAATAAAGAATTTAGAACATAGAATGCAGAACACAGAAATTAGAATATAGAATGCAGAATACTGAATATAGATTTTATAAACATTAATGCAGAACTCAGAATTTAGAATATAGAATGAAGAAAACTGAATAGAATATTTAGAATATAGAATGAAGAACACAGAATATAGAATATAGAATAGAGAATATAGAACCCACAATTTAGAATATGGAATGCAGAACACAGAATTTAGAATGTAGAATACAGAATACTGCATATAGAATTTAGAATATAGAAAGTAGAACACAGAATTTAGAATAAAGAGTACAGAATACTGAATATAGAATTTAGAATATGGAATGTAGTACACAGAATATAGAATATAGAATACGGAATGCAGAATATAGAATACAGAATATAGAATGTAGAACACAGAATATAGAATATGGAAAACAGAATACAAAACCCAGAATTTAGAAAATGGAATGCAGAACACAGAATTCAGAATATAGAATACAGAATCAGAATATAGAATTTAGAATATATAATGTAGAACACAGAGTATGGAACGTAGAATACGGAATGCAGAATATTGTACACAGAATATAGAATATAGAACACAGAATTTAGAATATGGAAAACAGAAAATATAACACAGAATTTAGAACATGGAATGCAGAACACAGAATTTGGAATATAAAATACAGAATACTTAAAATAGAATTTAGAATATTGAATGTAGAACACAGAATTTAGAATATACAGTAGAGAATATAGAACCTAGAATTTAGAACATGGAATGCAGAACACAGAATTTAGAATATAGAATACAGAATACTGAATATAGAATTTAGAATATAGAATGTACAACACAAAATTTAGAATATAGAATACAGAATAATGAATATAGAATTTAGAATATAGATTGTATAACACAAAATATAGAATATAGAGTACAGAATATAGAACCCAAAATTTAGAACATGGAATGCAGTACACAGAATTTAGAATATTGAATACCGAATACTGAATATAGAATATGAATATCCAATTTAGAACACAGAATTTAGAGTATAGAATACAGAATACTGAATATAGAATTAAGACTATACAATGTAGAACACAAAATATAGAATATAGAATACGGAATTCAGAATATTGAATACAGAATGTGGAATGTAGAACACAGAATATAGAATACGGCATGCAGAATATACAATACAGATTATAGAATGCAGAACACAGAATATAGAATATGGAATACAATATACAGAAAACAGAATTAAGAACATGCAATGCAGAGCACAGAATTTAAAATATAGAATACCGAGTACTGAATATAGAATTTAGAATATAGAATGCAAAACCCAGAATATATTATATAGAATAAAGAATACTGAATATAGGATTTAGAACATGGAATGCAGAACACAGAATTTAGAATATATAATACAGAAAACTGAATATAGTATTTAGAATATAGAATGTACAACACAAAATATAGAATATACAATAGAGAATATAGAACCCAGAATTTAGAAATTAGAATGCAGAACACAGAATTTAGAGTATAGTATACAGAATACTGAATATACAATTTAGAATATAGAATGAAAGACACAGAGTATAGTATATAGAATACGGAATACTGAATATATAATTTAGAATATAGAATGTAGAACACACAATATAGAATATAGAATACGGAATGCAGAATTTAGAATACAGAATATAGAATGTTGAACACAGAATATAGAAATAGGAATACAGAATATATAACCCAGAATTTAGAACATGGAATGCAGAGCACAGAATTTAAAATATAGAATACCGAATACTGAATATCGAATTTAGAATATACAACGCAGAACAAAGAATATAGAATATTGAATACGGAATGCAGAATATAGGATACAGAATATAGAATGTAGAAAACAAAATATAGAATATTGAATAGAGTATATGGAACACAAAATTTAGAACATGGAATTCAGAACTCAGAATTTAGAATATAGTATACAGAATACTGACTATAGAATTTAGAATATAGAATGTAGAACACAGAATTAAGAATATAGAATGCAGAATACTGAATAAAGAATTTATAAACAGGAATGAAAAACAGAATTTAGAATATAGAATACAGAATACAGAATATAGAATTTAAAATATAGAAAGTATAACACAGAATATAGAATATAGAAACAGAATGCAGAATAAAGTATACAGAATATAGAATGTAGAACTCAGAATATAGAATATGGAAAACATAATACAAAACCCAGAACTGAGTACATGGAATGCAGAACACAGAATTTAGAATATAGAATAGAGAGTACTGAATATAGAATTTCGAACATAGAATGCAGAACCCAGAATTTAGAATATAGAATACAGAATACTGAATATAGTATTTAGAACATGGAATGCAGAACACAAAATATGGAATGTAGAATACGAAATGCAGAATATAGAATACAGAATATAGAATGTAGAATACTGAATATAGATTATGGAAAACTGAATACATAACCCAGAATTTAGAACATGGAATTCGGAACACAGAATTTAGAAATAGAATACAGAATACTGAATATAGAATGTAGAACACAGAATTTAGAATAGAGAATAAAGAATATTGAATATAAAATTTATAATATACAATGTAGAACACAGAATATAGAAAATACAATAGAGAATATAGAACCCACAGTTTAGAACATGGAATGCAGAACACAGAATTAAGAATGTAGAATACAGAATACTGAATATAGAATTTAGAATATAGAATGTAGAACACAGAATATAGAATATAGAATAAGGAATGCAGAATAGAGAATGTAAAATATAGAATATAGAATGATGAACACAAAATATAGAATAGAGAATAGAGAATATAGAACCCAGAAAGTAGAACATGGAATGTAGAACACAGAATTTAGAATATAAAATACAGAATACTGAATATCGAATTTAGAATATAGAATGTAGAACACAGAATATAGAAAATAGAATAGAGAATACAGAACCCACAATTTAGAACATGGAATGCAGAACAGAGAATTTAGAATGTAGAATACAGAATACTGAATATAGAATTTAGAATATAGAATGTAGAAAACAGAATATAGAATATAGAATACGGAATGCAGAATAGAGAATATAAAATATAGAATATAGAATGATGAACACAAAATATAGAATATAGAATAGATTATATAGAACCCAGAATTTAGAACATGGAATGTAGAACACAGAATTTAGAATATAAAATACAGAATACTGAATATCGAATTTAGAATATGCAATGTAGAACACAGAATATGGTATGTAGAATATGGATTGCAGAATATAGAATACAGAATATAGAATGTAGAATACAGAATATAGAATATGGAAAACAGAATACATAACCCAGAATATAGAACATGGAGTTCAGAACACAGAATTTAGAATATAGTATACAGAATACTTAATATAGAATTTAGAACATAGAATGCAGTATACAGAATTATGAATATAGAATGCAGAATACTGTATAAAGAATTTATAAACAGGAATGCAGAACACAGAATATAGAAAATAGAATAAAGAATAGTGAATATACAATTGAGAATATATATTGAATAACACAGAATATAGAATATAGACTAGTGAATGGAGAATATAGAAGGTAGAATAAAGAATTAAGAACACAAAATATAGAATATAAAATAGAGAATATAGAACACAGAATTTAGAAACGGAATGCAGAACACAGCATTTAGAATATAGTATACAGAATACTGAATATAGAATTTAGAATAGACAATGTAGAACACAGAGTATGGAATGTAGAATACGGAATGCAGAATATTGAATACAGAATATAGAATATAGAACACAGAATTTAGAATATGGAAAACAGAATATAGAACCCAGAATAAAGAACATGGAATGCAGAACACAGAATTTAAAATATAGAATACAGAATACTGAATATACAATTTAGAAAATACAACGCAGAACACAGAATATAGAATAAAGAATACAGAATACTGAATATAGAATTAAGAATATAGAATATAGAACACAGAGTATAGAATATAGAATACGGAATACTGAATATACAATTTAAAATATAGAATCTAGAACACAGAATATGAAATCTATAATACGGAATGCAGAATATTGAATAGAGAATATTGAATAAAGAACACAGAATTTAGAATATGGAAAAAAGAATATAGAACCCAGAAATTAGAACATGGAATGCAGAACACAGAATTTAGAATATAGAATACAGATTATTGAATATAGAAATTAGAATATAGATTGTGGAACACAGAATTAAGATTATAGATTACAGAATACTGAATATAGTATTTAGAATATAGAATGTAGAACACAGAATATAGAATATAGAATACAGAATATAGAAATCAAAATTTAGAACATGGAAAACAGAACACAGAATTTAGAAAATAGAATACGGAATACGGAATATAGAATATGAATATACAATGTAGAACACAGAAATTAGAATATAGAATACAGAATACTGAATATAGAATTTAGAATATACAATGTAGAACACAGAATATAGAATATAGAATACAGAAAACTGAATACAGAATTTAGAATATGGAATGCAGAACACAGAATTTACAATATACATACAGAAAACTGAATATAGAATTTAAATATAGAATGTACAACACACAATATAGAATATACAATAGAGAATATAGAACACAGAATTTACAACATGGATTGCAGAACACAGAATTTAAAATATTGAATACCGAATACTGAATATAGAATATGAATATACAATGTAGAACACAGAATTTAGAGTATAGAATACATAATATTGAATATAGGATTTAGAATATACAATGTAGAACCGAGAATATAGAATATAGAATACGGAATGCAGAATACAGTATACAGAATATAGAATGTAGAACACAGAATTTAGAATATGGAAAACAGGATATAGAACCCAAAATTTACAACATGGAATGCAGAACACAGAATTTAAATTATAGAATAACGAATACTGACTATAGAATATGAATATACAATATAGAACCAAGAATTTAGAATTTAGAATACATAATACAGAATATAGGATTTAGAATATACAATGTAGAACCGAGAATATAGAATATAGAATACAGAATGCAGTATATAGAACAGAATATAGAAAGTAGAACACAGAATATAGAATATTGAATAGAGTATATGGAACACAAAATTTAGAACACGGAATGCAGAACACAGAATTTAGAATATAGAATACAGAATACTGAATATAGAATTTAGAATATAGAATGTTGAACACAGAATGTAGAATATAAAAAACGTAAGGCAGAATATAGAATACAGAATATGGAATGTAGAACAGAGAATATAAAATATAGGAAAAAAAATACAAAAGTCAGAATTGAGAGCATGGGATGTAGAACACAGCATTTAGAATATAGTATACAGAATACTGAATATAGAATTTAGAATAGACAATGTAGAACACAGAGTATGGAATGTAGAATACGGAATGCAGAATATTGAATACAGAATATAGAATATAGAACACAGAATTTAGAATATGGAAAACAGAATATAGAACCCAGAATAAAGAACATGGAATGCAGAACACAGAATTTAAAATATAGAATACAGAATACTGAATATAGAATTTAGAACAAAGAACGCAGAACACAGAATATAGAATATAGAATACAGAATACTGAATATAGAATTTAGAACACAGAGTATAGAATAAAGAATACGGAATACTGAATATACAATTTAGAACATAGAATGTAAAACACAGAATATGAAATGTATAATACGGAAATCAAAATATTGAATACAGAATATAGAATGTAGAACACAGAATTTAGAATAGGGAAAACAGAATATAGAACCCAGAATTTAGAACATAGAATGCAGAACACAGAATTTAAAATATAGAATACAGATTATTGAATATAGAATTTAGAATATAGATTGTAGAACACAGAATTTAGATTATAGAATACAGAATATTGAATATAGTATTTAGAATATAGAATGTAGAACACAGAATATAGAATATAGAATACAGAAAACTGAATACAGAATTTAGAATATGGAATGCAGAACACAGAATTTAGAATATAAATACAGAAAACTGAATATAGAATTTAGAATATAGAATGTACAACACACAATATAGAATATACAATAGAGAATATAGAACCCAGAATTTAGAACTTGGAAATCAGAACACAGAATTTAGAATATAGAATAGAGAATACTGTACATAGAATTTAAAACATTGAATGCAGAACACAGAATTTAGAATATATAATGCAGAATACTGTATATAGAATTTAGAATATAGAATGAAAAACACAGAATATAGAATATAGAATACGGATGGAGAAAATAGAACGTACTATATAGACTGAATAACACAAAATATAGAATATAGAATAGAGAATATAGAACCAGAATACAGAAATGGATGCAGAACAGAGAATTTATAATATAGAATACAGAAAACTGAATAAAAATTTTAAATATAGAATGTAGAACACAGAATAAAATATAGAATAGGGAATGCAGAATATAGTATGTAGAATATAGAATGAAGAACACAAGTATAGTATATAGAATAGTGAATATAGAACCCAGAACTTAAACACGGAATGCAGAACACAGAATATATAATATAGAATACATAATACTGAATATAGAATTTAGAACATAGAATGCAGAACACAGAATTTAGATTATAGAATGTAGAAAACTGAATAGATTATTTAGAATATAGAATGAAGAACACAGAATATAGAATAAAGAATAGATAATAGAGAACCCAGGATATAGAACATGGAATGCAGAGCACAGAATTTAGAATATAGAACACAGAATACTGAATATAAATCTAGAATATTGAATATAGAACACAGAGTATAGAATATAGAATACGGAATACTGAAAATACAATTTCGAATATAGAATGTAGAACACAGAATATTGAATATAGAATACGGAATGCAGAATATAGAATACAGAACATACAATGTAGAACACAGAATATAGAATATGGAAAAAAAATACAAAACCCAGAATTGAAAACATGGAATGCACAACACAGAATTAAGTATATAGAGTAAAAAATACTGAATATAGAATTTAGAATACAGAATGTAGAACAGAGAATTTAAAATATAGAATATTGTATGCTGAATATAGAATTTAGAATATAGAATGTAGAACACAGAATATAGAAAATAGAATAGAGAATATAGAACACAGAATTTTTATCATGGAATGCAGAACACAGAATTTAGAATATAGAATACAGTATACTGAATATAGAACTTAGAATATAGAATGTAGAACACAGAATATAGAATATAGAATACGGAATGCAGAATATAGAATATAGAATATAGAATGATGAACACAAAATATAGAATAGAGAATAGAGAATAGAGAACCCTGAATTTAGAACATGGAATGTAAAACACAGAATTTAGAATATAAAATACATAATACTGAATATCGAATTTAGAATATAGAATGAAGAACACAGAATTTGGTATGTAGAGTACGGAATGCAGAATATTGAATACAGAAAAGAATATAGAACACAATATATAGAATATGGAAAACAGAATACAGAACCCAGAATTTAGATCATGGAATGCAGAACACAGAATTTAGAGTATATAGTACCGAATACTGAATATGAAATTTAGAATATACAATGTAGAATACAGAATATGGAATGTAGAATACGGAATGCAGAATATTGAATATCAGAAAATAGAATGTAGAACACAGAATTTAGAATATGGAAAACAGAATATAGAACCCAGAATATAGAACATGGAATGCAGAACACGAAATTTAGAATATAGAATACAGAATACTGAATATAGAATTTAGAATATATAATGTAGAACACAGAATTTAGAATATAGAATACAGAATACTGAACATAGAATTTATATTATACAGTGTAGAACACAGAATAGAGAATATAGAATACAGAATATAGAAACAAATATTTAGAACATGGAATGCAGAACACAGAATAAAAAATATAGAATACAGAATACTGATTATAGAATATGAATATACAATGTAGAACCCAGAATTTAGAATATAGAATACAGAATACTGAATGTAGGATGTAGAATATACAATGTAGAACCGAGAATATAGAATATAGAATACGGAATGCAGAATATAGTATACAGAATATAGAATGAAGAAAACAGAATATAGTATAGAGAATAGAGTATATAGAACCCAAAATTTAGAACATGGATTGCAGAACACAGAATTTAGAATATAGAATACAGAATACTGAATATAGAATTTACAATATAGAATGTAGAACAAAAATACAGAATACGGCAAGCAGAATATACAATACAGAATTGAGAATGCAGAACACAGAATATAGCATATGGAAAACAGAATACAAAACTCAGAATTTAGAATATGGAATGCAGAAAACAGAATTTAAAATATAGTATAACGAATACTGAATATAGAATTTAGAACATATAATGCAGAACACAGAATTAAGATTATTGAATGCAGAACACTGTATACAGAATTTATAAACAGGAATGCAGAACACAGAATTTAGAAAAGAGAATAAAGAATACTGAATATAGAATTTAGAATATATAATATATAACACAGAATATAGAATATAGACTACGGAAAGGAGAATATAGGAGGTAGAATAATGAATGAAGAATACAACATATAGAATATAGAATAGAGAATATAGAACCCAGAATTTAGAAATGGAATGCAGAACACAGAATTTGAATATAGAATACAGAATACTGAATAAAGGTTTTAGAATATAGAATATAGAACACAGAATATAGAATATAAATAGGGAATGCTGAAAATAGTATGGAGAATATAGAATGAAGAACACAAATATAGAATATAGAATAGTGAATATAGAACCCAGAACTAAGAACACGGAATGAAGAACACAGAATTTAGAAAATAGAATACAGAATACTTAATATAAAATTTAGAATATAGAATGTAGAAAACAGAATATAGAATATAGAATACGGAATGCCGAATATAGAATACAGAATATAGAATGTAGAACACAGAATATAGAATAGAGAATACGGAATGCAGAATATAGAATACAGAATATAGAATGTAGAACACAGAATATAGAATATTGAATACAGTATATGGAACACAAAATTAAGAACATGGAGTGCAGAACACATTATTTAGAATATATAATACTGAATACTGAATATAGAATATGAATATACAATGTAGAACACAGAATTTAGAAAATAGAATACAGAATACTGAATATAGAATTTTGAATATACAATGTAGAACACAGAATATAGAATATAGAATACGGAATGCATAATATAGGATACAGAAAATAGAATGTAGAACACAGAATAGAGAATATTGAAAACAGAATACAAAACCGAGAATTGAGAACATGGACTTCAGAACAAATAATTAACAATATACAATACAGAATACTGAATATAGAATTTTGAATATACAATGTAGAACACAGAATTTAGATATATAATTAAGAATACTGAATATAGAATTTAGAATAAAGAATGTAGAACACAGAATAGAGAATAGAGAATAGAGAACCCAGAATTTAGAACTTGGAATGCAGAACACAGAATTTTGAATATAGAATACAGAATACTGAATATAAAACTTAGAACATTGAATGTTGAACTCAGAATATAGAATACGGTATGCAGAATATACAATACAGAATATTGAATGCAGAACACAAAATATAGAATATGGAAAACAGAATACAGAAATCATAATTGAGAACATGGATGCAGAACACAGAATTTAAAATATAGTATACAGAATACTGAATATTGAATTAGAATTTAGAATGCAGAACACAGGATTAAGATTATATAATGCAGAATTCTGTATATAGAATTTATAAACAGGAATGCAGAACACAGAATTTAGAATAGAGAATGCAGAATACTGTATATAGAATTTAGAATATAGAATGAATAACAAAGAATATAGAATATAGACTACGGAATGGAGAAAATAGAAGGGAGAATATAGACTGAATAACACAAAATATAGAATATAGAATAGAGAATATAGATCCCAGAATATAGAAATGGAATGCAGAACATAGAATTTTGAATACAGAATACAGAAAAATTGAATAAAGATTTTAGAATATAGAATAGGGAATGCAGAATATAGTATGTAGAATATAGAATGAAGAACACAAGTATACAATATAGAATAGTGAATATAGAAACCAGAACTTAGAACACGGAATGCAGAACACAGAATTTGAATATAGAATACATAATAATGAATATAGAATTTAGAACATAGAATGCAGAACACAGAATTTATAATATAGAATGCAGAATACTGAATATTGATTTTATAAACATGAATGCAGAACACAGAATTTAGAATATAGAATGAAGAAAACTGAATAGAGTATTTAGAATATACAAAGAAGAACACAGAATATAGAATTTACAATATAGAATAGAGAACCCAGGATATAGAACATGAAATGCAGAGCACAGAATTTAGAATATAAAACACAGAATACTGAATATAAGTTTAGGATATAGAATATAGAACACAGAGTATAGAATATAGAATACGGAATACTGAATATACAATTTAGAATATAGAATGTAGAACACAGAATATAGAATATAGAATACGGAATGCAGAATATAGAATACAGAACATAGAATGAAGAACACAGAATATAGAATATGGAAAATCGAATACAAAACCCAGAATTGAAAACATGGAATGCACAACACAGAATTAAGAATATAGAACACAGAATACTGAATATAGAATTTAGAATACAGAATGTAGAACAGAGAATTTAAAATATAGAATATAGTATGCTGAATATGGAATTTAGAATATAGAATGTAGAACATAGAATATAGAAAATAGAATAGAGAATATAGAACCCAGAATTTAGAACATGGAATGCAGAACACAGAATTTAGAATATAGAATACATTATACTGAATATAGAATTTAGAATATACAATGTAGAATATAGAATATAGAATATAGAATATAGAATACGGAATGCAGAATATAGAATATAGAATACAGAATAGAGAATACTGAATATAGAATTTAGAACAGAGAATGCAGAACCCAGAATTTAGAATATAGAATACAGAATACTGAATATAGGATTTAGAACATGGAATGCAGAACACAGATTATGGATTTTAGAATACGGAATGCAGAATATAGAATACAGAATATAGAATGTAGAATACAGAATATAGAATATGGAAAACAGAATACATAACCCAGAATTTACAACATGGATTTCGGAACACATTATTTAGAATATAGAATACAGAATACTGAATATAGAATTTAGAATATAGAATGTAGAACACAGAAATTAGAATAGAGAATAAAGAATACTGCATATAAAATTTAGAATATAGAATGTAGAACACAGAATATAGAAAATAGAATAGAGAATATAGAACACACAATTTAGAACATGGAATGCAGAACACAGAATTTAGAATGTAGAATAAAGAATACTGAATATAGAATTTAGAATCTAGAACGTAGAACACAGAATATAGAACATAGAATACGGAATGCAGAATAGAGAATATAAAATATAGAATATAGAATGATGAACACAAAATATAGAATAGAGAATATAGAACCCAGAAATTAGAACATGGAATGTAAAACACAGAATTTAGAATATAAAATACAGAATACTGAATATCGAATTTAGAATATAGAATGTAGAACACAGAATATAGAAAATAGAATACAGAATATAGAACTCACAATTTAGAAAATGAAATGCAGAACACAGAATTTAGAATGTAGAATACAGAATACTGAATATACAATTTGGAATATAGAATGTAGAACACAGAATATAGAATATAGAATACGGAATGCAGAATAGAGAATATAAAATATAGAATATAGAATGATGAACACAAAATTTAGAATATAGAATAGAGAATATAGAACCCAGAATTTAGAACATGGAATGTAAAACACAGAATTTAGATTATAAAATACAGAATACTGAATATCGAATTTAGAATATAGCATGTAGAACACAGAATATGGTATGTAGAATACGGAAAGCAGAATATAGAATACAGAATATACAATGTAGAATACAGAATATAGAATATGGAAAACAGAATACATAACCCAGAATTTAGAACATGGAATTCAGAACACAGAATTTAGAATATAGTATACAGAATACTGAATATAGAATTTAGAACATAGAATGAGGTACACAGAATTAAGAATATAGAATGCAGAACACTGTATATAGAATTTATAAACAGGAATTCAGAACGCAGAATATAGAAAATAGAATAAAGAATACTGAATATAGAATTGAGAATATATATTGAATAACACAGAATATAGATTATAGATTACTGAATGGAGAATATAGAAGGTAGAATAAAGAATGAAGAACACAAAATATAGAATATAAAATAGAGAATATAGAACCCAGATTTAGAAATGGAATGCAGAATATAAAATATAGAATATAGAATACAGAATAGTGAGTAAATATTTTAGAATATAGAATGCAGAACACAGAATATAAAATATAGAAAAGGAAATGCAGAATACAGTATGTAGAATACAGAATAAAAAACAAAAATATAGAATATAGAATAGTGAATATAGAACCCAGAACATAGAACACGGGATGCAGAACACAGAATTTAGGATATAGAATACAGAATACATAATATAAAATTTAGAATGTAGAATGTAGAACACAGAATATAGAATATAGAATACGGAATACAGAATATAGAATGTAGAACACAGAATATAGAATATTGAATAGATTATATGGAAACGAAAATTTAGAACATGGAATGCAGAACACAGTATTTAGAATATAGAATACAGAATACTGAATATAGAATTTAGAATATAAAATGTAGAACACAGAATATAGAATACGACATGCAGAATATTGAATACAGAATAAAGAATATAGAACACAGAATATAGAATATGGAAAACAGAATATTGAACCCTGAATATAGAACATGGAATGCAGAACACAGAATTTAAAATATAGAATGCAGAATACAGAATATAGAATTTAGAATATAGAACGCAGAACACAGAATATAGAATATAGAATACGGAATGCAGAATATAGAATACAGGACATAGAATGTAGAATACAGAATATAGAATATGGAAAACAGAATACAGAACCCAGAATTTAGAGCATGGAATGCAACACAGAATTTACAATATAGAATTAAGATTACTGAATATAGAATTTAGAACATAGAATGCAGAACACAGAATTTAGAATATAGAACACAGAATACTGAATATAGAATTTAGAATACAGAAAGTAGAACACAGAATATAGAACATAAAATATAGAATACAGATTGTAGAACCCAAAGTTTAGAAAATGGAATGCAGTGCACAGACTTTAAAATATATAATACCGAATACTGAACATAGAATATGAATATACAATATAGAACACAGAATTTAGAATATAGGATACCGAATACTGAATATAGAATATAAATATACAATTTAGAACAAAGAATATAGAATATAGAATAGAGAATATAGAAACAAAATTTAGAATATGGAATGCAGAACACAGAATTAAGAATATGGAATGCACAATACTGTATATAGAATTTAGAATATAGAATGAATAACACAGAATATAGAATATAGAATACGGAATGGAGAATATAGAAGGTAGAATATAGAATGAAGAAAACAATATATAGAATAAAGTATAGAGAATATAGAAACCAGAATTTAGAAATGGAATGCAGAACAGAGAAATTAGAATATAGAATACAGAATACTGAATAAAGATTTTAGAATATAGAATGTAGAACACAGAATATAGAATATAGAATAGGGAATGCAGAATATAGTACGTAGAATACAGAATGAAGAACACAAATATAGAATATAGAATAGTGAATATAGAACCCAGAATTTAGAACACGGAATTCAGAACACAGAATTTAGAATATAGAACCCAGAATACTTAATATAAAATTTAGAATACACAATGTAGAACACAGAATATAGAATTTAGAATAGAGAATATAGAATCCAGAATTTAGAACATGGAAATCCAAACACAGAATTTAGAATATTGAATACAGATTACTGAATATAGGATTTAGAATATAGAATGTAGAACACAGAATTTAGAATATAGAATAGAGAATACTGAAAATAGAATTTAGAATATAGAATTTTGAGCTCGGAATATAGAATATAGAATAGAGTTTATAGAACACAGAATTTAGAACATGGAATGCAGAACACAGAATTTAGAGTATATAATACAGAATACTGAATATAGAATTTAGAACATGGAATGCCGAACACAGAATTTAGAATATAGAATACAGAATACTAAATATAGAATTTAGAACATAGAATACGGAACCCAGAATTTCGAATACAGAATAAAGAATACTGAATATAAATTTTAGAATATGGAATGAAGAACCCAGAGTATAGAATTTACATTACGGAATACTGAATATACAATTTAGAATATAGAATGTAGAACACAGAATATAGAATATAGATTACGTAATGCAGAATATAGACTACAGAACATAGAATGTAGAACACAGAATATAGAATATGGAAAAAAGAATACAAAACCCAGAATTGAAAACATGGAATGCAGAACACAGAATTAAGTATATAGACTAGAGAATACTGAATATAGAATTTATAATATAGAATGTAGAACACAGAATTTAGAATACAGAATAAAGAATACTGAATATATAATTTCGAATATAGAATGTAGAACACAGAATATAGAAAATCGAATAGAGAATATAGAACCCAGAATTTAGAACATGGAATGCAGAACACAGAATATAGAATATAGAATACAGAATACTGAATACAGAATTTAGAATATAGAACGCAGAACACAGAATATAGAATATAGAATACGGAATGCAGAATATAGAATACAGAATATAGAACGAAGAACACAGAATATAGAATATGAAAAACATAATACAAAACCCAGAATTGATGACATGTAATGCAGAACACAGAATTTAGAATATAGAATAGTGAATACTGAATATAGAATTTAGAATATTGAATGCAGAACACAGAATTTAGAATATAGAATGCAGAATACTGTATATAGGATTTAGAATATAGAAAGAAAAACACAGAATATAGAATATAGACTACGGAATGGAGAATATAGAAGGTACAATATAGACTGAAGAACACAAAATATAGAATATAGAATGGAGAATATAGAACCCTGAATATAGTAATGGAATGCAGAACAGAGAATATAGAATATAGAATACAGAAAACTAAATAAAGTTTTTAGAATATAGAATGTAGAAACAGAATATAGAATATAGAATATAGAATAGAGAACCCAGGATATAGAACATGGAATGCAGAACACAGAATTTAGAATATAAATACAGAAAACTGAATATAGAATTTACAATATGAATGTACAACACACAATATAGAATATAAAATACAGAATATAGAACCCAGTATTTAGAAGTTGGAATGCAGAACACAGGATTTAGAATATAGAATACAGAATACTGTATATAGAATTTAGAACATTGAATGCAGAACACAGAATTTAGAATATAGATTGCAGAATACTGTATATAATTTAGAATATAGAATGAAAACACAGAATATAGAATATAGACTATGGAATGGAGAAAATAGGAGGTAGAATATAGACAGAATAACACAAAATATAGAATATAGAATAGATAATATAGAACCCAGAATATAGAAATGGAATGTAGAACAGAGATTTTAGAATATAGAATACAGAAAACTGAATAAAGATTTTAGGATATAGAATGTAGAACACAGAATATAGAATATAGAATAGGGAATGCAGAATATAGTATGTAGAATATAGAATGAAGAACACAAGTGTAGAATATAGAATAGTGAATATAGAACCCAGAACTTAGAACACGGAATGCAGAACACAGAATTTAGAATATAGAATACATAACACTGAATATAGAAATTAGAACATAGAATGCAGAACACAGAATTTAGAATATAGAATGCAGAATACTGAATATAGATTTTATAAACATTAATGCAGAACACAGAATTTAGAATATAGAATGAAGAAAACTGAATAGAGTATTTAGAATATAGAATGAAGAACAAAGAATATAGAATATAGAATAGAGAATATAGAACCCACAATTTAGAATATGGAATGCAGAACACAGAATTTAGAATGTAGAATACAGAATACTGCATATAGAATTTAGAATATAGATAGTAGAACACAGAATTTAGAATATAGAGTACAGAATACTGAATATAGAATTTAAAATATGGAATGTAGTACACAGAATATAGAATATGGAATACAGGATATAGAACACAAAATTTAGAACATGGAATGCAGAGCACAGAATTTAGAATATAGAACACAGAATACTGAATATAAGTTTACAATATAGAGTATAGAACACAGAGTAAAGAATATAGAATACGGAATACTGAATACAGAATTTAGAATATAGAATGTAGAACACAGAATATAGAATATAGAATACGGAATGCAGAATATTGTACACAGAATATAGAATATAGAACACAGAATTTAGAATATGGAAAACAGAAAATATAACACAGAATTTAGAACATTGAATGCAGAACACAGAATTTGGAATATAAAATACAGAATACTTAAAATAGAATTTAGAATATTGAATGTAGAACACAGAATTTAGAATATACAGCAGAGAATATAGAACCAATAATTTAGAACATGGAATGCAGAAGACAGAATTTAGAATATAGAATACAGATTACTGAATATAGAATTTAGAATATAGAATGTAGAACACAGAATTCAGAATATAGAATACAGAATACTGAAAATAGAATTTAGAATATAGATAGTATAACACAAAATATAGAATATAGAGTACAAAATATAGAACACAAAATTTAGAACATGGAATGCAGTACACAGAATTTAGAATATTGAATACCGAATACTGAATATAGAATATGAATATCCAATTTAGAACACAGAAATTAGAGTATAGAATACAGAATACTGAATATAGAATTAAGAATATACAATGCAGAACACAAAATATAGAAAATAGAATACTCAATTCAGAATATTGAATACAGAATGTGGAATGTAGAACACAGAATATAGAATACGACATGCAGAATATACAATACAGATTATAGAATGCAGAACACAGAATATAGACTATGGAATACAATATACAGAAGTCAGAAATAAGTACATGCAATGCAGAGCACAGAATTTAAAATATAGAATATCGAATACGGAATATAGAATTTAGAACATAGAATGCAGAACTCAGAATATATTATATAGAATAAAGAATACTGAATATAGAATTTAGAACATGGAATGCAGAACACAGAATTTAGAATATATAATACAGAAAACTGAATATAGTATTTAGAATATAGAATGTACAACACACAATATAGAATATAAAATAGAGAATATAGAACCCAGAATTTAGAAATTAGAATGCAGAACGCAGAATTTAGAGTATAGTATACAGAATACTGAATATACAATTTAGAATATAGAATGAAAGACACAGAGTATAGTATATAGAATACAGAATACTGAATATATAATTTAGAATATAGAATGTAGAACACACAATATAGAATATAGAATACGGAATGCAGAATATAGAATACAGGATATAGAAAGTTGAACACAGAATATAGAAATAGGAATACAGAATACATAACCAAGAATTTAGAACATGGAATGCAGAGCACAGAATTTAAAATATAGAATACCGAATACTGAATATCGAATTTAGAATATACAACGTAGAACAAAGAATATAGAATATAGAATACGGAATGCAGAATATAGGATACAGAATATACAATGTAGAAAACAGAATATAGAATATTGAATAGAGTATATGGAACACAAAATTTAGAACATGGAATTCAGAACTCAGAATTTAGAATATAGTATACAGAATACTGACTATAGAATTTAGAATATAGAATGTAGAACACAGAATTTAGAATATAGAATGCAGAATACTGAATGAAGAATTTATAAACAGGAATGTAAAACAGAATTTAGAATATAGAATACAGAATACAGAATATAGAATTTAGAATATAGAAAGTATAAAACAGAATATAGAATATAGAAATAGAATGCAGAATAAAGAATACAGAAAATAGAATGTAGAACTCAGAAAATAGAATATGGAAAACATAATACAAAACCCAGAACTGAGAACATGGAATGCAGAACACAGAATTTAAAATGTAGAATAGAGAATACTGAATATAGAATTTCGAACAAAGAATGCAGAACCCAGAATTTAGAATATAGAATTCAGAATACTGAATATAGTATTTAGAACATGGAATGCAGAACACAAAATATGGAATGTAGAATACGTAATGCAGAATATAGAATACAGAATATAGAATGTAGAATACTGAATATAGAATATGGAAAACTGAATACATAACCCAGAATTTAGAACATGGAATTCGGAACACAGAATTTAGGATATAGAATACAGAATACTGAATATAGAATTTAGAACACAGAATTTAGAATAGAGAATAAAGAATACTGAATATAAAATTTATAATATACAATGTAGAACACAGAATATAGAAAATACAATAGAGAATATAGAACCCACAATTTAGAACATGGAATGCAGAACACAGAATTTAGAATATAGAATACAGAATACTGAATATAGAATTTAGAATATAGAATGTAGAACACAGAATATAGAATATAGAATAAGGAATGCAGAATAGAGAATGTAAAATATAGAATATAGAAAGATGAACACAAAATATAGAATAGAGAATATAGAACCCAGAAATGAGAACATGGAATGTAGAACACAGAATTAAGAATATCAAATACAGAATACTGAATATCGAATTTAGAATATAGAATGTAGTACACAGAATATAGAAAATAGAATAGAGAATATAGAACCCACAATTTAGAACATGGAATGCAGAACACAGAATTTAGAATGTCAAATACATAATACTGAATATAGAATTTAGACTATTGAATGTAGAACACAGAATATAGAATATGAAATACGGAATGCAGAATAGAGAATATATAATATAGAATATAGAATGATGAACACAAAATATAGAATATAGAATAGAGAATATAGAACCAAGAATTTAGAACATCGAATGTAGAACACAGAAAATAGAATATAAAATACCGAATACTGAATATCGAATTTAGAATATAGAATGTAGAACACAGAATATAGAAAATAGAATAGAGAATACAGAACCCACAATTTAGAACATGGAATTCAGAACAGAGAATTTAGAATGTAGAATACAGAATACTGAATATAGAATTTAGAATATAGAATGTCGAACACAGAATATAGAATATAGAATACGGAATGCAGAATAGAGAATATTAAATATAGAATATAGAATGATGAACACAAAATATAGAATATAGAATAGATTATATAGAACACAGAATTTAGAACATGGAATGTAGAACACAGAATTTAGTATATAAAATACAGAATACTGAATATCGAATTTAGAATATACAATGTAGAACACAGAATATGGTATGTAGAATATGGATTGCAGAATATAGAATACAGAATATAGAATGTAGAATTCAGAATATAGAATATGGAATACAGAATACATAACTCAAAATTTAGAACATGGAGTTCAGAACACAGAATTTAGAATATAGTATACAGAATACTGAATATAGAATTTAGAACATAGAATGCAGTATACAGAATTATGAATATAGAATGCAGAATACTGTATAAAGAATTTATAAACAGGAATGCAGAACACAGAATATAGAAAATAGAATAAAGAATAGTGAATATACAATTGAGAATATATATTGAATAACACAGAATATAGAATACAGACTAGTGAATGGAGAATACAGAAGGTAGAATAAAGAATGAAGAATACAAAATATAGAATATAAAATAGACAATATAGAACACAGAATTTAGAAACGGAATGCAGAACATAAAATATAGAATATAGAATACAGAATACTGAATAAATATGTTAGGATATAGAATGTAGAACACAGAATATAGAATATAGAATAGGAAATGCAGAATTAAGTATGTAGAATACAGAATGAAAAAAAAAATATAGAATATAGAATAGTGAATATAGAACCCAGAACATAGAACACGGAATGCAGAACACACAATTTAGAATATAGAATAAAGAATACTTAATATAAAATTTAGAATGTAGAATGTAGAACACAGAATATAGAATATAGAATACGGAATACAGAATAGAGAATACAGAATATAGAATGTAGAACACAGAATATAGAATATTGCATAGAGTATATGGAACCCAAAATTTAGAACATGGAATGCAGAACACAGAAATAAGAATATATAATACAGAATACTGAATATGGAATTTAGAATATAGAATGTAGAACACAGAATAAAGAATATGGAGAACAGAATATAGAACCCAGAATTACAGAACATGGAATGCAGAACACAGAATTTAAAATATAGAATGCAGAATACTGAATATATAATTTAGAATATAGAATGCAGAACCCAGAATTTAGAATATAGAATACAGAATACTGAATATAGAATTTAGAATACAGAATATAGTACACAGAATATAGTATATAGAATATAGAATACAGATTATAGAACACAAAATTTAGAACATGGAATGATGTACACAGAATGTAAAATATAGAATAAAGAATACTGAACATAGAATATGAATATACAATATAGAACACAGAATTTAGAATATAGGATACCGAATACAGAATATAGAATATAAATATACAATTTAGAACACAGAATATAGAATATGGAATAGAGAATATAGAACACAAAATTTAGAACATTGAATGCAGAACACAGAATTAAGAATATAGAGTACAAAATACTGAATATAGAATTTAGAATATAGAATGAAGAACATAGAAACTACAATACCGAATAAAGAATGCTGAATATAGATTTTCGAATATAGAATGTAGAACACAGAATATAGAAAATAGAATAGAGAATATAGAATCCAGAATTTAGAACATGTAATGCAGAACACAGAATATAGAATATAGAATACAGAACAGTGAATATAGAATTTAGAATATAGAATGTATAACACAGAATATAGAATATACAATATGGAATGCAGAATATAGAATACAGAATATAGAATTTAGAACACAGAATATAGAATATGGAAAACATAATACAAAACCCAGAATTGAGAACATGGAACAGAACTCAGAATGTAGAATATAGAATACAGAATACTGAATATAGAATTTAGAATATAGAATGCAAAACCCAGAAATTAGAATATAGAATACATAATACTGAATATAGGATTTAGAATATACAATGTAGAACCGAGAATATAGAATATAGAATACAGAATGCAGAATACAGTATACAGAATATAGAATGTAGAACACAGAATGTAGAATATGGAAAACAGGATATAGAACCCAAAATTAACAATATGGAAAGCAGAACACAGAATTAAAGTATAGAATAACGAATACTGAATATAGAATATGAATATACAATATAGAACCCAGAATTTAGAATATAGAATACATAATAAAGAATATAGGATTTAGAATATACAATGTAGAACCGAGAATATACAATATAGAATACAGAATGCAGAATATAGAACAGAATATAGAAAGTAGAACACAGAATATACAATATTGAATAGAGTATATGGAACACAAAATTTAGAACATGGAATGCAGAACACAGAATTTAGAATATAGAATACAGAATACTGAATATAGAATTCAGAATATAGAATGTTGAACACAGAATATAGAATATAAAAAACGTAATGCAGAATATAGAATACAGAATATGGAATGTAGAACAGAGAATATAAAATATGGGAAACAAAATACAAAAGTCAGAATTGAGAACATGGAATGCAGAACACAGCATTTAGAATATATTATACAGAATACTGAATATAGAATTTACAATAGACAATGTAGAACACAGAGTATGGAATTTAGAATACGGAATGCAGAATATTGAATACAGAATATAGAATATAGAACACAGAATTTAGAATATGGAAAACATTATATAGAACCCAGAATAAAGAACATGGAATGCAGAACACAGAATTTAAAATATAGTATACAGAACACTGAATATAGAATTTAGAATATAGAACGCAGAACACAGAATATAGAATATAGAATACAGAATACTGAATATAGAATTTAGAATATAGAATGTAGAACACAGAGTATAGAATATAGAATACGGAATACTGAATATACAATTTAAAATATAGAATGTAGAACACAGAATAGGAAATGTATCATACGGAATGCAGAATATTGAATAGAGAATATAGAATGTAGAACACAGAATTTAGAATATGGAAAACAGAATATAGAACCAAGAATTTAGAACATGGAATTAGAACACAGAATTTAGAATATAGGATACAGATTATTGAATATAGAATTTAGAATATAGATTGTAGAACACAGAATTTAGATTATAGACTACAGAATACTGAATATAGTATATAGAATATAGAATGTAGAACACAGAATATAGAATATAGAATACAGTATATAGAAATCAAAATTTAGAACATGGAATGCAGAACACAGAATTTAGAAAATAGAATACGGAATACTGAATATAGAATATGAATATACAATGTAGAACACAGAATTTAGAATATAAATACAGAATACTGAATATAGAATTTAGAATATACAATGTAGAACACAGAATATAGAATATAGAATACAGAAAACTGAAAACAGGATTTAGAATATGGAATGCAGAACACAGAATTTAGAATATAAATACAGAAAACTGAATATAGAATTTAGAATATACAAAGTACAACACACAATATAGAATATACAATAGAGAATATAGAATACAGAATTTACAACATGGATTGCAGAACACAGAATTTAAAATATAGAATACAGTATACTGAATATAGAATATGAATATACAATATAGAACCCAGAATTTAGAATATAGAATACATAAAACTGAATATAGGATTTAGAATATACAATGTAGAACCGAGGATATAGAATATAGAATACGGAATGCAGAATACAGTATACAGAATATAGAATGTAGAACACAGAATTTAGAATATGGAAAACAGGATATAGATCCCAGAATATAGAACATGGAATGCAGAACACAGAATTTAAAATGTACAATACAGAATACTGAATATCGAATTTAGAATATAGAACGCAGAACACAGAATATAGAATATAGAATACGGAATGCAGAATATAGAATACAGAATATAGAATGTAGAACACAGAACATAGAATATGGAAAACATAATACAAAACCCAGAATTGAGGACATGTAATGCAGAACACAGAATTTAGAATATAGAATAGTGAATACTGAATATAGAATTTAGAACATTGAATGCAGAACACAGAATTTAGAAAATAGAATGCAGAATACTGTATATAGGAATTAGAATATAGAAAGAAAAGCACAGAATATGGAATATAGACTACGGAATGGAGAATATAGAAGGTAGAATATAGAATGAAGAAAACAAAATATAGAATATAGAATGGAGAATATAGAACCCACAATATAGAAATGGAATGCAGAACAGAGAATTTAGAATATTGAATAGAGAAAACTAAATAAATTTTTAGAATATAGAATGTAGAACACAGAATACAGAATATATAATAGAGAATAGAGAACCCAGGATATAGAACATGGAATGCAGAACACAGAATTTAGAATATAGAACACAGAATACTGAATATAAATTTAGAATATAGAATATAGAACACAGAGTATAGAATACAGAATACGGAATAATGAATATACAAGTTAGAATATAGAATATAGAACACAGAATATAGAATATAGAATACGGAATACAGGATATACAATACAGAACATAAAATGTAGAACACAGAATATAGAATATGGAAAACAGAATACAAAACCCAGAATTGAAAACATGAAATGCACAACAGAGAATTAAGAATAGAGAATACAGAAAACTGAATATAGGATTTAGAATACAGAGTGTAGAACAGAGAATTAGAACATAGAATATATTATACTGAATATAGAATTTAGAATATAGAATATAGAACACAGAATATAGAAAATAGAATAGAGAATATAGAACCCAGAATATAGAACATGGAATGCAGAACACAGAATTTAGAATATAGAATACAGAATACTGAAAATAGAATTTTGAATATACAATGCAGAACGCAGAATATAGAATATAGAATATGGAATGCAGAATATAGAATATAGTATATAGAATGATGAACACGAAATATAGAATATGGAATAGAGAATATAGAACCCAGAATTTAGAACATGGAATGCAGAACACAGAGTTTAGAATATAGAATACAGAATACTGAATATAGAATTTAGAATATACAATGTAGAACACAGAATTTGGTATGTAGAATACAGAATGCAAATATTGTATTCAGAATATAGAATTTAGAACACAAAATATAGAATATGGAAAACAGAATAAAGAACGCAGAGTGTAGATCATGGAATGCAGAACACAGAATTTAGAGTATATAATACCGAATACTTAATATAAAATTTAGAATATAGAATGTAGAATACAGAATATGGAATGTAGAATATGGAATGCAGAAAATTGAATACAGATTATAGAATTTAGAACACAGAATTTAGAATATGGGAAACAGAAAATAGAACCCAGAATTTAGAACATGGAATGCAGAACACAAAATTAAGAATATAGAATACAGATTACTGAATATAGAATTTAGAATATAGAATGTAGAACACAGAATTTAGTATATAGAATACAAAATACTGAATATAAAATTTAGAATATATAATGCAGAACACAGAATATAGAATATAGAATACGGAATGCAGAATATAGAATATAGAATATAGAATGATGAACACAAAATTTAGAATATAGAATAGAGAATATAGAACCCAGAATTTAGATTATGGAATGCAGAACACAGTATTTAGAGTATATACTACCGAATACTGAATATGAAATTAAGAATATAGAATGTAGAATACAGAATTTAGATTATAGAGTACAGAATACTGAATATAGTATTTAGAATATAGAATGTAGAACACAGAATATAGAATATAGAATACAGATTATAGAAATCAAAATTTAGAACATGGAATGCAGAACACAGAATTTAGAAAATAGAATACGGAATACTGAATATAGATTATGAATAAACAATGTAGAACCCAGAATTTAGAATATAGAATACATAATATTGAATATAGGATTTAGAATATACAATTTAGAACCGAGAATATAGAATATAGAATACGGAATGCAGAATACAGTATACAGAATATTGAATGTAGAACACAGAATTTAGAATATGGAAAACAGGATATAGAACACAAAATTTACAACATGGAATGCAGAACACAGAATTTAAAGTATAGAATAACGAATAATGAATATAGAATATGAATATACAATATAGAACCCAGAATTTAGAATATAGAATACATAATAAAGAATATAAGATTTAGAATATACAATGTAGAACCGAGAATATAGAATATAGAATACAGAATGCAGACTATAGAACAGAATATAGAAAGTAGAACACAGAATATAGAATATTGAATAGAGTATATGGAACACAAAATTTAGAATATGGAATGCAGAACACAGAATTTAGAATATAGAATACTGAATATAGAATTTAGAATATAGAATGTTGAACACAGAATATAGAATATAAAAAAAGTAATGCAGAATATAGAATACAGAATATGGAATTTAGAACAGAGAATATAATATATGGGAAACAAAATACAAAAGTCAGAATTGAGAACATGGAATGCAGAACACAGCATTTAGAATATAGTATACAGAATACTGAATATAGAATTTACAATAGACAATGTAGAACACAGAGTATGGAATTTAGAATACGGAATGCAGAATATTGAATACAGAATATAGAATATAGAACACAGAATTTAGAATATGGAAAACAGAATATAGAACCCAGAATAAAGAACATGGAATGCAGAACACAGAATTTAAAATATAGAATACAGAATACTGAATATAGAATTTAGAATATAGAATGTAGAACACAGAATATAGAATATAGAATACAGAAAACTGAATACAGAATTTAGAATATGGAATGCAGAACACAGAATTTAGAATATAAATTCAGAAAACTGAATATAGGATTTAGAATATAGAATGTACAAAACACAATATAGAATATACAATAGAGAATATAGAACCCAGAATTTAGAACTTGGAAATCAGAACACAGAATTTAGAATATAGAATAGAGAATACTGTACATAGAATTTAAAACATTGAATGCAGAACACAAAATTTAGAATATATAATGCAGAAGACAGTATATAGAATTTAGAATATAGAATGAATAACACAGAATATAAAATATAGACTACGGATGGAGAAAATAGAAGGTACTATATAGACTGAATAACACAAAATGTAGAATATAGAATAGAGAATATAGAACCCAGAATATAAAAATGGATGCAGAACAGAGAATTTATAATATAGAACACAGAAAACTGAATAAAGATTTTAGAATATAGAATGTAGAACACAGAATATACAATATAGAATAGGGAATGCAGAATATAGTATGTAGAATAAAGAATGAAGAACACAAGTATAGAATATAGAATAGTGAATTTAGAACTCAGAACTTAAACACGGAATTCAGAACACATAATTTAGAATATAGAATATATAATACTGAATATAGAATTTAGAACTTAGAATGCAGAACGCAGAATTTAGAATATAGAATGTAGAAAACTGAATAGAGTATTTAGAATATAGAATGAAGAACAAAGAATATAGAATAAAGAATAGATAATAGAGAACCCAGGATATAGAACATGGAATGCAGAGCACAGAATTTAGAATATAGAACACAGAATACTGAATATAAATCTAGAATATTGTATATAGAACACAGAGTATAGAATATAGAATACGGAATACTGAATATACAATTTCGAATATAGAATGCAGAACACAGAATATAGAATATAGAATACGGAATGCAGAATATAGAATACAGAACATAGAATGTAGAACACAAAATATAGAATATAGTATAGAGAATATAGAATCCTGAATTTAGAACATGGAATATAAAACACAGAATTTAGAATATAGAATACATAATACTGAATATCTAATTTAGAATATAGAATGAAGAACACAGAATTTGGTATGTAGAATACGGAATGCAGAATATTGAATACAGAATATAGAATATAGAACAAAATATATTGAATATGGAAAACAGAATTCAGAACCCAGAATTTAGATCATGGAATGCAGAATACAGAATTTAGAGTATATAGTACCGAATACTGAATATGAAATTTAGAATATACAATGTAGAATACAGAATATGGAATGTAGAATACGGAATGCAGAATATTGAATATCAGAATATAGAATGTAGAACACAGAATTTAGAATATGGAAAACAGAATATAGAATCCAGAATATAGAACATGGAATGCAGAACACGAAATTTAGAATATAGAATACAGAATACTGAATATAGAATTTAGAATATATAATGTAGAACACAGAATTTAGAATATAGAATACAGAATACTGAATATAGAATTTAAATTATACAGTGTAGAACAGAGAATAGAGAATATAGAATACAGAATATAAAACCCAAAATTTAGAACATGGAATGAAGAACAGAGAATATAAAATATAGAATACCGAATACTGATTATAGAATATGAATATGCAATGTAGAACCCAGAATTTAGAATATAGAATACAGAATACTGAATGTAGGATGTAGAATATACAATGTAGAACCGAGAATATAGAATATAGAATACGGAATGCAGAATATAGTATACAGAATATAGAATGAATAAAACAGAATATAGTATAGAGAATAGAGTATATAGAACACAAAATTTAGAACATGTATTGCAGAACACAGAATTTAGAATATAGAATACAGAATACTGAATATAGAATTTACAATATAGAATGTAGAACAAAAATACAGAATACGGCATGCAGAATATACAATACAGAATTGACAATGCAGAACACAGAATATACAATATGGAAAACAGAATACAAACTCAGAATTTAGAACATGGAATGCAGAAAACAGAATTTAAAATATAGTATACCGAATACTGAATATAGAATTTAGAACATAGAATGCAGAACAAAGAATTAAGATTATTGAATGCAGAATACTGTATACAGAATTTATAAACAGGAATGCAGAACACAGAATTTAGAAAAGAGAATAAAGAATACTGAATATAGAATTTAGAATATATAATATATAACACAGAATATAGAATATAGACAACGGAAAGGAGAATATAGGTGGTAGAATAATGAATGAAGAATACAACATATAGAATATAGAATAGAGAATATAGAACCCAGAATTTAGAAATGGAATGCAGAACATAGAATTTAGAATATAGAATACAGAATATTGAATAAAGGTTTTAGAATATGGAATATAGAACACAGAATATAGAATATAAATAGGGAATGCTGAAAATAGTATGCAGAATATAGAATGAAGAACACAAATATAGAATATAGAATAGTGAATATAGAACCCAGAACTAAGAACACGGAATGCAGAACACAGAATTTAGAATATAGAATACAGAATACTTAATATAAAATATAGAATATAGAATGCAGAAAACAGAATATAGAATATAGAATACGGAATGCCGAATATAGAATACAGAATATAGAATGCAGAACACAGAATATAGAATAGAGAATACGGAATGCCGAATATAGAATACAGAATATAGAATGTAGAACACAGAATATAGAATATTGAATACAGTATATGGAACACAAAATTTAGAACATGGAGTGCAGAACACATTATTTAGAATATAGAATACTGAATACTGAATATAGAATATGAATATACAATGTAGAACACAGAATATAGAAAATAGAATACAGAATACTGAATATAGAATTTTGAATATACAATGTAGAACACAGAATATAGAATATAGAATACGGAATGCATAATATAGGATACAGAAAATAGAATGTTGAACACAGAATAGAGAATATGGAAAACAGAATACAAAACCGAGAATTGAGAACATGGAATTCAGAACAAATAATTAACAATATACAATACAGAATACTGAATATAGAATTTTGAATATACAATGTAGAACACAGAATTTAGATATATAATTAAGAATACTGAATATAGAATTTAGAATATAGAATGTAGAACACAGAATAGAGAATAGAGAATAGAGAACCCAGAATTTAGAACTTGGAATGCAAAACACAGAATTTTGAATATAGAATACAGAATACTGAATATAAAATTTAGAACATAGAATGTTGAACACAGAATATAGAATACGGTATGCAGAATATACAATACAGAATAGTGAATGCAGAACACAGAATATAGAATATGGAAAAGAGAATACAGAACTCATAATTTAGAACATGGATGCAGAACACAGAATTTGAAATATAGTATACATAATACTGAACATAAAATTAGAACTTAGAATGCACAACACAGAATAAAGATTATATAATGCAGAATTCTGTATATAGAATTTATAAACAGGAATGCACAAGACAGAATTTAGAATAGAGAATGCAGAATAATGTATATAGAATTTAGAAAATAGAATGAATAACACAGAATATAGAATATAGACTACGGAGTGGAGAAAATAGAAGGTAGAATATAGAATGAATAACACAAAATATAGAATATAGAATAGAGAATATAGATCCCAGAATATAGAAATGGAATGCAGAACATAGAATTTTGAGTACAGAATACAGAAAACTGAATAAAGATTTTAGAATATAGAATGTAGAACACAGAATATAGAATATAGAATAGGGAATGCAGAATATAGTATGTAGAATATAGAATGAAGAACACAAGTATAGAATATAGAATAGTGAATATAGAAACCAGAATTTAGAACACGGAATGCAGAACACAGAATTTATAATATAGAATGCAGAATACTGAATATTGATTTTATAAACAAGAATGCACAACACAGAATTTAGAATATAGAATGAAGAAAACTGAATAGAGTATTAAGAATATAAAATGAAGAACACAGAATATAGATTTTAGAATATAGAATAGAGAACCCAGGATATAGAACATGAAATGCAGAGCACAGAATTTAGAATATAGAACACAGAATACTGAATATAAGTTTAGGATATATAATATAGAACACAGAGTATAGAATATAGAATACGGAATACTGAATATACAATTTAGAATATAGAATGTAGAACACAGAATATAGAATATAGAATACGGAATGCAGAATATAGAATACAGAACACAGAATGAAGAACACAGAATATAGAATATGGAAAACCGAATACAAAACCCAGAATTGAAAACATGGAATGCACAACACAGAATTAAGAATATAGAACACATAATACTGAATATAGAATTTAGAATACAGAATGTAGAACAGAGAATTTAAAATATAGAATATATTATGCTGAATATGGAATTTAGAATATAGAATGTAGAACATAGAATATACAAAATAGTATATAGAATATAGAAACCAGAATTTAGAACATGGAATGCAGAACACAGAATTTAGAATATAGAATACAGTATACTGAATATAGAATTTAGAATATACAATGTAGAATATAGAATATAGAATATAGAATACGGAATGCAGAATATAGAATATAGAATATAGAATGATGAACACAAAATTTACAATATAGAATAGAGAATATAGAACCCAGAATTTAGATCATGGAATGCAGAACACAGTATTTAGAGTATATACTACCAAATAATGAATATGAAATTTAGAATATAGAATGTAGAATACAGAATATGGAATATAGAATACGGAATGCAGAATATAGAATATAGAATATAGAATGATGAACACAAAATTTAGAATATAGTATAGAGAATATAGAACCCAGAATTTAGAACATGGACTGTAGAACACTGAATTTAAAATATAGAATACCGAATACTGAATATACAATTAGGATATAGAAAGAAAGACACAGAGTATAGTATATAGAAAACGGAATACTGAATATACAATTTAGAATATAGAATATAGAACACACAATATAGAATATAGAATACGGAATGCAGAATATAGAATACAGAATATAGAATGTTGAACACTGAATATAGAAATAGGAATACAAAATACATAACCCAGAATTTAGAATATAGAATGCAGAACACAGAATATAGAATATTGAATAGAGTATATGGAACACATAATTTAGAACATAGATTTCAGAACACAGAGTTTAGAATAGAGTATAGAGAATACTGATTATAGAATTTAGAATATAGAATGCAGAACAGAGAATTTAGAATATAGAATGCAGAATACTGAATAAAGAATTTATAAACAGGAATGCAAAACAGAATTTAGAATATAGAATACAGAATACAGAATATAGAATTTATAATATAGAACGTATACCACAGAATATAGAGTATAGAATACAGATTGCAGAATATAGAATATAGAATATAGAATGTAGAACACAGAAAATAGAATATGGAAATCATAATGCAAAACCCAGAACTGAGGACATGGAATGCAGAACACAGAATTTAGAATACAGAATAGAGAATACTGAATATAGAATTTAAAACATAGAATGCAGAACACAGAATTTAGAATATAGAATACAGAATACTGAATATAGGATTTAGAACATGGAATGCAGAACACAGATTATGGAATGTAGAATACGGAATGCAGAATATAGAATACAGAATATAGAATGTAGAATACAGAATATAGAATATGGAAAACAGAATACATAACCCAGAATTTACAACATGGATTTCGGAACACAGAATTTAGAATATAGAATACAGAATACTGAATATAGAATTTAGAATATAGAATGTAGAACACAGAACTTAGAATAGAGAAAAAAGAATACTGCATATAAAATTTAGAATATAGAATGTAGAACACAGAATATAGAAAATAGAATAGAGAATTTAGAACACACAATTTAGAACATGGAATGCAGAACACAGAATTTAGAATGTAGAATATAGAATACTGAATATAGAATTTAGAATCTAGAATGTAGAACACAGAATATAGAATATAGAATAGGGAATGCAAAATAGAGAATATAAAATATAGAATATATAATGATGAACACAAAATAAAGAATAGAGAATATAGAACCCAGAAATAAGAACATGGAATGTAAAACACAGAATTTAAAATATAAAATACAGAATACTGAATATCGAATTTAGAATATAGAATGTAGAACACAGAATATAGAAAATAAAATACAGAATATAGAACTCACAATTTAGAACATGAAATGCAGAACACAGAATTTAGAATGTAGAATACAGAATACTGAATATAGAATTTGGAATATAGAATGTAGAACACAGAATATAGAATATAGAATACGAAATGCAGAATAGAGTATATAAAATATAAAATATAGAATGATGAACACAAAATATAGAATAGAGAATATAGAACCCAGAATTTAGAACTTGGAATGTAGAACACAGAATTTAGAATATAAAATACAGAATACTGAATATCGAATTTAGAATATAGAATGTAGAACACAGAATATAGAAAATAGAATAGAGAATATAGAACCCACAATTTAGAATATGGAATGCAGAACACAGAATTTAGAATGTAGAATACAGAATAGTACATATAGAATTTAGAATATAGAATGTAGAACACAGAATATGGTATGTAGAATACGGAAAGCAGAATATAGAATACATAATATAGATAGTAGAATACAGAATATAGACTAGGGAAAACAGAATACATAACCCAGAATTTAGAACATGGAATTCAAAACACAGAATTTAGAATATAGTATACAGAATACTGAATATAGAATTTAGAAATTAGAATGCAGTACACAGAATTAAGAATATAGAATGCAGAATACTGTATATAGAATTTATAAAAAGGAATGCAGAACACAGAATAAAGAAAATAGAATAAAGAATACTGAATATAGATTTGAGAATATATATAGAATAACACAGAATATAGATTATAGACTACTGAATGGAGAATATAGAAGGTAGAATAAAGAATGAAGAACACAAAATATAGAATATAAAATAAGAATATAGAACCCAGAATTTAGAATTGGAATGCAGAACATAAAATATAGAATACAGAATACAGAATACAGAATAAATATTTTAGAATATAGAATTTAGAACACAGAATATAGAATATAGAATAGGAAATGCAGAATACAGTATGTAGAATACAGAATGAAAAACAAAAGTATAGAATATAGAATAGTGAATATAGAACACAGAACATAGAACACGGAATGCAGAACACAGAACTTAGAATATAGAATACAGAATACTTAATATAAAATTTAGAATGTAGAATGTAGAACACAGAATATAGAATATAGAATATGGAATACAGAATATAGTATACAGAATATAGAATGTAGAACACAGAATATAGAATATTGAATAGAGTATATGGAAACCAAAATTTAGAACATGGAATGCAGAACAGAGAATTTAGAATATAGAATGCAGAATACTGAATAAAGAATTTATAAACAGGAATGCAAAACAGAATTTAGAATATAGAATACAGAATACAGAATATAGAATTTATAATATAGAACGTATACCACAGAATATAGAGTATAGAATACAGATTGCAGAATAGAGAATACAGAATATAGAATGTAGAACACAGAAAATAGAATATGGAAATCATAATACAAAACCCAGAACTGAGGACATGGAATGCAGAACACAGAATTTAGAATACAGAATAGAGAATACTGAATATAGAATTTAGAACATAGAATGCAGAACACAGAATTTAGAATATAGAATACAGAATACTGAATATAGGATTTAGAACATGGAATGCAGAACACAGATTATGGAATGTAGAATACGGAATGCAGAATATAGAATACAGAATATAGAATGTAGAATACAGAATATAGAATATGGAAAACAGAATACATAACCCAGAATTTGCAACATGGATTTCGGAACACAGAATTTAGAATATAGAATACAGAATACTGAATATAGAATTTAGAATATAGAATGTAGAACACAGAACTTAGAATAGAGAAAAAAGAATACTGCATATAAAATTTAGAATATAGAATGTAGAACACAGAATATAGAAAATAGAATAGAGAATATAGAACACACAATTTAGAACATGGAATGCAGAACACAGAATTTAGAATGTAGAATACAGAATACTGAATATAGAATTTAGAATCTAGAATGTAGAACACAGAATATAGAATATAGAATAGGGAATGCAAAATAGAGAATATAATATATAGAATATATAATGATGAACACAAAATAAAGAATAGAGAATATAGAACCCAGAAATAAGAACATGGAATGTAAAACACAGAATTTAGAATATAAAATACAGAATACTGAATATCGAATTTAGAATATAGAATGTAGAGCACAGAATATAGAAAATAAAATACAGAATATAGAACTCACAATTTAGAACATGAAATGCAGAACACAGAATTTAGAATGTAGAATACAGAATACTGAATATAGAATTTGGAATATAGAATGTAGAACACAGAATATAGAATATAGAATACGGAATGCAGAATAGAGAATATAAAATATAAAATATAGAATGATGAACACAAAATATAGAATAGAGAATATAGAACCCAGAATTTAGAACATGGAATGTAGAACACAGAATTTAGAATATAAAATACAGAATACTGAATATCGAATTTAGAATATAGAATGTAGAACACAGAATATAGAAAATAGAATAGAGAATATAGAACCCACAATTTAGTATATGGAATGCAGAACACAGAATTTAGAATGAAGAATACAGAATAGTACATATAGAATTTAGAATATAGAATGTAGAACACAGAATATGGTATGTAGAATACAGAAAGCAGAATATAGTATACATAATATAGATAGTAGAATACAGAATATAGACTAGGGAAAACAGAATACATAACCCAGAATTTAGAACATGGAATTCAAAACACAGAATTTAGAATATAGTATACAGAATACTGAATATAGAATTTAGAAATTAGAATGCAGTACACAGAATTAAGAATATAGAATGCAGAATACTGTATATAGAATTTATAAAAAGGAATGCAGAACACAGAATATAGAAAATAGAATAAAGAATACTGAATATAGATTTGAGAATATATATAGAATAACACAGAATATAGATTATAGACAACTGAATGGAGAATATAGAAGGTAGAATAAAGAATGAAGAACACAAAATATAGAATATAAAATAAGAATATAGAACCCAGAATTTAGAATTGGAATGCAGAACATAAAATATAGAATACAGAATACAGAATACAGAATAAATATTTTAGATTATAGAATGTAGAACACAGAATATAGAATATAGAATAGGAAATGCAGAATACAGTATGTAGAATACAGAATGAAAAACAAAAATATAGAATATAGAATAGTGAATATAGAACCCAGAACATAGAACACGGAATGCAGAACACAGAATTTAGAATATAGAATACAAAATACTTAATATAAAATTTAGAATGTAGAATGTAGAACACAGAATATAGAATATAGAATATGGAATACAGAATATAGTATACAGAATATAGAATGTAGAACACAGAATATAGAATATTGAATAGAGTATATGGAAACAAAAATTTAGAACATGGAATGCAGAACACAGTATTTAGAATATAGAATACAGAATACTGAATATAGAATTTAGAATATAGAATGTAGAACACAGAATATAGAATACGACATGCAGAATATTGAATAAAGAATAAAGAATATAGAACACAGAATATAGAATATGGAAACAGAATTTTGAACCCAGAATATAGAACATGGAATGCAGAAAACAGAATGTAAAATATAGAATGCAGAATACTGAAAATAGAATATAGAATATATAACGCAGAACACAGAATATAGAATATAGAATACGGAATGCAGAATATAGAATACAGGATATAGAATGTAGAATACAGAATATAGAATATGGAAAACACAATACAAAACCCAGAATTTAGAGCATGGAATGCAACACAGAATTTACAATATAGAATACAGATTACTGAATATAGAATTTAGAACATAGAAAGCAGAACCCAGAATTTAGAATATAGAATACAGAATACTGAATATATAATTTAGAATACAGAAAGTAGAACACATAATATAGAATATAGAATACAGATTATAGAACCCAAAGTTTAGAACTTGGAATACAGCACACAGACTTTAAAATATAGAATACCGAATACTGAACATAGAATATGAATACACAATATAGAACACAGAATTTAGAATATAGGATACCGAATACTGAATATAGAATATAAATATACAATTTAGAACACAGAATATAGAATAGAGAATAGAGAATATAGAACAAAAAATTTAGAACATGGAATGCAGAACACAGAATTAAGAATATGGAATGCACAATACTGTATATAGAATTTAGAATATAGAATGAATAACACAGAATATAGAATATAGAATACGGAATGGAGAATATAGAAGGTAGAATATAGAATGAAGAACACAATATATAGAATATAATATAGAGAATATAGAACCCAGAAATTAGGAATGGAATGCAGAACAGAGAATTTATAATATAGAATACAGAATACTGAATAAAGATTTTAGAATATAGGATGTAGAACACAGAATATAGAATATAGAATAGGGAATGCAGAACATACTACGTAGAATACAGAATGAAGAACACAAATATAGAATATAGAATAGTGAATATAGGACCCAAAACTAAGAACACGGAATGCAGAACACAGAATTTAGAATATAGAATACAGAATACTTAATATAAAATTTAGAATATAGACTGTACAAAACAGAATATAGAATATACAATACGGAATGCAGAATATAAAATACAGAATATAGAATGCAGAACACAGAATATAGAATATTGAATACAGTATATGGAACACAAAATTTAGAACATGGAATGCAAAACACAGTACTTAGAATATAGAATACCGAATACTGAATATAGAATATGAATATACAAGGTAGAACACAGAATTTAGAATATACAATAGAGAATACTGAATATAGAATTTTGAATATACAATGTAGAACACAGAATATAGAATATAGAATACGGAATGCAGAATATAGGATACAGAAAATAGAATATAGAACACAGAATATAGAATATGGAAAACAGAATACAAAACACAGAATTGAGAATATGGACTGCAGAACACATAATTAACAATATACAATACAGAATACTGAATATAGAATTTTGAATATACAATGTAGAACACAGAATTTAGATATATAATAAAGAATACTGAATATAGAATTTAGAATATAGAATGTAGAACACAGAATATAGAATAGTGAATAGAGAACCCAGAATTTAGAACATGAAATGCAGAACACAGAATTTAGAATATAGAATACAGAATACTGAATATAAAATTTAGAACATAGAATGTAGAACACAGAATATAGAATACGGCATGCAGAATATACAATACAGAATAGTGAATGCACCAAATAGAATATAGAATATGGAACACAGAATACAGAACTCAGAATTTAGAACATGGAATGCAGAACACAGAATTTAAAATATAGTATACAGAATACTGAATAAAGAATTAGATCTTACAATGCAGAACACAGAATTAAGATTATATAATGCAGAATTCTGTATATAGAATTTATAACAGGAATGCAGAACAAAAAATTTAGAAAATAGAATACACAGTAATGAATATAGAATTTAGAATATATAATAAATAACACAGAATATAGAATATAGACTACGGAATGGAGAATATAGGAGGTAGAATAAGGAATGACGAACACAAAATATAGAATATAGAATAGAGAATATAGAACCCAGAATTTAGAAATGGGATGCAGAGCATAGAATTTAGAATACAGAATACAGAATACTGAATAAAGATTTTAGAATATAGAATGTAGAACACAGAATATAGAATATAGAAAAGGAATTGCAGAATACAGTATGTAGAATACAGAATGAAGAACACAAATATAGAATAGAGAATAGTGAATATAGAACCCAGAACTTAGAACACGGAATGCAGGACAAAGAATTTAAAATATAGAATACAGAATACTTAAAATAAAATTTAGAATATAGAGTGTAGAACACAGAATATAGAATATAGAATACGGAATCCAGAATATAGAATGTAAAATATAGAATATAGAATGATGAACACAAAATATAGAATATAGAATAGAGAATATAGAAGCCAGAATTTAGAACATGCAATTTAGAACACAGAATTTAGAATATAAAACAGAATACTGAATATCGAATTTAGAATATAGAATGTAGAACACAGAATATGGTATGTAGAATACGGAAAGCAGAATATAGAATACAGAATATAGAAAGTAGAATACAGAATATAGAATATGGAAAACAGAATACATAACCCAGAATTTAGAACATGGAATTCAGAACACAGAATTTAGAATATAGTATACAGAATACTGAATATAAAATTTAGAACATAGAATGCAGTACACAGAATTAAGAATATAGAATGCAGAATACTGTATATAGAATTTATAAACAGGAATGCAGAACACAGAATATAGAAAATAGAATAAAGAATACTGAATATAGAATTGAGAATATATATTGAATAACACAGAATATAGATAATAGAATACTGAATGGAGAATATAGAAGGCAGAATAAAGAATGAAGAACACAAAATATAGAATATAAAATGGAGAATATAGAACCCAGAATTTAGAAATGGAATGCAGAACATAAAATATACAATATAGAATACAGAATACTGAATAAATATTTTAGATTATAGAATGTAGAACACAGAATATAGAATATAGAAAAGGAAATGCAGAATAGAGTATGTAGAATACAGAATGAAAAACAAAAATATAGAATATAGAATAGTGAATATAAACCCAGAACATAGAACACGTAATGCAGAACACAGAATTTAGAATACAGAATACAGAATACTTAATATAAAATTTAGAATGCAGAATGTAGAACACAGAATATAGAATATAGAATACTTAATACAGAATATAGTATACAGAATATAGAAAGTAGAACACAGAATATAGAATATAGAATATAGAACATAGAATACAGATTATAGAACCCAAAGTTTAGAACATGGAATGCAGTACACAGAATTTAAAATATAGAATACTGAATACTGGACATACAATATGAATATACACTATAGAACACAGAATTTAGAATATAGGATACCGAATACTGAATATAGAATATAAATATACAATTTAGAACACTGAATATAGAATAGAGAATAGAGAATATAGAACACAAAATTTAGAATATGGAATGCAGAACACAGAATTAAGAATATGGAATGCACAATACTGTATATAGAATTTAGAATATTGAATGATTAAAACAGAATATAGAATATAGAATACGGAATGGAGAATATAGAAGGTAGAATATAGAATGAAGAACACAATATATAGAATATAGTATAGAGAATATAGAACCCAGAATTTAGAAATGGAATGCAGAACAGAGAACATAGATTATAGAATAGGGAATGCAGAACATAGTACGTAGTATACAGAATGAATAACACATATATAGAATATAGAATAGTGAATATAGAAAAAAGAAATTAGAACACGGAAATCAGAACACAGAATTTACAATATAGAACACAGAATAATTATTATAAAATTTAGAATACACAATGTAGAACACAGAATATAGAATATAGAATAGAGAATATAGAATCCAGAATTTAGAACATGGAATGCCAAACACAGAATTTAGAATATTGAATACATATTACTGAATATAGAATTTAGAATATAGAATGTAGAACACAGAATTTAGAATATAGAATAGAGAATACTGAAAATAGAATTTAGTATATAGAATTTTGAGCTCAGAATATAGAATACAGAATAGAGATTATAGAACCCAGAATTTAGGACAAGGAATGCAGAACACAGAATTTAGAGTATATAATACAGAATACTGAATATAGAATTCAGAACATGGAATGCCGAACACAGAATTCAGAATATAGAATACAGAATACTGAATATAGAATTTAGAACATAGAATGCGGAACACAGAATTTCGAATACAGAATACAGAATACTGAATATAGAATTTAGAACATAGAATGCGAAACACAGTATTTAGAATATAGAATACAGAATACTGAATATAGAATTTAGAACATGGAATGCAGAACCCAGAATTTAGAATATAAAATACAGAATACTGAATATAGATTTTAGAACATGGAATGCATAACCCAGAGTATAGAAATTACATTACGGAATACTGAATATACAATTAAGAATATAGAATGTAGAACACAGAATATAGAATATAGATTACGTAATGCAGAATATAGACTACAGAATATAGAATTTAAACACAGAATATAGAATATGGAAAAAAGAATACAAAACCCAGAATTGAAAAAATGGAATGCAGAACAGAGAATTAAGAATCTAGAGCACAGAACACTGAATAAAGAATTTAGAATATAGAATGTAGAACACAGAATTTAGAATACAGAATAAAGAATACTGAATATAGAATTTCGAATATAGAATGTTGAACACAGAATATAGAAAATAGAATAGAGAATATAGAACCCAGAATTTTGAACATGGAATGCAGAACACAGAATATAGAATATAGAATACAGAATACTGAATATAGAATTTAGAATATAGAATGTATAACACAGAATATAGAATATATAATACGGAATGCAGAATATAGAATACAGAATATAGAATGTAGAACACACTATATAGAATATGGAAAACATAATACAAAACCCAGAATTGAGAACATGGAACAGAACACAGACTTTAGAATATAGAATACAGAATACTGAATATAGAATTTAGAACATAGAATGCAGAACCCAGAATTTAGAATAAAGAATACATAATACTGAATGTAGGATTTAGAATATACAATGTAGAACCGAGAATATAGAATATAGAATACGGAATGCAGAATATAGAATACAGAATATAAAATTCAGAACACAGAATATAGAATAGATATTAGAGTATATAGAACCCAATATTTAGAACATGGAATGGAGAACACAGAATTTAGAATATAGAATACAGAATACTGAATATAGAATTTACAATATAGAATTTAGAACAAAAATACAGAATATGGCATGCAGAATATACAATACAGAATAGAGAATGCAGAACAAAGAATATAGAATATGGAAAACAGAATACAAAACTCAGAATTTAGAACATGGAATGCAGAAAACAGAATTTAAAATATAGTATACCGAATACTGAATATAGAATTTAGAACATAGAATGCAGAACACAGAATTAAGATTATAGAATGCAGAATACTGTATATAGAATTTATAAACAGGAATGCAGAACACAGAATTTAGAAAATAGAATAAAGTATACAGAATATAGAATTTAGAATATATAATATATAACACAGAATATAGAATATAGACTACGGAATGGAGAATAAAGGAGGTAGAAAAAGGAATGAAGAACACAAAATATAGAATATAGAATAGGGAATATACAATACAGAATTTAGGAATGGAATGCAGAACATAGAATTTAGAATACAGAATACAGAATACTGAATAAAGATTTTAGAATATAGAATGTAAAACATATAATATAGAATATAGAATTCGGAATGCACAATATAGTATGTAGAATATAGAATGAAGAACACAAATATAGAATAGAGAATAGTGAATATAGAACAGAGAACTTAGAACACGGAATGCAGAACCCAGAATTTAAAATATAGAATACAGAATACTTAATATAAAATTTGGAATATAGAATGTAGAACACAGAATATAGAATATAGAATACGGAATGCAGAATATAGAATTCAGAATATAGAATGTAGAACACAGAATATAGAATATTGAATAGAGTATATGAAACCCAAAATTTAGAACATGGAATGCAGAACACATAATTTAGTATATAGAATACAGAATACTGAATATAGAATTTAGAATATAGAATGCAGAACACAGAATATAAATACGGCATGCAGAATACACAATACAGAATATACAATGTAGAAAACAGAATATAGAATATAGAAAACAGAATACATAAACCAGAATTTAGATCATGGAAAGCAGAACACAGAATTTAGAATATAGTATACAGAATACTGAAAATAGAATTTAGAATATAGAATGCAGGACACAGTATTTAGAATATAGAATACAGAATACTGAATATAGAATTAAGAATATAGAATGTACAAGTCAGAATATAGAATATAGACTACGGAATGGAGAATATAGAAGGTAAAATATAGAATGAAGAACACAAAATATAGAATAGAGAATAGAGAATTTAGGACACAGAACTTAGAACACGGAATGCAGAACACAGAATTTAGAATATAGAATACAGAATATTGAAAATAGAATTTGAATAAAGAATGTAGAACACAAAATTTAGAATATAGAATAAAGAATACTGAATATATAATTTAGAATATTGAATGTAGAACACAGAATATAGAATATAGAATGTAGAATATACAACCAAGAATTTATAACATGGAATGCAGAACACAGTATTTAGAATAATGAATAAAGAACACTGAAAATAGAATTTAGAATATAGAATGTAGAACACAGAATATAGAATATATACAACGGAATGCAGAATATAGAATAATGAGGACAAAATATAGAATACAGAATATAGAACCTACAATTTAGAACATGGAATGTAGAACACAGAATATAGAATACAAAATACTGAATATCGAATTTAGAAAATAGAATGTAGAACACAGAATATGGAATGTAGAATACGGAAGGCAGAATATTGAATACAGAATATAGAATGTAGAACACAGAAATTAGAATATGGAAAACAGAATATAGAACCCAGAATTTAGAATATGGAATGCAGAACACGAAATTAAAATATAGAATACAGATTACTGAATATAGAATTTAGAATATAGAATGTACAACACAGAATTTAGAATATAGAATACAGAACACTGAATATAGAATTTAGAATATAGAATGTAGAACACAGAATAGAGGATATAGAATACAGAATTTACAACCCAAAATTTAGAACACGGAATGCAGAACACAGAATTTAGTATATAGAATACAGAATACTGAACATAAAATATTGAATATAGAATATAGAAAACAGAGTATAGAATATAGAATACGGAATACTGAATATACAATTTATAATATAGAATATAGAACACAGAATATAGAATATAGAATACGGAATGCAGAATATAGAACGCAGACATAGAAAGTACAACACAGAATATAGAATATGGAAAACAGAATAAAAACCAATAAATGAAAACATGGAATGTACAACACAGAAAAAAGTATATAGAATACACAATACTGAATATAGAATTTAGAATATACAATGTAGAACAGAGAATTAAGAATATAGAATAAAGAATACTGAATATAGAATTTAGAAAATAGAATGAAGAACACAAAATATAGAAAATAGAATAGAGAATATAGAAACCGGAATTTAGAAAATGGAACCCAGAACACAGAATTCAGAATATAGAATAAAGATTACTGAATATAGAATTTAGAATATAGAAAGTAGAACACAGAATATAGAATATAGAATAAGGAATGCAGAATACAGAATATAGAATACAGAATATAGAAAGATGAACACAAAATATAGAATAGGGAATACAGAATATAGAACCCAGAATTTATAACATGGAATGTAGAACACAGAATTTAGAATATAGAATACAGAATACTGAATATCGAATTTAAAATATAGAATGTAGAACACAGAATATACAATATGGTATGCAGAATATACAGTAGAGAATATAGAATGTAGAACACAGAATATAGAACATGGAAAACAGAATGCAGAACCCAGAATTAAGGACATGGAATGCCGAACACAGGATTTAGAAAATAGAATGCAGAATACTGAATATAGAATTTAGAATAAAGAATGTATAACACAGAATATAGAATATAGATTAAGGAATGGAGAATATAGAGGGTAGAATATAGAATGAAGAACACAAAATATACTATATAGTATAGAGAATATAGAACCCAGAATTTAGAAATGGAATGCAGATCACGGAATATAGAATATGGAAAACAGAATACAGAACTCAGAATTTAGAACATGGGATGCAGAACACAGAATTTAGACTATAGAATAAAGAATACTAAATATAGAATTTAGAGTATAGAATGTATAACACAGAATATACAATATAGAGTACGGAATGCAGAATATAGAATGCACAATATAGAATGTAGAACACACAATATAGAATATGGAAAACATAATACAAAACCCAGAATTGAGGACATGGAATGCACAACACAGAATTAAGAATATAGAATCCAGAATACTGAATATAGAATTTAGAACATAGAATGCAGAACACAGAATTTATTATATAGAATACAGAATACTGAATATAGAATTTAGAACATGGAATGCAGAACACAGAATTTAGAATATATAATACAGTAAACTGAATATAGAATTTAGAATATAGAATGAACAACACATTATATAGAATATACAATAGAGAATATAGAACCCAGAATTTAGAAAATAGAATGCAGAACACAGAATTTAGAGTATAGTATACAGAATACTGAATATAAAATATAGAATATAGAATGAAAGACACAGAGTATAGTATATAGAAAACGGAATATTGAATATACAATTTAGAATATAGAATGTAGAACACACAATATAGAATATAGAATACGGAATGCAGAATATAGAATACAGAATATAGAATGTTAAACACTGAATATAGAAATAGGAATACAGAATACAGAACCCAGAATTTACAAACTGGAATGCAGAGCACAGAATTTAAAATATAGAATACCGAATACTGAATATAAAATTTAGAATATAGAATATAGAACACAGAATATGGAATGTAGAATACGGAATGCAGAATATTGAACACAGAATATAGAATATAGAACACACAATTTAGAATATTGAAAACAGGATATAGAACCCAGATTATAGAACCTGGAACGCAGAACACAGAATATAGAATATAGTATACGGAATGCAGAATATAGGATTCAGAATATAGAATGTAGAACAAAGAATATAGAACATAGATTAGAGTATATGGAACACAAACTATAGAACATAGAATTCAGAACACAGGGTTTAGAATATAGTATACAGAATACTGACTATAGAATTTAGAATATAGAATGCAGAACACAGAATTTAGAATATAGAATACAGAATACTGAATAAAGAATTTATAAACAGGAATGCAAAACAGAATTTAGAATACAGAATACAGAATATAGAATTTAGTATATAGAACGTATAACACAGAATATAGAGTATGGAATACAGAATGGAGAATATAGAATACAGAATATAGAATGTAGAACACAGAAAATAGAATATGGAAAACATAATACAAAACGCAGAACTGAAGACATGGAATGAAGAACACAGAATTTAGAATACAGAATAGAGAATACTGAGTATAGAATTTGGAACATAGAATGCAGAACCCAGAATTTAGAATATAGAATAAAGAATACCGAATATAGGATTTAGAACATGGAATGCAGAACACAGAATATGGAATGTAGGATACGGAATGCAGAATAGAGAATACAGAATATAGAATGTAGAATACAGAATATAGAATATGGAATACAGAATACATATCCCAGAATTTACAACATGGAATTCGGACAACAGAATTTAGAATATAGAATACAGAATGCTGAATATAGAATTTAGAATATAGAATGTAGAACACAGAACATAGAATAGAGAATAAAGAATACTGCATATAAAATTTAGAATATAGAATGTAGAACACAGAATATAGAAAACAGAATAGAGAATATAGAACCCACAATTTAGAACATGGAATGCAGAACACAGAATTTAGAATGTAGAACACAGAATACTGAATATAGAATTTAGAATCTAGAATGTAGAACACAGAATATAGAATATAGAATACGGAATGCAGAAGAGAGAATATAAAATATAGAATATAGAATGATGAACACAAAATATAGAATAGAGAATATAGAACCCAGAAATTAGAACATGGAATGTAAAACACAGAATTTAGTATATAAAATACAGAATACTGAATATCGAATTTAGAATATAGAATGTAGAACACAGAATATAGAAAATAGAATAGAGAATATAGAACTCACAATTTAGAACATGAAATGCAGAACACAGAATTTAGAATGTAGAATACAGAATACTGAATATAGAATTTGGAATATAGAATGTAGAACACAGAATATAGAATATAGAATACGGAATGCAGAATAGAGAATATAAAATATGGAATATAGAATGATGAACAAAAAATATAGAATAGAGAATAGAGAATATAGAACCCAGAATTTAGAACATGGAATGTAGAACACAGAATTTAGAATATAAAATACAGAATACTGAATATCGAATTTAGAATATAGAATGTAGAACACAGAATATAGAAAATAGAATAGAGAATATAGAACCCACAATTTAGAATATGGAATGCAGAACACAGAATTTAGAATGTAGAATACAGAATAGTACATATAGAATTTAGAATATAGAATGTAGAACACATAATATAGAATATAGAATACGGAATGCAGAATAGAGAATATAAAATATAGAATATAGAATGATGAACACAAAATATAGAATATAGAATAGAGAATATAGAACCCAGAATTTAGAACATGCAATTTAGAACACAGAATTTAGAATATAAAATACACAATACTGAATATCGAATTTAGAATATAGAATGTAGAACACAGAATATGGTATGTAGAATACGGAAAGCAGAATATAGAATACAGAATATAGACAGTAGAATACAGAATATAGAATATGGAAAACAGAATACATAACCCAGAATTTAGAACATGGAATTCAGAACACAGAATTTAGAATATAGTATACAGAATACTGAATATAGAATTTAGAAATTAGAATGCAGTACACAGAATTAAGAATATAGAATGCAGAATACTGTATATAGAATTTATAAACAGGAATGCAGAACACAGAATATAGAAAATAGAATAAAGAATACTGAATATAGAATTGAGAATATATATTGAATAACACAGAATATAGATAATAGAATACTGAATGGAGAATATAGAAGGTAGAATAAAGAATGAAGAACACAAAATATAGAATATAAAATAAGAATATAGAACCCAGAATTTAGAATTGGAATGCTGAACATAAAATATAGAATACAGAATACAGAATACAGAATAAATATTTTAGAATATAGAATGTAGAACTCAGAATATAGAATATTGAATAGGAAATGCAGAATACAGTATGTAGAATACAGAATGAAAAACAAAAATATAGAATATAGAATAGTGAATATAGAACCCAGAACATAGAACACGGAATGCAGAACACAGAATTTAGAATATAGAATACAGAATACTTAATAAAAAATTTAGAATGTAGAATGTAGAACACAGAATATAGAATATAGAATACGGAATACAGAATATAGTATACAGAATATAGAATGTAGAACACAGAATATAGAATATTGAATAGAGTATATGGAAACCAAAATTTAGAACATGGAATGCAGAACACAGTATTTAGAATATAGAATACAGAATACTGAATATAGAATTTAGAGTATAGAATGTAGAATACAGAATATAGAATACGACATGCAGAATATTGAATACAGAATAAAGAATATAGAACACAGAATATAGAATATGGAAACAGAATTTTGAAACCAGAATATAGAACATGGAATGCAGAACACAGAATATAAAATATAGAATGCAGAATACTGAATATAGAATTTAGAATATATAACGCAGAACACAGAATATAGAATATAGAATACGGAATGCAGAATATAGAATACAGGATATAGAATGTAGAATACAGAATACAGAATATGGAAAACAGAATACAGAACCCAGAATTTAGAGAATGGAATGCAACAACGAATTTACAATATAGAATACAGATTACTGAATATAGAATTTAGATCATAGAAGCAGAACCCAGAATTTAGAATATAGAATACAGAATACTGAATATATAATTTAGAATACAGAAAGTAGAACACAGAAAATAGAATATAGAATACAGATTATAGAACCCAAAGTTTAGAACATGGAATGCAGTACGCAGACTTTAAAATATAGAATACCGAATACTGAACATAGAATATGAATACACAATATAGAACAAAGAATTTAGTATATAGGATACCGAATACTGAATATAGAATATAAATATACAATTTAGAACACAGAATATAGAATATAGAATAGAGAATATAGAACACAAAATTTAGAACATGGAATGCAGAACACAGAATTAAGAATATTGAATGCACAATACTGTATATAGAAATTAGAATATAGAATGAATAACACAGAATATAGAATATAGAATACGGAATGGAGAATATAGAAGGTAGAATATAGAATGAAGAACACAACATATAGAATATAGTATAGAGAATATAGAACCCAGAAATTAGGAATGCAATGCAGAACAGAGAATTTATAATATAGAATACAGAATACTGAATAAAGATTTTAGAATATAGGATGTAGAACACAGAATATAGAATATAGAATAGGGAATGCAGAATATACTACGTAGAATACAGAAAGAAGAACACAAATATAGAATATAGAATAGTGAATATAGGACACAAAACTAAGAACACGGAATGCAGAACACAGAATTTAGAATATAGAATACAGAATACTTAATATAAAATTTAGAATATAGAATGTACAAAACAGAATATAGAATATACAATACGGAATGCAGAATATAAAATACAGAATATAGAATGTAGAACACAGAATATAGAATATTGAATACAGTATATGGAACACAAAATTTAGAACATGGAATGCAGAACACAGTACTTAGAATATAGAATACCGAATACTGAATATAGAATATGAATATACAAGGTAGAACACAGAATTTAGAATATAGAATACAGAATACTGAATATAGAATTTTGAATATATAATGTAGAACTCAGAATATAGAATATAGAATACGGAATGCAGAATATAGGATACAGAAAATTGAATATATAACACAGAATATAGAATATGGAAAACAGAATACAAAACAGAGAATTGAGAATATGGACTGCAGAACACATAATTAAGAATATACAATACAGAATACTGAATATAGAATTTTGAATATACAACGTAGAACACAGAATTTAGATATATAATAAAGAATACTGAATATAGAATTTAGAATATAGAATGCAGAACACAGAATATAGAATAGAGAATAGAGAAACCAGAATTTAGAACATGGAATGCAGAACACAGAATTTAGAATATAGAATACAGAATACTGAATATAAAATTTAGAACATAGAATGTTGAACAAAGAATATAGAATACGGCATGCAGAATATACAATACAGAATAGTGAATGCAGAACACAGAATATAGAATATGGAAAACAGAATACAGAACTCAGAATTTAGAACATGGAATGCAGAACACAGAATTTAAAATATAGTATACAGAATACTGAATATAGAATTCGATCATACAATGCAGAACACAAAATTAAGATTATATAATGCAGAATTCTGTATATAGAATTTATAAACAGGAATGCAGAACAAAGAATTTAGAAAATAGAATACACAGTAATGAATATAGAATTTAGAATATATAATAAATAACACAGAATATAGAATATAGACTACGGAATGGAGAATATAGGAGGTAGAATAAGGAATGACGAACACAAAATATAGAATATAGAATAGAGAATATAGAACCCAGAATTTAGAAATGGAATGCAGAACGTAGAATTTAGAATACAGAATACAGAATACTGAATAAAGATTTTAGAATATAGAATGTAGAACATATAATATAGAATATAGAATAATAAATGCAGAATATAGTATGTAGAATATAGAGTGAAGAACACAAATATAGAATAGGGAATAGTGAATATAGAACCCAGAACTTAGAACACGGAATGCAGAACAAAGAATTTAAAATATAGAATACAGAATACTTAAAATAAAATTTAGAATATAGAGTGTAGAACACAGAATATAGAATATAGAATACGGAATCCAGAATATAGAATGTAAAATATAGAATATAGAATGATGAACACAAAATATAGAATATAGAATAGAGAATATAGAACCCAGAATTTAGAACATGCAATTTAGAACACAGAATTTAGAATATAAAAACAGAATACTGAATATCGAATTTAGAATATAGAATGTAGAACACAGAATATGGTATGTAGAATACGGAAAGCAGAATATAGAATACAGAATATAGAAAGTAGAATACAGAATTTAGAATATGGAAAACAGAATACATAACCCAGAATTTAGAACATGGAATTCAGAACACAGAATTTAGAATATAGTATACAGAATACTGAATATAGAATTTAGAACATAGAATGCAGTACACAGAATTAAGAATATAGAATGCAGAATACTGTATTTAGAATTTATAAACAGGAATGCAGAACACAGAATATAGAAAATAGAATAAAGAATACTGAATATAGAATTGAGAATATATATTGAATAACACAGAATATAGATAATAGAATACTGAATGGAGAATATAGAAGGTAGAATAAAGAATGAAGAACACAAAATATAGAATATAAAATGGAGAATATAGAACCCAGTATTTAGAAATGGAATGCAGAACATAAAATATACAATATAGAATACAGAATACTGAATAAATATCTTAGATTATAGAATGTAGAACACAGAATATAGAATATGGAAAACAGAATATTGAACCAAGAATATAGAACATGGAATGCGGAACACAGAATTTAAAATATAGAATGCAGAATACAGAAAATAGAATTTAGAATATAGAACGCAGAACACAGAATATAGAATATAGAATACGGAAGGCAGAATATAGAATACAGGATATAGAATGTAGAATACAGAATATAGAATATGGAAAACAGAATACAGAACCCAGAATTTAGAGTATGGAATGCAACACAGAATTTACAATATAGAATACAGATTACTGAATATAGAATTTACAACATAGAATGCAGAACCCAGAATTTATAATATAGAACACAGAATACTGAATATAGAATTTAGAATACAGAAAGTGGAACACAGAATATAGAATATAGAATATAGAATACAGATTATAGAACACAAAGCTTAGAAAATGGAATGCAGTACACAGATTTTAAAATATAGAATACCGAATACTGAACATAGAATATGAATATACAATATAGAACACAGAATTTAGATTATAGGATTCCGAATACTGAAAATAGAATATAAATATACAATTTAGAACACAGAATATAGAATATAGAATAGAGAATATAGAACACAAAATTTAGAACATGGAATGCAGAACACAGAATTAAGAATATGGAATGCACAATACTGTATATAAATTTGGAATATAGAAGGAATAACACAGAATATAGAATACGGAATGGAGAATATAGAAGGTAGAATATAGAATGAAGAAAGCAATATATAGAATATAGTATAGAGAATATAGAAACCAGAATTTAGAAATGGAATGCAGAACAGAGAAATTAGAATATAGAATACAGAATACTGAATAAAGATTTTAGAATATAGAATGTAGAACACAGAATATAGAATATAGAATAGGGAATGCAGAACATAGTACGTAGAATACAGAATGAAGAACACAAATATAGAATATAGAATAGTTAATATAGAATCCAGAAATTAGAACACGGATTTCAGAACACAGAATTTAGAATATAGAACCTAGAATACTTAATATAAAATTTAGAATACACAATGTAGAACACAGAATATAGAATATAGAATAGAGAATATAGAATCCAGAATTTAGAACATGGAAAGCCAAACACAGAATTTAGAATATTGAATACAGATTACTGAATATAGGATTTAGAATATAGAATGTAGAACACAGAATTTAGAATATAGAATAGAGAATACTGCAAATAGAATTTAGAATATAGAATTTTGAGCTCAGAATATAGAATATAGAATAGAGTAAAAAGAACCCAGAATTCAGAACATGGAATGCAGAACACAGAATTTAGAGTATATAATACAGAATACTGAATATAGAATTTAGAACATGGAATGCAGAACCCAAAATTTAGAATATAAAATACAGAATACTGAATATAGATTTTAGAACATGGAATGCATAACCCAGAGTATAGAAATTACATTACGGAATACTGAGTATACAATTTAGAATATAGAATGTAGAACACAGAATATAGAATATAGATTACGTAATGCAGAATATAGACTACAGAATATAGAATTTAAACACAGAATATAGAATATGGAAAAAAGAATACAAAACCCAGAATTGAAAAAATGGAATGCAGAACAGAGAATTAAGAATATAGAGTACAGAACACTGAATAAAGAATTTAGAATCTAGAATGTAGAACACAGAATATAGAATATAGAATACGGAATGCAGGAAAGAGAATATAAAATATAGAATATAGAATGATGAACACAAAATATAGAATAGAAAATATAGAACCCAGAAATTAGAACATGGAATGTAAAACACAGAATTTAGAATATAAAATACAGAATACTGAATATCGAATTTAGAATATAGAATGTAGAACACAGAATATAGAAAATAGAATAGAGAATATAGAACTCACAATTTAGAACATGAAATGCAGAACACAGAATTTAGAATGTAGAATACAGAATACTGAATATAGAATTTGGAATATAGAATGTAGAACACAGAATATAGTATATAGAATACGGAATGCAGAATAGAGAATATAAAATATAGAATATAGAATGATGAACACAAAATATAGAATAGAGAATAGAGAATATAGAAACCAGAATTTAGAACATGGAATGTAGAACACAGAATTTAGAATATAAAATACAGAATACTGAATATCGAATTTAGAACATGGAATGCAGAGCACAGAATTTAGAATATAGAATATAGAATACTTAATATAGAATTTAGAATATAGAATGTACAACACATAATATAGAATATACAATAGAGAATATAGAACCCAGAATTTAGAAAATAGAATGCAGAACACAGAATTAAGAGTATAGTATACAGAATACTGAATATACAATTTAGAATATAGAATGAAAGACACAGAGTATAGTATATAGAAAACGGAATACTGAACATACAATTTAGAATATAGAATGTAGAACACGCAATATAGAATATAGAATACGGAATGCAGAATATAGAATACAGAATATAGAATGTTAAACACTGAATATAGAAATAGGAATACAGAATACAGAACCCAGAAATTAGAACATGGAATGCAGAACACAGAATTTAGAATATAAATACAGAATACTGAATATCGAATTTAGAATATACAAAGTAGAAAACAGAATATAGAAAATAGAATACAGAATATAGAACCCACAATTTAGAACATGGAATGAAGAACACAGAATTTTGAATGTAGAATACAGATTACTGAATATAGAATTTAGAATATAGAATGTAGAACACAGAATATAGAATATAGAATACAGAATGCAGAATAGAGAATATAAAATATAGAATATAGAATGATGAACACAAAATATAGAATATAAAATAGAGACTATAGAACCCAGAATTTATAACATGCAATTTAGAACCCAGAATTTACAATATAAAATACAGAATACTGAATATCGAATTTAGAATATAGAATGTAGAACACAGAATATGGAATGTAGAATACGGAAAGCAGAATATAGAATACAGAATATAGAATGTAGAATACAGAATATAGAATATGGAAAACAGAATACATAACCCAGAATTTAGAACATGGAATTCAGAACACAGAATTAAGAATATAGCATACAGAATACTGAATATAGAATTTAGAACATAGAATGCAGTATACAGAATTATGAATATAGAATGCAGAATACTGTATATAGAATTTATAAACAGGAATGCAGAACGCAGAATATAGAAAATAGAATAAAGAATACTGAATATAGAATTGAGAATATATATTGAATAACACAGAATATAGATTATAGACTACTGAATGGAGAATATAGAAGGTAGAATAATGAATGAAGAACAGAAAATATAGAATATAAAATAGAGGATATAGAACCCAGATTTAGAAATGGAATGCAGAACATAAAATATACAATATAGAATACAGAATAGTGAATAAATATTTTAAAATATAGAATGTAGAACACAGAATTTAAAATATAGAAAAGGAAATGCAGAATACAGTATGTAGAATACAGAATAAAAAACAAAAATATAGAATATAGAATAGTGAATATAGAACCCAGAACATAGAACACGGAAGGAAGAACACAGAATTTAGGATATAGAATACAGAATACATAATATAAAATTTAGAATGTAGAATGTAGAACACAGAATATAGAATATAGAATACGGAACACAGAATATAGAATGTAGAACACAGAATATAGAATATTAAATAGATTATATGGAAACCAAAATTTAGAACATGGAATGCAGAACACAGTATTAAGAATATAGAATACAGAATACTGAATATAGAATTTAGAATATAGAATGTAGAACACAGAATATAGAATACGACATGCAGAATATTGAATACAGAATAAAGAATATAGAACACAGAATATAGAATATGGAAAACAGAATATTGAACCAAGAATATAGAACATGGAATGCAGAACACAGAATTTAAAATATAGAATGCAGAATACAGAATATAGAATTTAGAATATAGAATGCAGAACACAGAATATAGAATATAGAATACGGAAGGCAGAATATAGAATACAGGATATAGAATGTAGAATACAGAATATAGAATATGGAAAACAGAATACAGAACCCAGAATTTAGAGTATGGAATGCAACACAGAATTTACAATATAGAATACAGATTACTGAATATAGAATTTACAACATAGAATGCAGAACCCAGAATTTAGAATATAGAACACAGAATACTGAATATAGAATTTAGAATACAGAAAGTGGAACACAGAATATAGAATATAGAATATAGAATACAGATTATAGAACACAAAGCTTAGAAAATGGAATGCAGTACACAGATTTTAAAATATAGAATACCGAATACTGAACATAGAATATGAATATACAATATAGAACACAGAATTTAGATTATAGGATTCCGAATACTGAAAATAGAATATAAATATACAATTTAGAACACAGAATATAGAATATAGAATAGAGAATATAGAACACAAAATTTAGAACATGGAATGCAGAACACAGAATTAAGAATATGGAATGCACAATACTGTATATAAATTTGGAATATAGAAGGAATAACACAGAATATAGAATACGGAATGGAGAATATAGAAGGTAGAATATAGAATGAAGAAAGCAATATATAGAATATAGTATAGAGAATATAGAAACCAGAATTTAGAAATGGAATGCAGAACAGAGAAATTAGAATATAGAATACAGAATACTGAATAAAGATTTTAGAATATAGAATGTAGAACACAGAATATAGAATATAGAATAGGGAATGCAGAACATAGTACGTAGAATACAGAATGAAGAACACAAATATAGAATATAGAATAGTTAATATAGAATCCAGAAATTAGAACACGGATTTCAGAACACAGAATTTAGAATATAGAACCTAGAATACTTAATATAAAATTTAGAATACACAATGTAGAACACAGAATATAGAATATAGAATAGAGAATATAGAATCCAGAATTTAGAACATGGAAAGCCAAACACAGAATTTAGAATATTGAATACAGATTACTGAATATAGGATTTAGAATATAGAATGTAGAACACAGAATTTAGAATATAGAATAGAGAATACTGCAAATAGAATTTAGAATATAGAATTTTGAGCTCAGAATATAGAATATAGAATAGAGTAAAAAGAACCCAGAATTCAGAACATGGAATGCAGAACACAGAATTTAGAGTATATAATACAGAATACTGAATATAGAATTTAGAACATGGAATGCAGAACCCAAAATTTAGAATATAAAATACAGAATACTGAATATAGATTTTAGAACATGGAATGCATAACCCAGAGTATAGAAATTACATTACAGAATACTGAGTATACAATTTAGAATATAGAATGTAGAACACAGAATATAGAATATAGATTACGTAATGCAGAATATAGACTACAGAATATAGAATTTAAACACAGAATATAGAATATGGAAAAAAGAATACAAAACCCAGAATTGAAAAAATGGAATGCAGAACAGAGAATTAAGAATCTAGAGCACAGAACACTGAATAAAGAATTTAGAATCTAGAATGTAGAACACAGAATATAGAATATAGAATACGGAATGCAGAAAAGAGAATATAAAATATAGAATATAGAATGATGAACACAAAATATAGAATAGAGAATATAGAACCCAGAAATTAGAACATGGAATGTAAAACACAGAATTTAGAATATAAAATACAGAATACTGAATATCGAATTTAGAATATAGAATGTAGAACACAGAATATAGAAAATAGAATAGAGAATATAGAACTCACAATTTAGAACATGAAATGCAGAACACAGAATTTAGAATGTAGAATACAGAATACTGAATATAGAATTTGGAATATAGAATGTAGAACACAGAATATAGTATATAGAATACGGAATGCAGAATAGAGAATATAAAATATAGAATATAGAATGATGAACACAAAATATAGAATAGAGAATAGAGAATATAGAAACCAGAATTTAGAACATGGAATGTAGAACACAGAATTTAGAATATAAAATACAGAATACTGAATATCGAATTTAGAACATGGAATGCAGAGCACAGAATTTAGAATATAGAATATAGAATACTTAATATAGAATTTAGAATATAGAATGTACAACACATAATATAGAATATACAATAGAGAATATAGAACCCAGAATTTAGAAAATAGAATGCAGAACACAGAATTAAGAGTATAGTATACAGAATACTGAATATACAATTTAGAATATAGAATGAAAGACACAGAGTATAGTATATAGAAAACGGAATACTGAACATACAATTTAGAATATAGAATGTAGAACACGCAATATAGAATATAGAATACGGAATGCAGAATATAGAATACAGAATATAGAATGTTAAACACTGAATATAGAAATAGGAATACAGAATACAGAACCCAGAAATTAGAACATGGAATGCAGAACACAGAATTTAGAATATAAATACAGAATACTGAATATCGAATTTAGAATATACAAAGTAGAAAACAGAATATAGAAAATAGAATAGAGAATATAGAACCCACAATTTAGAACATGGAATGAAGAACACAGAATTTTGAATGTAGAATACAGATTACTGAATATAGAATTTAGAATATAGAATGTAGAACACAGAATATAGAATATAGAATACAGAATGCAGAATAGAGAATATAAAATATAGAATATAGAATGATGAACACAAAATATAGAATATAAAATAGAGACTATAGAACCCAGAATTTATAACATGCAATTTAGAACCCAGAATTTACAATATAAAATACAGAATACTGAATATCGAATTTAGAATATAGAATGTAGAACACAGAATATGGAATGTAGAATACGGAAAGCAGAATATAGAATACAGAATATAGAATGTAGAATACAGAATATAGAATATGGAAAACAGAATACATAACCCAGAATTTAGAACATGGAATTCAGAACACAGAATTAAGAATATAGCATACAGAATACTGAATATAGAATTTAGAACATAGAATGCAGTATACAGAATTATGAATATAGAATGCAGAATACTGTATATAGAATTTATAAACAGGAATGCAGAACGCAGAATATAGAAAATAGAATAAAGAATACTGAATATAGAATTGAGAATATATATTGAATAACACAGAATATAGATTATAGACTACTGAATGGAGAATATAGAAGGTAGAATAATGAATGAAGAACAGAAAATATAGAATATAAAATAGAGGATATAGAACCCAGATTTAGAAATGGAATGCAGAACATAAAATATACAATATAGAATACAGAATAGTGAATAAATATTTTAAAATATAGAATGTAGAACACAGAATTTAAAATATAGAAAAGGAAATGCAGAATACAGTATGTAGAATACAGAATAAAAAACAAAAATATAGAATATAGAATAGTGAATATAGAACCCAGAACATAGAACACGGAAGGAAGAACACAGAATTTATGATATAGAATACAGAATACATAATATAAAATTTAGAATGTAGAATGTAGAACACAGAATATAGAATATAGAATACGGAACACAGAATATAGAATGTAGAACACAGAATATAGAATTTTAAATAGATTATATGGAAACCAAAATTTAGAACATGGAATGCAGAACACAGTATTAAGAATATAGAATACAGAATACTGAATATAGAATTTAGAATATAGAATGTAGAACACAGAATATAGAATACGACATGCAGAATATTGAATACAGAATAAAGAATATAGAACACAGAATATAGAATATGGAAAACAGAATATTGAACCAAGAATATAGAACATGGAATGCAGAACACAGAATTTAAAATATAGAATGCAGAATACAGAATATAGAATTTAGAATATAGAATGCAGAACACAGAATATAGAATATAGAATACGGAAGGCAGAATATAGAATACAGGATATAGAATGTAGAATACAGAATATAGAATATGGAAAACAGAATACAGAACCCAGAATTTAGAGTATGGAATGCAACACAGAATTTACAATATAGAATACAGATTACTGAATATAGAATTTACAACATAGAATGCAGAACCCAGAATTTAGAATATAGAACACAGAATACTGAATATAGAATTTAGAATACAGAAAGTGGAACACAGAATATAGAATATAGAATATAGAATACAGATTATAGAACACAAAGCTTAGAAAATGGAATGCAGTACACAGATTTTAAAATATAGAATACCGAATACTGAACATAGAATATGAATATACAATATAGAACACAGAATTTAGATTATAGGATTCCGAATACTGAAAATAGAATATAAATATACAATTTAAACACAGAATATAGAATATAGAATAGAGATTATAGAACACAAAATTTAGAACATGGAATGCAGAACACAGAATTAAGAATATGGAATGCACAATACTGTATATAAATTTAGAATATAGAAGGAATAACACAGAATATAGAATACGGAATGGAGAATATAGAAGGTAGAATATAGAATGAAGAAAGCAATATATAGAATATAGTATAGAGAATATAGAAACCAGAATTTAGAAATGGAATGCAGAACAGAGAAATTAGAATATAGAATACAGAATACTGAATAAAGATTTTAGAATATAGAATGTAGAACACAGAATATAGAATATATAATAGGGAATGCAGAACATAGTACGTAGAATACAGAATGAAGAACACAAATATAGAATATAGAATATTTAATATAGAATCCAGAAATTAGAACACGGATTTCAGAACACAGAATTTAGAATATAGAACTTAGAATACTTAATATAAAATTTAGAATACACAATGTAGAACACAGAATATAGAATATAGAATAGAGAATATAGAATCCAGAATTTAGAACATGGAAAGCCAAACACAGAATTTAGAATATTGAATACAGATTACTGAATATAGGATTTAGAATATAGAATGTAGAACACAGAATTTAGAATATAGAATAGAGAATACTGCAAATAGAATTTAGAATATAGAATTTTGAGCTCAGAATATAGAATATAGAATAGAGTAAAAAGAACACAGAATTCAGAACATGGAATGCAGAACACAGAATTTAGAGTATATAATACAGAATACTGAATATAGAATTTAGAACATGGAATGCCGAACACAGAATTTAGAATATAGAATACAGAATACTGAATATAGAATTTAGAACATGGAATCCAGAACCCAGAATTAAGAATATAAAATACAGAATAATGAATATAGATTTTAGAACATGGAATGAAGAACCCAGAGTATAGAATTTACATTACGGAATACTGAATATACACTTCAGAATATAGAATGTAGAACACAGAATATAGAATATAGATTACGTAATGCCGAATATAGACTACAGAACATAGAATGTAGAACACAGAATATAGAATATGGAAAAAAGAATACAAAACCCAGAATTGAAAACATGGAATGCAGAACACAGAATTAAGAATATAGACTACAGAATACTGAATATAGAATTTATAATATAGAATTTAGAACACAGAATTTAGAATACAGATAAAGAATACTGAATATAGAATTTCGAATATAGAATGTAGAACACAGAATATAGAAAATCGAATAGAGTATATAGAACCCAGAATTTAGAACATGGAATGCAGAACACAGAATAAAGAATATAGAATACAGAATACTGAATATCGAATTTAGAATATACAATGTAGAACACAGAATATAGAATACAGAATACAGAAAACTGAATACAGAATTTAGAATATGGAATGCAGAACACAGAATTAAGAATATAGAATAAAGAATATAGAACCCAAAATTTAGAACATGGAATGCAGAACACAGAATTTAAAGTATAGAATAATGAATACTGAATATAGAATATGAATATACAATATAGAACCCAGAAGTTAGAATATAGAATACATAAAACTGAATATAGGATTTAGAATATACAATGTAGAACCAAGAATATAGAATATAGAATACAGAATGCAGAATATAGAACAGAATATAGAAAGTAGAACACAGAATATAGAATATTGAATAGAGTATATGGAACACAAAATTTAGAACATGGAATTCAGAACACAGAATTTAGAATATAGAATACAGAATACTGAATATAGAATTTAGAATATAGAATGTTGAACACAGAATATAGAATATAAAAAACGTAATGCAGAATATAGAATACAGAATATAGAATGTAGAACACAGCATATAGAATATGGGAAACAAAATACAAAAGTCAGAATTGAGAACATGGAATGCAGAACACAGCATATAGAATATAGTATACAGAATACAGAATATAGAATTTAGAATAGACAATGTAGAACACAGAGTATGGAATGTAGAATACGGAATGCAGAATATTGAATATAGAATATAGAATATAGAACACAGAATTTAGAATATGGAAAACAGAATATAGAACCCAGAATAAAGAACATGTAATGCAGAACACAGAATTTATAATATAGAATACAGAATACTGAATATAGAATTTAGATTATAGAACGCAGAACACAGAATATAGAATATAGAATACAGAATACTGAATATAGAATTTAGAATATAGAATGTAGAACACAGAGTATAGAATATAGAATACGGAATACTGAATATACAATTTAATATATAGAATGTAGAACACAGAATATGAAATGTATAATACGGAATGCAGAATATTGAATAGAGAATATAGAATATAGAACACAGTATTTAGAATATGGAAAAAAGAATATAGAACCCAGAATTTACAACATGGAATGCAGAACACAGAATTTAGAATATAGAATACAGATTATTGAATATAGAAATTAGAATATAGATTGTAGAACACAGAATTTAGATTATAGTGTACAGAATACTGAATATAGTATTTAGAATATAGAATGTAGAACACAGAATATAGAATATAGAATACAGAATATAGAAAACAAAATTTAGAACATTGAATGCAGAACACAGAATTTAGAAAATAGAATACGGAATACTGAATATAGAATATGAATATAAAATGTAGAACACAGAATTTAGAATATAGAATACAGAATACTGAATATAGAATTTAGAATATACAATGTAGAACACAGAATATAGAATATAGAATACAGAAATCTGAATACAGAATTTAGAATGAGGAATGCAGGACACAGAATTTAGAATATAAATACAGAAAACTTAATAGAGAATTTAGAATATAGAATGTACAACACACAATATAAAATATACAATAGAGAATATAGAACACAGAATTTACATCATGGATTACACAACACCGAATTTAAAATATAGAATACCGAATACTGAACATAGAATATGAATATACAATATAGAACCCAGAACTTAGAATATAGAATACATAATACTGAATATAGGATTTAGAATATACAATGTAGAACCGAGAATATAGAATATAGAATACGGAATGCAGAATACAGTATACAGAATATAGAATGTAGAACACAGAATTTAGAATATGGAAAACAGGATATAGAACCCAGAATATAGAACATGGAATGCAGAACACAGAATTTAAAATGTACAATACAGAATACTGAATATCGAATTTAGAATATAGAACGCAGAACACAGAATATAGAATATAGAATACGGAATGCAGAATATAGAATACAGAATATAGAATGTAGAACACAGAATATAGAATATGGAAAACATAATACAAAACCCAGAATTGATGACATGTAATGCAGAACACAGAATTTGGAATATAAAATACAGAATACTTAAAATAGAATTTAGAATATTGAATGTAGAACACAGAATTTAGAATATACAATACAGATTACTGAATATAGAATTTAGAATATAGAATGTAGAACACAGAATTTGGAATATAGAATACAGAATACTGAATATAGAATTTAGAATATAGATTGTATAACACAAAATATAGAATATAGAGTACAGAATATAGAACCCAAAATTTAGAACCTGGAATGCAGTACACAGAATTTAGAATATTGAATACCGAATACTGAATATAGAATATGAATATCCAATTTAGAACACAGAATTTAGAGTATAGAATACAGAATACTGAATATAGAATTAAGACTATACAATGTAGAACACAAAATATAGAATATAGAATACGGAATTCAGAATATTGAATACAGAATGTGGAATGTAGAACACAGAATATAGAATACGGCATGCAGAATATACAATACAGATTATAGAATGCAGAACACAGAATATAGAATATAGAATACGGAATGCAGAATATAGGATACAGAAAATAAAATATAGAACACAGAATATAGAATATGGAAAACAGAATACAAAACAGAGAATTGAGAATATGGACTGCAGAACACATAATTAAGAATATTCAATACAGAATACTGAATATAGAATTTTGAATATACAATGTAGAACAGAGAATTTAGATATATAATAAAGAATACTGAATATAGAGTTTAGAATATAGAATGTAGAACACAGAATATAGAATAGAGAATTGAGAACCCAGAATTTAGAACATGGAATGCAGAACACAGAATTTAGAATATAGAATACAGAATACTGAATATAAAATTTAGAACATAGAATGTAGAACACAGAATATAGAATACGGCATGCAGAATATACAATACAGAATAGTGAATGCACAAAATAGAATATAGAATATGGAACACAGAATACAGAACTCAGAATTTAGAACATGGAATGCAGAACACAGAATTTAAAATATAGTATACAGAATACTGAATAAAGAATTAGAACTTACAATGCAGAACACAGAATTAAGATTATATAATGCAGAATTCTGTATATAGAATTTATAAACAGGAATGCAGAAAAAAGAACTTAGAAAATAGAATACAAAATAAAGAATATAGAATTTAGAATATATAATAAATAACACAGAATATAGAATATAGACTACGGAATGGAGAATATAGGAGGTAGAATAAGGAATGACGAACACAAAATATAGAATAGAGAATAGAGAACCCAGAATTTAGAAATGGAATGCAGAACATAGAATTTAGAATACAGAATACTGAATACTGAATAAAGATTTTAGAATATAGAATGTAGAACATATAATATAGAATATAGAATAATAAATGCAGAATATAGTATGTAGAATACAGAATGAAGAACACAAATATAGAATAGAGAATATTGAATATAGAACCCAGAACTTAGAACACGGAATGCAGAACAAAGAATTTAAAATATAGAATACAGAATACTTAAAATAAAATTTAGAATATAGAGTGTAGAACACAGAATATAGAATATAGAATACGGAATCCGGAATATAGAATGTAAAATATAGAATATAGAATGATGAACACAAAATATAGAATATAGAATAGGAGAATATAGAACCCAGAATTTAGAACATGCAATTTAGAACACAGAATTTAGAATATAAAAACAGAATACTGAATATCGAATTTAGAATATAGAATGTAGAACACAGAATATGGTATGTAGAATACGGAAAGCAGAATATAGAATACAGAATATAGAATGTAGAAAAGAGAATATAGAATATGGAATACAGAATACATAACCCAGAATTTAGAACATGGAATTCAGAACACAGAATTTAGAATATAGTATAAAGAATACTGAATATAGAATTTAGAACATAGAATGCAGTACACAGAATTAAGAATATAGAATGCAGAATACTGTATATAGAAATTATAAACAGGAATGCAGAACACAGAATATAGAAAATAGAATAAAGAATACTGAATATAGAATTGAGAATATATATTGAATAACACAGAATATAGATAATAGAATACTGAATGGAGAATATAGAAGGTAGAATAAAGAATGAAGAACACAAAATATAGATTATAAAATGGAGAATATAGAACCCAGAATTTAGAAATGGAATGCAGAACATAAAATATACAATATAGAATACAGAATACTGAATAAATATTTTAGATTATAGAATGTAGAACACAGAATATAGAATATAAAATAGGAAATGCAGAATAGAGTATGTAGAAAACAGAATGAAAAACAAAAATATAGAATATAGAATAGTGAATATAAACCCAGAACACAGAACACGGAATGCAGAACACAGAATTTAGAATACAGAATACAGAATACTTAATATAAAATTTAGAATGTAGAATGTAGAACACAGAATATAGAATAAAGAATACTTAATACAGAATATAGTATACAGAATATAGAATATTGAATATAGAATATAGAATACAGATTATAGAACCCAAAGTTTAGAACATGGAATGCAGTACACAGAATTTAAAATATAGAATACCGAATACTGGACATAGAATATGAATATACACTATAGAACACAGAATTTAGAATATAGGATACCGAATACTGAATATAGAATATAAATATACAATTAGGAACACTGAATAGAGAATAGAGAATATAGAACACAAAATTTAGAACATGGAATGCAGAACACAGAATTAAGAATATGGAATGCACAATACTGTATATAGAATTTAGAATATTGAATGATTAAAACAAAATTTAAAATATAGAATACGGAATGGAGAATATAGAAGGTAGAATATAGAATGAAGAACACAATATATAGAATATAGTATAGAGAATATAGAACCCAGAATTTAGAAATCGAATGCAGAACAGAGAATATAGAATATAGAATAGGGAATGCAGAACATAGTACGTAGAATACAGAATGAAGAACACAAATATAGAATATAGAATAGTGAATATAAAAACCAGAAATTAGAACACGGAATTCAGAACACAGAATTTACATTATAGAACACAGAATAATTAATATAAAATTTAGAATACACAATGTAGAACACAGAATATAGAATATAGAATAGAGAATATAGAATCCAGAATTTAGAACATGGAATGCCAAACACAGAATTTAGAATATTGATTACATATTACTGAATATAGAATTTAGAATATAGAATGTAGAACACAGAATTTAGAATATAGAATAGAGAATACTGAAAATAGAATTTAGAATATAGAATTTTGAGCTCAGAATATAGAATACAGAATAGAGTTTATTGAACCCAGAATTTAGGAGAAGGAATGCAGAACACAGAATTTAGAGTATATAATACAGAATACTGAATATAGAATTTAGAACATGGAATGCCGAACACAGAATTCAGAATATAGAATACAGAATACTGAATATAGAATTTAGAACATAGAATGCGGAACACAGAATTTCGAATACAGAATACAGAATACTGAATATAGAATTTAGAACATAGAATGCGAAACACAGTATTTAGAATATAGAATACAGAATACTGAATACAGAATTTAGAACATGGAATGCAGAAACCAGAATTTAGAATATAAAATACAGAATACTGAATATAGATTTTAGAACATGGAATGCATAACACAGAGTATAGAAATTACATTACGGAATACTGAATATACAATTTAGAATATAGAAAGTAGAACACAGAATATAGAATATAGAATAAGAAATGCAGAATATAGAATATAGAATACAGAATATAGAATGATGAACACAAAATATAGAATAGAGAATAGAGAATAGAGGACCCAGAATTTATAACATGGAATGTAGAACACAGAATTTAGAATATAGAATACAGAATACTGAATATCGAATTTAAAATATAGAATGTAGAACACAGAATATACAATATGGCATGCAGAATATACAATACAGTATATAGAATGTAGAACACAGAATATAGAATATGGGAAACAGAATGCAGAACCCAGAATTTAGGACATGGAATGCAGAACAAAGGATTAAGAAAATAGAATGCAGAATACTGAATATAGAATTTAGAATGAAGAATGTATAACACAGAATATAGTATATAGACTAATGAATGGAGAATATAGAGGGTAGAATATATAATGAAGAACACAAAATATAGTATATAGTATAGAGAATATAGAACCCAGAATTTAGAAAAGGAATGCAGAACACAGAATATAGAATATGGAAAACAGAATACAGAACTCAGAATTTAGAACATGGGATGCAGAACACAGAATTTAGAGTATAGAATAAAGAATACTAAATATAGAATTTAGAGTATAGAATGCATAAAACAGAATATACAATATAGTATACGGAATGCAGAATATAGAATACACAATATAGAATGAAGAACACACAAATTAGAATATGGAAAATATAATACAAAACCCAGAATTCAGGACATGGAATGCAGAACACAGAATTAAGAATATAGAATCCAGAATACTGAATATAGAATTTAGAACATAGAATGCAGAACACAGAATTTATTATATAGAATACAGAATACTGAATATAGAATTTAGAACATGGAATGCAGAACACAGAATTTAGAATATATAATACAGTAAACTGAATATATAATTTAGAATATAGAATGTACAACACATAATATAGAATATACAATAGAGAATATAGAACCCAGAATATAGAAAATAGAATGCAGAACACAGAATTTAGAGTATAGTATACAGAATACTGAATATAAAATTTAGAATATAGAATGAAAGACACAGTGTATAGTATATAGAAAACGGAATACTGAATATACAATTTAGAATATAGAATGTAGAACACACAATATAGGGTATAGAATACGGAATGCAGAATATAGAATACAGAATATAGAATGTTAAACACTGAATATAGAAATAGAAATACAGAATACAAAACCCAGAATTTAGAACCTGGAATGCAGAGCATAGAATTTAAAATATAGAATACCGAATACTGAATATAAAATTTAGAATATAGAATATAGAACACAGAATATGGAATGTAGAATACGGAGTGCAGAATATTGAACACAGAATATAGAATATAGAACACAGAATTTAGAATATTGAAAACAGGATATAGAACCCAGATTATAAAACCTGGAATGCAGAACACAGAATTTAAAATATAGAATACAGAATACTGAATATCGAATTTAGAATATAGAACGCAGAACACAGAATATAGTATATAGTATACGGAATGTAGAATATAGGATACAGAATATAGAATGTAGAACAAAGAATATAGAATATAGAATAGAGTATATGGAACACAAAATATAGAACATAAAATTCAGAACACAGAGTTTAGAATATAGTATACAGAATACTGACTATACAATTTAGAATATAGAATGCAGAACACAGAATTTAGAATATAGAATGCAGAATACTGAATAAAGAATTTATAAACAGAAATGCAAAACAGAATTTAGAATACAGAATACAGAATATAGAATTTAGAATATAGAACGTATAACACAGAATATAGAGTATAGAATACAGAATGCAGAATATAGAATACAGAATATAGAATTTAGAACACAGAAAATAGAATATGGAAAACATAATACAAAACCCAGAACTGAGGACATGGAATGAAGAACACAGAATTTAGAATACAGAATAGAGAATACTGAATATAGAATTTAGAACATAGAATGCAGAACCCAGAATTTAGAATATAGAATAAAGAATACCGAATATAGGATTTAGAACATGGAATGCAGAACACAGAATTTCGAATGTAGAATAAGGAATGCAGAATATAGAATACAGAATACAGAATATGGAAAACAGAATACATAACCCAGAATGTACAACATGGAATTCAGAAAACAGAATTTAGAATATAGAATACAGAATGCTAAATGTAGAATTTAGAATATAGAATGTAGAACACAGAACTTAGAATAGAGAAAAAAGAATACTGCATATAAAATTTAGAATATAGAATGTAGAACACAGAATATAGAAAATAGAACAGAGAATATAGAACCCATAATTTAGAACATGGAATGCAGAACACAGAATTTAGAAAGTAGAATACAGAATACTGAATATAGAATTTAGAATATAGAATGTAGAACACAGAATATAGAATATAGAATACGGAATGCAGAATAGAGAATATAAAATATAGAATATAGAATGATGAACACAAAATATAGAATAGAGAATATAGAACCCAGAATTTAGAACATGGATTGCAGAACACAGAATTTAGAATATAAAATACAGAATACTGAATATCGAATTTAGAATATAGAATGTAGAACACAGAATATAGAAAATAGAATAGAGAATATAGAACCCACAATTTAGAACATGGATTGCAGAACACAGAATTTAGAAAATAAATTACAGAATACTGAATATCGAATTTAGAATATAGAATGATGAACACAAAATATAGAATATAAAATAGAGACTATAGAACCCAGAATTTAGAACATGCAATTTAGAACACAGAAATTAGAATATAAAATACAGAATACTGAATATCGAATTTAGAATATAGAATGTAGAACACAGAATATGGTATGTAGAATACGGAAAGCAGAATATAGAATACAGAATATAGAATGTAGAATAGAGAATATAGAATATGGAATACAGAATACATAACCCAGAATTTAGAACATGGAATTCAGAACACAGAATTTAGAATATAGTATACAGAATACTAAATATCGAATTTAGAACATAGAATGAGGTACACAGAATTAAGAATATAGAATGAAGAATACTGTATATAGAATTTATAAACAGGAATTCAGAACGCAGAATATAGAAAATAGAATAAAGAATACTGAATATAGAATTGAGAATATATATTGAATAACACAGAATATAGATTATAGACTACTGAATGGAGAATATAGAAGGTAGAATAAAGAATGAAGAACACAAAATATAGAATATAAAATAGAGAATATAGAACCCAGATTTAGAAATGGAATGCAGAATATAAAATATAGAATATAGAATACAGAATACTGAATAAATATTTTAGAATATAGAATGTAGAACACAGAATATAGAATATAGAAAAGGAAATGCAGAATACAGTATGTAGAATACAGAATAAAAAACAAAAATATAGAATATAGAATAGTGAATATAGAACCCAGAACATAGAAAACGGAATGCAGTATACAGAATTTAGAATATAGAATACAGAATAGATAATATAAAATATAGAATGTAGAATGTAGAACACAGAATATAGAATACGGAATACAGAATATAGAATGTAGAACACAGAATATAGAATATTGAATAGATTATATGGAAACCAAAATTTAAAACATGGAATGCAGAACACAGTATTTATAATATTGAATACAGAATACTGAATAAAGAATTTAGAATATAGAATGTAGAACACATAATATTGAATACGACATGCAGAATATTGTATACAGAATAATGAATATAGAACACAGAATATAGAATATGGAAAACAGAATATTGAACCCAGAATATAGAACATGGAATGCAGAACACAGAATTTAAAATATAGAATGCAGAATACAGAATATAGAATTTAGAATATAGAACGCAGAACACAGAATATAGAATATAGAATACTGAATGCAGAATATAGAATACAGGATATAGAATGTAGAATAAAGAATATAGAATATGGAAAAGAGAAGACAGAACCCAGAATTTAGAGCATGGAATGCAAAACAGAATTTAGAATATAGAACACAGAATACTGAATATAGAATTTAGAATACAGAAAGTAGAACACAGTATATAGAATATAGAATATAGAATACAGATTATAGAACCCAAAGTTTAGAAAATGGAATGCAGTACACAGACTTTAAAATATAGAATACCGAATACTGAACATAGAATATGAATACACAATATAGAACACAGAATTTAGAATATAGGATACCGAATACTGAATATAGAATATAAATATACAATTTAGAACACAGAATATAGAATATAGAATAGAGAATATAGAACACAAAATTTAGAACATGGAATGCAGAACACAGAATTAAGAATATGGAATGCACAATAATATATATAGAATTTAGAATATAGAATGAATAACACAGAATATAGAATATAGAATACGGAATGGAGAATATAGAAGGTAGAATATAGAATGAAGAAAACAATATATAGAATATAGTATAGAGAATATAGAAACCAGAATTTAGAAATGGAATGCAGAACAGAGAAATTAGAATATAGAATACAGAATACTGAATAAAGATTTTAGAATATAGAATGTAGAACACAGAATATACAATATAGAATAGGGAATGCAGAAAATAGTACGTAGAATACAGAATGAATAACACAAATATAGAATATAGAATAGTGAATATAGAACCCAGAAATTAGAACACGGAATTCAGAACACAGAATTTAGAATATAGAACCCAGAATACTTAATATAAAATTTAGAATACACAATGTAGAACACAGAATATAGAATATAGAATAGAGAATAATGAAAATAGAATTTAGAATATAGAATTTTGAGCTCAGAATATAGAATATAGAATAGAGTTTATAGAACCCAGAATTTAGAACATGGAATGCAGAACACAGAATATAGAGTATATAACACAGAATGCTGAATATAGAATTTAGAACATGGAATGCCGAACACAGAATTTAGAATATAGAATACAGAATACTGAATATAGAATTTAGAACATAGAATGCGGAACACAGAATTTCGAATACACAATACAGAATACTGAATATAGAATTTAGAAAATAGAATGTGAAACACAGTATGTAGAATATAGAATATAGAATACTGAATATAGAATTTAGAACATGGAATCCAGAACCCAGAATTTAGAATATAAAATACAGAATACTGAATATAGATTTTAGAACATGGAATGAAAAACCAAGAGTATAGAATTTACATTACGGTATACTGAATATACAATTTAGAATATAGAATGTAGAACACAGAATATAGTATATAGATTACGTAATGCAGAATATAGACAACAGAACATAGAATGTAGAACACAGAATATAGAATATGGAAAAAAGAATACAAAACCCAGAATTGAAAACATGGAATGCAGAACACAGAATTAAGAATATAGACTACAGAATACTGAATATAGGATTTATAATATAGAATGCAGAACACAGAATTAAGAATATAGACTACAGAATACTGAATATAGTATTTATAATATAGAATGTAGAACACAGAATTTAGAATACAGAATAAAGGATACTGAATATAGAATTTCTAATATAGAATGTAGAACACAGAATATAGAAAATCGAATAGAGAATATAGAACCCAGAATTTAGAACATGCAATGCAGAACACAGAATATAGAATATAGAATACAGAATACTGAATATCGAATTTAGAATATACAATGTAGAACACAGAATATAGAATATAGAATACAGAAAACTGAATACAGAATTTAAATATGGAATGCAGAACACAGAATTTAGAATATAAATACAGAAAACTGTATATAGAATTTAGAATATAGAATGTACAACACACAATATAGAATATACAATAGAGAATATAGAACCCAGAATTTAGAACATGGAATGCAGAACACATAATTTAGAATATAGAATAGAGAATACAGTATATAGAATTTAGAACATTGAATGCAGAACACAGAATTTAGAATATAGAATGCAGAATACTGTATATAGAATTTAGAATATAGAATGAATAACACAGAATATAGAATATAGACTACGGAATGGAGAAAATAGAAGGAAGAATATAGACTGAATAACACAAAATATAGAATATAGAATAGAGAACATAGAACCCAGAATATAGAAATGGAATTTAGAACAGAGAATTTAGAATATAGAATACAGAAAACTGAATAAAGATTTTAGAATATAGAATGTAGAACACAGAATATAGAATATAAATAGGGAATGCAGAATATAGTATGTAGAATATAGAATGAAGAACACAAGTATAGAATATACAATAGTGAATATAGAACCCAGAAATTAGAACACGGAATTCAGAACACAGAATTTAGAATATAGAATACATAATATTGGATATAGAATTTAGAACATAGAATGCAGAACACAGAATTTAGAATATAGAATGCAGAATACTGAATATAGATTTTATAAATATTAATGCACAACACAGAATTTAGAATATAGAATGAAGAAAACTGAATAGAGTATTTAGAATATAGAATGAAGAACACAGGATATAGAATATAGAATATAGAATAGAGAACCCAGGATATAGAACATGGAATGCAGAGCACAGAATTTAGAATATAGAACACAGAATACTGAATATAACTTTAGAATATAGAATATAGAACACAGAGTATAGAATATAGAATACGGAATACTGAATATACAATTTAGAATATAGAATGTAGATCACAGAATATAGAATATAGAATACGGAATGCAGAGTATAGAATACAGAACATAGAATGTAGAACACAGAATATAGAATATGGAAAACAGAATACAAAATAAACAATTGAAAACATGGAATGCACAACACATAATTAAGAATATAGAATACAGAATACTGAATACAGAATTTAGAATACAGAATGTAGAACAGAGAATTTAAAATATAGCATATAGTAAGCTGAATATAGAATTTAGAATACAGAATATAGAACACAGAATATAGTATATAGAATATAGAATACAGATTATAGAACACAAAGTTTAGAACATGGAATGCTGTAAACAGAATTTAAAATATAGAATACCGAATTCTGAACTTAGAATATGAATATACAATATAGAACACAGAATTTAGAATATAGGATACCGAATACAGAATATAGATTATAAATATACAATTTAGAACACAGAATATAGAATATGGAATACAGAATATTGAACACAAATTTAGAACATGGAATGCAGAACACAGAATTAAGAATATAGAGTACAGAATACTGAATATAGAATTTAGAATATAGATTTAAGAACATAGAATTTAGAATACAGAATAAAGAATGCTGAATATAGATTTTCGAATATAGAATGTAGAACACAGAATATAGAAAATAGAATAGAGAATATAGAATCCAGAATTTAGAACATGCAATGCAGAACACAGAATATAGAATATAGAATACAGAATACTGAATATAGAATTTAGAATATAGAATGTATAACACAGTATATAGAATATACAATACGGAATGCAGAATATAGAATACAGAATATACAATCTAGAACACAGAATATAGAATATGGAAAACATAATACAAAACCCAGAATTGAGAACATGGAACAGAACACAGAATTTAGAATATAGAATACAGAATACTGAATATAGAATACAGAACATAGAATGCAGAACCCAGAATTTAGAATATAGAATACATAATACTGAATATAGGATTTAGAATATACAATGTAGAACCGAGAATATAGAATATAGAATACAGAATGCAGAATATAGAACAGAATATAGAAAGTAGAAAACAGAATATAGAATATTGAATACAGTATATGGAACACCAAATTTAGAACATGGAATGCAAACACAAAATTTAGAATATAGAATACAGAATACTGAATATAGAATTTAGAATATAGAATGTTGAACACAGAATATAGAATATAAAAACGTAATGCAGAATATAGAATACAGAATATGGAATGTAGAACACAGAATATAGAATAAGGGAAACAAAATACAAAAGTCAGAATTGACAGCATGGAATGCAGAACACAGCATTTAGAATAGAGTATACAGAATACTGAATATAGAATTTAGAATAGACAATGTAGAACACAGAATATGGAATGTAGAAGACGGAATGCAGAATATTGAATACAGAATATAGAATATAGAACACAGAATTTAGAATATGGAAAACAGAATATAGAACCCAGAATAAAGAACATGGAATGCAGAACACAGAATTTAAAATATAGAGTACAGAATACTGAATATAGAATTTAGAATATAGAACGCAGAACACAGAATATAGAATATAGAATACAGAATACTGAATATAGAATTTAGAATATAGAATCTAGAACACATAGTATAGAATATAGAATACGGAATACTGAACATACAATTTAAAATATAGAATGTAGAACAAAGAATATGAAATGTATAATACGGAATGCAGAATATTGAATAGAGAATATAGAATGTAGAACACAGAATTTAGCATATGGAAAACAGAATATAGAACCCAGAAATTAGAACATGGAATGCAGAACACAGAATTTAGAATATAGGATACAGATTATTGAATATAGAATTTAGAATATAGATTGTAGAACACAGAATTTAGATTATAGACTACAGAATACTGAATATAGTATTTAGAATATAGAATGTAGAACACAGAATATAGAATATAGAATACAGTATATAGAAATCAAAATTTAGAACATGGAATGCAGAACACAGAATTTAGAAAATAGAAAACGGAATACTGAATATAGAATAGGAATATATAATGTAGAACACAGAATTTAGAATATAGAATACAGAATACTGAATATAGAATTTAGAATATACAATGTAGAACACAGAATATAGAATATAGAATACAGAAAACTGAATACAGGATTTAGAATATGGAATGCAGAACACAGAATTTAGAATATAAATACAGAAAACTTAATATAGAATTTAGAATATACAATGTACAACACACAATATAGAATATACAATAGAGAATATAGAACACAGAATTTACAACATGGATTGCATAACACAGAATTTAAAATATAGAATACCGAATACTGAATATAGAATATGAATATACAATATAAAACCCAGAATTTAGAATACAGAATACATAATACTGAATATAGGATTTAGAATATACAATGTAGAACCGAGAATATAGAATATAGAATACGGAATGCAGAATACAGTATACAGAATATAGAAAGTAGAAAACAGAATTTAGAATATGGAAAACAGGATATAGAACTCAGAATATAGAACATGGAATGCAGAACACAGAATTTAAAATGTACAATACAGAATACTGAATATCGAATTTAGAATATAGAACGCAGAACACAGAATATAGAATATAGAATACGGAATGCAGAATATAGAATACAGAATATAGAATGTAGAACACAGAACATACAATATGGAAAACATAATACAAAATCCAGAATTGAGGAAATGTAATGCAGAACACAGAATTTAGAATATAGAATAGTGAATACTGAATATAGAATTTAGAACATTGAATGCAGAACACAGAATTTAGAATATAGAATGCAGAATACTGTATATAGGATTTAGAATATAGAAAGAAAAACACAGAATATAGAATATAGACTACGGAATGGAGAATATAGAAGGTAGAATATAGACTGAAGAACACAAAATATAGAATATACAATTGAGAATATAGAACCCACAATATAGAAATGGAATGCAGAACAGAGAATTTAGAATATAGAATAGAGAAAACTAAATAAAGTTTTTACAATATAGAATGTAGAACACAGAATATAGAATGTAGAATAGAGAATAGAGAACCCAGGATATAGAACATGGAAAGCAGAACACAGAATTTAGAATATAGAACACAGAATACTGAATATAAATTTAGAATATAGAATATAGAACACAGAGTATAGAATAAAGGATACGGAATAATGAATATACAATTTAGAATATAGAATGTAGAACACAGAATATAGAATATAGAATACGGAATGCAGGATATACAATACAGAACATAGAATGTAGAACACAGAATATAGAATATGGAAAACAGAATACAAAACCCAGAATTGAAAACATGAAATGCACAACAGAGAATTAAGAATACAGAATACAGTATACTGAATATAGGATTTAGAATACAGAGTGTAGAACAGAGAATTAGAACATAGAATATATTATACTGAATATAGAATATAGAATATAGAATATAGAACACAGAATATAGAAAATTGAATAGAGAATATAGAACCCAGAATATAGAACATGGGAAACAGAACACAGAATTTAGAATATAGAATACAGAATACTGAATATAGAATTTAGAATATACAATGCAGAACGCAGAATATAGAATATACAATACGGAATGCATAATATAGAATATAGAATATAGAATGATGAACACGAAATATAGAATATGCAATAGAGAATATAGAACCCAGAATTTAGATCATGGAATTCAGAACACAGAATTTAGAATATAGAATACAGAATACTGAATATCGAATTTGAATATAGAATGTAGAACACAGAATTTGGTATGTAGAATACGGAATGCAGAATATTGTATTCAGAATATAGAATTTAGAACACAAAATATAGAATATGGAATACAGAATAAAGAACACAGAGTGTAGATCATGGAATGCAGAACACAGAATTTAGAGTATATAATACCGAATACTTAATATAAAATTTAGAATATAGAATGTAGAATACAAAATATGGAATGTAGAATACGGAATGCAGAAAATTGAATACAGATTATAGAATGTAGAACACAGAATTTAGAATATGGAAAAAAGAATATAGAACCCAGAATTTAGAATATGGAATGCAGAACACAAAATTAAGAATATAGAATACAGATTACTGAATATAGAATTTAGAATATAGAATGTAGAACACAGAATTTAGTATATAGAATACATAATACTGAATATAGGATTTAGAATATACAATGTAGAACCAAGAATATAGAATACAGAATACAGAATGCAGAATATAGAACAGAATATAGAAAGTAGAACACAGAACATAGAATATTGAATAGAGAATATAGAACCCAGAATTTTGAACATGGAATGTAAAACACAGAATTTAGAATATAGAATACAGAATATTGAATATCGAATATAGAATATAGAATGTAGAACACAGAATTTGGTATGTAGAATACGGAATACAGAATATTGAATCCAGAATATAGAATGTAGAACACAAAATATAGATTATGGAAAACAGAATACAGAACCCAGAATTTAGATCATGGAATGCAGAACACAGAATTTAGAATACAGAATACAGTATAATGAAAATAGAATTTACTATATAGAATGTAGAACAAAAATACAGAATACGGCATGCAGAATATACAATACAGAATAGAGAATGCAGAACACAGAATATAGAATATGGAAAACATAAAAAAAAGCTCAGAATTTAGAACATGGAATGCAGAAAACAGAATTTAAAATATAGTATACCGAATACTGAATATAGAATTTAGATCATAGAATGCAGAACACAGAATTAAGAATATTGAATGCAAAATACTGTATACAGAATTTATAAACAGGAATGCAGGACGCAGAATTTAGAAACGAGAATAAAGAATACTGAATATAGAATTTAGAATATATAATATATAACACAGAATATAGAATATAGACTACGGAATAGAGAATATAGGAGGTAGAATAAGGAATGAAGAACACAACATATAGAATAGAGAATAGAGAATATAGAACCCAGAATTTAGAAATGGAATGCAGAACCCATTATTTAGAGTATAGAATACTGAATACTGAATATAGAATTTTTTATATACAATGTAGAACACAGAATATAGAATATGGGAAACAAAATACAAAAGTCAGAATTGAGAGCATGGAATGCAAAACACAGCATTTAGAATATAGTATACAGAATACTGAATATAGAATTTAGAATATACAATGTAGAACACAGGGTATGGAATGTAGAATACGGAATGCAGAATATTGAATACAGAATATAGAATATAGAACACAGAATTTAGAATACGGAAAACAGAATATAGAACCCAGAATAAAGAACATGGAATGCAGAACACAGAATATAAAATATAGAATACAGAATACTGAATATAGAATTTAGAATATAGAACGCAGAACACAGAATATAGAATAAGAATACAGAATACAGAATATAGAATTTAGAATATAGAATGTAGAACACAGAGAATAGAATAAAGAAAACGGAATAATGAATATACAATTTAGAACAAAGGATGTAGAACACACAATATGAAATGTATAATACGGAAATCAAAATATTGAATACAGAATATAGAATGTAGAACACAGAATTTAGAATAGGGAAAACAGAATATAGAACCCAGAATTTAGAACATGGAATGCAGAACACAGAATATAGAATATAGAATAAAGATTATTGAATATAGAATTAGGATATAGATTGTAGAACACAGAATTTAGATTATAGAATACAGAATAATGAATATAGTATTTAGAATATAGAATGTAGAACACAGAATATAGAATATAGAATACAGAAAACTGAATACAGAATTTAGAATATGGAATGCAGAACACAGAATTTAGAATATAAATACAGAAAACTGAACATAGAATTTAGCATATAGAATGTACAACACACAATATAGAATATACAATAGAGAATATAGAAACCAGAATTTAGAACTTGGAAAACAGAACAGAGAATTTAGAATATAGAATAGAGAATACTGTACATAGAATTTAGAACATTGAATGCAGAACACAGAATTTAGAATATAGAATGCAGAATAATGTATATAGAATTTAGAATATAGAATGAATAACACAGAATATAGAATATAGACTACGGATGGAGAAAATAGAAGGTACTATATAGACTGAATAACACAAAATATAGAATATAGAATAGACAATATAGAACACAGAATATAGAAATGGATGCAGAACAGAGAATTTATAATATAGAATACAGAAAACTGAATAAAGATTTTAGAATATAGAATGTAGAACACAGAATATAGAATATAGAAAAGGGAATGCAGAATATAGTATGTAGAATATAGAATGAAGAACACAAGTATAGAATATAGAATAGTGAATATAGAACCCAGAACTTAAACACCGAATGCGGAACACAGAATTTAGAATATAGAATACATAATACTGAATATAGAATTTAGAACATTGAATGCAGAACACAGAATTTAGAATATAGAATGTAGAAAACTGAATAGAGTATTTAGAATATAGAATGAAGAACACAGAATATAGAATAAAAAATAGATAATAGAGAACCCAGGATATAGAACATGGAATGCAGAGCGCAGAATTTAGAATATAGAACACAGAATACTGAATATAAATTTAGAATATTGAATATAGAACACAGAGTATAGAACATAGAATACGGAATACTGAATATACAATTTCGAATATAGAATGTAGAACACAGAATATAGAATATAGACTACGGAATGCAGAATATAGAATACAGAACATTGAATGTAGAACACAGAATATAGAATATAGAAAACAAAATACAAAACCCAGAATTGAAAACATGGAATGCACAACAAAGAATTAAGATTATAAAATACAGAATACTGAATATAGAAATTAGAATACAGAATGTAGAACAGAGAATTTAAAATATAGAATATAGTGTGCTGAATATAGAATTTAGAATATAGAATGTAGAACACAGAATATAGAAAATAGAATAGAGAATATAGAACACATAATTTATAACATGGAATGCAGAACACAGAAATTCGAATATAGAATACAGTATACTGAATATAGAATTTAGAATATTGAATGTAGAACACAGAATATAGAATATAGAATACGGAATGCAGAATATAAAATATAGAATATAGAATGATGGACACAAAATATAGAATATAGAATAGAGAATATAGAACCCAGAATTTAGAACATGGAATGTAAAACACAGAATTTAGTATATAGAATACATAATACTGAATATCGAATTTAGAATATAGAATGAAGAACACAGAATTTGGTATGAAGAATACGGAATGCAAAATATTGAATACAGAATATAGAATATAGAACACAATATATAGAATATGGAAAACAGGATACAGAACCCAGGATAAAGATCATGGAATGCAGAACACAGAATTTAGAGTATATAGTACCGAATACTGAATATGAAATTTAGAATATACAATGTAGAATACAGAATATGGAATGTAGAATACGGAATGCAGAATATTGAATATCAGAATATAGAATGTAGAGCACAGAATTTAGCATATGGAAAACAGAATATAGAACCCAGAATATAGAACATGGAATGCACAACACGAAATTTAGAATATAGAATACAGAATACTGAATATAGAATTTAGATTATATAATGTAGAACACAGAATTTAGAATATAGAATACAGAATAATGAATATAGAATTTAGATTATACAGTGTAGAACACAGAATAGAGAATATAGAATACAGAATATAGAACACAAAATTTAGAACATGGAATGCAGAACACAGAATATAAAAAATAGAATAACGAATACTGATTATAGAATATGAATATACAATGTAGAACCCAGAATTTAGAATATAGTATACAGAATACTGAATGTAGGATGTAGAATATACAATGTAGAACCGAGAATATAGAATATAGAATACGGAATGCAGAATATAGTATACAGAATATAGAATGAAGAAAACAGAATATAGTATAGAGAATAGAGTATATAGAACCCAAAATTTAGAACATGGATTGCAGAACACAGAATTTAGAATATAGAATACAGAATACTGAATATAGAATTTACAATATAGAATGTAGAACAAAAATACAGAATACGGCATGCAGAATATACAATACAGAATTGAGAATGCAGAACACAGAATATAGAATATGGAAAACAGAATACAAAACTCAGAATTTAGAACATGGAATGCAGAAAACAGAATTTAAAATATAGTATACCGAATACTGAATATAGAATTTAGAACATAGAATGCAGAACACAGAATTAAGATTATTGAATGCAGAATAATGAATACAGAATTTATAAACAGGAATGCAGAACACAGAATTCAGAAAAGAGAATAAAGATTACTGAATATAGAATTTAGAATATATAATATATAACACAGAATATAGAATATAGACTACGGAAAGGAGAATATGGGAGGTAGAATAAGGAATGAGGAACACAACATATAGAATATAGAATAGAGAATATAGAACCCAGAATTTAGAAATGGAATGCAGAACATAGAATTTAGAATATAGAATACAGAATACTGAATAAAGTTTTTAGTATATAGAATATAGAACACAGAATATAGAATATAAATAGGGAATGCTGAAAATAGTATGCAGAATATAGAACGAAGAACACAAATATAGAATATAGAATAGTGAATATAGAACCCAGAACTAAGAACACGGAATGCAGAACACAGAATTTAGAATATAGAATACAGAATACTTAATATAAAATTTAGAACATAGAATGTTGAACACAGAATATAGAATACGGTATGCAGAATATACAATAAAGTAGAGTGAATGCAGAACACAGAATATAGAATATGGAAAACAGAATACAGAACTCAGAATTTAGAACATGGAATGCAGAACACAGAATTTAAAATATAGAATAGAGAATACTGAATATAGAAATTAGAACTTAGAATGCAGAACACAGAATTAAGATTATATAATGCAGAATTCTGTATATAGAATTTATAAACAGGAATGCAGAAAACAGAACTTAGAATAGAGAATGCAGAATACTGTATATAGAATTTAGAATATAGAATGAATAACTCAGAATATAGAATATAGACTACGGAATGGAGAAAATAGAAGGTAGAATATAGACTGAATAACACAAAATATATAATATAGAATAGAGAATATAGATCCCAGAATATAGAAATGTAATGCAGAATATAGAATTTTGAATACAGAATACAGAAAACTGAATAAAGGTTTTAGAATATAGAATGTAGAACACAGAATATAGAATATAGAATAGGGAATGCAGAATATAGTATGTAGAATATAGAATGAAGAACACAAGTATAGAATATAGAATAGTGAATATAGAAACCAGAACTTAGAACACGGAATGCAGAACACAGAATTAGAATATAGAATACATAATACTGAATATAGAATTTAGAACATAGAATGCAGAACACACAATTTATAATATAGAATGCAGAATACTGAATATAGATTTTATAAACATGAATGCAGAACACAGAATTTAGAATATAGAATGAAGAACACTGAATAGAGTATTTAGAATATACAATGAAGAACACAGAATATAGAATTTAGAATATAGAATAGAGAACCCAGGATATAGAACATGAAATGCAGAGCACAGAATTTAGAATATAGAACACAGAATACTGAATATAAGTTTAGGATATAGAATATAGAACACAGAGTATAGAATATAGAATACGGAATACTGAATATACAATTTAGAATATAGAATGTAGAACACAGAATATTGAATATAGAATACGGAATGCAGAATATAGAATACAGAACATAGAATGAAGAACACAGAATATAGAATATGGAAAACCAAATACAAAACCCAGAATTGAAAACATGGAATGCACAACAGAGAATTAAGAATATAGAACACAGAATACTGAATATAGAATTTAGAATACAGAATGTAGAGCAGAGAATTTAAATATAGAATATAGTATGCTGAATATTGAATTTAGAGTATAGAATGTAGAACACAGAATATAGAAATTAGAATAGAGAATATAGAACCCAGAATTTAGAACATGGATTGCAGAAAACAGAATTTAGAATATAGAATACAGTATACTGAATATAGAATTTAGAATATACAATGTAGAACTCAGAATATAGAATATAGAATACGGAATGCAGAATATAGAATATAGAATATAGAATGACGAACACAAAATTTAGAATATAGAATAGAGAATATAGAACCCAGAATTTAGATCATGGAATGCAGAACACAGTATTTAGAGTATATACTACCGAATACTGAATATGAAATTAAGAATATAGAATGTAGAATGCAGAATATGGAATATAGAATACGGAATGCAGAATATAGAATATAGAATATAGAATGATGAACACAAAATTTAGAATATAGAATAGAGAATATAGAACCCAGAATTTAGAACATGGAATGCAGAACACAGAATTTAAAATATAGAATACCGAATACTGAATATTCAATTTAGAATATAGAATGAAAGACACAGAGTATAGTATATAGAAAACGGAATACTGAATATACAATTTAGAATATAGAATGTAGAACACACAATATAGAATATAGAATACGGAATGCAGAATATAGAATATAGAATATGGAATGATGAACACAAAATTTAGAATATAGAATAGAGAATATAGAACCCAGAATTTAGAACATTGAATGCAGAACACAGAATTTAAAATATAGAATACCGAATACTGAATATTCAATTTAGAATATAGAATGAAAGACACAGAGTATAGTATATAGAAAACGGAATACTGAATATACAATTTAGAATATAGAATGTAGAACACACAATATAGAATATAGAATACGGAATGCAGAATATAGAATATAGAATATGGAATGATGAACACAAAATTTAGAATATAGAATAGAGAATATAGAACCCAGAATTTAGAACATTGAATGCAGAACACAGAATTTAAAATATAGAATACCGAATACTGAATATACAATTTAGAATATAGAATGAAAGACACAGAGTATAGTATATAGAAAACGGAATACTGAATATACAATTTAGAATATAGAATGTAGAACACACAATATAGAATATAGAATACGGAATGCAGAATATAGAATACAGAATATAGAATGTTGAACACTGAATATAGAAATAGGAATACAGAATACAGAACCCAGAAATTAGAACATGGAATGCAGAGCACAGAATTTAAAATATAGAATACCGAATACTGAATATAAAATTTAGAATATACAATATAGAACACAGAATATGGAATGTAGAATACGTAATGCAGTTATTGAACACAGAATATAGAATATAGAACACAGAATTTAGAATATGGAAAACAGGATATAGAACCCAGAATATAGAACATGGAATGAAGAACACAGAATTAAAAATATAGAATACAGAATACTGAATATCGAATTTAGAATATAGAACGCAGAACACAGAAAATAGAATATAGAATACGGAATGCAGAATATAGGATACAGATTATAGAATGTAGAACACAGAATATAGAATATTGAATAGAGTATATGGAACACAAAATTTAGAACATAGAATTCAGAACACAGAGTTTAGAATATAGTATACAGAATACTGACTATATAATTTAGAATAAAGAATGCAGAACAGAGAATTTAGAATATAGAATGCAGAATACTGAATAAAGAATTTATAAACAGGAATGCAAAACAGAATTTAGAATATAGAATACAGAATACAGAATATAGAATTTATAATATAGAACGTATACCACAGAATATAGAGTATAGAATACAAATTGCAGAATATAGAATACAGAATATAGAATGTACAACACAGAAAATAGAATATGGAAATCATAATACAAAACCCAGAAATGAGGACATGGAATGCAGAAAACAGAATTTAGAATACAGAATAGAGAATACTGAATATAGAATTTAGAACATAGAATGCAGAACCCAGAATTTAGAATATAGAATACAGAATACTGAATATAGGATTTAGAACAAGGAATGCAGAACACAGATTATGGAATGTAGAATACGGAATGCAGAATATAGAATACAGAATATAGAATGTAGAATACAGAATATAGAATATGGAAAACAGAATACATAACCCAGAAATTGCTACATGGATATCGGAACACAGAATTTAGAATATAGAATACAGAATACTGAATATAGAATTTAGAATATAGAATGTAGAACACAGAACATAGAATAGAGAATAAAGAATACTGCATATAAAATTTAGAATATAGAATGTAGAACACAGAATATAGAAAATAGAATAGAGAATATAGAACACACAATTTAGAACATGGAATGCAGAACACAGAATTTAGAATATAGAATACAGAATACTGAATATAGAATTTAGAATCTAGAATGTAGAACACAGAATATAGTATATAGAATACGGAATGCAGAATAGAGAATATAAAATATAGAATATAGAATGATGAAAACAAAATATAGAATAGAGAATATAGAACCCAGAAATTAGAACATGGAATGTAAAACACAGAATTTAGAATATAAAATACAGAATTCTGAATATCGAATTTAGAATATAGAATGAAGAACACAGAATATAGAAAATAGAATAGAGAATATAGAACTCACAATTTAGAACATGAAATGCAGAACACAGAATTTACAATGTAGAATACAGAATACTGAATATAGAATTTGGATTATAGAATGTAGAACACAGAATATAGAATATAGAATACGGAATGCAGAATAGAGAATATAAAATATAGAATATAGAATGATGAACACAAAATATAGAATAGAGAATAGAGAATATAGAACCCAGAATTTAGAACATGGAAAGTAGAACACAGAATTTAGAATATAAAATACAGAATACTGAATATCGAATTTAGAATACAGAATGTAGAACAGAGAATTTAAAATATAGAATATACTATGCTGAATATGGAATTTAGAATATAGAATGTAGAACACAGAATATAGAAAATAGAATAGAGACTATAGAACCCAGAATTTAGAACATGCAATTTAGAACACAGAAATTAGAATATAAAATACAGAATACTGAATATCGAATTTAGAATATAGAATGTAGAACACAGAATATGGTATGTAGAATACGGAAAGCAGAATATAGAATACAGAATATAGAATTTAGAATACAGAACATAGAATATAGAAAACAGAATACATAACCCAGAATTTAGAACATGGACTTCATAACACAGAATTTAGAATATAGTATACAGAATACTGAATATAGAATTTAGAACATAGAATGAGGTACACAGGATTAAGAATATAGAATGCAGAATACTGTATATAGTATTTATAAACAGGAATGCAGAACGCAGAATATAGAAAATAGAATAAAGAATACTGAATATAGAATTGAGAATATATATTGAATAACACAGAATATAGATTATAGACTACTGAATGGAGAATATAGAAGGTAGAATAAAGAATGAAGAATACAAAATATATTATATAAAATAGAGAATATAGAACCCAGATTTAGAAATGGAATTCAGAACATAAAATATAGAATATAGAATACAGAATACTGAATAAATATTTTAGAATATAGAATGTAGAACACAGAATATAGAATATAGAAAAAGAAATGCAGAATACAGTATGTAGAATACAGAATAAAAAACAAAAATATAGAATATAGAATAGAGAATATAGAACCCAGAACATAGAACACGGAATGCAGAACACAGAATTTAGAATATAGAATACAGAATACATAATATGAAATTTAGAATGTAGAATGCAGAACACAGAATATACAATATAGAATACGGAATACAGAATATAGAATGTAGAACACAGAATATAGAATATTGAATAGATTACATGGAAACCAATATTTAGAACAAGGAATGCAGAAAACAGTATTTAGAATATAGAATACAGAATACTGAATATAGAATTTAGAATATAGAATGTAGAAAACAGAATATTGAATACGACATGCAGAATATTGAATACAGAATAAAGAATATAGAACACAGAATATAGAATATGGAAAACAGAATATTGAACCCAGAATATAGAACATGGAATGAAGAACACAGAATTTAAAATATAGAATGCAGAATACAGAATATAGAATTTAGAATATAGAACGCAGAACACAGAATATAGAATATAGAATACGGAATGCAGAATATAGAATACAGGAGATAGAATGTAGAATAAAGAATATAGAATATGGAAAACAGAATACAGAACCCAGAATTTAGAGCATGGAATGCAACACAGAATTTACAATATAGAATACAGATTACTGAATATAGAATTTAGAACATAGAATGCAGAACGCAGAATTTAGAATATAGAACACAGAATACTGAATATAGAATTTAGAATACAGAAAGTAGAACACAGAATATAGAATATAGAATATAGAATACAGATTATAGAACCCAAAGTTTAGAAAATGGAATGCAGTACACAGACTTTAAAATATAGAATAACGAATACTGAACATAGAATATGAATACACAAAATAGAACACAGAATTTAGAATATAGGACACCGAATACTGAATATAGAATATATATATACAATTTAGAACACAGAATATAGAATATAGAATAGAGAATAGAGAACACAAAATTTAGAACATGGAATGCAGAACACAGAATTAAGAATATGGAATGCACAATACTGTATATAGAATATAGAATATAGAATGAATAACACAGAATATAGAATATAGAATACGGAATGGAGAATATAGAAGGTAGAATATAGAATGAAGAAAACAATATATAGAATATAGTATAGAGAATATAGAAACCAGAATTTAGAAATGGAATGCAGAACAGAGAAATTAGAATATAGAATACAGAATACTGAATAAAGATTTTAGAATATAGAATGTAGAACACAGAATATTGAATATAGAATAGGGAATGCAGAACATAGTACGTAGAATACAGAATGAAGAACACAAGTATAGAATATAGAATAGTGAATATAGAACACAGAAATTAGAACACGAAATTCAGAACACAGAATTTAGAATATAGAACCCAGAATACTTAATATAAAATTTAGAATACACAATGTAGAACAAAGAATATAGAATAGAGAATAGAGAATATAGAATCCAGAATTTAGAACATGGAAAGCCAAACACAGAATTTAGAATATTGAATACACATTACTGAATATAGGATTTAGAATATAGAATGTAGAACACAGAATTTAGAATATAGAATAGAGAATAATGAAAATAGAATGTAGAATATAGAATTTTGAGCTCAGAATATAGAATATAGAATAGAGTTTATAGAACCCAGAATTTAGAATATGGAATGCAGAACACAGAATATACAATATAGAATACAGAATACTGAATATCGAATTTAGAATATACAATGTAGAATATAGAATATAGAATACAGAAAACTGAATACAGAATTTAGAATATGGAATGCAGAACACAGAATTTAGAATATAAATACAGAAAACTGAATGTAGAATTTAGAATATAGAATGTACAACACACAATATAGAATATACAATAGAGAATATAGAACCCAGAATTTAGAACTTGGAATGCGAAACACAGAAATTAGAATATAGAATAGGGAATAGTATATATAGAATTTAGAACATTGAATGCAGAACACAAAATTTAGAATATAGAATGCAGAATACTGTATATAGAGTTTAGAATATAGAATGAATAACACAGAATATAGAATATATACTACGGAATGGAGAAAATAGAAGTTAGAATATAGACTGAATAACACAAAATATAGAATATAGAATAGAGAACATAGAACCCAGAATATAGAAATGGAATGTAGAACAGAGAATTTCGAATATAGAATACAGAAAACTGAATAATGATTTCAGAATATAGAATGTAGAACACAGAATATAGAATATAAATAGGGAATGCAGAATATAGTATGTAGGATATAGAATGAAGAACACAAGTATAGAATATACAATAGTGAATATAGAACCCAGAACTTAGAACACGGAATTCAGAACACAGAATTTAGTATATAGAATGCATAATAATGAAAATAGAATTTAGAACATAGAATGCAGAACACAGAATTTAGAATATAGAATGCAGAATACTGAATATAGATTTTATAAACATTAATCCACAACACAGAATTTAGAATATAGAATGAAGAAAACTGAATAGAGTGTTTAGAATATAGAATGAAGAACACAGAATATAGAATATAGAATAGAGAATAGAGAACCCAGGATATAGAACATGGAATGCAGAGCACAGGATTTAGAATATAGAACACAGAATACAGAATATAAGTTTAGAATATAGAATATAGAACACAGAGTATAGAATATAGAATACGGAATACTGAATATACAATTTAGAATACAGAATGTAGATCACAGAATACAGAATATAGAATTCCTAAATGCAGAATATAGAATACAGAACATAGAATGTAGAACACAGAATATAGAATATGGAAAACAGAATACAAAACCCACAATTGCAAACATGGAATGCACAAAACAAATTAAGTATATAGAATAGAGAATACAGAATATAGAATTTAGAATACAGAATGTAGAACAGAGAATTTAAAATATAGCATATATTAAGCTGAATATAGAATTTAGAATATAGAATGTAGAACACAGAATATAGAAATTAGAATAGAGAATATAGAACCCAGAATTTAGAACATGGAATGCAGAACACAGAATTTAAAATATAGAATGCAGAATACTGAATATAGAATTTAGAATATAGAATGCAGAACCCAGAATTTAGAATATAGAATACAGAATACTGAATATAGTATTTAGAATACAGAATATAGAACACAGAATATAGTATATAGAATATAGAATACAGATTATAGAACACAAAGTTTACAACATGGAATGCTGTAAACAGAATTTAAAATATAGAATACCGAATACTGAACATAGAATATGAATATACAATATAGAACACAGAATTTAGAATATAGGATACCGAATACAGAATATAGAATATAAATATACAATTTAGAACACAGAATATAGAATATGGAATACAGAATATAGAACACAAAATTTAGAACATGGAATGCAGAACACAGAATTAAGAATACAGAGTACAGAATACTGAATATAGAATTTAGAATATAGAATGAAGAACATAGAATTTAGAATACAGAATAAAGAATGCTGAATATAGATTTTCGAATATAGAATGTAGAACACAGAATATAGAAAATAGAATAGAGAATATAGAATCCAGAATTTAGAACATGCAATGCAGAACACAGAATATAGAATATAGAATACAGAATACTGAATATAGAATTTAGAATATAGAATGTATAACACAGAATATAGAATATACAATACGGAATGCAGAACATAGAATACAGAATATAGAATGTAGAACACAGAATATAGAATATGGAAAACATAATACAAAACCCAGAATTGAGAACATGGAACAGAACACAGAATTTAGAATATAGAATACAGAATACTGAATATAGAATTTAGAACATAGAATGCAGAACCCAGAATTTAGAATATAGAATACATAATACTGAATATAGGATATAGAATATACAATGTAGAACCGAGAATATAGAATATAGAATACAGAATGCAGAATATAGAACAAAATATTGAAAGTAGAACACAGAATATAGAATATTGAATAGAGTATATGGAACACAATATTTAGAACATGGAATGCAAACACAGAATTTAGAATATAGAATACAGAATACTGAATAAAGAATTTAGAATATAGAATGTTGAACACAGAATATAGAATACAGAATATGGAATGTAGAACACAGTATGTAGAATATAGAAAACAGAATACTGAATATAAATTTAGATTATAGAACGCAGAACACAGAATATAGAATATAGAATACAGAATACTGAATATAGAATTTAGAATATAGAATGTAGAACACAGAGTATAGAATATAGAATACGGAATACTGAATATGCAATTTAAAATATAGAATGTAGAACACAGAATATGAAATATATAATACGGAATGCAGAATATTGAATAGAGAATATAGAATGTAGAACACAGAATATAGAATATGGAAAAAAGTATATAGAAACCAGAATATAGAACATGGAATGCAGAACACAGAATTTAGAATATAGAATACAGAATATTGAATATATAAAATAGAATATAGATTGTAGAAAACAGAATATAGATTATAGAGTACAGAATACTGAATATAGAATTTAGAATATAGAATGTAGAACACAGAATATAGAATATAGAATACAGAATATAGAAATCAAAATTTAGAACATGGAAAGCAGAACACAGAATTTAGAAAATAGAATACGGAATACTGAATATAGAATATGAATATACAATATAGAACACAGAATTTAGAATATAGAATACAGAATACTGAATATAGAATTTAGAATATAGAATGTTGAACACAGAATATAGAATATAAAAAACGTAAAGCAGAATATAGAATACAGAATATAGAATGTAGAACACAGCATATAGAATATGGGAAACAAAATACAAAAGTCAGAAGTGAGAACATGGAATGCAGAACACAGCATTTAGAATATAGTATACAGAATACTGAATATAGAATTTAGAATAGACAATGTAGAACACAGAGTATGGAATGTAGAATACGGAATGCAGAATATTGAATATAGAATATAGAATATAGAACACAGAATTTAGAATATGGAAAACAGAATATAGAACCCAGAATAAAGAACATGGAATGCAGAACACAGAATTTAAAATATAGAATACAGAATACTGAATATAGAATTTAGATTATAGAACGCAGAACACAGAATAAAGAATATAGAATACAGAATACTGAATATAGAATTTAGAATATAGAATGTAGAACACAGAGTATAGAATATAGAATACGGAATACTGAATATACAATTTAAAATATAGAATGTAGAACACAGAATATGAAATGTATAATACGGAATGCAGAATATTGAATAGAGAATATAGAATGTTGAACACAGAATTTAGAATATGGAAAAAAGTTTATAGAACCCAGAATTTAGAACATGGAATGCAGAACACAGAATTTAGAATATAGAACACAGATTATTGAATATATAAAGTAGAATATAGATTGTAGAACACAGAATTTAGATTATAGAGTACAAAATACTGAATATAGTATTTAGAATATAGAATGTTAAACACAGAATATAGAATATAGAATACAGAATATAGAAAACAAAATTTAGAACATGGAATGCAGAACACAGAATTTAGAAAATAGAATACGGAATTCTGAATATAGAATATGAATATACAATGTAGAACACAGAATTTAGAATATAGAATACAGAATACTGAATATAGAATTTAGATTATACAATGTAGAACACAGAATATAGAATAGAGAAGACAGAAAACTGAATACAGGATTTAGAATATGGAATGCAGAACACAGAATTTAGAATATAAATACAGAAAACTGAATAGAGAATTTAGAATATAGAATGTACAAAACACAATATAATATATACAATAGAGAATATAGAACACATAATTTACAACATGGATTACAGAACACCGAATTTAAAAATATAGAATACCGAATACTGAATATAGAATATTAATATAAAATATAGAACCCAGAATTTAGAATATAGAATACATAATACTGAATATAGGATTTAGAATATACAATGAAGAACCGAGAATATAGAATATAGAATACGGAATGCAGAATACAGTATACAGAATATAGAATGTAGAACACAGAATATAGAATATGGAAAACATAATACAAAACCCAGAATTGATGACATGTAATGCAGAACACACAATTTAGAATATAGAATAGTGAATACTGAATATAGAATTTAGAAAATTGGATGCAGAACACAGAATTTAGAATATAGAATGCAGAATACTGTATATAGGATTTAGAATATAGATAGAAAAACACAGAATATAGAATATAGACTACGGAACGGAGAATATAGAAGGTACAATATAGACTGAAGAACACAAAATATAGAATATAGAATGGAGAATATAGAACCCAGAATATATTAATGGAATGCAGAACAGAGAATATAGAATATAGAATACAGAAAACTAAATAAAGTTTTTAGAATATAGAATGTAGAACACAGAATAAAGAATATAGAATAGAGAATAGAGAAACCAGGATATAGAATATGGAATGAAGAACACAGAAATTAGAATATAAATACAGAAAACTGAATATAGAATTTACAATATGAATGTACAACACACAAAATAGGATATAAAATAGAGAATATAGAAACCAGAATTTAGAAATTGGAATGCAGAACACAGAATTTAGAATATAGAATACAGATTACTGTATATAGAATTTAGAACATTGAATGCAGAACACAGAAATTAGAATATAGAATGCAGAATACTGTATATAATTTAGAATATAGAATGAAAACACAGAATATAGAATATAGAGTATGGAATGGAGAAAATAGGAGGTAGAATATAGACAGAATAACAGAAAATATAGAATATAGAAAAGAGAATATAGAACCCAGAATATAGAAATGGAATGTAGAACAGAGATTTTAGAATATAGAATACAGAAAACTTAATAAAGATTTTAGAATATAGAATGTAGAACACAGAATATAGAATAAAGAATAGGGAATGAAGAATATAGTATGTAGAATATAGAATGAAGAACAGAAATATAGAATATAGAATAGTGAATATAGAACCCAGAACTTAGAACACGGAATGAAGAACACAGAATTTAGAATATAGAATACATAATACTGAATATAGAATTTAGAACATAGAATGCAGAACACAGAATTTAGAATATAGAATGCACTATACTGAATATAGATTTTATAAACATTAATGCAGAACACAGAATTTAGAATATAGAATGAAGAAAACTGAATAGAGTATTTAGAATATAGAATGAAGAACACAGAATATAAAATATAGAATAGAGAATATAGAACCCACAATTTAGAATATGGAATGCAGAACACAGAATTTAGAATGTAGAATACAGAATACTGCATATAGAATTTAGAATATAGAAAGTAGAACACAGAATTTAGAATATAGAGTACAGAATACTGAATATAGAATTTAGAATATGGACTGTAGTACACAGAATATACAATATGGAACACAGAATATAGAACACAAAATTTAGAACATGGAATGAAGAGCACAGAATTAAGAATGTAGAACACAGAATACTGAATATAAGTTTAGAATATAGAGTATAGAACACAGAGTATAGAATATAGAATACGGAATACTGAATACACAATTTAGAATATAGAATGTAGAACAAAGAATATAGAATATAGAATACGGAATGCAGAATATAGAATACAGAACATAGAATGTAGAACACAGAATATAGAATATGGAAAACAGAATACAAATCCCAGAATTGAAAACATGGAATGCACAACACAGAATTAAGAATATAGAATACATTATACTGAATATATAATTTAGAATATAGAATGTAGAACACAGAATATAGAATATAGAATACGGAATACAGAATATAGAATATAGAATATAGAATGATGAACACAAAATATAGTATAAAGAATAGAGAATATAGAACCCAGAATTTAGAACATGGAATGTAAAACACAGAATTTAGAATATAGAATACAGAATACTGAATATCGAATTTAGAATATAGAATGTAGAACACAGAATTTGGTATGTAGAATACGGAATGCTGAATATTGAATCCAGAATATAGAATGTAGAACACAAAATATAGAATATGGAAAACAGAATACAGAACCCAGAATTTAGATCATGGAATGCAGAACACAGAATTTAGAATACAGAATACAGTATAATGAATATAGAATTTACTATATACATTGTAGAACAAAAATACAGAATACGGCATGCAGAATATACAATACACAATAGAGAATGCAGAACACAGAATATAGAATATGGAAAACAGAATAAAAAACTCAGAATTTAGAACATGGAATGCAGAAAACAGAATTTAAAATATAGTATACGGAATACTGAATATAGAATTTAGATCATAGACTGCAGAACACAGAATTAAGAATATTGAATGCAAAATACTGTATACAGAATTTATAAACAGGAATGCAGGACGCAGAATTTAGAAACGAGAATAAAGAATACTGAATATAGAATTTAGAATATATAATATATAACACAGAATATAGAATATAGACTACGGAATAGAGAATATAGGAGGTAGAATAAGGAATGAAGAACACAACATATAGAATATAGAATAGAGAATATAGAACCCAGAATTTAGAATTTGAATGCAGAACATAGAATTTAGTATATAGAATACAGAATACTGAATAAAGTTTTTAGAATATAAAATATAGAACACAGAATATAGAATATAGAATAGGGAATGCTGAAAAAAGTATGCAGAATATAGAATGAAGAACACAAATATAGAATATAGAATAGCGAATATAGAACCCAGAACTAAGAACACGGAATGCAGAACACAGAATTTAGAATATAGAATACAGAATACATAATATAAAATTTAGAATATAGAATGTAGAAAACAGAATATAGAATAGAGAATACGGAATGCAGAATATAGAATACAGAATATAGAATGTAGAACACAGAATATAGAATATTGAATACAGTATATGGAACACAAAATTTAGAACATGGAATGCAGAACACATTATTTAGAATATAGAATACTGAATACTGAATATCGAATTTTTTATATACAATGTAGAACACAGAATATAGAATAAGGGAAACAAAATACAAAAGTCAGAATTGAGAGCATGGAATGCAGAAAACAGCATTTAGAATATAGTATACAGAATACTGAATATAGAATTTAGAATATACAATGTAGAACACAGTGTATGGAATGTAGAATACGGAATGCAGAATATTGAATACAGAATATAGAATATAGAACACAGAATTTAGAATATGGAAAACAGAATATAGAATCCAGAATAAAGAACATGGAATGCAGAACACAGAATTTAAAATATAGAATACAGAATACTGAATATAGAATTTAGAATATAGAACGCAGAACACAGAATATAGAATATAGAATACAGAATACAGAATATAGAATTTAGAATATAGAATGTAGAACACAGAGTATAGAATAAAGAAAACGGAATACTGAATATACAATTTAGAACATAGAATGTAGAACACAGAATATGAAATGTATAATACGGAAATCAAAATATTGAATACAGAATTTAGAATGTAGAACACAGAATTTAGAATAGGGAAAATAGAATATAGGACCCAGAATATAGAACAAGGAATGCAGAACACAGAATTTACAATATAGAATACAGATTATTGAATATAGAATTTAGAATATAGATTGCAGAACACAGAATTTAGATTATAGAATACAGAATACTGAATATAGTATTTAGAATATAGAATGTAGAACACAGAATATAGAATATAGAATACAGAAAACTGAATACAGAATTTAGAATATGGAATGCAGAACACAGAATTTAGAATATAAATACAGAAAACTGAATATAGAATTTAGAATATAGAATGTACAACACACAATATAGAATATACAATAGAGAATATAGAACCCAGAATTTAGAACTTGGAAAACAGAACACAGAATTTAGAATATAGAATAGAGAATACTGTACATAGAATTTAGAACATTGAATGCAGAACACAGAATTTAGAATATAGAATGCACAATACTGTATATAGAATTTAGAATATAGAATGAATAACACAGAATATAGAATACAGACAACGGATGGAGAAAATAGAAGGTACTATATAGACTGAATAACATAAAATAAAGAATATAGAATAGAGAATATAGAACCCAGAATATAGAAATGGATGCAGAACTGAGAATTTATAATATAGAATACAGAAAACTGAATAAAGATTTTAGAATATAGAATGTAGAACACAGAATATAGAATATAGAATAGGGAATGCAGAATATAGTATGTAGAATATAGAATGAAGAACACAAGTATAGAATATAGAATAGTGAATATAGAACACAGAACTTAAACACGGAATGCGGAACACAGAATTTAGAATATAGAATACATAATACTGAATATAGAATTTAGAACATAGAATGCAGAACACAGAATTTAGAATATAGAACGTAGAAAACTGAATAGAGTATTTAGAATATAGAATGAAGAACACAGAATATAGAATAAAGAGTAGATAATAGAGAACCCAGGATATAGAACATGGAATGCAGAGCGCAGAATTTAGAATATAGAACACAGAATACTGAATATAAATTTAGAATATTGAATATAGGACACAGAGTATAGAATATAGAATACGGAATACTGAATATACAATTTCGAATATAGAATGTAGAACACAGAATATAGAATATAGAATACGGAATGCAGAATATAAAATACAGAACATAGAATGTAGAACACGGAATATAGAATATGGAAAACAAAATACAAAACCCAGAATTGAAAACATGGAATTCACAACACAGAATTAAGATTATAAAATACAAAATACTGAATATAGAAATTAGAATACAGAATGTAGAACAGAGAATTTAAAATATAGAATATAGTGTGCTGAATATAGAATTTAGAATATAGAATGTAGAACACAGAATATAGAAAATAGAATAGAGAATATAGAACACAGAATTTATAACATGGAATGCAGAACACAGAATTTAGAATATAGAATACAGTATACTGAATATAGAATTTAGAATATAGAATGTAGAACACAGAATATAGAATATAGAATACGGAATGCAGAATATAGAATATAGAATATAGAATGATGAACACAAAATATAGAATATAGAATAGAGAATATAGAACCCAGAATTTAGAACATGGAACGTAAAACACAGAATTTAGAATATAGAATACATAATACTGAATATCGAATTTAGAATATAGAATGAAGAACACAGAATTTGGTATGTAGAATACGGAATGCAGAATATTGAATACAGAATATAGAATATAGAACACAATATATAGAATATGGAATACAGAATACAGAACCCAGGATATAGATCATGGAATGCAGAACACAGAATTTAGAGTATATAGTACCGAATACTGAATATGAAATTTAGAATATACAATGTAGAATACAGAATATGGAAAGTAGAATACGGAATGCAGAATATTGAATATCAGAAAATAGAATGTAGAACACAGAATTTAGAATATGGAAAACAGAATATAGAACCCAGAATATAGAACATGGAATGCAGAACACGAAATTTAGAATATAGAATACAGAATACTGAATATAGAATTTAGAATATATAATGTAGAACACAGAATTTAGAATATAGAATACAGAATACTGAATATAGAATTTAGATTATACAGTGTAGAACACAGAATAGAGAATATAGAATACAGAATATAGAACCCAAAATTTAGAACATGGAATGCAGAACACAGAATATAAAATATAGAATACCGAATACTGATTACAGAATATGAATATGCAATGTAGAACCCAGAATTTAGAATATAGAATACAGAATACTGAATGTAGGATGTAGAATATACAATGTAGAACCGTGAATATAGAATATAGAATACGGAATGCAGAATATAATATACAGAATATAGAATGAAGAAAACAGAATATAGTATAGAGAATAGATTATATAGAACACAAAATTTAGAACATGGATTGCAGAACACAGAATTTAGAATATAGAATACAGAATACTGTATATAGAATTTACAATATAGAATGTAGAACAAAAATACAGAATACGGCATGCAGAATATACAATACAGAATTGTGAATGCAGAACACAGAACATAGAATATGGAAAACAGAATACAAAACTCAGAATTTAGAACATGGAATAAAGAAAACAGTATTTAAAATATAGTATACCGAATACTGAATATAGAATTTAGAACATAGAATGCAGAACAGAGAATTAAGATTATTGAATGCAGAATACTGTATACAGAATTTATAAACAAGAATGCAGAACACAGAATTTAGAAAAGAGAATAAAGAATACTGAATATAGAATTTACAATATATAATATATAACACAGAATATAGAATATAGACTACGGAAAGGAGAATATAGGAGGTAGAATGATGAATGAAGAACACAACATATAGAATATAGAATAGAGAATATAGAACCCAGAATTTAGAAATGGAATGCAGAACATAGAATTTAGAATATAGAATACAGAATACTGAATAAAGGTTTTAGAGTATATAATATAGAACACAGAATTTAGAATATAAATAGTGAATGCTGAAAATAGTATGCAGAATATAGAATGAAGAACACAATTATAGAATATAGAATAGTGAATATAGAACCCAGAACTAAGAACACGGAATGCAGAACTCAGAATTTAGAATATAGAATACAGAATACTTAATATAAAATTTAGAATATGGAACGTAGAAAACAGAATATAAAATATAGAATACGGAATGCCGAATATAGAATACAGAATATAGAATGTAGAACACAGAATAAAGAATATAGAATACGGAATGCCGAATATAGAATACAGAATATAGTATTTAGAACACAGAATATAGAATATTGAATACAGTATATGGAACACAAAATTTAGAACATGGAATGCAGAACACATTATTTAGAATATAGAATACTGAATACTGAATATAGAATATGAATATACAATGTAGAACACAGAATTTAGAAAATAGAATACAGAATACTGAATATAGAATTTGGAATATACAATGTAGAACACAGAATATAGAATATAGTATACGGAATGCATAATATAGGATACAGAAAATAAAATGTAGAACACAGAATAGAGAATATGGAAAACAGAATACAAAACCGAGAATTGAGAACATGGACTTCAGAACAAATAATTAACAATATACAATACAGAATACTGAATATAGAATTTTGAATATACAATGTAGAACACAGAATTTAGATATATAATTAAGAATACTGAATATAGAATTTAGAATATAGAATGTAGAACACAGAATATAGAATAGAGAATAGAGAACCCAGAATTTAGAACTTGGAATGCAGAACACAGAATTTTGAATATAGAATACAGAATACTGAATATAAAATTTAGAACATAGAATGTTGAACACAGAATATAGAATACGGTATGCAGAATATACAATACAGAATAGTGAATGCAGAACACAGTATATAGAATATGGAAAACAGAATACAGAACTCAGACTTTAGAACATGGAATGCAGAACACAGAATTTAAAATATAGTATACAGAATACTGAATATAGAATTAGAACTTAGAATGCAGAACACAGAATTAAGATTATATAAAGCAAAATTCTGTATATAGAATATATAAACAGGAATGCAGAATACAGAATTTAGAATAGAGAATGCAGAATACTGTATATAGAATTTAGAATATAGAATGAATAACACAGAATATAGAATATAGACTACGGAATGGAGAAAATAGAAGGTAGAATATAGACTGAATAACACAAAATATAGAATATAGAATAGAGAATATAGATCCCAGAATATAGAAATGGAATGCAGAATATAGAATTTTGAATACAGAATACAGAAAACTGAATAAAGATTTTAGAATATAGAATGTAGAACACAGAATATAGAATATAGAATAGGGAATGCAGAATATAGTATGTAGAATATAGAATGAAGAACACAAGTATAGAATATAGAATAGTGAATATAGAAACCAGAATTTAGAACACGGAATGCAGAACACAGAATTTATAATAGAGAATGCAGAATACTGAATATTGATTATATAAACATGAATGCAGAACACAGAATTTAGAATATAGAATGAAGAAAACTGAATAGAGTATTTAGAATATACAATGAAGAACACAGAATATAGAATTTAGAATATAGAATAGAGAACCCAGGATATAGAACATGAAATGCAGAGCACAGAATTTAGAATATAGAACACAGAATACTGAATATAACTTTAGGATATAGAATATAGAACACAGAGTATAGAATATAGAATACGGAATACTGAATATACAATTAAGAATATAGAATGTAGAACACAGAATATAGAATATAGAATACGGAATGCAGAATATAGAATACAGAACATAGAATGAAGAACACAGAATATAGAATATGGAAAACCAAATACAAAACCCAGAATTGAAAACATGGAATGCACAACAGAGAATTAAGAATATAGAACACAGAATACTGAATATAGAATTTAGAATAAAGAATGTAGAACAGAGAATTTAAAATATAGAATATAGTATGCTGAATATGGAATTTAGAATATAGAATGTAGAACACAGAATATAGAAAATAGAATAGAGAATATAGAACCCACAATTTAGAACATGGAATGCAGAACACAGAATTTAGAATATAGAATACAGTATACTGAATATAGAATTTAGAATACACAATATAGAACTCAGAATATAGAATATAGAATACGGAAAGCAGAATATAGAATATAGAATATAGAATGATGAACACAAAATTTAGAATATAGAATAGAGAATATAGAACCCAGAATTTAGATCATGGAATGCAGAACACAGTATTTAGAGTATATACTACCGAATGCTGAATATGAAATTAAGAATATAGAATGTAGAATACAGAATATGGAATATAGAATACGGAATGCAGAATATAGAATATAGAATATAGAATGATGAACACAAAATTTAGAATATAGAATAGAGAATATAGAACCCAGAATTTAGAACATGGAATGCAGAACACAGAATTTAAAATATAGAATACCGAATACTGAATATTCAATTTAGAATATAGAATGAAAGACACAGAGTATAGTATATAGAAAACGGAATACTAAATATACAATTTAGAATATAGAATGTAGAACACACAATATATAATATAGAATACGGAATGCAGAATATAGAATATAGAATATAGAATCATGAACACAAAATTTAGAATATAGAATAGAGAATATAGAACCCAGAATTTATAACATGGAATGCAGAACACAGAATTTAAAATATAGAATACCGAATACTGAATATACAATTTAGAATATAGAATGAAAGACACAGAGTATAGTATATAGAAAACGGAATACTGAATATTCAATTTAGAACATAGAATGTAGAACACACAATATAGAATATAGAATACGGAATGCAGAACATAGAATACAGAATATAGAATGTAGAACACAGAATATAGAATATTGAATACAGTATATGGAACACAAAATTTAGAACATGGAATGCAGAACACATTATTTAGAATATAGAATACTGCATACTGAATATAGAATATGAATATACAATGTAGAAAACAGAATTTAGAATATAGAATACAGAATAATTAATATATAATTTAGAATATAGAAAGTAGAAAACAGAATATAGAATATAGAATACGGAATGCAGAATATAGAATACAGAATATAGAATGTAGAACACAGAATATGGAATATTGAATACAGTATATAGAACAAAAAATTTAGAACAAGGAATGCAGAACCCATTATTTAGAATATAGAATACTGAATACTGAATATAGAATTTTTTATATACAATGTAGAACACAGAATATAGAATATGGGAAACAAAATACAAAAGTCAGAATTGAGAGCATGGAATGCAGAAAAAAGCATTTAGAATATAGTATACAGAATACTGAATATAGAATTTAGAATATACAATGTAGAACACAGGGTATGGAATGTAGAATACGGAATGCAGAATATTGAATACAGAATATAGAATACAGAACACAGAATTTAGAATATGGAAAACAGAATATAGAACCCAGAATAAAGAACATGGAATGCAGAACACAGAATTTAAAATATAGAATACAGAATACTGAATATAGAATATAGAATATAGAACGCAGAACACAGAATATAGAATATAGAATACAGAATACAGAATATAGAATTTAGAATATAGAATGTAGAACACAGAGTATAGAATAAAGAAAACGGAATACTGAATATACAATTTAGAACATAGAATGTAGAACACAGACTATGAAATGTATAATACGGAAATCAAAATATTGAATACAGAATATAGAATGTAGAACACAGAATTTAGAATAGGGAAAACAGAATATAGGACACAGAATATAGAACAAGGAATGCAGAACACAGAATTTAGAATATAGAATACAGATTATTGAATATAGAATTTAGAATATAGATTGTAGAACACAGAATTTAGATTATAGAATACAGAATACTGAATATAGTATTTAGAATATAGAATGTAGAACACAGAATATAGAATATAGAATACAGAAAACTGAATACAGAATGTAGAATATGAAATGCAGAACACAGAATTTAGAATATAAATACAGAAAACTGAATATACAAATTAGAATATAGAATGTACAACACACAATATAGAATATACAATAGAGAATATAGAACCCAGAATTTAGAACTTGGAAAACAGAACACAGAATTTAGAATATAGAATAGAGAATACTGTACATAGAATTTAGAACATTGAATGCAGAACACAGAATTTAGAATATAGAATGCACAATACTGTATATAGAATTTAGAATATAGAATGAATAACACAGAATATAGAATACAGACAACGGATGGAGAAAATAGAAGGTACTATATAGACTGAATAACACAAAATATAGAATATAGAATAGAGGATATAGAACCCAGAATATAGAAATGGATGCAGAACTGAGAATTTATAATATAGAATACAGAAGACTGAATAAAGATTTTTGAATATAGAATGTAGAACACAGAATATAGAATATAGAATAGGGAATGCAGAATATAGTATGTAGAATATAGAATGAAGAACACAAGTATAGAATATAGAATAGTGAATATAGAACCCAGAATTTAGAAATGGAATGCAGAACATAGAATTTAGAATATAGAATACAGAATACTGAATAAAGGTTTTAGAGAATAGAATATAGAACACAGAATTTAGAATATAAATAGGGAATGCTGAAAATAGTATGCAGAATATAGAATGAAGAACACAATTATAGAATATAGAATAGTGAATATAGAACCCAGAACTAAGAACACGGAATGCAGAACTCAGAATTTAGAATATAGAATACAGAATACTTAATATAAAATTTAGAATATGGAATGTAGAAAACAGAATATAGAATATAGAATACGGAATTCCGAATATAGAATACAGAATATAGAATGTAGAACACAGAATATAGAATATAGAATACGGAATGCCGAATATAGAATACAGAATATAGTATTTAGAACACAGAATATAGAATATTGAATACAGTATATGGAACAAAAAATTTAGAACATGGAATGCAGAACGCATTATTTAGAATATAGAATACTGAATACTTAATATAGAATATGAATATACAATGTAGAACACAGAATTTAGAAAATAGAATACAGAGTACTGAATAAAGAATTTGGAATATACAATGTAGAACACAGAATATAGAATATAGTATACGGAATGCATAATATAGGATACAGAAAATAGAATGTAGAACACAGAATAGAGAATATGGAAAACAGAATACAAAACCGAGAATTGAGAAAATGGACTTCAGAACAAATAATTAACAATATACAATACAGAATACTGAATATAGAATTTTGAATATACAATGTAGAACACAGAATTTAGATATATAATTAAGAATACTGAATATAGAATTTAGAATATAGAATGTAGAACACAGAATATAGAATAGAGAATAGAGAACCCAGAATTTAGTACTTGGAATGCAGAACACAGAATTTTGAATATAGAATACAGAATACTGAATATAAAATTTAGAACATAGAATGTTGAACACAGAATATAGAATATGGAAAACAGAATACAGAACTCAGACATTAGAACATGGAATGCAGAACACAGAATTTAAAATATAGTATACAGAATACTGAATATAGAATTAGAAATTAGAATGCAGAACACAGAATTAAGATTATATAATGCAGAATTCTGTATATAGAATTTATAAACAGGAATGCAGAACACAGAATTTAGAATAGAGAATGCAGAATACTGTATATAGTATTTAGAATGTAGAATGAATAACACAGAATATAGAATATAGACTACGGAATGGAGAAAATAGAAGGTAGAATATAGACTGAATAACACAAAATATAGAATATAGAATAGACAATATAGATCCCAGAATATAGAAATGGAATGCAGAATATAGAATTTTGAATACAGAATACAGAAAATTGAATAAAGATTTTAGAATATAGAATGTAGAACACAGAATATAGAATATAGAATAGGGAATGCAGAATATAGTATGTAGAATATAGAATGAAGAACACAAGTATAGAATATAGAATAGTGAATATAGAAACCAGAACTTAGAACACGGAATGCAGAACACAGAATTTATAATATAGAATGCAGAATACAGAATATTGATTTTATAAACATGAATGCAGAACACAGAATTTAGAATATAGAATGAAGAACACTGAATAGAGTATTTAGAATATACAATGAAGAACACAGAATATAGAATTTAGAATATAGAATAGAGAACCCAGGATATAGAACATGAAATGCAGAGCACAGAATTTAGAATATAGAGCACAGAATACTGAATATAAGTTTAGGATATAGAATATAGAACACAGAGTATAGTATATAGAATACGGAATACTGAATATACAATTTAGAATATAGAATGTAGAACACAGAATATAGAATATAGAATACGGAATGCAGAATATAGAATACAGAACATAGAATGAAGAACACAGAATATAGAATATGGAAAACCAAATACAAAACCCAGAATTGAAAACATGGAATGCACAACAGAGAATTAAAAATTTAGAACATAGAATACTTAATATAGAATTTAGAATAAAGAATGTAGAACAGAGAATTTAAAATATAGAATATAGTATGCTGAAAATGGAATTTAGAATATAGAATGTTGAACAGAGAATATAGAAATTAGAATAGAGAATATAGAACCCAGAATTTAGAACACGGAATGCAGAACACAGAATTTAGAATATAGAATACAGTATACTGAATATAGAATTTAGAATATACAATGTAGAACTCAGAATATAGAATATAGAATACGGAATGCAGAATATAGAATATAGAATATAGAATGATGAACACAAAATTTAGAATATAGAATAGAGAATATAGAACCCAGAATTTAGATCATGGAATGCAGAACACAGTATTTAGAGTATATACTACCGAATGCTGAATATGAAATTAATATAGAATGTAGAATACAGAATATGGAATATAGAATACGGAATGCAGAATATAGAATATAGAATATAGAATGATGAACACAAAATTTAGAATATAGAATAGAGAATATAGAACCCAGATTTTAGAACATGGAATGCAGAACACAGAATTTAAAATATAGAATACCGAATACTGAATATTCAATTTAGAATATAGAATGAAAGACACAGAGTATAGTATATAGAAAACGGAATACTGAATATACAATTTAGAATATAGAATGTAGAACACACAATGTAGAATATAGAATACGGAATGCAGAATATAGAATATAGAATGTAGAATGAAGAACACAAAATTTAGAATATAGAATAGAGAATATAGAACACAGAATTTAGAACATGGAATGCAGAGCACAGAATTTAAAATATAGAATACCGAATACAGAATATAAAATTTAGAATATACAATATAGAACACAGAATATGGAATGTAGAATACGGAATGCAGAATATTGAACACAGAATATAGAATATAGAACACAGAATTTAGAATATGGAAAACAGGATATAGAAAACAGATTATAGAACATGGAATGCAGAACACAGAATTAAAAATATTGAATACAGAAAACTGAATATCGAATTTAGAATATAGAACGCAGAACACAGAAAATAGAATATAGAATACGGAATGCAGAATATAGGATACAGAATATAGAATGTAGAACACAGAATATAGAATATTGAATAGAGTATATGAAACACAAAATTTAGAACATAGAATTCAGAACACAGAGTTTAGAATATAGTATACAGAATACTGACTATAGAATTTAGAATATAGAATACAGAACAGAGAATTTAGAATATAGAATGCAGAATACTGAATAAAGAATTTATAAACAGGAATGCAAAACAGAATTTAGAATATAGAATACAGAATACAGATTATAGAATTTATAATATAGAACGTATACCACAGAATATAGAGTATAGAATACAGATTGCAGAATATAGAATTCAGAATATAGAATGTAGAACACAGAAAATAGAATATGGAAATCATAATACAAAACCCAGAACTGAGGACATGGAATGAAGAACACAGAATTTAGAATACAGAATAGAGAATACTGAATATAGAATTTAGAATATAAAATGCAGAACCCAGAATTTAGAATATAGAATACAGAATACTGAATATAGGATTTAGAACATGGAATGCAGAACACAGATTATGGAATGTAGAATACGGAATGCAGAATATAGAATACAGAATATAGAATGTAGAATACAGAGTATAGAATATGGAAAACAGAATACATAACCCAGAATTTACAACATGGATTTCGGAACACAGAATTTAGAATATAGAATACAGAATACTGAATATAGATTTTAGAATATAGAATGTAGAACACAGAACTTAGAATAGAGAATAATGAATACTGCATATAAAATTTAGAATATAGAATGTAGAACACAGAATAGAGAAAATAGAATAGAGAATATAGAACACACAATTTAGAACATGGAATGCAGAACACAGAATTTAGAATGTAGAACACAGAATATAGAATATAGAATACGGAATGCAGAACAGAGAATATAAAATATAGAATATAGAATGATGAACACAAAATATAGAATAGAGAATATAGAACCCAGAAATTAGAACATGGAATTTAAAACACAGAATTTAGAATATAAAATACAGAATACTGAATATCGAATTTAGAATATAGAATGTAGAACACAGAATATAGAAAATAGAATAGAGAATATAGAACTCACAATTTAGAACATGAAATGCAGAACACAGAATTTAGAATATAGAATAGTGAATACTGAATATAGAATTTAGAAAATTGAATGCAGAGCACAGAATATAGAATATAGAATGCAGAATACTGTATATAGGATTTAGAATATAGAAAGAAAAACACAGAATATAGAATATAGACTACGGAATGGAGAATATAGAAGGTACAATATAGACTGAAGAACACAAAATATAGAATATAGAATGGAGAATATAGAACCCACAATATAGAAATGGAATGCAGAACAGAGAATTTAGAATATAGAATAGAGAAAACTAAATAAAGTTTTTATAATATAGAATGTAGAACACAGAATATAGAATATAGAATAGAGAATAGAGAACCCAGGATATAGAACATGGAATGCAGAACACAGAATTTAGAATATAGAACACAGAATACTGAATATAAATTTAGAATATAGAATATAGAACACACAGTATAGAATACAGAATACGGAATAATGAATATACAATTTAGAATATAGAATGCAGAACACAGAAAATAGAATATAGAATACGGAATGCAGGAAATACAGTACAGAATATAGAATGTAGAACACAGAATATAGAATATGGAAAACAGAATACAAAACCCAGAATTGAAAACATGAAATGCACAACAGAGAATTAAGAATAGAGAATACAGAATACTGAAAATAGGATTTAGAATACAGAGTGTAGAACAGAGAATTAGAACATAGAATATATTATACTGAATATAGAATTTAGAATATAGAATATAGAACACAGAATATAGAAAATAGAATAGAGAATATAGAACCCAGAATATAGAACATGGAATGCAGAACACAGAATTTAAAATATAGAATGCAGAATACTGAATATAGAATTTAGAATATATAACGCAGAACACAGAATATAGAATATAGAATACGGAATGCAGAATATAGAATACAGGATATAGAATGTAGAATATAGAATATGGAAAACAGAATACAGAAGCCAGAATTTAGAGCATGGAATGCAACACAGAATTTCCAATATAGAATACAGATTACTGAATATAGAATTTAGAACATAGAAAGCAGAACCCAGAATTTAGAATATAGAATACAGAATACTGAATATAGAATTTAGAATACAGAAAGTAGAACACAGAATATAGAATATAGAATATAGAATACAGATTATAGAAAGCAAAGTTTAGAACATGGAATGCAGTACACAGACTTTAAAATATAGAATACCGAATACTGAACATAGAATATGAATACACAATATAGAACACAGAATTTAGAATATAGGATACCGAATACTGAATATAGAATATAATTATACAATTTAGAGCACAGAATATAGAATATACAATAGAGAATATAGAACAGAAAATTTAGAACATGGAACGCAGAACACAGAATTAAGAATATGGAATGCACAATACTGTATATAGAATTAAGACTATAGAATGAATAACAGAGAATATAGAATATAGAATACGGAATGGAGAATATAGAAGATAGAATATAGAATGAAGAACACAATATATAGAATATAGTATAGAGAATATAGAACACAGAAATTAGGAATGTAATGCAGAACAGAGAATTTATAATATAGAATACAGAATACTGAATAAAGATTTTAGAATATAGAATGTAGAACACAGAATATAGAATATAGAATAGGGAATGCAGAATATACTACGTAGAATACAGAAAGAAGAACACAAATATAGAATATAGAATAGTGAATATAGAACCCAGAACTAAAAACACGGAATGTAGAACACAGAATTTAGAATATAGAATACAGAATACTTAATATAAAATTTAGAATATAGAATGTAGAAAACAGAATATAGAATATACAATACGGAATGCAGAATATAGAATACAGAATATAGAAAGTAGAACACAGAATATAGAATATTGAATAGAGTATATGGAACACAAAATTTAGAACATGGAATGCAGAACACAGAATTTAGAATATAGAATACAGAATACTGAATATAGAATTTAGAATATAGAGTGTTGAACACAAAATATAGAATATAAAAAACGTAATGCAGAATATAGAATACAGAATATGGAACGTAGAACAGAGAATATAAAATATGAGAAACAAAATACAAAAGTCAGAAATGAGAACATGGAATGCAGAACACAGCATTTAGAATATAGTATACAGAATACTGAATATAGAATTTAGAATAGACAATGTAGAACACAGAGTATGGAATGTAGAATACGGAATGCAGAATATTGAATATAGAATATAGAATATAGAACACAGAATTTAGAATATGGAAAACAGAATATAGAACCCAGAATAAAGAACATGGAATGCAGAACACAGAATTTAATATATACAATACAGAATACTGAATATAGAATTTAGATAATAGAACGCAGAACACAGAATATAGAATATAGAATACAGAATACTGAATATAGAATTTAGAATATAGAATGTAGAACACAGAGTATAGAATATAGAATACGGAATACTGAATATACAATTTAAAATATAGAATGTAGAACACAGAATATGAAATGTATAATACGGAATGCAGAATATTGAATAGAGTATATGGAATGTAGAACACAGAATTTAGAATATGGAGAAAAGAATATAGAACCCAGAATTTAGAACATGGAATGCAGAACACAGAATTTAGAATATAGAATACAGATTATTGAATATAGAAATTAGAATATAGATTGTAGAACACAGGATTTAGATCATAGAGTACAGAATACTGAATATAGTATTTAGAATATAGAATGTAGAACACAGAATATAGAATATAGAATACAGAATATAGAAATCAAAATTTAGTACATGGAATGCAGAACACAGAATTTAGAATATAGAATACGGAATACTGAATATAGAATATGAATATACAATGTAGAACACCAATTTAGAATATAGAATACAGAATACTGAATATAGAATTTAGAATATACAATGTAGAACACAGAATATAGAATATAGAATACAGAAAACTGAATACAGAATTTAGATTATGGAATGCAGAACACAGAATTTAGAATATAAATACAGAAAACTGAATATAGAATTTAGAATATAGAATGTACAAAACACAATATAAAATATACAATAGAGAATATAGAACTCAGAATTTACAACATGGATTACAGAACACCGAATTTAAAATATAGATTACAGAATACTGAATATAGAATATGAATATAAAATATAGAACCCAGAATTTAGAATATAGAATACATAATACTGAATATAGGATTTAGAATATACAACGTAGAACCGAGAATATAGAATATAGAGTACGGAATGCAGAATACAGTATACAGAATATAGAAATTAGAACACAGAATTTAGAATATGGAAAACAGGATATAGAACCCAGAATATAGAACATGGAATGAAGAAAACAGTATTTAAAATATAGTATACCGAATACTGAATATAGAATTTAGAACATAGAATGCAGAACACAGAATTAAGATTATTGAATGCAGAATACTGTATACAGAATTTATAAACAAGAATGCAGAACAGAGAATTTAGAAAAGAGAATAAAGAATACTGAATATAGAATTTAGAATATATAATATATAACACAGAATATAGAATATAGACTACGGAAAGGAGAATATAGGAGGTAGAATGATGAATGAAGAACACAACATATAGAATATAGAATAGAGAATATAGAACCCAGAATTTAGAAATGGAATGCAGAACATAGAATTTAGAATATAGAATACAGAATACTGAATAAAGATTTTAGAGAATAGAATATAGAACACAGAATTTAGAATATAAATAGGGAATGCTGAAAATAGTATGCAGAATATAGAATGAAGAACACAATTATAGAATATAGAATAGTGAATATAGAACCCAGAAATAAGAACACGGAATGCAGAACTCAGAATTTAGAATATAGAATACAGAATACTTAATATAAAATTTAGAATATGGAACGTAGAAAACAGAATATAAAATATAGAATACGGAATGCCGAATATAGAATACAGAATATAGAATGTAGAACACAGAATATAGAATATAGAATACGGAATGCCGAATATAGAATACAGAATATAGTATTTAGAACACAGAATATAGAATATTGAATACAGTATATGGAACACAAAATTTAGAACATGGAATGCAGAACACATTATTTAGAATATAGAATACTGAATACTGAATATAGAATATGAATATACAATGTAGAACACAGAATTTAGAAAATAGAATACAGAATACTGAATATAGAATTTGGAATATACAATGTAGAACACAGAATATAGAATAGAGAATAGAGAACCCAGAATTTAGAACTTGGAATGCAGAACACAGAATTTTGAATATAGAATACAGAATACTGAATATAAAATTTAGAACATAGAATGTTGAACACAGAATATAGAATACGGTATGCAGAATATACAATACAGAATAGTGAATGCAGAACACAGTATATAGAATATGGAAAACAGAATACAGAACTCATAATTTAGAACATGGAATGCAGAACACAGAATTAAGATTATATAATGCAAAATTCTGTATATAGAATTTATAAACAGGAATGCAGAACACAGAATTTATAATATAGAATGCAGAATACTGAATATTGATTATATAAACATGAATGCAGAGCACAGAATTTAGAATAAAGAATGAAGAACACTGAATAGAGTATTTAGAATATACAATGAAGAACACAGAATATATAATTTAGAATATAGAATAGAGAACCCAGGATATAGAACATGAAATGCAGAGCACAGAATTTAGAATATAGAACACAGAATACTGAATATAACTTTAGGATATAGAATATAGAACACAGAGTATAGAATATAGAATACGGAATACTGAATATACAATTAAGAATATAGAATGTAGGACACAGAATATAGAATATAGCATACGGAATGCAGAATATAGAATACAGAACATAGAATGAAGAACACAGAATATAGAATATGGAAAACCAAATACAAAACCCAGAATTGAAAACATGGAATGCACAACAGAGAATTAAGAATATAGAACACAGAATACTGAATATAGAAATTAGAATAAAGAATGTAGAACAGAGAATTTAAAATATAGAATATAGTATGCTGAATATGGAATTTAGAATATAGAATGTAGAACACAGAATATAGAAAATAGAATAGAGAATATAGAACCCACAATTTAGAACATGGAATGCAGAACACAGAATTTAGAATATAGAATACAGTATACTGAATATAGAATTTAGAATACACAATATAGAACTCAGAATATAGAATATAGAATACGGAAAGCAGAATATAGAATATAGAATATAGAATGATGAACACAAAATTTAGAATATAGAATAGAGAATATAGAACCCAGAATTTAGATCATGGAATGCAGAACACAGTATTTAGAGTATATACTACCGAATGCTGAATATGAAATTAAGAATATAGAATGTAGAATACAGAATATGGAATATAGAATAAGGAATGCAGAATATAGAATATAGAATATAGAATGATGAACACAAAATTTAGAATATAGAATAGAGAATATAGAACCCAGAATTTAGAACATGGAATGCAGAACACAGAATTTAAAATATAGAATACCGAATACTGAATATTCAATTTAGAATATAGAATGAAAGACACAGAGTATAGTATATAGAAAACGGAATACTAAATATACAATTTAGAATATAGAATGTAGAACACACAATATAGAATATAGAATACGGAATGCAGAATATAGAATATAGAATATAGAATCATGAACACAAAATTTAGAATATAGAATAGAGAATATAGAACCCAGAATTTATAACATGGAATGCAGAACACAGAATTTAAAATATAGAATACCGAATACTGAATATACAATTTAGAATATAGAATGAAAGACACAGAGTATAGTATATAGAAAACGGAATACTGAATATACAATTTAGAACATAGAATGTAGAACACACAATATAGAATATAGAATACGGAATGCAGAACATAGAATACAGAATATAGAATGTAGAACACAGAATATAGAATATTGAATACAGTATATGGAACACAAAATTTAGAACATGGAATGCAGAACACATTATTTAGAATATAGAATACTGCATACTGAATATAGAATATGAATATACACTGTAGAACACAGAATTTATAATATAGAATACAGAATAATTAATATATAATTAAGAATATAGAAAGTAGAAAACAGAATATAGAATACGGAATGCAGAATATAGAATACAGAATATAGAATGTAGAACACAGAATATGGAATATTGAATACAGTATATAGAACAAAAAATTTAGAACATGGAATGCAGAACCCATTATTTAGAATATAGAATACTGAATACTGAATATAGAATTTTTTATATACAATGTAGAACACAGAATATAGAATATGGGAAACAAAATACAAAAGTCAGAATTGAGAGCATGGAATGCAGAAAACAGCATTTAGAATATAGTATACAGAATACTGAATATAGAATTTAGAATATACAATGTAGAACACAGGGTATGGAATGTAGAATACGGAATGCAGAATATTGAATACAGAATATAGAATATAGAACACAGAATTTAGAATATGGAAAACAGAATATAGAACCCAGAATAAAGAACATGGAATGCAGAACACAGAATTTAAAATATAGAATACAGAATACTGAATATAGAATTTAGAATATAGAACGCAGAACACAGAATATAGAATATAGAATACAGAATACAGAATATAGAATTTAGAATATAGAATGTAGAACACAGAGTATAGAATAAAGAAAACGGAATACTGAATATACAATTTAGAACATAGAATGTAGAACACAGAAAATGAAATGTATAATACGGAAATCAAAATATTGAATACAGAATATAGAATGTAGAACACAGAATTTAGAATAGGGAAAACAGAATATAGGACCCAGAATATAGAACAAGGAATGCAGAACACAGAATTTAGAATATAGAATACAGATTTTTGAATATAGAATTTAGAATATAGATTGTAGAAGACAGAATTTAGATTATAGAATACAGAATACTGAATATAGTATTTAGAATATAGAATGTAGAACACAGAATATAGAATATAGAATACAGAAAACTGAATACAGAATTTAGAATATAGAATGTACAACACACAATATAGAATATACAATAGAGAATATAGAACCCAGAATTTAGAACTTGGAAAACAGAACACAGAATTTAGAATATAGAATAGAGAATACTGTACATAGAATTTAGAACATTGAATGCAGAACACAGAATTTAGAATATAGAATGCACAATACTGTATATAGAATTTAGAATATAGAATGAAAAACACAGAATATAGAATACAGACAACGGATGGAGAAAATAGAAGGTACTATATAGACTGAATAACACAAAATATATAATATAGAATAGAGGATATAGAACCCAGAATATAGAAATGGATGCAGAACTGAGAATTTATAATATAGAATACAGAAGACTGAATAAAGATTTTAGAATATAGAATGTAGAACACACAATATAGAATATAGAATACGGAATGCAGAATATAGTATGTAGAATATAGAATGAAGAACACAAGTATAGAATATAGAAAAGTGAATATAGAACCCAGAATTTAGAAATGGAATGCAGAACATAGAATTTAGAATATAGAATACAGAATACTGAATAAAGGTTTTAGAGAATAGAATATAGAACACAGAATTTAGAATATAAATAGGGAATGCTGAAAATAGTATGCAGAATATAGAATGAAGAACACAATTATAGAATATAGAATAGTGAATATAGAACCCAGAACTATGAACACGGAATGCAGAACTCAGAATTTAGAATATAGAATACAGAATACTTAATATAAAATTTAGAATATCGAATGTAGAAAACAGAATATAGAATATAGAATACGGAATGCCGAATATAGAATACAGAATATAGAATGTAGAACACAGAATATAGAATATAGAATACGGAATACAGAATATAGAATATAGAATATAGAATGATGAACACAAAATATAGTATAAAGAATAGAGAATATAGAACCCAGAATTTAGAACATGGAATGTAAAACACAGAATTTAGAATATAGAATACAGAATACTGAATATCGAATTTAGAATATAGAATGTAGAACACAGAATTTGGTATGTAGAATACGGAATGCTGAATATTGAATCCAGAATATAGAATGTAGAACACAAAATATAGAATATGGAAAACAGAATACAGAACCCAGAATTTAGATCATGGAATGCAGAACACAGAATTTAGAATACAGAATACAGTATAATGAATATAGAATTTACTATATACATTGTAGAACAAAAATACAGAATACGGCATGCAGAATATACAATACACAATAGAGAATGCAGAACACAGAATATAGAATATGGAAAACAGAATAAAAAACTCAGAATTTAGAACATGGAATGCAGAAAACAGAATTTAAAATATAGTATACGGAATACTGAATATAGAATTTAGATCATAGACTGCAGAACACAGAATTAAGAATATTGAATGCAAAATACTGTATACAGAATTTATAAACAGGAATGCAGGACGCAGAATTTAGAAACGAGAATAAAGAATACTGAATATAGAATTTAGAATATATAATATATAACACAGAATATAGAATATAGACTACGGAATAGAGAATATAGGAGGTAGAATAAGGAATGAAGAACACAACATATAGAATATAGAATAGAGAATATAGAACCCAGAATTTAGAATTTGAATGCAGAACATAGAATTTAGTATATAGAATACAGAATACTGAATAAAGTTTTTAGAATATAAAATATAGAACACAGAATATAGAATATAGAATAGGGAATGCTGAAAAAAGTATGCAGAATATAGAATGAAGAACACAAATATAGAATATAGAATAGCGAATATAGAACCCAGAACTAAGAACACGGAATGCAGAACACAGAATTTAGAATATAGAATACAGAATACATAATATAAAATTTAGAATATAGAATGTAGAAAACAGAATATAGAATATAGAATACGGAATGCAGAATATAGAATACAGAATATAGAATGTAGAACACAGAATATAGAATATTGAATACAGTATATGGAACACAAAATTTAGAACATGGAATGCAGAACACATTATTTAGAATATAGAATACTGAATACTGAATATAGAATTTTTTATATACAATGTAGAACACAGAATATAGAATAAGGGAAACAAAATACAAAAGTCAGAATTGAGAGCATGGAATGCAGAAAACAGCATTTAGAATATAGTATACAGAATACTGAATATAGAATTTAGAATATACAATGTAGAACACAGGGTATGGAATGTAGAATACGGAATGCAGAATATTGAATACAGAATATAGAATATAGAACACAGAATTTAGAATATGGAAAACAAAATATAGAATCCAGAATAAAGAACATGGAATGCAGAACACAGAATTTAAAATATAGAATACAGAATACTGAATATAGAATTTAGAATATAGAACGCAGAACACAGAATATAGAATATAGAATACAGAATACAGAATATAGAATTTAGAATATAGAATGTAGAACACAGAGTATAGAATAAAGAAAACGGAATACTGAATATACAATTTAGAACATAGAATGTAGAACACAGAATATGAAATGTATAATACGGAAATCAAAATATTGAATACAGAATTTAGAATGTAGAACACAGAATTTAGAATAGGGAAAATAGAATATAGGACCCAGAATATAGAACAAGGAATGCAGAACACAGAATTTACAATATAGAATACAGATTATTGAATATAGAATTTAGAATATAGATTGCAGAACACAGAATTTAGATTATAGAATACAGAAAACTGAATATAGTATTTAGAATATAGAATGTAGAACACAGAATATAGAATATAGAATACAGAAAACTGAATACAGAATTTAGAATATGGAATGCAGAACACAGAATTTAGAATATAAATACAGAAAACTGAATATAGAATTTAGAATATAGAATGTACAACACACAATATAGAATATACAATAGAGAATATAGAACCCAGAATTTAGAACTTGGAAAACAGAACACAGAATTTAGAATATAGAATAGAGAATACTGTACATAGAATTTAGAACATTGAATGCAGAACACAGAATTTAGAATATAGAATGCACAATACTGTATATAGAATTTAGAATATAGAATGAATAACACAGAATATAGAATACAGACAACGGATGGAGAAAATAGAAGGTACTATAAAGACTGAATAACATAAAATAAAGAATATAGAATAGAGAATATAGAACCCAGAATATAGAAATGGATGCAGAACTGAGAATTTATAATATAGAATACAGAAAACTGAATAAAGATTTTAGAATATAGAATGTAGAACACAGAATATAGAATATAGAATAGGGAATGCAGAATATAGTATGTAGAATATAGAATGAAGAACACAAGTATAGAATATAGAATAGTGAATATAGAACACAGAACTTAAACACGGAATGCGGAACACAGAATTTAGAATATAGAATACATAATACTGAATATAGAATTTAGAACATAGAATGCAGAACACAGAATTTAGAATATAGAATGTAGAAAACTGAATAGAGTATTTAGAATATAGAATGAAGAACACAGAATATAGAATAAAGAGTAGATAATAGAGAACCCAGGATATAGAACATGGAATGCAGAGCGCAGAATTTAGAATATAGAACACAGAATACTGAATATAAATTTAGAATATTGAATATAGGACACAGAGTATAGAATATAGAATACGGAATACTGAATATACAATTTCGAATATAGAATGTAGAACACAGAATATAGAATATAGAATACGGAATGCAGAATATAAAATACAGAACATAGAATGTAGAACACGGAATATAGAATATGGAAAACAAAATACAAAACCCAGAATTGAAAACATGGAATTCACAACACAGAATTAAGATTATAAAATACAAAATACTGAATATAGAAATTAGAATACAGAATGTAGAACAGAGAATTTAAAATATAGAATATAGTGTGCTGAATATAGAATTTAGAATATAGAATGTAGAACACAGAATATAGAAAATAGAATAGAGAATATAGAACACAGAATTTATAACATGGAATGCAGAACACAGAATTTAGAATATAGAATACAGTATACTGAATATAGAATTTAGAATATAGAATGTAGAACACAGAATATAGAATATAGAATACGGAATGCAGAATATAGAATATAGAATATAGAATGATGAACACAAAATATAGAATATAGAATAGAGAATATAGAACCCAGAATTTAGAACATGGAACGTAAAACACAGAATTTAGAATATAGAATACATAATACTGAATATCGAATTTAGAATATAGAATGAAGAACACAGAATTTGGTATGTAGAATACGGAATGCAGAATATTGAATACAGAATATAGAATATAGAACACAATATATAGAATATGGAAAACAGAATACAGAACCCAGGATATAGATCATGGAATGCAGAACACAGAATTTAGAGTATATAGTACCGAATACTGAATATGAAATTTAGAATATACAATGTAGAATACAGAATATGGAAAGTAGAATACGGAATGCAGAATATTGAATATCAGAAAATAGAATGTAGAACACAGAATTTAGAATATGGAAAACAGAATATAGAACCCAGAATATAGAACATGGAATGCAGAACACGAAATTTAGAATATAGAATACAGAATACTGAATATAGAATTTAGAATATATAATGTAGAACACAGAATTTAGAATATAGAATACAGAATACTGAATATAGAATTTAGATTATACAGTGTAGAACACAGAATAGAGAATATAGAATACAGAATATAGAACCCAAAATTTAGAACATGGAATGCAGAACACAGAATATAAAATATAGAATACCGAATACTGATTACAGAATATGAATATGCAATGTAGAACCCAGAATTTAGAATATAGAATACAGAATACTGAATGTAGGATGTAGAATATACAATGTAGAACCGTGAATATAGAATATAGAATACGGAATGCAGAATATAGTATACAGAATATAGAATGAAGAAAACAGAATATAGTATAGAGAATAGATTATATAGAACACAAAATTTAGAACATGGATTGCAGAACACAGAATTTAGAATATAGAATACAGAATACTGTATATAGAATTTACAATATAGAATGTAGAACAAAAATACAGAATACGGCATGCAGAATATACAATACAGAATTGTGAATGCAGAACACAGAATATAGAATATGGAAAACAGAATACAAAACTCAGAATTTAGAACATGGAATGCAGAAAACAGTATTTAAAATATAGTATACCGAATACTGAATATAGAATTTAGAACATAGAATGCAGAACAGAGAATTAAGATTATTGAATGCAGAATACTGTATACAGAATTTATAAACAAGAATGCAGAACACAGAATTTAGAAAAGAGAATAAAGAATACTGAATATAGAATTTAGAATATATAATATATAACACAGAATATAGAATATAGACTACGGAAAGGAGAATATAGGAGGTAGAATGATGAATGAAGAACACAACATATAGAATATAGAATAGAGAATATAGAACCCAGAATTTAGAAATGGAATGCAGAACATAGAATTTAGAATATAGAATACAGAATACTGAATAAAGGTTTTAGAGAATAGAATATAGAACACAGAATTTAGAATATAAATAGGGAATGCTGAAAATAGTATGCAGAATATAGAATGAAGAACACAATTATAGAATATAGAATAGTGAATATAGAACCCAGAACTAAGAACACGGAATGCAGAACTCAGAATTTAGAATATAGAATACAGAATACTTAATATAAAATTTAGAATATGGAACGTAGAAAACAGAATATAAAATATAGAATACGGAATGCCGAATATAGAATACAGAATATAGAATGTAGAACACAGAATATAGAATATAGAATACGGAATGCCGAATATAGAATACAGAATATAGTATTTAGAACACAGAATATAGAATATTGAATACAGTATATGGAACACAAAATTTAGAACATGGAATGCAGAACACATTATTTAGAATATAGAATACTGAATACTGAATATAGAATATGAATATACAATGTAGAACACAGAATTTAGAAAATAGAATACAGAATACTGAATATAGAATTTGGAATATACAATGTAGAACACAGAATATAGAATATAGTATACGGAATGCATAATATAGGATACAGAAAATAAAATGTAGAACACAGAATAGAGAATATGGAAAACAGAATACAAAACCGAGAATTGAGAACATGGACTTCAGAACAAATAATTAACAATATACAATACAGAATACTGAATATAGAATTTTGAATATACAATGTAGAACACAGAATTTAGATATATAATTAAGAATACTGAATATAGAATTTAGAATATAGAATGTAGAACACAGAATATAGAATAGAGAATAGAGAACCCAGAATTTAGAACTTGGAATGCAGAACACAGAATTTTGAATATAGAATACAGAATACTGAATATAAAATTTAGAACATAGAATGTTGAACACAGAATATAGAATACGGCATGCAGAATATACAATACAGAATTGTGAATGCAGAACACAGAATATAGAATATGGAAAACAGAATACAAAACTCAGAATTTAGAACATGGAATGCAGAAAACAGTATTTAAAATATAGTATACCGAATACTGAATATAGAATTTAGAACATAGAATGCAGAACAGAGAATTAAGATTATTGAATGCAGAATACTGTATACAGAATTTATAAACAAGAATGCAGAACACAGAATTTAGAAAAGAGAATAAAGAATACTGAATATAGAATTTAGAATATATAATATATAACACAGAATATAGAATATAGACTACGGAAAGGAGAATATAGGAGGTAGAATGATGAATGAAGAACACAACATATAGAATATAGAATAGAGAATATAGAACCCAGAATTTAGAAATGGAATGCAGAACATAGAATTTAGAATATAGAATACAGAATACTGAATAAAGGTTTTAGAGAATAGAATATAGAACACAGAATTTAGAATATAAATAGGGAATGCTGAAAATAGTATGCAGAATATAGAATGAAGAACACAATTATAGAATATAGAATAGTGAATATAGAACCCAGAACTAAGAACACGGAATGCAGAACTCAGAATTTAGAATATAGAATACAGAATACTTAATATAAAATTTAGAATATGGAACGTAGAAAACAGAATATAAAATATAGAATACGGAATGCCGAATATAGAATACAGAATATAGAATGTAGAACACAGAATATAGAATATAGAATACGGAATGCCGAATATAGAATACAGAATATAGTATTTAGAACACAGAATATAGAATATTGAATACAGTATATGGAACACAAAATTTAGAACATGGAATGCAGAACACATTATTTAGAATATAGAATACTGAATACTGAATATAGAATATGAATATACAATGTAGAACACAGAATTTAGAAAATAGAATACAGAATACTGAATATAGAATTTGGAATATACAATGTAGAACACAGAATATAGAATATAGTATACGGAATGCATAATATAGGATACAGAAAATAAAATGTAGAACACAGAATAGAGAATATGGAAAACAGAATACAAAACCGAGAATTGAGAACATGGACTTCAGAACAAATAATTAACAATATACAATACAGAATACTGAATATAGAATTTTGAATATACAATGTAGAACACAGAATTTAGATATATAATTAAGAATACTGAATATAGAATTTAGAATATAGAATGTAGAACACAGAATATAGAATAGAGAATAGAGAACCCAGAATTTAGAACTTGGAATGCAGAACACAGAATTTTGAATATAGAATACAGAATACTGAATATAAAATTTAGAACATAGAATGTTGAACACAGAATATAGAATACGGTATGCAGAATATACAATACAGAATAGTGAATGCAGAACACAGTATATAGAATATGGAAAACAGAATACAGAACTCAGACTTTAGAACATGGAATGCAGAACACAGAATTTAAAATATAGTATACAGAATACTGAATATAGAATTAGAACTTAGAATGCAGAACACAGAATTAAGATTATATAATGCAAAATTCTGTATATAGAATATATAAACAGGAATGCAGAATACAGAATTTAGAATAGAGAATGCAGAATACTGTATATAGAATTTAGAATATAGAATGAATAACACAGAATATAGAATATAGACTACGGAATGGAGAAAATAGAAGGTAGAATATAGACTGAATAACACAAAATATAGAATATAGAATAGAGAATATAGATCCCAGAATATAGAAATGGAATGCAGAATATAGAATTTTGAATACAGAATACAGAAAACTGAATAAAGATTTTAGAATTTAGAATGTAGAACACAGAATATAGAATATAGAATAGGGAATGCAGAATATAGTATGTAGAATATAGAATGAAGAACACAAGTATAGAATATAGAATAGTGAATATAGAAACCAGAATTTAGAACACGGAATGCAGAACACAGAATTTATAATAGAGAATGCAGAATACTGAATATTGATTATATAAACATGAATGCAGAACACAGAATTTAGAATATAGAATGAAGAAAACTGAATAGAGTATTTAGAATATACAATGAAGAACACAGAATATAGAATTTAGAATATAGAATAGAGAACCCAGGATATAGAACATGAAATGCAGAGCACAGAATTTAGAATATAGAACACAGAATACTGAATATAACTTTAGGATATAGAATATAGAACACAGAGTATAGAATATAGAATACGGAATACTGAATATACAATTAAGAAAATAGAATGTAGAACACAGAATATAGAATATAGAATACGGAATGCAGAATATAGAATACAGAACATAGAATGAAGAACACAGAATATAGAATATGGAAAACCAAATACAAAACCCAGAATTGAAAACATGGAATGCACAACAGAGAATTAAGAATATAGAACACAGAATACTGAATATAGAATTTAGAATAAAGAATGTAGAACAGAGAATATAAAATATAGAATATAGTATGCTGAATATGGAATTTAGAATATAGAATGTAGAACACAGAATATAGAAAATAGAATAGAGAATATAGAACCCACAATTTAGAACATGGAATGCAGAACACAGAATTTAGAATATAGAATACAGTATACTGAATATAGAATTTAGAATACACAATATAGAACTCAGAATATAGAATATAGAATACGGAAAGCAGAATATAGAATATAGAATATAGAATGATGAACACAAAATTTAGAATATAGAATAGAGAATATAGAACCCAGAATTTAGATCATGGAATGCAGAACACAGTATTTAGAGTATATACTACCGAATGCTGAATATGAAATTAAGAATATAGAATGTAGAATACTGAATATGGAATATAGAATACGGAATGCAGAATATAGAATATAGAATATAGAATGATGAACACAAAATTTAGAATATAGAATAGAGAATATAGAACCCAGAATTTAGAACATGGAATGCAGAACACAGAATTTAAAATATAGAATACCGAATACTGAATATTCAATTTAGAATATAGAATGAAAGACACAGAGTATAGTATATAGAAAACGGAATACTAAATATACAATTTAGAATATAGAATGTAGAACACACAATATAGAATATAGAATACGGAATGCAGAACATAGAATACAGAATATAGAATGTAGAACACAGAATATAGAATATTGAATACAGTATATGGAACACAAAATTTAGAACATGGAATGCAGAACACATTATTTAGAATATAGAATACTGCATACTGAATATAGAATATGAATATACAATGTAGAAAACAGAATTTAGAATATAGAATACAGAATAATTAATATATAATTTAGAATATAGAAAGTAGAAAACAGAATATAGAATATAGAACGCGGAATGCAGAATATAGAATACAGAATATAGAATGTAGAACACAGAATATGGAATATTGAATACAGTATATAGAACAAAAAATTTAGAACAAGGAATGCAGAACCCATTATTTAGAATATAGAATACTGAATACTGAATATAGAATTTTTTATATACAATGTAGAACACAGAATATAGAATATGGGAAACAAAATACAAAAGTCAGAATTGAGAGCATGGAATGCAGAAAAAAGCATTTAGAATATAGTATACAGAATACTGAATATAGAATTTAGAATATACAATGTAGAACACAGGGTATGGAATGTAGAATACGGAATGCAGAATATTGAATACAGAATATAGAATACAGAACACAGAATTTAGAATATGGAAAACAGAATATAGAACCCAGAATAAAGAACATGGAATGCAGAACACAGAATTTAAAATATAGAATACAGAATACTGAATATAGAATATAGAATATAGAACGCAGAACACAGAATATAGAATATAGAATACAGAATACAGAATATAGAATTTAGAATATAGAATGTAGAACACAGAGTATAGAATAAAGAAAACGGAATACTGAATATACAATTTAGAACATAGAATGTAGAACACAGAATATGAAATGTATAATACGGAAATCAAAATATTGAATACAGAATATAGAATGTAGAACACAGAATTTAGAATAGGGAAAACAGAATATAGGACACAGAATATAGAACAAGGAATGCAGAACACAGAATTTAGAATATAGAATACAGATTATTGAATATAGAATTTAGAATATAGATTGTAGAACACAGAATTTAGATTATAGAATACAGAATACTGAATATAGTATTTAGAATATAGAATGTAGAACACAGAATATAGAATATAGAATACAGAAAACTGAATAGAGAATGTAGAATATGAAATGCAGAACACAGAATTTAGAATATAAATACAGAAAACTGAATATACAAATTAGAATATAGAATGTACAACACACAATATAGAATATACAATAGAGAATATAGAACCCAGAATTTAGAACTTGGAAAACAGAACACAGAATTTAGAATATAGAATAGAGAATACTGTACATAGAATTTAGAACATTGAATGCAGAACACAGAATTTAGAATATAGAATGCACAATACTGTATATAGAATTTAGAATATAGAATGAATAACACAGAATATAGAATACAGACAACGGATGGAGAAAATAGAAGGTACTATATAGACTGAATAACACAAAATATAGAATATAGAATAGAGGATATAGAACCCAGAATATAGAAATGGATGCAGAACTGAGAATTTATAATATAGAATACAGAAGACTGAATAAAGATTTTTGAATATAGAATGTAGAACACAGAATATAGAATATAGAATAGGGAATGCAGAATATAGTATGTAGAATATAGAATGAAGAACACAAGTATAGAATATAGAATAGTGAATATAGAACCCAGAATTTAGAAATGGAATGCAGAACATAGAATTTAGAATATAGAATACAGAATACTGAATAAAGGTTTTAGAGAAAAGAATATAGAACACAGAATTTAGAATATAAATAGGGAATGCTGAAAATAGTATGCAGAATATAGAATGAAGAACACAATTATAGAATATAGAATAGTGAATATAGAACCCAGAACTAAGAACACGGAATGCAGAACTCAGAATTTAGAATATAGAATACAGAATACTTAATATAAAATTTAGAATATGGAATGTAGAAAACAGAATATAGAATATAGAATACGGAATGCCGAATATAGAATACAGAATATAGAATGTAGAACACAGAATATAGAATATAGAATACGGAATGCCGAATATAGAATACAGAATATAGTATTTAGAACACAGAATATAGAATATTGAATACAGTATATGGAACAAAAAATTTAGAACATGGAATGCAGAACGCATTATTTAGAATATAGAATACTGAATACTTAATATAGAATATGAATATACAATGTAGAACACAGAATTTAGAAAAAAGAATACAGAGTACTGAATATAGAATTTGGAATATACAATGTAGAACACAGAATATAGAATATAGTATACGGAATGCATAATATAGGATACAGAAAATAGAATGTAGAACACAGAATAGAGAATATGGAAAACAGAATACAAAACCGAGAATTGAGAAAATGGACTTCAGAACAAATAATTAACAATATACAATACAGAATACTGAATATAGAATTTTGAATATACAATGTAGAACACAGAATTTAGATATATAATTAAGAATACTGAATATAGAATTTAGAATATAGAATGTAGAACACAGAATATAGAATAGAGAATAGAGAACCCAGAATTTAGTACTTGGAATGCAGAACACAGAATTTTGAATATAGAATACAGAATACTGAATATAAAATTTAGAACATAGAATGTTGAACACAGAATATAGAATATGGAAAACAGAATACAGAACTCAGACATTAGAACATGGAATGCAGAACACAGAATTTAAAATATAGTATACAGAATACTGAATATAGAATTAGAAATTAGAATGCAGAACACAGAATTAAGATTATATAATGCAGAATTCTGTATATAGAATTTATAAACAGGAATGCAGAACACAGAATTTAGAATAGAGAATGCAGAATACTGTATATAGTATTTAGAATGTAGAATGAATAACACAGAATATAGAATATAGACTACGGAATGGAGAAAATAGAAGGTAGAATATAGACTGAATAACACAAAATATAGAATATAGAATAGACAATATAGATCCCAGAATATAGAAATGGAATGCAGAATATAGAATTTTGAATACAGAATACAGAAAATTGAATAAAGATTTTAGAATATAGAATGTAGAACACAGAATATAGAATATAGAATAGGGAATGCAGAATATAGTATGTAGAATATAGAATGAAGAACACAAGTATAGAATATAGAATAGTGAATATAGAAACCAGAACTTAGAACACGGAATGCAGAACACAGAATTTATAATATAGAATGCAGAATACAGAATATTGATTTTATAAACATGAATGCAGAACACAGAATTTAGAATATAGAATGAAGAACACTGAATAGAGTATTTAGAATATACAATGAAGAACACAGAATATAGAATTTAGAATATAGAATAGAGAACCCAGGATATAGAACATGAAATGCAGAGCACAGAATTTAGAATATAGAGCACAGAATACTGAATATAAGTTTAGGATATAGAATATAGAACACAGAGTATAGTATATAGAATACGGAATACTGAATATACAATTTAGAATATAGAATGTAGAACACAGAATATAGAATATAGAATACGGAATGCAGAATATAGAATACAGAACATAGAATGAAGAACACAGAATATAGAATATGGAAAACCAAATACAAAACCCAGAATTGAAAACATGGAATGCACAACAGAGAATTAAAAATTTAGAACATAGAATACTTAATATAGAATTTAGAATAAAGAATGTAGAACAGAGAATTTAAAATATAGAATATAGTATGCTGAAAATGGAATTTAGAATATAGAATGTTGAACAGAGAATATAGAAATTAGAATAGAGAATATAGAACCCAGAATTTAGAACATGGAATGCAGAACACAGAATTTAGAATATAGAATACAGTATACTGAATATAGAATTTAGAATATACAATGTAGAACTCAGAATATAGAATATAGAATACGGAATGCAGAATATAGAATATAGAATATAGAATGATGAACACAAAATTTAGAATATAGAATAGAGAATATAGAACCCAGAATTTAGATCATGGAATGCAGAACACAGTATTTAGAGTATATACTACCGAATGCTGAATATGAAATTAATATAGAATGTAGAATACAGAATATGGAATATAGAATACGGAATGCAGAATATAGAATATAGAATATAGAATGATGAACACAAAATTTAGAATATAGAATAGAGAATATAGAACCCAGATTTTAGAACATGGAATGCAGAACACAGAATTTAAAATATAGAATACCGAATACTGAATATTCAATTTAGAATATAGAATGAAAGACACAGAGTATAGTATATAGAAAACGGAATACTGAATATACAATTTAGAATATAGAATGTAGAACACACAATGTAGAATATAGAATACGGAATGCAGAATATAGAATATAGAATGTAGAATGAAGAACACAAAATTTAGATTATAGAATAGAGAATATAGAACACAGAATTTAGAACATGGAATGCAGAGCACAGAATTTAAAATATAGAATACCGAATACAGAATATAAAATTTAGAATATAAAATATTGAACACAGAATATGGAATGTAGAATACGGAATGCAGAATATTGAACACAGAATATAGAATATAGAACACAGAATTTAGAATATGGAAAACAGGATATAGAACACAGATTATAGAACATGGAATGCAGAACACAGAATTAAAAATATAGAATACAGAAAACTGAATATCGAATTTAGAATATAGAACGCAGAACACAGAAAATAGAATATAGAATACGGAATGCAGAATATAGGATACAGAATATAGAATGTAGAACACAGAATATAGAATATTGAATAGAGTATATGGAACACAAAATTTAGAACATAGAATTCAGAACACAGAGTTTAGAATATAGTATACAGAATACTGACTATAGAATTTAGAATATAGAATGCAGAACAGAGAATTTAGAATATAGAATGCAGAATACTGAATAAAGAATTTATAAACAGGAATGCAAAACAGAATTTAGAATATAGAATACAGAATACAGAATATAGAATTTATAATATAGAACGTATACCACAGAATATAGAGTATAGAATACAGATTGCAGAATATAGAATTCAGAATATAGAATGTAGAACACAGAAAATAGAATATGGAAATCATAATACAAAACCCAGAACTGAGGACATGGAATGAAGAACACAGAATTTAGAATACAGAATAGAGAATACTGAATATAGAATTTAGAGTATAAAATGAAGAACCCAGAATTTAGAATGTAGAATACAGAATACTGAATATAGGATTTAGAACATGGAATGCAGAACACAGATTATGGAATGTAGAATACGGAATGCAGAATATAGAATACAGAATATAGAATGTAGAATACAGAGTATAGAATATGGAAAACAGAATACATAACCCAGAATTTACAACATGGATTTCGGAACACAGAATTTAGAATATAGAATACAGAATACTGAATATAGAATTTAGAATATAGAATGTAGAACACAGAATAGAGAAAATAGAATAGAGAATATAGAACACACAATTTAGAACATGGAATGCAGAACACAGAATTTAGAATGTAGAACACAGAATATAGAATATAGAATACGGAATGCAGAACAGAGAATATAAAATATAGAATATAGAATGATGAACACAAAATATAGAATAGAGAATATAGAACCCAGAAATTAGAACATGGAATTTAAAACACAGAATTTAGAATATAAAATACAGAATACTGAATATCGAATTTACAATATAGAATGTAGAACACAGAATATAGAAAATAGAATAGAGAATATAGAACTCACAATTTAGAACATGAAATGCAGAACACAGAATTTAGAATATAGAATAGTGAATACTGAATATAGAATTTAGAAAATTGAATGCAGAGCACAGAATATAGAATATAGAATGCAGAATACTGTATATAGGATTTAGAATATAGAAAGAAAAACACAGAATATAGAATATAGACTACGGAATGGAGAATATAGAAGGTACAATATAGACTGAAGAACACAAAATATAGAATATAGAATGGAGAATATAGAACCCACAATATAGAAATGGAATGCAGAACAGAGAATTTAGAATATAGAATAGAGAAAACTAAATAAAGTTTTTATAATATAGAATGTAGAACACAGAATATAGAATATAGAATAGAGAATAGAGAACCCAGGATATAGAACATGGAATGCAGAACACAGAATTTAGAATATAGAACACAGAATACTGAATATAAATTTAGAATATAGAATATAGTACACACAGTATAGAATACAGAATACGGAATAATGAATATACAATTTAGAATATAGAATGTAGAACACAGAAAATAGAATATAGAATACGGAATGCAGGAAATACAGTACAGAATATAGAATGTAGAACACAGAATATAGAATATGGAAAACAGAATACAAAACCCAGAATTGAAAACATGAAATGCACAACAGAGAATTAAGAATAGAGAATACAGAATACTGAAAATAGGATTTAGAATACAGAGTGTAGAACAGAGAATTAGAACATAGAATATATTATACTGAATATAGAATTTAGAATATAGAATATAGAACACAGAATATAGAAAATAGAATAGAGAATATAGAACCCAGAATATAGAACATGGAATGCAGAACACAGAATTTAAAATATAGAAAGCAGAATACTGAATATAGAATTTAGAATATATAACGCAGAACACAGAATATAGAATATAGAATACGGAATGCAGAATATAGAATACAGGATATAGAATGTAGAATATAGAATATGGAAAACAGAATACAGAAGCCAGAATTTAGAGCATGGAATGCAACACAGAATTTCCAATATAGAATACAGATTACTGAATATAGAATTTAGAACATAGAAAGCAGAACCCAGAATTTAGAATATAGAATACAGAATACTGAATATAGAATTTAGAATACAGAAAGTAGAACACAGAATATAGAATATAGAATATAGAATACAGATTATAGAAAGCAAAGTTTAGAACATGGAATGCAGTACACAGACTTTAAAATATAGAATACCGAATACTGAACATAGAATATGAATACACAATATAGAACACAGAATTTAGAATATAGGATACCGAATACTGAATATAGAATATAATTATACAATTTAGAGCACAGAATATAGAATATACAATAGAGAATATAGAACACAAAATTTAGAACATGGAACGCAGAACACAGAATTAAGAATATGGAATGCACAATACTGTATATAGAATTAAGACTATAGAATGAATAACAGAGAATATAGAATATAGAATACGGAATGGAGAATATAGAAGATAGAATATAGAATGAAGAACACAATATATAGAATATAGTATAGAGAATATAGAACACAGAAATTAGGAATGTAATGCAGAACAGAGAATTTATAATATAGAATACAGAATACTGAATAAAGATTTTAGAATATAGAATGTAGAACACAGAATATAGAATATAGAATAGGGAATGCAGAATATACTACGTAGAATACAGAAAGAAGAACACAAATATAGAATATAGAATAGTGAATATAGAACCCAGAACTAAAAACACGGAATGTAGAACACAGAATTTAGAATATAGAATACAGAATACTTAATATAAAATTTAGAATATAGAATGTAGAAAACAGAATATAGAATATACAATACGGAATGCAGAATATAGAATACAGAATATAGAAAGTAGAACATAGAATATAGAATATTGAATAGAGTATATGGAACACAAAATTTAGAACATGGAATGCAGAACACAGAATTTAGAATATAGAATACAGAATACTGAATATAGAATTTAGAATATAGAGTGTTGAACACAAAATATAGAATATAAAAAACGTAATGCAGAATATAGAATACAGAATATGGAACGTAGAACAGAGAATATAAAATATGAGAAACAAAATACAAAAGTCAGAAATGAGAACATGGAATGCAGAACACAGCATTTAGAATATAGTATACAGAATACTGAATATAGAATTTAGAATAGACAATGTAGAACACAGAGTATGGAATGTAGAATACGGAATGCAGAATATTGAATATAGAATATAGAATATAGAACACAGAATTTAGAATATGGAAAACAGAATATAGAACCCAGAATAAAGAACATGGAATGCAGAACACAGAATTTAATATATACAATACAGAATACTGAATATAGAATTTAGATAATAGAACGCAGAACACAGAATATAGAATATAGAATACAGAATACTGAATATAGAATTTAGAATATAGAATGTAGAACACAGAGTATAGAATATAGAATACGGAATACTGAATATACAATTTAAAATATAGAATGTAGAACACAGAATATGAAATGTATAATACGGAATGCAGAATATTGAATAGAGAATATGGAATGTAGAACACAGAATTTAGAATATGGAGAAAAGAATATAGAACCCAGAATTTAGAACATGGAATGCAGAACACAGAATTTAGAATATAGAATACAGATTATTGAATATAGAAATTAGAATATAGATTGTAGAACACAGGATTTAGATCATAGAGTACAGAATACTGAATATAGTATTTAGAATATAGAATGTAGAACACAGAATATAGAATATAGAATACAGAATATAGAAATCAAAATTTAGTACATGGAATGCAGAACACAGAATTTAGAATATAGAATACGGAATACTGAATATAGAATATGAATATACAATGTAGAACACCAATTTAGAATATAGAATACAGAATACTGAATATAGAATTTAGAATATACAATGTAGAACACAGAATATAGAATATAGAATACAGAAAACTGAATACAGAATTTAGATTATGGAATGCAGAACACAGAATTTAGAATATAAATACAGAAAACTGAATATAGAATTTAGAATATAGAATGTACAAAACACAATATAAAATATACAATAGAGAATATAGAACTCAGAATTTACAACATGGATTACAGAACACCGAATTTAAAATATAGATTACAGAATACTGAATATAGAATATGAATATAAAATATAGAACCCAGAATTTAGAATATAGAATACATAATACTGAATATAGGATTTAGAATATACAACGTAGAACCGAGAATATAGAATATAGAGTACGGAATGCAGAATACAGTATACAGAATATAGAAATTAGAACACAGAATTTAGAATATGGAAAACAGGATATAGAACCCAGAATATAGAACATGGAATGCAGAAAACAGTATTTAAAATATAGTATACCGAATACTGAATATCGAATTTAGAACATAGAATGCAGAACACAGAATTAAGATTATTGAATGCAGAATACTGTATACAGAATTTATAAACAAGAATGCAGAACACAGAATTTAGAAAAAGAATAAAGAATACTAAATATAGAATTTAGAATATATAATATATAACACAGAATATAGAATATAGACTACGGAAAGGAGAATATAGGAGGTAGAATGATGAATGAAGAACACAACATATAGAATATAGAATAGAGAATATAGAACCCAGAATTTAGAAATGGAATGCAGAACATAGAATTTAGAATATAGAATACAGAATACTGAATAAAGATTTTAGAGAATAGAATATAGAACACAGAATTTAGAATATAAATAGGGAATGCTGAAAATAGTATGCAGAATATAGAATGAAGAACACAATTATAGAATATAGAATAGTGAATATAGAACCCAGAAATAAGAACACGGAATGCAGAACTCAGAATTTAGAATATAGAATACAGAATACTTAATATAAAATTTAGAATATGGAACGTAGAAAACAGAATATAAAATATAGAATACGGAATGCCGAATATAGAATACAGAATATAGAATGTAGAACACAGAATATAGAATATAGAATACGGAATGCCGAATATAGAATACAGAATATAGTATTTAGAACACAGAATATAGAATATTGAATACAGTATATGGAACACAAAATTTAGAACATGGAATGCAGAACACATTATTTAGAATATAGAATACTGAATACTGAATATAGAATATGAATATACAATGTAGAACACAGAATTTAGACAATAGAATACAGAATACTGAATATAGAATTTGGAATATACAATGTAGAACACAGAATATAGAATAGAGAATAGAGAACCCAGAATTTAGAACTTGGAATGCAGAACACAGAATTTTGAATATAGAATACAGAATACTGAATATAAAATTTAGAACATAGAATGTTGAACACAGAATATAGAATACGGTATGCAGAATATACAATACAGAATAGTGAATGCAGAACACAGTATATAGAATATGGAAAACAGAATACAGAACTCATAATTTAGAACATGGAATGCAGAACACAGAATTAAGATTATATAATGCAAAATTCTGTATATAGAATTTATAAACAGGAATGCAGAACACAGAATTTATAATATAGAATGCAGAATACTGAATATTGATTATATAAACATGAATGCAGAGCACAGAATTTAGAATAAAGAATGAAGAACACTGAATAGAGTATTTAGAATATACAATGAAGAACACAGAATATATAATTTAGAATATAGAATAGAGAACCCAGGATATAGAACATGAAATGCACAGCACAGAATTTAGAATATAGAACACAGAATACTGAATATAACTTTAGGATATAGAATATAGAACACAGAGTATAGAATATAGAATACGGAATACTGAATATACAATTAAGAATATAGAATGTAGAACACAGAATATAGAATATAGCATACGGAATGCAGAATATAGAATACAGAACATAGAATGAAGAACACAGAATATAGAATATGGAAAACCAAATACAAAACCCAGAATTGAAAACATGGAATGCACAACAGAGAATTAAGAATATAGAACACAGAATACTGAATATAGAAATTAGAATAAAGAATGTAGAACAGAGAATTTAAAATATAGAATATAGTATGCTGAATATGGAATTTAGAATATAGAATGTAGAACACAGAATATAGAAAATAGAATAGAGAATATAGAACCCACAATTTAGAACATGGAATGCAGAACACAGAATTTAGAATATAGAATACAGTATACTGAATATAGAATTTAGAATACACAATATAGAACTCAGAATATAGAATATAGAATACGGAAAGCAGAATATAGAATATAGAATATAGAATGATGAACACAAAATTTAGAATATAGAATAGAGAATATAGAACCCAGAATTTAGATCATGGAATGCAGAACACAGTATTTAGAGTATATACTACCGAATGCTGAATATGAAATTAAGAATATAGAATGTAGAATACAGAATATGGAATATAGAATAAGGAATGCAGAATATAGAATATAGAATATAGAATGATGAACACAAAATTTAGAATATAGAATAGAGAATATAGAACCCAGAATTTAGAACATGGAATGCAGAACACAGAATTTAAAATATAGAATACCGAATACTGAATATTCAATTTAGAATATAGAATGAAAGACACAGAGTATAGAATATAGAAAACGGAATAATAAATATACAATTTAGAATATAGAATGTAGAACACACAATATAGAATATAGAATACGGAATGCAGAATATAGAATATAGAATATAGAATCATGAACACAAAATTTAGAATATAGAATAGAGAATATAGAACCCAGAATTTATAACATGGAATGCAGAACACAGAATTTAAAATATAGAATACCGAATACTGAATATACAATTTAGAATATAGAATGAAAGACACAGAGTATAGTATATAGAAAACGGAATACTGAATATACAATTTAGAACATAGAATGTAGAACACACAATATAGAATATAGAATACGGAATGCAGAACATAGAATACAGAATATAGAATGAAGAACACAGAATATAGAATATTGAATACAGTATATGGAACACAAAATTTAGAACATGGAATGCAGAACACATTATTTAGAATATAGAATACTGCATACTGAATATAGAATATGAATATACACTGTAGAACACAGAATTTATAATATAGAATACAGAATAATTAATATATAATTAAGAATATAGAAAGTAGAAAACAGAATATAGAATACGGAATGCAGAATATAGAATACAGAATATAGAATGTAGAACACAGAATATGGAATATTGAATACAGTATATAGAACAAAAAATTTAGAACATGGAATGCAGAAACCATTATTTAGAATATAGAATACTGAATACTGAATATAGAATTTTTTATATACAATGTAGAACACAGAATATAGAATATGGGAAACAAAATACAAAAGTCAGAATTGAGAGCATGGAATGCAGAAAACAGCATTTAGAATATAGTATACAGAATACTGAATATAGAATTTAGAATATACAATGTAGAACACAGGGTATGGAATGTAGAATACGGAATGCAGAATATTGAATACAGAATATAGAATATAGAACACAGAATTTAGAATATGGAAAACAGAATATAGAACCCAGAATAAAGAACATGGAATGCAGAACACAGAATTTAAAATATAGAATACAGAATACTGAATATAGAATTTAGAATATAGAACGCAGAACACAGAATATAGAATATAGAATACAGAATACAGAATATAGAATTTAGAATATAGAATGTAGAACACAGAGTATAGAATAAAGAATACGGAATACTGAATATACAATTTAGAACATAGAATGTAGAACACAGAATATGAAATGTATAATACGGAAATCAAAATATTGAATACAGAATATAGAATGTAGAACACAGAATTTAGAATAGGGAAAACAGAATATAGGACCCAGAATATAGAACAAGGAATGCAGAACACAGAATTTAGAATATAGAATACAGATTATTGAATATAGAATTTAGAATATAGATTGTAGAACACAGAATTTAGATTATAGAATACAGAATACTGAATATAGTATTTAGAATATAGAATGTAGAACACAGAATATAGAATATAGAATACAGAAAACTGAATACAGAATTTAGAATATGGAATGCAGAACACAGAATTTAGAATATAAATACAGAAAACTGAATATAGAATTTAGAATATAGAATGTACAACACACAATATAGAATATACAATAGAGAATATAGAACCCAGAATTTAGAACTTGGAAAACAGAACACAGAATTTAGAATATAGAATAGAGAATACTGTACATAGAATTTAGAACATTGAATGCAGAACACAGAATTTAGAATATAGAATGCACAATACTGTATATAGAATTTAGAATATAGAATGAATAACACAGAATATAGAATACAGACAACGGATGGAGAAAATAGAAGGTACTATATAGACTGAATAACACAAAATATAGAATATAGAATAGAGGATATAGAACCCAGAATATAGAAATGGATGCAGAACTGAGAATTTATAACATAGAATACAGAAGACTGAATAAAGATTTTAGAATATAGAATGTAGAACACAGAATATAGAATATAGAATAGGGAATGCAGAATATAGTATGTAGAATATAGAATGAAGAACACAAGTATAGAATATAGAATAGTGAATATAGAACCCAGAATTTAGAAATGGAATGCAGAACATAGAATTTAGAATATAGAATACAGAATACTGAATAAAGGTTTTAGAGAATAGAATATAGAACACAGAATTTAGAATATAAATATGGAATGCTGAAAATAGTATGCAGAATATAGAATGAAGATCACAATTATAGAATATAGAATAGTGAATATAGAACCCAGAACTAAGAACACGGAATGCAGAACTCAGAATTTAGAATATAGAATACAGAATACTTAATATAAAATTTAGAATATGGAATGTAGAAAACAGAATATAGAATATAGAATACGGAATGCCGAATATAGAATACAGAATATAGAATGTAGAACACAGAATATAGAATATAGAATACGGAATGCCGAATATAGAATACAGAATATAGTATTTAGAACACAGAATATAGAATATTGAATACAGTATATTGAACAAAAAATTTAGAACATGGAATGCAGAACGCATTATTTAGAATATAGAATACTGAATACTGAATATAGAATATGAATATACAATGTAGAACACAGAATTTAGAAAATAGAATACAGAGTACTGAATATAGAATTTGGAATATACAATGTAGAACACAGAATATAGAATATAGTATACGGAATGCATAATATAGGATACAGAAAATAGAATGTAGAACACAGAATAGAGAATATGGAAAACAGAATACAAAACCGAGAATTGAGAACATGGACTTCAGAACAAATAATTAACAATATACAATACAGAATACTGAATATAGAATTTTGAATATACAATGTAGAACACAGTATTTAGATACATAATTAAGAATACTGAATATTGAATTTAGAATATAGAATGTAGAACACAGAATATAGAATAGAGAATAGAGAACCCAGAATTTAGTACTTGGAATGCAGAACACAGAATTTTGAACATAGAATACAGAATACTGAATATAAAATTTAGAACATAGAATGTTGAACACAGAATATAGCATACGGTATGCAGAATATACAATAAAGAAGAGTGAATGCAGAACACAGAATATAGAATATGGAAAACAGAATACAGAACTCAGACATTAGAACATGGAATGCAGAACACAGAATTTAAAATATAGTATACAGAATACTGAATATAGAATTAGAAATTAGAATGCAGAACACAGAATTAAGATTATATAATGCAGAATTCTGTATATAGAATTTATAAACAGGAATGCAGAACACAGAATTTAGAATAGAGAATGCAGAATACTGTATATAGTATTTAGAATATAGAATGAATAACACAGAATATAGATTAAAGACTACGGAATGGAGAAAATAGAAGGTAGAATATAGACTGAATAACACAAAATATAGAATATAGAATAGACAATATAGATCCCAGAATATAGAAATGGAATGCAGAATATAGAATTTTGAATACAGAATACAGAAAATTGAATAAAGATTTTAGAATATAGAATGTAGAACACAGAATATAGAATATAGAATAGTGAATGCAGAATATAGTATGTAGAATATAGAATGAAGAACACAAGTATAGAATATAGAATAGTGAATATAGAAACCAGAACTTAGAACACGGAATGCAGAACACAGAATTTGAATATAGAATACATAATACTGAATATAGAATTTAGAATATAGAATGCAGAACACAGAATTTATAATATAGAATGCAGAATACAGAATATTGATTTTATAAACATGAATGCAGAACACAGAATTTAGAATATAGAATGAAGAACACTGAATAGAGTATTTAGAATATACAATGAAGAACACAGAATATAGAATTTAGAATATAGAATAGAGAACCCAGGATATACAACATGAAATACAGAGCACAGAATTTAGAATATAGAACACAGAATACTTTATATAAGTTTAGGATATAGAATATAGAACACAGAGTATAGTATATAGAATACGGAATACTGAATATACAATTTAGAATATAGAATGTAGAACACAGAATATAGAATATAGAATACGGAATGCAGAATATAGAATACAGAACATAGAATGAAGAACACAGAATATAGAATATGGAAAACCAAATACAAAACCCAGAATTGAAAATATGGAATGCACAACAGAGAATTAAGAATATAGAACACAGAATACTGAATATAGAATTTAGAATAAAGAATGTAGAACAGAGAATTTAAAATATAGAATATAGTATGCTGAAAATGGAATTTAGAATATAGAATGTTGAACACAGAATATAGAAAATAGAATAGAGAATATAGAACCCAGAATTTAGAACATGGAATGCAGAACACAGAATTTAGAATATAGAATACATTATACTGAATATAGAATTTAGAATATACAATGTAGAACTCAGAATATAGAATATAGAATACGGAATGCAGAATATAGAATATAGAATATAGAATGATGAACACAAAATTTAGAATATAGAATAGAGAATATAGAACCCAGAATTTAGATCATGGAATGCAGAACACAGTATTTAGAGTATATACTACCGAATGCTGAATATGAAATTAAGAATATAGAATGTAGAATACTGAATATGGAATATAGAATACGGAATGCAGAATATAGAATATAGAATATAGAATGATGAACACAAAATTTAGAATATAGAATAGAGAATATAGAACCCAGAATTTAGAACATGGAATGCAGAACACAGAATTTAAAATATAGAATACCGAATACTGAATATTCAATTTAGAATATAGAATGAAAGACACAGAGTATAGTATATAGAAAACGGAATACTGAATATACAATTTAGAATATAGAATGTAGAACACACAATATAGAATATAGAATACGGAATGCAGAATATAGAATATAGAATATAGAATGAAGAACACAAAATTTAGAATATAGAATAGAGAATATAGAACCCAGAATTTATAACATGGAATGCAGAACACAGAATTTAAAATATAGAATACCGAATACTGAATATACAATTTAGAATATAGAATGTAGAACACACAATATAGAATATAGAATACGGAATGCAGAATATAGAATACAGAATATAGAATGTTGAACACTGAATATAGAAATAAGAATACAGAATACAGAACCCAGAATTTAGAACATGGAATGCAGAGCACAGAAATTAAAATATAGAATACTGAATACAGAATATAAAATTTAGAATATACAATATAGAACACAGAATATGGAATGTAGAATACGGAATGCAGAATATTGAACACAGAATATAGAATATAGAACACAGAATTTAGAATATGGAAAACAGGATATAGAACACAGATTATAGAACATGGAATGCAGAACACAGAATTAAAAATATAGAATACAGAAAACTGCATATCGAATTTAGAATACAGAACGCAGAACACAGAAAATAGAATATAGAATATGGAATGCAGAATATAGGATACAGAATATAGAATGTAGAACACAGAATATAGAATATTGAATAGAGTATATGGAACACAAAATTTAGAACATAGAATTCAGAACACAGAGTTTAGAATATAGTATACAGAATACTGACTATAGAATTTAGAATATAGAATGCAGAACAGAGAATTTAGAATATAGAATGCAGAATACTGAATAAAGAATTTATAAACAGGAATGCAAAACAGAATTTAGAATATAGAATACAGAATACAGAATATAGAATTTATAATATAGAACGTATACCACAGAATATAGAGTATAGAATACAAATTGCAGAATATAGAATTCAGAATATAGAATGTAGAACACAGAAAATAGAATATGGAAATCATAATACAAAACCCAGAACTGAGGACATGGAATGAAGAACACAGAATTTAGAATACAGAATAGGGAATACTGAATATAGAATTTAGAATATAAAATGCAGAACCCAGAATTTAGAATATAGAATACAGAATACTGAATATAGGATTTAGAACATGGAATGCAGAACACAGATTATGGAATGTAGAATACGGAATGCAGAATATAGAATACAGAATATAGAATGTAGAATACAGAGTATAGAATATGGAAAACAGAATACATAACCCAGAATTTACAACATGGATTTCGGAACACAGAATTTAGAATATAGAATACAGAATACTGAATATAGAATTTAGAATATAGAATGTAGAACACAGAACTTAGAATAGAGAAAAATGAATACTGCATATAAAATTTAGAATATAGAAAGTAGAACACAGAATAGAGAAAATAGAATAGAGAATATAGAACACACAATTTAGAACATGGAATGCAGAACACAGTATTTAGAATGTAGAACACAGAATATAGAATATAGAATACGGAATGCAGAACAGAGAATATAAAATATAGAATATAGAATGATGAACACAAAATATAGAATAGAGAATATAGAACCCAGAAATTAGAACATGGAATTTAAAACACAGAATTTAGAATATAAAATACAGAATACTGAATATCGAATTTAGAATATAGAATGTAGAACACAGAATATAGAAAATAGAATAGAGAATATAGAACTCGCAATTTAGAACATGAAATGCAGAACACAGAATTTAGAATGTAGAACACAGAATACTGAATATAGAATTTGGAATATAGAATGTAGAACACAGAATATAGAATATAGAATACGGAATGCAGAATAGAGAATATAAAATATAGAATATAGAATGATGAACACAAAATATAGATTAGAGAATAGAGAATATAGAACACAGAATTTAGAACATGGAATGTAGAACACAGAATTTAGAATATAAAATACAGAATACTGAATATCGAATTTAGAATATAGAATGTAGAACACAGAATATAGAAAATAGAATAGAGAATATAGAACTCACAATTTAGAACATAAAATGCAGAACACAGAATTTAGAATGTAGAACACAAAATACTGAATATAGAATTTGGAATATAGAATGTAGAACACAGAATATAGAATATAGAATACGGAATGCAGAATAGAGAATATAAAATATAGAATATAGAATGATGAACACAAAATATAGATTAGAGAATAGAGAATATAGAACACAGAATTTAGAACATGGAATGTAGAACACAGAATTTAGAATATAAAATACAGAATACTAAATATCGAATTTAGAATATAGAATGTAGAACACAGAATATAGAAAATAGAATAGAGAATATAGAATCAACAATTTAGAATATGGAATGCAGAACACAGAATTTAGAATGTAGAATACAGAATACTGCATATAGAATTTAGAATATAGAATGTAGAACACATAATATAGAATATAGAATACGGAATGCAGAATAGAGAATATAAAATATAGAATATAGAATGATGAACTCAAAATATAGAATAGAGAATAGAGAATAGAGAACCCAGGATTTAGAACATGCAATTTAGAACACAGAATTTAGAATATAAAATACAGAATAATGAATATCGAATTTAGAATATAGAATTTAGAACACAGAATATGGTATGTAGAATACGGAAAGCAGAATATAGAATACATAATATAGAAAGTAGAATACAGAATATAGAATAGGGAAAACAGAATACATAACCCAGGATTTAGAACATGGAATTCAGAACACAGAATTTAGGATATAGTATACAGAATACTGAATATAGAATTTAGAACATAGAATGCAGTACACAGAATTAAGAATATAGAATACAGAATACTGTATATAGAATATATAAACAGGAATGCAGAACACAGTATATAGAAAATAGAATAAAGAATACTGAATATAGAATTGAGAATATATATTGAATAACACAGAATATAGATTATAGACTACTGAATGGAGAATATAGAAGGTAGAATAAAGAATGAAGAACACAAAATATAGAATATAAAGTAGAGAATATAGAACCCAGAATTTAGAAATGGAATGCAGAACATAAAATATAGAATACAGAATACAGAATACTGAATAAATATTTTAGAATATAGAATATAGAACGCAGAATATAGAATATAGAATAGGAAATGCAGAATACAGTATGTAGAATACAGAAGGAAAAACAAAAATATAGAATATAGAATAGTGATTATAGAACCCAGAACATAGAACACGGAATGCAGAACACAGAATTTAGAATATAGAATACAGAATACTTCATATAAAATTTAGAATGTAGAATGTAGAACACAGAATATAGAATATAGAATACGGAATACAGAATATAGTATACAGAATATAGAATGTAGAACACAGAATATAGAATATTGAATACAGTATATGGAAACCAAAATTTAGAACATGGAATGCAGAACACAATATTTAGAATATAGAATACAGAATACTGAATATAGAATTTAGAATATAGAATGTAGAACACAGAATATAGAATACGACATGCAGAATATTGAATACAGAATAAAGACTATAGAACACAGAATATAGAATATGGAAAAAGAATATTGAACCCAGAATATAGAACATGGAATGCAGAACACAGAATTTAAAATATAGAATGCAGAATACTGAATATAGAATTTAGAATATATAACGCAGAACACAGAATATAGAATATAGAATACGGAATGCAGAATATAGAATACAGGATATAGAATGTAGAATACAGAATATAGAATATGGAAAACAGAATACAGAAGCCAGAATTTAGAGCATGGAATGCAACAGAGAATTTACAATATAGAATACAGATTACTGAATATAGAATTTAGAACATAGAAAGCAGAACCCAGAATTTAGAATATAGAATACAGAATACTGAATATAGAATTTAGAATACAGAAAGTAGAACACAGAATATAGAATATAGAATATAGAATACAGATTATAGAAAGCAAAGTTTAGAACATGGAATGCAGTACACAGACTTTAAAATATAGAATACCGAATACTGAACATAGAATATGAATACACAATATAGAACACAGAATTTAGAATATAGGATACCGAATACTGAATATAGAATATAATTATACAATTTAGAGTACAGAATATAGTATATACAAAAGAGAATATAGAACACAAAATTTAGAACATGGAACGCAGAACACAAAATTAAGAATATGGAATGCACAATACTGTATATAGAATTTAGACTATAGAATGAATAACAGAGATTATAGAATATAGAATACGGAATGGAGAATATAGAAGGTAGAATATAGAATGAAGAACACAATATATAGAATATAGTATAGAGAATATAGAACACAGAAATTAGGAATGTAATGCAGAACAGGGAATTTATAATATAGAATACAGAATACTGAATAAAGATTTTAGAATATAGAATGTAGAACACAGAATAAAGAATATAGAATAGGGAATGCAGAACATACTACGTAGAATACAGAAAGAAGAACACAAATATAGAATATAGAATAGATAATATAGAACCCAGAACTAAAAACACGATATGCAGAACACAGAATTTAGAATATAGAATACAGAATACTTAATATAAAATTTAGAATATAGAATGTAGAAAACAGAATATAGAATATACAATACGGAATGCAGAATATAGAATACAGAATATAGAAAGTAGAACACAGAATATAGAATATTGAATAGAGTATATGGAACACAAAGTTTAGAATATGGAATGCAGAACACAGAATTTAGAATATAGAATACAGAATACTGAATATATAATTTAGAATATAGAGTGTTGAACACAAAATATAGAATATAAAAAACGTAATGCAGAATATAGAATACAGAATATGGAACGTAGAACAGAGAATATAAAATATGAGAAACAAAAAACAAAAGTCAGAATTGAGAACATGTTTTGCAGAACACAGCATTTAGAATATAGTGTACAGAATACTGAATATAGAATTTAGAATATAGAACGCAGAACACAGAATATAGAATATAGAATACAGAATACAGAATATAGAATTTAGAATATAGAATGTAGAACACAGAGTATAGAATAAATTAAACGGAATACTGAATATACAATTTAGAACATAGAATGTAGAACACAGAATATGAAATATATAATACGGAATGCAGAATATTGAATAGAGAATATAGAATGTAGAACACAGAATTTAGAATATGGAAAACAGAATATAGAACCCAGAATTTAGAACATGGAATGCAGAACACAGAATTTAGAATATAGGATACAGATTATTGAATATAGAATTTAGAATATAGATTGTAGAACACAGAATTTAGATTATAGACTACAGAATACTGAATATAGTATTTATAATATAGAATGTAGAACACAGAATATAGAATATAGAATACAGTATATAGAAATCAAAATTTAGAACATGGAATGCAGAACACAGAATTTAGAAAATAGAATACGGAATACTGAATATAGAATATGAATATACAATGTAGAACACAGAATTTAGAATATAGAATACAGAATACTGAATATAGAATTTAGAATATACAATGTAGAACACAGAATATAGAATATAGAATACAGAAAACTGAATACAGGATTTAGAATATGGAATGCAGAACCCCGAATTTAGAATATAAATACAGAAAACTGAATATAGAATTTAGAATATAGAATGTACAACACACAATATAGAATATACAATAGAGAATATAGAACACAGAATTTACAACATGGATTGCAGAACACAGAATTTAAAATATAGAATACCGAATACTGAATATAGAATATGAATATACAATATAGAACCCAGAATTTTGAATATAGAATACATAATACTGAATATAGGATTTAGAATATACAATGTAGAACCGAGAATAAAGAATACGGAATGCAGAATATAGTATACAGAATACAGAATGTAGAACACAGAATTTAGAATATGGAAAACAGGATATAGAACCCAGAATATAGAACATGGAATGCAGAAAACAGAATTTAAAATGTACAATAAAGAATACTGAATATCGAATTTAGAATATAGAACGCAGAACACAGAATATAGAATATAGAATACGGAATGCAGAATATAGAATACAGAATATAGAATGTAGAACACAGAACATAGAATATGGAAAACATAATACAAAACCCAGAATTGAGGACATGTAATGCAGAACACAGAATTTAGAATATAGAATAGTGAATATTGAATATAGAATTTAGAAAATTGAATGCAGAGCACAGAATTTAGAATATAGAATGCAGAATACTGTATATAGGATTTAGAATATAGAAAGAAAAACACAGAATATAGAATATAGACTACGGAATGGAGAATATAGAAGGTACAATATAGACTGAAGAACACAAAATATAGAATATAGAATGGAGAATATAGAACCCACAATATAGAAATGGAATGCAGAACAGAGAATTTAGAATATAGAATAGAGAAAACTAAAAGAGTTTTTAGAATATAGAATGTAGAACACAGAATATAGAATATAGAATAGAGAATAGAGAACCCAGGATATAGAACATGGAATGCAGAACACAGAATTTAGAATATAGAACACAGAATACTGAATATAAATTTAGAATATAGAATATAGAACACAGAGTATAGAATACAGAATACGGAATAATGAATATACAATTTAGAATATAGAATGTAGAACACAGAAAATAGAATATAGAATACGGAATGCAGGAAATACAATACAGAACATAGAATGTAGAACACAGAATATAGAATATGGAAAACAGAATACAAAACCCAGAATTGAAAACATGAAATGCACAACAGAGAATTAAGAATAGAGAATACAGAATACTGAAAATAGGATTTAGAATACAGAGTGTAGAACAGAGAATTAGAACATAGAATATATTATACTGAATATAGAATTTAGAATATAGAATATAGAACACAGAATATAGAAAATAGAATAGAGAATATAGAACCCAGAATATAGAACATGGAATGCAGAACACAGAATTTAGAATATAGAATACAGAATACTGAATATAGAATTTAGAATATACAATGCAGAACGCAGAATATAGAATATAGAATATAGAATGTAGAACACAGAGTATAGAATATAGAATGATGAACACGAAATATAGAATATGGAATAGAGAATATAGAACCCAGAATTTAGAACATGGAATGCAGAACCCAGAATTTAGAATATAGAATACAGAATACTGAATATCGAATTTAGAATATAGAATGTAGAACACAGAATTTGGTATGTAGAATACGGAATGCAGAATATTGTATTCAGAATATAGAATTTAGAACACAAAATATAGAATATGGAAAACAGAATATAGAACGCAGAGTGCAGATCATGGAATGCAGAACACAGAATTTAGAGTATATAATACCGAATACTTAATACAAAATTTAGAATATAGAATGTAGAATACAGAATATGGAATGTAGAATACGAAATGCAGAAAATTGAATACAGATTATAGAATGTAGAACACAGAATTTAGAATATGGAAAACAGAATAAAGAACCCAGAATTTAGAACATGGAATGCAGAACACAAAATTAAGAATATAGAATACAGATTACTGAATATAGAATTTAGAATATAGAATGTAGAACACAGAATTTAGTATATAGAATACAGAATACTGAATATAAAATTTAGAATATAGAATGCAGAACACAGAATATAGAATATAGAATACAGAATATAGAACGCAAAATTTAGAACATGGAATGCAGAACACAGAATTTAAAGTATAGAATAACGAATACTGAATATAGAATATGAATATACAATATAGAACCCAGAATTTAGAATATAGAATACATAATACTGAATATAGGATTTAGAATATACAATGTAGAACCAAGAATATAGAATATAGAATACAGAATGCAGAATATAGAACAGAATATAGAAAGTAGAACACAGAATATAGAATATTGAATAGAGTATATGGAACACAAAATTTAGAACATGCAATGCAGAACACAGAATTTAGAATATAGATTACAGAATACTGAATATAGAATTTAGAATATAGAATGTTGAACACAGAATGTAGAATATAAAAAACGTAATGCAGAATATAGAATACAGAATATAGAATGTAGAACACAGCCTATAGAATATGGGAAACAAAATACAAAAGTCAGAAATGAGAACATGGAATGCAGAACACAGCATTTAGAATATAGTATACAGAATACTGAATATAGAATTTAGAATAGACAATGTAGAATACAGAGTATGGAATGTAGAATACGGAATGCAGAATACTGAATATAGAATATAGAATATAGGACACAGAATTTAGAATATGGAAAACAGAATATAGAACCCAGAATAAAGAACATGGAATGCAGAACACAGAATTTAATATATAGAATACAGAATACTGAATATAGAATTTAGATTATAGAACGCAGAACACAGAATTTAGAAAATAGAAGGCGGAATACTGAATATAGAATATGAATATACAATGTAGAACACCAATTTAGAATATAGAATACAGAATACTGAATATAGAATTTAGAATATACAATGTAGAACACAGAATATAGAATATAGAATACAGAAAACTGAATACAGAATTTAGATTATGGAATGCAGAACACAGAATTTAGAATATAAATACAGAAAACTGAATATAGAATTTAGAATATAGAATGTACAAAACACAATATAAAATATACAATAGAGAATATAGAACTCAGAATTTACAACATGGATTACAGAACACCGAATTTAAAATATAGATTACAGAATACTGAATATAGAATATGAATATAAAATATAGAACCCAGAATTTAGAATATAGAATACATAATACTGAATATAGGATTTAGAATATACAACGTAGAACCGAGAATATAGAATATAGAGTACGGAATGCAGAATACAGTATAAAGAATATAGAAATTAGAACACAGAATTTAGAATATGGAAAACAGGATATAGAACCCAGAATATAGAACATGGAATGCAGAAAACAGTATTTAAAATATAGTATACCGAATACTGAATATAGAATTTAGAACATAGAATGCAGAACACAGAATTAAGATTATTGAATGCAGAATACTGTATACAGAATTTATAAACAAGAATGCAGAACACAGAATTTAGAAAAGAGAATAAAGAATACTGAATATAGAATTTAGAATATATAATATATAACACAGAATATAGAATATAGACTACGGAAAGGAGAATATAGGAGGTAGAATGATGAATGAAGAACACAACATATAGAATATAGAATAGAGAATATAGAACCCAGAATTTAGAAATGGAATGCAGAACATAGAATTTAGAATATAGAATACAGAATACTGAATAAAGGTTTTAGAGAATAGAATATAGAACACAGAATTTAGAATATAAATAGGGAATGCTGAAAATAGTATGCAGAATATAGAATGAAGAACACAATTATAGAATATAGAATAGTGAATATAGAACCCAGAACTAAGAACACGGAATGCAGAACTCAGAATTTAGAATATAGAATACAGAATACTTAATATAAAATTTAGAATATGGAACGTAGAAAACAGAATATAAATTATAGAATACGGAATGCCGAATATAGAATACAGAATATAGAATGTAGAACACAGAATATAGAATATAGAATACGGAATGCCGAATATAGAATACAGAATATAGTATTTAGAACACAGAATATAGAATATTGAATACAGTATATGGAACACAAAATTTAGAACATGGAATGCAGAACACATTATTTAGAATATAGAATACTGAATACTGAATATAGAATATGAATATACAATGTAGAACACAGAATTTAGAAAATAGAATACAGAATACTGAATATAGAATTTGGAATATACAATGTAGAACACAGAATATAGAATATAGTATACGGAATGCATAATAAAGGATACAGAAAATAAAATGTAGAACACAGAATAGAGAATATGGAAAACAGAATACAAAACCGAGAATTGAGAACATGGACTTCAGAACAAATAATTAACAATATACAATACAGAATACTGAATATAGAACTTTGAATATACAATGTAGAACACAGAATTTAGATATATAATTAATAATACTGAATATAGAATTTAGAATATAGAATGTAGAACACAGAATATAGAATAGAGAATAGAGAACCCAGAATTTAGAACTTGGAATGCAGAACACAGAATTTTGAATATAGAATACAGAATACTGAATATAAAATTTAGAACATAGAATGTTGAACACAGAATATAGAATACGGTATGCAGAATATACAATACAGAATAGTGAATGCAGAACACAGTATATAGAATATGGAAAACAGAATACAGAACTCAGACTTTTGAACATGGAATGCAGAACACAGAATTTAAAATATAGTATACAGAATACTGAATATAGAATTAGAACTTAGAATGCAGAACACAGAATTAAGATTATATAATGCAAAATTCTGTATATAGAATTTATAAACAGGAATGCAGAACACAGAATTTAGAATAGAGAATGCAGAATACTGTATATAGAATTTAGAATATAGAATGAATAACACAGAATATAGAATATAGACTACGGAATGCAGAAAATAGAAGGTAGAATATAGACTGAATAACACAAAATATAGAATATAGAATAGAGAATATAGATCCCAGAATATAGAAATGGAATGCAGAATATAGAATTTTGAATACAGAATACAGAAAACTGAATAAAGATTTTAGAATATAGAATGTAGAACACAGAATATAGAATATAGAATAGGGAATGCAGAATATAGTATGTAGAATATAGAATGAAGAACACAAGTATAGAATATAGAATAGTGAATATAGAAACCAGAATTTAGAACACGGAATGCAGAACACAGAATTTATAATATAGAATGCAGAATACTGAATATTGATTATATAAACATGAATGCAGAGCACAGAATTTAGAATATAGAATGAAGAACACTGAATAGAGTATTTAGAATATACAATGAAGAACACAGAATATAGAATTTAGAATATAGAATAGAGAACCCAGGATATAGAACATGAAATGCAGAGCACAGAATTTAGAATATAGAACACAGAATACTGAATATAACTTTAGGATATAGAATATAGAACACAGAGTATAGAATATAGAATACGGAATACTGAATATACAATTAAGAATATAGAATGTAGAACACAGAATATAGAATATAGAATACGGAATGCAGAATATAGAATACAGAACATAGAATGAAGAACACAGAATATAGAATATGGAAAACCAAATACAAAACCCAGAATTGAAAACATGGAATGCACAACAGAGAATTAAGAATATAGAACACAGAATACTGAATATAGAATTTAGAATAAAGAATGTAGAACAGAGAATTAAAAATATAGAATATAGTATGCTGAATATGGAATTTAGAATATAGAATGTAGAACACAGAATATAGAAAATAGAATAGAGAATATAGAAACCAGAATTTAGAACATGGAATGCAGAACACAGAATTTAGAATATAGAATACAGTATACTGAATATAGAATTTAGAATACACAATGTAGAACTCAGAATATAGAATATAGAATACGGAAAGCAGAATATAGAATATAGAATATAGAATGATGAACACAAAATTTAGAATATAGAATAGAGAATATAGAACCCAGAATTTAGATCATGGAATGCAGAACACAGTATTTAGAGTATATACTACCGAATGCTGAATATGAAATTAAGAATATAGAATGTAGAATACAGAATATGGAATATAGAATAAGGAATGCAGAATATAGAATATAGAATATAGAATGATGAACACAAAATTTAGAATATAGAATAGAGAATATAGAACCCAGAATTTAGAACATGGAATGCAGAACACAGAATTTAAAATATAGAATACCGAATACTGAATATTCAATTTAGAATATAGAATGAAAGACACAGAGTATAGTATATAGAAAACGGAATACTAAATATACAATTTAGAATATAGAATGTAGAACACACAATATAGAATATAGAATACGGAATGCAGAATATAGAATATAGAATATAGAATGAAGAACACAAAATTTAGAATATAGAATAGAGAATATAGAACCCAGAATTTATAACATGGAATGCAGAACACAGAATTTAAAATATAGAATACCGAATACTGAATATACAATTTAGAATATAGAATGAAAGACACAGAGTATAGTATATAGAAAACGGAATACTGAATATACAATTTAGAACATAGAATGTAGAACACACAATATAGAATATAGAATACGGAATGCAGAACATAGAATACAGAATATAGAATGTAGAACACAGAATATAGAATATTGAATACAGTATATGGAACAAAAAATTTAGAACATGGAATGCAGAACACATTATTTAGAATATAGAATACTGCATACTGAATATAGAATATGAATATACAATGTAGAACACAGAATTTAGAATATAGAATACAGAATAATTAATATATAATTTAGAATATAGAAAGTAGAAAACAGAATATAGAATATAGAATACGGAATGGAGAACATAGAATACAGAATATAGAATGTAGAACACAGAATATGGAATATTGAATACAGTATATAGAACAAAAAATTAAGAACATGGAATGCAGAACCCATTATTTAGAATATAGAATACTGAATACTGAATATAGAATTTTTATATACAATGTAGAACACAGAATATAGTATATGGGAAACAAAATACAAAAGTCAGAATTGAGAGCATGGAATGCAGAAAACAGCATTTAGAATATAGTATACAGAATACTGAATATAGAATTTAGAATATACAATGTAGAACACAGGGTATGGAATGTAGAATACGGAATGCAGAATATTGAATACAGAATATAGAATATAGAACACAGAATTTAGAATATGGAAAACAGAATATAGAACCCAGAATAAAGAACATGGAATGCAGAACACAGAATTTAAAATATAGAATACAGAATACTGAATATAGAATTTAGAATATAGAACGCAGAACACAGAATATAGAATATAGAATACAGAATACAGAATATAGAATTTAGAATATAGAATGTAGAACACAGAGTATAGAATAAAGAAAACGGAATACTGAATATACAATTTAGAACATAGAATGTAGAACACAGAATATGAAATGTATAATACGGAAATCAAAATATTGAATAGAGAATATAGAATGTAGAACACAGAATTTAGAATAGGGAAAACAGAATATAGGACCCAGAATATAGAACAAGGAAAGCAGAACACAGAATTTAAAATATAGAATACAGATTATTGAATATAGAATTTAGAATATAGATTGTAGAACACAGAATTTAGATTATAGAATACAGAATACTGAATATAGTATTTAGAATATAGAATGTAGAACATAGAATATAGAATATAGAATACAGAAAACTGAATACAGAATTTAGAATATGGAATGCAGAACACAGAATTTAGAATATAAATGCAGAAAACTGAATATAGAATTTAGAATATAGAATGTACAACACACAATATAGAATATACAATAGAGAATATAGAACCCAGAATTTAGAACTTGGAAAACAGAACACAGAATTTAGAATATAGAATAGAGAATACTGTACATAGAATTTAGAACATTGAATGCAGAACACAGAATTTAGAATATAGAATGCACAATACTGTATATAGAATTTAGAATATAGAATGAATAACACAGAATATAGAATACAGACAACGGATGGAGAAAATAGAAGGTACTATATAGACTGAATAACACAAAATATAGAATATAGAATAGAGAATATAGAACCCAGAATATAGAAATGGATGCAGAACTGAGAATTTATAATATAGAATACAGAACACTGAATAAAGATTTTAGAATATAGAATGTAGAACACAGAATATAGAATATAGAATAGGGAATGCAGAATATAGTATGTAGAATATAGAATGAAGAACACAAGTATAGAATATAGAATAGTGAATATAGAACCCAGAATTTAGAAATGGAATGCAGAACATAGAATTTAGAATATAGAATACAGAATACAGAATAAAGGTTTTAGAGAATAGAATATAGAACACAGAATTTAGAATATAAATAAGGAATGCTGAAAATAGTATGCAGAATATAGAATGAAGATCACAATTATAGAATATAGAATAGTGAATATAGAACCCAGAACTAAGAACACGGAATGCAGAACTCAGAATTTAGAATATAGAATACAGAATACTTAATATAAAATTTAGAATATGGAATGTAGAACACAGAATATAGAATATAGAATACGGAATTCCGAATATAGAATACAGAATATAGAATGTAGAACACAGAATATAGAATATAGAATACGGAATGCCGAATATAGAATACAGAATATAGTATTTAGAACACAGAATATAGAATATTAAATACAGTATATGGAACAAAACATTTAGAACATGGAATGCAGAACGCATTATTTAGAATATAGAATACTGAATACTGAATATAGAATATGAATATACAATGTAGAACACAGAATTTAGAAAATAGAATACAGAGTACTGAATATAGAATTTGGAATATACAATGTAGAACACAGAATATAGAATATAGTATACGGAATGCATAATATAGGATACAGAAAATAGAATGTAGAACACAGAATAGAGAAAATGGAAAACAGAATACAAAACCGAGAATTGAGAACATGGACTTCAGAACAAATAATTAACAATATACAATACAGAATACTGAATATAGAATTTTGAATATACAATGTAGAACACAGAATTTAGATATATAATTAAGAATACTGAATATAGAATTTAGAATATAGAATGTAGAACACAGAATATAGAATAGAGAATAGAGAACCCAGAATTTAGTACTTGGAATGCAGAACACAGAATTTTGAACATAGAATACAGAATACTGAATATAAAATTTAGAACATAGAATGTTGAACACAGAATATAGAATACGGTATGCAGAATATACAATAAAGAAGAGTGAATGCAGAACACAGAATATAGAATATGGAAAACAGAATACAGAACTCAGACATTAGAACATGGAATGCAGAACACAGAATTTAAAATATAGTATACAGAATACTGAATATAGAATTAGAAATTAGAATGCAGAACACAGAATTAAGATTATATAATGCAGAATTCTGTATATAGAATTTATAAACAGGAATGCAGAACACAGAATTTAGAATAGAGAATGCAGAATACTGTATATAGTATTTAGAATATAGAATGAATAACACAGAATATAGAATATAGACTACGGAATGGAGAAAATAGAAGGTAGAATATAGAATGAATAACACAAAATATAGAATATAGAATAGACAATAAAGATCCCAGAATATAGAAATGGAATGCAGAATATAGAATTTTGAATACAGAATACAGAAAACTGAATAAAGATTTTAGAATATAGAATGTAGAACACAGAATATAGAATATAGAATAGGGAATGCAGAATATAGTATGTAGAATATAGAATGAAGAACACAAGTATAGAATATAGAATAGTGAATATAGAAACCAGAACTTAGAACACGGAATGCAGAACACAGAATTTGAATATAGAATACATAATACTGAATATAGAATTTAGAATATAGAATGCAGAACACAGAATTTATAATATAGAATGCAGAATACAGAATATTGATTTTATAAACATGAATGCAGAACACAGAATTTAGAATATAGAATGAAGAACACTGAATAGAGTATTTAGAATATACAATGAAGAACACAGAATATAGAATTTAGAATATAGAATAGAGAACCCAGGATATAGAACATGAAATGCAGAGCACAGAATTTAGAATATAGAACACAGAATACTGAATATAAGTTTAGGATATAGAATATAGAACACAGAGTATAGTATATAGAATACGGAATACTGAATATACAATTTAGAATATAGAATGTAGAACACAGAATATAGAATATAGAATACGGAATGCAGAATATAGAATACAGAACATAGAATGAAGAACACAGAATATAGAATATGGAAAACCAAATACAAAACCCAGAATTGAAAACATGGAATGCACAACAGAGAATTAAGAATATAGAAAACAGAATACTGAATATAGAATTTAGAATAAAGAATGTAGAACAGAGAATTTAAAATATAGAATATAGTATGCTGAAAATGGAATTTAGAATATAGAATGTTGAACACAGAATATAGAAAATAGAATAGAGAATATAGAACCCAGAATTTAGAACATGGAATGCAGAACACAGAATTTAGAATATAGAATACAGTATACTGAATATAGAATTTAGAATATACAATGTAGAACTCAGAATATAGAATATAGAATACGGAATGCAGAATATAGAATATAGAATATAGAATGATGAACACAAAATTTAGAATATAGAATAGAGAATATAGAACCCAGAATTTAGATCATGGAATGCAGAACACAGTATTTAGAGTATATACTACCGAATGCTGAATATGAAATTAATATAGAATGTAGAATACAGAATATGGAATATAGAATACGGAATGCAGAATATAGAATATAGAATATAGAATGAAGAACACAAAATTTAGAATATAGAATAGAGAATATAGAACCCAGAATTTAGAACATGGAATGCAGAACACAGAATTTAAAATATAGAATACCGAATACTGAATATACAATTTAGAATATAGAATGAAAGACACAGAATATAGTATATAGAAAACGGAATACTGAATATACAATTTAGAATATAGAATGTAGAACACACAATATAGAATATAGAATACGGAATGCAGAATATAGAATACAGAATATAGAATGTTGAACACTGAATATAGAAATAGGAATACAGAATACAGAACCCAGAATTTAGAACATGGAATGCAGAGCACAGAAATTAAAATATAGAATACCGAATACAGAATATAAAATTTAGAATATACAATATAGAACACAGAATATGGAATGTAGAATACGGAATGCAGAATATTGAACACAGAATATAGAATATAGAACACAGAATTTAGAATATGGAAAACAGGATATAGAACACAGATTATAGAACATGGAATGCAGAACACAGAATTAAAAATATAGAATACAGAAAACTGAATATCGAATTTAGAATATAGAACGCAGAACACAGAAAATAGAATATAGAATACGGAATGCAGAATATAGGATACAGAATATAGAATGTAGAACACAGAATATAGAATATTGAATAGAGTATATGGAACACAAAATTTAGAACATAGAATTCAGAACACAGAGTTTAGAATATAGTATACAGAATACTGACTATAGAATTTAGAATATAGAATGCAGAACAGAGAATTTAGAATATGGAATGCAGAATACTGAATAAAGAATTTATAAACAGGAATGCAAAACAGAATTTAGAATATAGAATACAGAATACAGAATATAGAATTTATAATATAGAACGTACACCACAGAATATAGAGTATAGAATACAGATTGCAGAATATAGAATTCAGAATATAGAATGTAGAACACAGAAAATAGAATATGGAAATCATAATACAAAACCCAGAACTGAGGACATGGAATGAAGAACACAGAATTTAGAATACAGAATAGAGAAAACTGAATATAGAATTTAGAATATAAAATGCAGAACCCAGAATTTAGAATATAGAATACAGAATACTGAATATAGGATTTAGAACATGGAATGCAGAACACAGATTATGGAATGTAGAATACGGAATGCAGAATATAGAATACAGAATATAGAATGTAGAATACAGAGTATAGAATATGGAAAACAGAATACATAACCCAGAATTTACAACATGGATTTCGGAACACAGAATTTAGAATATAGAATACAGAATACTGAATATAGAATTTAGAATATAGAATGTAGAACACAGAACTTAGAATAGAGAATAATGAATACTGCATATAAAATTTAGAATATAGAATGTAGAACACAGCATAGAGAAAATAGAATAGAGAATATAGAACACACAATTTAGAACATGGAATGCAGAACACAGAATTTAGAATGTAGAACACAGAATATAGAATATAGAATACGGAATGCAGAACAGAGAATATAAAATATAGAATATAGAATGATGAACACAAAATATAGAATAGAGAATATAGAACCCAGAAATTAGAACATGGAATTTAAAACACAGAATTTAGAATATAAAATACAGAATACTGAATATCGAATTTAGAATATAGAATGTAGAACACAGAATATAGAAAATAGAATAGAGAATATAGAACTCACAATTTAGAACATGAAATGCAGAACACAGAATTTAGAATGTAGAACACAGAATACTGAATATAGAATTTGGAATATAGAATGTAGAACACAGAATATAGAATATAGAATACGGAATGCAGAATAGAGAATATAAAATATAGAATATAGAATGATGAACACAAAATATAGATTAGAGAATAGAGAATATAGAACACAGAATTTAGAACATGGAATGTAGAACACAGAATTTAGAAAATAAAATACAGAATAATGAATATCGAATTTAGAATATAGAATTTAGAACACAGAATATGGTATGTAGAATACGGAAAGCAGAATATAGAATACATAATATAGAAAGTAGAATACAGAATATAGAATAGGGAAAACAGAATACATAACCCAGAATTTAGAACATGGAATTCAGAACACAGAATTTAGGATATAGTATACAGAATACTGAATATAGAATTTAGAAAATAGAATGAGGTACACAGAATTAAGAATATAGAATACAGAATACTGTATATAGAATATATAAACAGGAATGCAGAACACAGTATATAGAAAATAGAATAAAGAATACTGAATATAGAATTGAGAATATATATTGAATAACACAGAATATAGATTATAGACTACTGAATGGAGAATATAGAAGGTAGAATAAAGAATGAAGAACACAAAATATAGAATATAAAGTAGAGAATATAGAACCCAGAATTTAGAAATGGAATGCAGAACATAAAATATAGAATACAGAATACAGAATACTGAATAAATATTTTAGAATATAGAATATAGAACGCAGAATATAGAATATAGAATAGGAAATGCAGAATACAGTATGTAGAATACAGAAGGAAAAACAAAAATATAGAATATAGAATAGTGAATATAGAACCCAGAACATAGAACACGGAATGCAGAACACAGAATTTAGAATATAGAATACAGAATACTTAATATAAAATTTAGAATGTAGAATGTAGAACACAGAATATAGAATATAGAATACGGAATACAGAATATAGTATACAGAATATAGAATGTAGAACACAGAATATAGAATATTGAATAGAGTATATGGAAACCAAAATTTAGAACATGGAATGCAGAACACAATATTTAGAATATAGAATACAGAATACTGAATATAGAATTTAGAATTTAGAATGTAGAACACAGAATATAGAATACGACATGCAGAATATTGAATACAGAATAAAGAATATAGAACACAGAATATAGAATATGGAAAAAGAATATTGAACCCAGAATATAGAACATGGAATGCAGAACACAGAATTTAAAATAAAGAATGCAGAATACTGAATATAGAATTTAGAATATATAACGCAGAACACAGAATATAGAATATAGAATACGGAATGCAGAATATAGAATACAGGATATAGAATGTAGAATACAGAATATAGAATATGGAAAACAGAATACAGAAGCCAGAATTTAGAGCATGGAATGCAACACAGAATTTACAATATAGAATACAGATTACTGAATATAGAATTTAGAACATAGAAAGCAGAACCCAGTTTTTAGAATATAGAATACAGAATACTGAATATAAAATTTAGAAAACAGAAAGTAGAACACAGAATATAGAATATAGAATATAGAAAACAGATTATAGAAAGCAAAGTTTAGAACATGGAATGCAGTACACAGACTTTAAAATATAGAATACCGAATACTGAACATAGAATATGAATACACAATATAGAACACAGAATTTAGAATATAGGATACCGAATACTGAATATAGAATATAATTATACAATTTAGAGCACAGAATATAGAATATACAATAGAGAATATAGAACACAAAATTTAGAACATGGAACGTAGAACACAGAATTAAGAATATGGAATGCACAATACTGTATATAGAATTTAGACTATAGAATGAATAACAGAGATTATAGAATATAGAATACGGAATGGAGAATATAGAAGGTAGAATATAAAATGAAGAACACAATATATAGAATATAGTATAGAGAATATAGAACACAGAAATTAGGAATGTAATGCAGAACAGAGAATTTATAATATAGAATACAGAATACTGAATAAAGATTTTAGAATATAGAATGTAGAACACAGAATATAGAATATAGAATAGGGAATGCAGAACATACTACGTAGAATACAGAAAGAAGAACACAAATATAGAATATAGAATAGTGAATATAGAACCCAGAATTAAAAACACGGAATGCAGAACACAGAATTTAGAATATAGAATACAGAATACTTAATATAAAATTTAGAATATAGAATGTAGGAAGCAGAATATAGAATATACAATACGGAATGCAGAATATAGAATACAGAATATAGAAAGTAGAACACAGAATATAGAATATTGAATAGAGTATATGGAACACAAAGTTTAGAATATGGAATGCAGAACACAGAATTTAGAATATAGAATACAGAATACTGAATATACAATTTAGAATATAGAGTGTTGAACACAAAATATAGAATATAAAAAACGTAATGCAGAATATAGAATACAGAATATGGAACGTAGAACAGAGAATATAAAATATGAGAAACAAAAAACAAAAGTCAGAATTGAGAACATGGTATGCAGAACACAGCATTTAGAATATAGTGTACAGAATACTGAATATAGAATTTAGAATATAGAACGCAGAACACAGAATATAGAATATAGAATACAGAATAGAGAATATAGAATTTAGAATATAGAATGTAGAACACAGAGTATAGAATAAAGAAAACGGAATACTGAATATACAATTTAGAACATAGAATGTAGAACACAGAATATGAAATATATAATACGGAATGCAGAATATTGAATAGAGAATATAGAATGTAGAACACAGAATTTAGAATATGGAAAACAGAATATAGAACCCAGAATTTAGAACATGGAATGCAGAACACAGAATTTAGAATATAGGATACAGATTATTGAATATAGAATTTAGAATATAGATTGTAGAACACAGAATTTAGATTATAGACTACAGAATACTACATATAGTATTTATAATATAGAATGTAGAACACAGAATATAGAATATAGAATACAGTATATAGAAATCAAAATTTAGAACATGGAATGCAGAACACAGAATTTAGAAAATAGAATACGGAATACTGAATATAGAATATGAATATACAATGTTGAACACAGAATTTAGAATATAGAATACAGAATACTGAATATAGAATTTAGAATATACAAAGTAGAACACAGAATATAGAATATAGAATACAGAAAACTGAATACAGGATTTAGAATATGGAATGCAGAACCCCGAATTTAGAATATAAATACAGAAAACTGAATATAGAATTTAGAATATAGAATGTACAACACACAATATAGAATATACAATAGAGAATATAAAACACAGAATTTACAACATGGATTGCAGAACACAGAATTTAAAATATAGAATACCGAATACTGAATATAGAATATGAATATACAATATAGAACTCAGAATTTTGAATATAGAATACATAATACTGAATATAGGATTTAGAATATACAATGTAGAACCGAGAATATAGAATACGGAATGCAGAATATAGTATAAAGAATACAGAATGTAGAACACAGAATTTAGAATATGGAAAACAGGATATAGAACCCAGAATATAGAACATGGAATGCAGAAAACAGAATTTAAAATGTACAATAAAGAATACTGAATATCGAATTTAGAATATAGAACGCAGAACACAGAATATAGAATATAGAATACGGAATGCAGAATATAGAATACAGAATATAGAATGTAGAACACAGAACATAGAATATGGAAAACATAATACAAAACCCAGAATTGAGGACATGTAATGCAGAACACAGAATTTAGAATATAGAATAGTGAATACTGAATATAGAATTTAGAAAATTGAATGCAGAGCACAGAATTTAGAATATAGAATGCAGAATACTGTATATAGGATTTGGAATATAGAAAGAAAAACACAGAATATAGAATATAGACTACGGAATGGAGAATATAGAAGGTACAATATAGACTGAAGAACACAAAATATAGAATATAGAATGGAGAATATAGAACCCACAATATAGAAATGGAATGCAGAACAGAGAATTTAGAATATAGAATAGAGAAAACTAAATAAAGTTTTTAGAATATAGAATGTAGAACACAGAATATAGAATATAGAATAGAGAATAGAGAACCCAGGATATAGAACATGGAATGCAGAACACAGAATTTAGAATATAGAACACAGAATACTGAATATAAATTTAGAATATAGAATATAGAACACAGAGTATAGAATACAGAATACGGAATAATGAATATACAATTTAGAATATAGAATGTAGAACACAGAAAATAGAATATAGAATACGGAATGCAGGAAATACAATACAGAACATAGAAAGTAGAACACAGAATATAGAATATGGAAAACAGAATACAAAACCCAGAATTGAAAACATGAAATGCACAACAGAGAATTAAGAATAGAGAATACAGAATACTGAAAATAGGATTTAGAATACAGAGTGTAGAACAGAGAATTAGAACATAGAATATATTATACTGAATATAGAATTTAGAATATAGAATATAGAACACAGAATATAGAAAATAGAATAGAGAATATAGAACCCAGAATATAGAACATGGAATGCAGAACACAGAATTTAGAATATAGAATACAGAATACTGAATATAGAATTTAGAATATACAATGCAGAACGCAGAATATAGAATATAGAATATAGAATGTAGAACGCAGAGTATAGAATATAGAATGATGAACACGAAATATAGAATATGGAATAGAGAATATAGAACCCAGAATTTAGAACATGGAATGCAGAACACAGAATTTAGAATATAGAATACAGAATACTGAATATCGAATTTAGAATATAGAATGTAGAACACAGAATTTGGTATGTAGAATACGGAATGCAGAATATTGTATTCAGAATATAGAATTTAGAACACAAAATATAGAATATGGAAAACAGAATATAGAACGCAGAGTGTAGATCATGGAATGCAGAACACAGAATTTAGAGTATATAATACCGAATACTTAATATAAAATTTAGAATATAGAATGTAGAATACAGAATATGGAATGTAGAATACGAAATGCAGAAAATTGAATACAGATTATAGAATGTAGAACACAGAATTTAGAATATGGAAAACAGAATATAGAACCCAGAATTTAGAACATGGAATGCAGAACACAAAATTAAGAATATAGAATACAGATTACTGAATATAGAATTTAGAATATAGAATGTAGAACACAGAATTTAGTATATAGAATACAGAATACTGAATATAAAATTTAGAATATAGAATGCAGAACACAGAATATAGAATATAGAATACAGAATATAGAACGCAAAATTTAGAACATGGAATGCAGAACACAGAATTTAAAGTATAGAATAACGAATACTGAATATAGAATATGAATATACAATATAGAACCCAGAATTTAGAATATAGAATACATAATACTGAATATAGGATTTAGAATATACAATGTAGAACCAAGAATATAGAATATAGAATACAGAATGCAGAATATAGAACAGAATATAGAAAGTAGAACACAGAATATAGAATATTGAATAGAGTATATGGAACACAAAATTTAGAACATGGAATGCAGAACACAGAATTTAGAATATAGATTACAGAATACTGAATATAGAATTTAGAATATAGAATGTTGAACACAGAATATAGAATATAAAAAACGTAATGCAGAATATAGAATACAGAATATAGAATGTAGAACACAGAATTTAGAATATGGAAAACAGAATATAGAACCCAGAATAAAGAACATGGAATGCAGAACACAGAATTTAATATATAGAATACAGAATACTGAATATAGAATTTAGATTATAGAACGCAGAACACAGAATTTAGAAAATAGAATACAGAATACTGAATATAGAATATGAATATACAATGTAGAACACCAATTTAGAATATAGAATACAGAATACTGAATATAGAATTTAGAATATACAATGTAGAACACAGAATATAGAATATAGAATACAGAAAACTGAATACAGAATTTAGATTATGGAATGCAGAACACAGAATTTAGAATATAAATACAGAAAACTGGATATAGAATTTAGAATATAGAATGTACAAAACACAATATAAAATATACAATAGAGAATATAGAACTCAGAATTTACAACATGGATTACAGAACACCGAATTTAAAATATAGATTACAGAATACTGAATATAGAATATGAATATATAATATAGAACCCAGAATTTAGAATATAGAATACATAATACTGAATATAGGATTTAGAATATACAACGTAGAACCGAGAATATAGAATATAGAGTACGGAATGCAGAATACAGTATACAAAATATAGAAATTAGAACACAGAATTTAGAATATTGAAAACAGGATATAGAACCCAGAATATAGAACATGGAATGCAGAAAACAGTATTTAAAATATAGTATACCGAATACTGAATATAGAATTTAGAACATAGAATGCAGAACACAGAATTAAGATTATTGAATGCAGAATACTGTATACAGAATTTATAAACAAGAATGCAGAACAGAGAATTTAGAAAAGAGAATAAAGAATACTGAATATAGAATTTAGAATATATAATATATAACACAGAATATAGAATATAGACTACGGAAAGGAGAATATAGGAGGTAGAATGATGAATGAAGAACACAACATATAGAATATAGAATAGAGAATATAGAACCCAGAATTTAGAAATGGAATGCAGAACATAGAATTTAGAATATAGAATACAGAATACTGAATAAAGGTTTTAAAGAATAGAATATAGAACACAGAATTTAGAATATAAATAGGGAATGCTGAAAATAGTATGCAGAATATAGAATGAAGAACACAATTATAGAATATAGAATAGTGAATATAGAACCCAGAACTAAGAACACGGAATGCAGAACTCAGAATTTAGAATATAGAATACAGAATACTTAATATAAAATTTAGAATATGGAACGTAGAAAACAGAATATAAAATATAGAATACGGAATGCCGAATATAGAATACAGAATATAGAATTTAGAACACAGAATATAGAATATAGAATACGGAATGCCGAATATAGAATACAGAATATAGTATTTAGAACACAGAATATAGAATATTGAATACAGTATATGGAACACAAAATTTAGAACATGGAATGCAGAACACATTATTTAGAATATAGAATACTGCATACTGAATATAGAATATGAATATACAATGTAGAACACAGAATTTAGAAAATAGAATACAGAATACTGAATATAGAATTTGGAATATACAATGTAGAACACAGAATATAGAATATAGTATACGGAATGCATAATATAGGATACAGAAAATAAAATGTAGAACACAGAATAGAGAATATGGAAAACAGAATACAAAACCGAGAATTGAGAACATGGACTTCAGAACAAATAATTAACAATATACAATACAGAATACTGAATATAGAATTTTGAATATACAATGTAGAACACAGAATTTAGATATATAATTAAGAATACTGAATATAGAATTTAGAATATAGAATGTAGAACACAGAATATAGAATAGAGAATAGAGAACCCAGAATTTAGAACTTGGAATGCAGAACACAGAATTTTGAATATAGAATACAGAATACTGAATATAAAATTTAGAACATAGAATGTTGAACACAGAATATAGAATACGGTATGCAGAATATACAATACAGAATAGTGAATGCAGAACACAGTATATAGAATATGGAAAACAGAATACAGAACTCAGACTTTAGAACATGGAATGCAGAACACAGAATTTAAAATATAGTATACAGAATACTGAATATAGAATTAGAACTTAGAATGCAGAACACAGAATTAAGATTATATAATGCAAAATTCTGTATATAGAATTTATAAACAGGAATGCAGAACACAGAATTTAGAATAGAGAATGCAGAATACTGTATATAGAATTTAGAATATAGAATGAATAACACAGAATATAGAATATAGACTACGGAATGGAGAAAATAGAAGGTAGAATATAGACTGAATAACACAAAATATAGAATATAGAATAGAGAATATAGATCCCAGAATATAGAAATGGAATGCAGAATATAGAATTTTGAATACAGAATACAGAAAACTGAATAAAGATTTTAGAATATAGAATGTAGAACACAGAATATAGAATATAGAATAGGGAATGCAGAATATAGTATGTAGAATATAGAATGAAGAACACAAGTATAGAATATAGAATAGTGAATATAGAAACCAGAATTTAGAACACGGAATGCAGAACACAGAATTTATAATATAGAATGCAGAATACTGAATATTGATTATATAAACATGAATGCAGAGCACAGAATTTAGAATATAGAATGAAGAACACTGAATAGAGTATTTAGAATATACAATGAAGAACACAGAATATAGAATTTAGAATAGAGAATAGAGAACCCAGGATATAGAACATGAAATGCAGAGCACAGAATTTAGAATATAGAACACAGAATACTGAATATAACTTTAGGATATAGAATATAGAACACAGAGTATAGAATATAGAATACGGAATACTGAATATACAATTAAGAATATAGAATGTAGAACAGAGAATATAGAATATAGAATACGGAATGCAGAATATAGAATACAGAACATAGAATGAAGAACACAGAATATAGAATATGGAAAACCAAATACAAAACCCAGAATTGAAAACATGGAATGCACAACAGAGAATTAAGAATATAGAACACAGAATACTGAATATAGAATTTAGAATAAAGAATGTAGAACAGAGAATTTAAAATATAGAATATAGTATGCTGAATATGGAATTTAGAATATAGAATGTAGAACACAGAATATAGAAAATAGAATAGAGAATATAGAAACCAGAATTTAGAACATGGAATGCAGAACACAGAATTTAGAATATAGAATACAGTATACTGAATATAGAATTTAGAATACACAATGTAGAACTCAGAATATAGAATATAGAATACGGAAAACAGAATATAGAATATAGAATATAGAATGATGAACACAAAATTTAGAATATAGAATAGAGAATATAGAACCCAGAATTTAGATCATGGAATGCAGAACACAGTATTTAGAGTATATACTACCGAATGCTGAATATGAAATTAAGAATATAGAATGTAGAATACAGAATATGGAATATAGAATACGGAATGCAGAATATAGAATTTAGAATATAGAATGAAGAACACAAAATTTAGAATATAGAATAGAGAATATAGAACCCAGAATTTATAACATGGAATGCAGAACACAGAATTTAAAATATAGAATACCGAATACTGAATATACAATTTAGAATATAGAATGAAAGACACAGAGTATAGTATATAGAAAACGGAATACTGAATATACAATTTAGAACATAGAATTTAGAACACACAATATAGAATATAGAATACGGAATGCAGAACATAGAATACAGAATATAGAATGTAGAACACAGAATATAGAATATTGAATACAGTATATGGAACAAAAAATTTAGAACATGGAATGCAGAACACATTATTTAGAATATAGAATACTGCATACTGAATATAGAATATGAATATACAATGTAGAACACAGAATTTAGAATATAGAATACAGAATAATTAATATATAATTTAGAATATAGAAAGTAGAATACAGAATATAGAATATAGAATACGGAATGGAGAACATAGAATACAGAATATAGAATGTAGAACACAGAATATGGAATATTGAATACAGTATATAGAACAAAAAATTAAGAACATGGAATGCAGAACCCATTATTTAGAATATAGAATACTGAATACTGAATATAGAATTTTTATATACAATGTAGAACACAGAATATAGTATATGGGAAACAAAATACAAAAGTCAGAATTGAGAGCATGGAATGCAGAAAACAGCATTTAGAATATAGTATACAGAATACTGAATATAGAATTTAGAATATACAATGTAGAACACAGGGTATGGAATGTAGAATACGGAATGCAGAATATTGAATACAGAATATAGAATATAGAACACAGAATTTAGAATATGGAAAACAGAATATAGAACCCAGAATAAAGAACATGGAATGCAGAACACAGAATTTAAAATATAGAATACAGAATACTGAATATAGAATTTAGAATATAGAACGCAGAACACAGAATATAGAATATAGAATACAGAATACAGAATATAGAATTTAGAATATAGAATGTAGAACACAGAGTATAGGATAAAGAAAACGGAATACTGAATATACAATTTAGAACATAGAATGTAGAACACAGAATATGAAATGTATAATACGGAAACCAAAATATTGAATAGAGAATATAGAATGTAGAACACAGAATTTAGAATAGGGAAAACAGAATATAGGACCCAGAATATAGAACAAGGAAAGCAGAACACAGAATTTAAAATATAGAATACAGATTATTGAATATAGAATTTAGAATATAGATTGTAGAACACAGAATTTAGATTATAGAATACAGAATACTGAATATAGTATTTAGAATATAGAATGTAGAACACAGAATATAGAATATAGAATACAGAAAACTGAATACAGAATTTAGAATATGGAATGCAGAACACAGAATTTAGAATATAAATGCGGAAAACTGAATATAGAATTTATAATATAGAATGTACAACACACAATATAGAATATACAATAGAGAATATAGAACCCAGAATTTAGAACTTGGAAAACAGAACACAGAATTTAGAATATAGAATAGAGAATACTGTACATAGAATTTAGAACATTGAATGCAGAACACAGAATTTAGAATATAGAATGCACAATACTGTATATAGAATTTAGAATATAGAATGAATAACACAGAATATAGAATACAGACAACGGATGGAGAAAATAGAAGGTACTATATAGACTGAATAACACAAAATATAGAATATAGAATAGAGAATATAGAACCCAGAATATAGAAATGGATGCAGAAGTGAGAATTTATAATATAGAATACAGAACACTGAATAAAGATTTTAGAATATAGAATGTAGAACACAGAATATAGAATATAGAATAGGGAATGCAGAATATAGTATGTAGAATATAGAATGAAGAACACAAATATAGAATATAGAATAGTGAATATAGAACACAGATTTTAAACCCGGAATGCGGAACACAGAATTTAGAATATAGAATACATAATACTGAATATAGAATTTAGAACATAGAATGCAGAACACAGAATTTAGAATATAGAATGTAGAAAACTGAATTGAGTATTTAGAATATAGAATGAAGAACACAGAATATAGAATAAAGAGTAGATAATAGAGAACCCAGGATATAGAACATGGAATGCAGAGCGCAGAATTTAGAATATAGAACACAGAATACTGAATATAAATTTAGAATATTGAATATAGGACACAGAGTATAGAATATAGAATACGGAATACTGAATATACAATTTCGAATATAGAATGTAGAACACAGAATATAGAATATAGACTACGGAATGCAGAATATAAAATACAGAACATAGAATGTAGAACACGGAATATAGAATATGGAAAACAAAATACAAAACCCAGAATTGAAAACATGGAATGCAAAACACAGAATTAAGATTATAAAATACAGACTACTGAATATAGAAATTAGAATACAGAATGTAGAACAGAGAATTTAAAATATAGAATATAGTGTGCTGAATATAGAATTTAGAATATAGAATGTAGAACACAGAATATAGAAAATAGAATAGAGAATATAGAACACATAATTTATAACATGGAATGCAGAACACAGAAATTCGAATTTAGAATACAGTATACTGAATATAGAATTTAGAATATAGAATGTAGAACACAGAATATAGAATATAGAATACGGAATGCAGAATATAAAATATAGAATATAGAATGATGGACACAAAATATAGAATATAGAATAGAGAATATAGAACCCAGAATTTAGAACATGGAATGTAAAACACAGAATTTAGTATATAGAATACATAATACTGAATATCGAATTTAGAATATAGAATGAAGAACACAGAATTTGGTATGAAGAATACGGAATGCAGAATATTGAATACAGAATATAGAATATAGAACACAATATATAGAATATGGAAAACAGGATACAGAACCCAGGATATAGATCATGGAATGCAGAACACAGAATTTAGAGTATATAGTACCGAATACTGAATATGAAATTTAGAATATACAATGTAGAATACAGAATATGGAAAGTAGAATACGGAATGCAGAATATTGAATATCAGAAAATAGAATGTAGAACACAGAATTTAGAATATGGAAAACAGAATATAGAACCCAGAATATAGAACATGGAATGCAGAACACGAAATATAGAATATAGAATACAGAATACTGAATATAGAATTTAGAATATATAATGTAGAACACAGAATTTAGAATATAGAATACAGAATACTGAATATAGAATTTAGATTATACAGTGTAGAACACAGAATAGAGAATATAGAATACAGAATATAGAACCCAAAATTTAGAACATGGAATGCAGAACACAGAATATAAAATATAGAATACCGAATACTGATTACAGAATATGAATATGCAATGTAGAACCCAGAATTTAGAATATAGAATACAGAATACTGAATGTAGGATGTAGAATATACAATGTAGAACCGAGAATATAGAATATCGAATACGGAATGCAGAATATAGTATACAGAATATAGAATGAAGAAAACAGAATATAGTATAGAGAATAGATTATATAAAACACAAAATTTAGAACATGGATTGCAGAACACAGAATTTAGAATATAGAATACAGAATACTGTGTATAGAATTTACAATATAGAATGTAGAACAAAAATACAGAATACGGCATGCAGAATATACAATACAGAATTGAGAATGCAGAACACAGAATATAGAATATGGAAAACAGAATACAAAACTCAGAATTTAGAACATGGAATGCAGAAAACAGTATTTAAAATATAGTATACCGAATACTGAATATAGAATTTAGAACATAGAATGCAGAACACAGAATTAAGATTATTGAATGCAGAATACTGTATACAGAATTTATAAACAAGAATGCAGAACACAGAATTTAGAAAAGAGAATAAAGAATACTGAATATAGAATTTAGAATATATAATATATAACACAGAATATAGAATATAGACTACGGAAAGGAGAATATAGGAGGTAGAAGGATGAATGAAGAACACAACATATAGAATATAGAATAGAGAATATAGAACCCAGAATTTAGAAATGGAATGCAGAACATAGAATTTAGAATATAGAATACAGAATACTGAATAAAGGTTTTAGAGAATATAATATAGAACACAGAATTTAGAATATAAATAGGGAATGCTGAAAATAGTATGCAGAATATAGAATGAAGAACACAATTATAGAATATAGAATAGTGAATATAGAACCCAGAACTAAGAACACGGAATGCAGAACTCAGAATTTAGAATATAGAATACAGAATACTTAATATAAAATTTAGAATATGGAACGTAGAAAACAGAATATAAAATATAGAATACGGAATGCCGAATATAGAATACAGAATATAGAATGTAGAACACAGAATATAGAATATAGAATACGGAATGCCGAATATAGAATACAGAATATAGTATTTAGAACACAGAATAAAGAATATTGAATACAGTATATGGAACACAAAATTTAGAACATGGAATGCAGAACGCATTATTTAGAATATAGAATACTGAATACTGAATATAGAATATGAATATACAATGTAGAACACAGAATTTAGAAAATAGAATACAGAATACTGAATATAGAATTTGGAATATACAATGTAGAACACAGAATATAGAATATAGTATACGGAATGCATAATATAGGATACAGAAAATAAAATGTAGAACACAGAATAGAGAATATGGAAAACAGAATACAAAACCGAGAATTGAGAACATGGACTTCAGAACAAATAATTAACAATATACAATACAGAATACTGAATATAGAATTTTGAATATACAATGTAGAACACAGAATTTAGATATATAATTAAGAATACTGAATATAGAATTTAGAATATAGAATGTAGAACACAGAATATAGAATAGAGAATAGAGAACCCAGAATTTAGAACTTGGAATGCAGAACACAGAATTTTGAATATAGAATACAGAATACTGAATATAAAATTTAGAACATAGAATGTTGAACACAGAATATAGAATACGGTATGCAGAATATACAATACAGAATAGTGAATGCAGAACACAGTATATAGAATATGGAAAACAGAATACAGAACTCAGACTTTAGAACATGGAATGCAGAACACAGAATTTAAAATATAGTATACAGAATACTGAATATAGAATTAGAACTTAGAATGCAGAACACAGAATTAAGATTATATAATGCAAAATTCTGTATATAGAATTTATAAACAGGAATGCAGAACACAGAATTTAGAATAGAGAATGCAGAATACTGTATATAGAATTTAGAATATAGAATGAATAACACAGAATATAGAATATAGACTACGGAATGGAGAAAATAGAAGGTAGAATACAGACTGAATAACACAAAATATAGAATATAGAATAGAGAATATAGATCCCAGAATATAGAAATGGAATGCAGAATATAGAATTTTGAATACAGAATACAGAAAACTGAATAAAGATTTTAGAATATAGAATGTAGAACACAGAATATAGAATATAGAATAGGGAATGCAGAATATAGTATGTAGAATATAGAATGAAGAACACAAGTATAGAATATAGAATAGTGAATATAGAAACCAGGATTTAGAACACGGAATGCAGAACACAGAATTTATAATATAGAATGCAGAATACTGAATATTGATTATATAAACATGAATGCAGAGCACAGAATTTAGAATATAGAATGAAGAACACTGAATAGAGTATTTAGAATATACAATGAAGAACACAGAATATAGAATTTAGAATATAGAATAGAGAACCCAGGATATAGAACATGAAATGCAGAGCACAGAATTTAGAATATAGAACACAGAATACTGAATATAACTTTAGGATATAGAATATAGAACACAGAGTATAGAATATAGAATACGGAATACTGAATATACAATTAAGAATATAGAATGTAGAACACAGAATATAGAATATAGAATATGGAATGCAGAATATAGAATACAGAACATAGAATGAAGAACACAGAATATAGAATATGGAAAACCAAATACAAAACCCAGAATTGAAAACAGGGAATGCACAACAGAGAATTAAGAATATAGAACACAGAATACTGAATATAGAATTTAGAATAAAGAATGTAGAACAGAGAATTTAAAATATAGAATATAGTATGCTGAATATGGAATTTAGAAAATAGAATGTAGAACACAGAATATAGAAAATAGAATAGAGAATATAGAAACCAGAATTTAGAACATGGAATGCAGAACACAGAATTTAGAATATAGAATACAGTATACTGAATATAGAATTTAGAATACACAATGTAGAACTCAGAATATAGAATATAGAATACGGAAAGCAGAATATAGAATATAGAATATAGAATGATGAACACAAAATTTAGAATATAGAATAGAGAATATAGAACCCAGAATTTAGATCATGGAATGCAGAACACAGTATTTAGAGTATATACTACCGAATGCTGAATATGAAATTAAGAATATAGAATGTAGAATACAGAATATGGAATATAGAATAAGGAATGCAGAATATAGAATATAGAATATAGAATGATGAACACAAAATTTAGAATATAGAATAGAGAATATAGAACCCAGAATTTAGAACATGGAATGCAGAACACAGAATTTAAAATATAGAATACCGAATACTGAATATTCAATTTAGAATATAGAATGAAAGACACAGAGTATAGTATATAGAAAACGGAATACTAAATATACAATTTAGAATATAGAATGTAGAACACACAATATAGAATATAGAATACGGAATGCAGAATATAGAATATAGAATATAGAATGAAGAACACAAAATTTAGAATATAGAATAGAGAATATAGAACCCAGAATTTATAACATGGAATGCAGAACACAGAATTTAAAATATAGAATACCGAATACTGAATATACAATTTAGAATATAGAATGAAAGACACAGAGTATAGTATATAGAAAACGGAATACTGAATATACAATTTAGAACTTAGAATGTAGAACACACAATATAGAATATAGAATACGGAATGCAGAACATAGAATACAGAATATAGAATGTAGAACACAGAATATAGAATATTGAATACAGTATATGGAACACAAAATTTAGAACATGGAATGCAGAACACATTATTTAGAATATAGAATAATGCATACTGAATATAGAATATGAATATACAATGTAGAACACAGAATTTAGAATATAGAATACAGAATAATTAATATATAATTTAGAATATAGAAAGTAGAAAACAGAATATAGAATATAGAATACGGAATGCAGAATATAGAATACAGAATATAGAATGTAGAACACAGAATATGGAATATTGAATACAGTATATAGAACAAAAAATTTAGAACATGGAATGCAGAACCCATTATTTAGAATATAGAATACTGAATACTGAATATAGAATTTTTTATATACTATTTAGAACACAGAATATAGAATATGGGAAACAAAATACAAAAGTCAGAATTGAGAGCATGGAATGCAGAAAACAGCATTTAGAATATAGTATACAGAATACTGAATATAGAATTTAGAATATACAATGTAGAACACAGGGTATGGAATGTAGAATACGGAATGCAGAATATTGAATACAGAATATAGAATATAGAACACAGAATTTAGAATATGGAAAACAGAATATAGAACCCAGAATAAAGAACATGGAATGCAGAACACAGAATTTAAAATATAGAATACAGAATACTGAATATAGAATTTAGAATATAGAACGCAGAACACAGAATATAGAATATAGAATACAGAATACAGAATATAGAATTTAGAATATAGAATGTAGAACACAGAGTATAGAATAAAGAAAACGGAATACTGAATATACAATTTAGAACATAGAATGTAGAACACAGAATATGAAATGTATAATACGGAAATCAAAATATTGAATACAGAATATAGAATGTAGAACACAGAATTTAGAATAGGGAAAACAGAATATAGGACCCAGAATATAGAACAAGGAATGCAGAACACAGAATTTAGAATATAGAATACAGATTATTGAATATAGAATTTAGAATATAGATTGTAGAACACAGAATTTAGATTATAGAATACAGAATACTGAATATAGTATTTAGAATATAGAATGTAGAACACAGAATATAGAATATAGAATACAGAAAACTGAATACAGAATTTAGAATATGGAATGCAGAACACAGAATTTAGAATATAAATACAGAAAACTGAATATAGAATTTAGAATATAGAATGTACAACACACAATATAGAATATACAATAGAGAATATAGAACCCAGAATTTAGAACTTGGAAAACAGAACACAGAATTTAGAATATAGAATAGAGAAAACTGTACATAGAATTTAGAACATTGAATGCAGAACACAGAATTTAGAATATAGAATGAACAATACTGTATATAGAATTTAGAATATAGAATGAATAACACAGAATATAGAATACAGACAACGGATGGAGAAAATAGAAGGTACTATATAGACTGAATAACACAAAATATAGAATATAGAATAGAGGATATAGAACCCAGAATATAGAAATGGATGCAGAACTGAGAATTTATAATATAGAATACAGAAGACTGAATAAAGATTTTAGAATATAGAATGTAGAACACAGAATATAGAATATAGAATAGGGAATGCAGAATATAGTATGTAGAATATAGAATGAAGAACACAAGTATAGAATATAGAATAGTGAATATAGAACCCAGAATTTAGAAATGGAATGCAGAACATAGAATTTAGAATATAGAATACAGAATACTGAATAAAGGTTTTAGAGAATAGAATATAGAACACAGAATTTAGAATATAAATAAGGAATGCTGAAAATAGTATGCAGAATATGGAATGAAGATCACAATTATAGAATATAGAATAGTGAATATAGAACCCAGAACTAAGAACACGGAATGCAGAACTCAGAATTTAGAATATAGAATACAGAATACTTAATATAAAATTTAGAATATGGAATGTAGAACACAGAATATAGAATATAGAATACGGAATTCCGAATATAGAATACAGAATATAGAATGTAGAACACAGAATATAGAATATAGAATACGGAATGCCGAATATAGAATACAGAATATAGTATTTAGAACACAGAATATAGAATATTAAATACAGTATATGGAACAAACATTTAGAACATGGAATGCAGAACGCATTATTTAGAATATAGAATACTGAATACTGAATATAGAATATGAATATACAATGAAGAACACAGAATTTAGAAAATAGAATACAGAGTACTGAATATAGAATTTGGAATATACAATGTAGAACACAGAATATAGAATATAGTATACGGAATGCATAATATAGGATACAGAAAATAGAATGTAGAACAAAGAATAGAGAAAATGGAAAACAGAATACAAAACCGAGAATTGAGAACATGGACTTCAGAACAAATAATTAACAATATACAATACAGAATACTGAATATAGAATTTTGAATATACAATGTAGAACACAGAATTTAGATATATAATTAAGAATACTGAATATAGAATTTAGAATATAGAATGTAGAACACAGAATATAGAATAGAGAATAGAGAACCCAGAATTTAGTACTTGGAATGCAGAACACAGAATTTTGAACATAGAATACAGAATACTGAATATAAAATTTAGAACATAGAATGTTGAACACAGAATATAGAATACGGTATGCAGAATATACAATAAAGAAGAGTGAATGCAGAACACAGAATATAGAATATGGAAAACAGAATACAGAACTCAGACATTAGAACATGGAATGCAGAACACAGAATTTAAAATATAGTATACAGAATACTGAATATAGAATTAGAAATTAGAATGCAGAACACAGAATTAAGATTATATAATGCAGAATTCTGTATATAGAATTTATAAACAGGAATGCAGAACACAGAATTTAGAATAGAGAATGCAGAATACTGTATATAGTATTTAGAATATAGAATGAATAACACAGAATATAGAATATAGACTACGGAATGGAGAAAATAGAAGGTAGAATATAGACTGAATAACACAAAATATAGAATATAGAATAGACAATATAGATCCCAGAATATAGAAATGGAATGCAGAATATAGAATTTTGAATACAGAATACAGAAAACTGAATAAAGATTTTAGAATATAGAATGTAGAACACAGAATATAGAATATAGAATAGGGAATGCAGAATATAGTATGTAGAATATAGAATGAAGAACACAAGTATAGAATATAGAATAGTGAATATAGAAACCAGAACTTAGAACACGGAATGCAGAACACAGAATTTGAATATAGAATACATAATACTGAATATAGAATTTAGAATATAGAATGCAGAACACAGAATTTATAATATAGAATGCAGAATACAGAATATTGATTTTATAAACATGAATGCAGAACACAGAATTTAGAATATAGAATGAAGAACACTGAATAGAGTATTTAGAATATACAATGAAGAACACAGAATATAGAATTTAGAATATAGAATAGAGAACCCAGGAGATAGAACATGAAATGCAGAGCACAGAATTTAGAATATAGAACACAGAATACTGAATATAAGTTTAGGATATAGAATATAGAACACAGAGTATAGTATATAGAATACGGAATACTGAATATACAATTTAGAATATAGAATGTAGAACACAGAATATAGAATATAGAATACGGAATGCAGAATATAGAATACAGAACATAGAATGAAGAACACAGAATATAGAATATGGAAAACCAAATACAAAACCCAGAATTGAAAACATGGAATGCACAACAGAGAATTAAGAATATAGAACACAGAATACTGAATATAGAATTTAGAATAAAGAATGTAGAACAGAGAATTTAAAATATAGAATATAGTATGCTGAAAATGGAATTTAGAATATAGAATGTTGAACACAGAATATAGAAAATAGAATAGAGAATATAGAACCCAGAATTTAGAACATGGAATGCAGAACACAGAATTTAGAATATAGAATACAGTATACTGAATATAGAATTTAGAATATACAATGTAGAACTCAGAATATAGAATATAGAATACGGAATGCAGAATATAGAATATAGAATATAGAATGATGAACACAAAATTTAGAATATAGAATAGAGAATATAGAACCCAGAATTTAGATCATGGAATGCAGAACACAGTATTTAGAGTATATACTACCGAATGCTGAATATGAAATTAATATAGAATGTAGAATACAGAATATGGAATATAGAATACGGAATGCAGAATATAGAATATAGAATATAGAATGAAGAACACAAAATTTAGAATATAGAATAGAGAATATAGAACCCAGAATTTAGAACATGGAATGCAGAACACAGAATTTAAAATATAGAATACCGAATACTGAATATACAATTTAGAATATAGAATGAAAGACACAGAATATAGTATATAGAAAACGGAATACTGAATATACAATTTAGAATATAGAATGTAGAACACACAATATAGAATATAGAATACGGAATGCAGAATATAGAATACAGAATATAGAATGTTGAACACTGAATATAGAAATAGGAATACAGAATACAGAACCCAGAATTTAGAACATGGAATGCAGAGCACAGAAATTAAAATATAGAATACCGAATACAGAATATAAAATTTAGAATATACAATATAGAACACAGAATATGGAATGTAGAATACGGAATGCAGAATATTGAACACAGAATATAGAATATAGAACACAGAATTTAGAATATGGAAAACAGGATATAGAACACAGATTATAGAACATGGAATGCAGAACACAGAATTAAAAATATAGAATACAGAAAACTGAATATCGAATTTAGAATATAGAACGCAGAACACAGAAAATAGAATATAGAATACGGAATGCAGAATATAGGATACAGAATATAGAATGTAGAACACAGAATATAGAATATTGAATAGAGTATATGGAACACAAAGTTTAGAACATAGAATTCAGAACACAGAGTTTAGAATATAGTATACAGAATACTGACTATAGAATTTAGAATATAGAATGCAGAACAGAGAATTTAGAATATGGAATGCAGAATACTGAATAAAGAATTTATAAACAGGAATGCAAAACAGAATTTAGAATATAGAATACAGAATACAGAATATAGAATTTATAATATAGAACGTACACCACAGAATATAGAGTATAGAATACAGATTGCAGAATATAGAATTCAGAATATAGAATGTAGAACACAGAAAATAGAATATGGAAATCATAATACAAAACCCAGAACTGAGGACATGGAATGAAGAACACAGAATTTAGAATACAGAATAGAGAAAACTGAATATAGAATTTAGAATATAAAATGCAGAACCCAGAATTTGGAATATAGAATACAGAATACTGAATATAGTATTTAGAACATGGAATGCAGAACACAGATTATGGAATGTAGAATACGGAATGCAGAATATAGAATACAGAATATAGAATGTAGAATACAGAGTATAGAATATGGAAAACAGAATACATAACCCAGAATTTACAACATGGATTTCGGAACACAGAATTTAGAATATAGAATACAGAATACTGAATATAGAATTTAGAATATAGAATGTAGAACACAGAACTTAGAATAGAGAATAATGAATACTGCATATAAAATTTAGAATATAGAATGTAGAACACAGAATAGAGAAAATAGAATAGAGAATATAGAACACACAATTTAGAACATGGAATGCAGAACACAGAATTTAGAATGTAGAACACAGAATATAGAATATAGAATACGGAATGCAGAACAGAGAATATAAAATATAGAATATAGAATGATGAACACAAAATATAGAATAGAGAATATAGAACCCAGAAATTAGAACATGGAATTTAAAACACAGAATTTAGAATATAAAATACAGAATACTGAATATCGAATTTAGAATATAGAATGTAGAACACAGAATATAGAAAATAGAATAGAGAATATAGAACTCACAATTTAGAACATGAAATGCAGAACACAGAATTTAGAATGTAGAACACAGAATACTGAATATAGAATTTGGAATATAGAATGTAGAACACAGAATATAGAATATAGAATACGGAATGCAGAATAGAGAATATAAAATATAGAATATAGAATGATGAACACAAAATATAGATTAGAGAATAGAGAATATAGAACACAGAATTTAGAACATGGAATGTAGAACACAGAATTTAGAAAATAAAATACAGAATAATGAATATCGAATTTAGAATATAGAATTTAGAACACAGAATATGGTATGTAGAATACGGAAAGCAGAATATAGAATACATAATATAGAAAGTAGAATACAGAATATAGAATAGGGAAAACAGAATACATAACCCAGAATTTAGAACATGGAATCCAGAACACAGAATTTAGGATATAGTACACAGAATACTGAATATAGAATTTAGAAAATAGAATGCAGTACACAGAATTAAGAATATAGAATACAGAATACTGTATATAGAATATATAAACAGGAATGCAGAACACAGTATATAGAAAATAGAATAAAGAATACTGAATATAGAATTGAGAATATATATTGAATAACACAGAATATAGATTAAAGACTACTGAATGGAGAATATAGAAGGTAGAATAAAGAATGAAGAACACAAAATATAGAATATAAAGTAGAGAATATAGAACCCAGAATTTAGAAATGGAATGCAGAACATAAAATATAGAATACAGAATACAGAATACTGAATAAATATTTTAGAATATAGAATATAGAACGCAGAATATAGAATATAGAATAGGAAATGCAGAATACAGTATGTAGAATACAGAAGGAAAAACAAATATATAGAATATAGAATAGTGAATATAGAACCCAGAACATAGAACACGGAATGCAGAACACAGAATTTAGAATATAGAATACAGAATACTTAATATAAAATTTAGAATGTAGAATGTAGAACACAGAATATAGAATATAGAATACGGAATACAGAATATAGTATACAGAATATAGAATGTAGAACACAGAATATAGAATATTGAATAGAGTATATGGAAACCAAAATTTAGAACATGGAATGCAGAACACAATATTTAGAATATAGAATACAGAATGCTGAATATAGAATTTAGAATTTAGAATGTAGAACACAGAATATAGAATACGACATGCAGAATATTGAATACAGAATAAAGAATATAGAACACAGAATATAGAATATGGAAAAAGAATATTGAACCCAGAATATAGAACATGGAATGCAGAACACAGAATTTAAAATAAAGAATGCAGAATACTGAATATAGAATTTAGAATATATAACGCAGAACACAGAATATAGAATATAGAATACGGAATGCAGAATATAGAATACAGGATATAGAATGTAGAATACAGAATATAGAATATGGAAAACAGAATACAGAAGCCAGAATTTAGAGCATGGAATGCAACAGAGAATTTACAATATAGAATACAGATTACTGAATATAGAATTTAGAACATAGAAAGCAGAACCCAGAATTTAGAATATAGAATACAGAATACTGAATATAAAATTTAGAATACAGAAAGTAGAACACAGAATAAAGAATATAGAATATAGAAAACAGATTATAGAAAGCAAAGTTTAGAACATGGAATGCAGTACACAGACTTTAAAATATAGAATACCGAATACTGAACATAGAATATGAATACACAATATAGAACACAGAATTTAGAATATAGGATACCGAATACTGAATATAGAATATAATTATACAATTTAGAGCACAGAATATAGAATATACAATAGAGAATATAGAACACAAAATTTAGAACATGGAACGCAGAACACAGAATTAAGAATATGGAATGCACAATACTTTATATAGAATTTAGACTATAGAATGAATAACAGAGATTATAGAATATAGAATACGGAATGGAGAATATAGAAGGTAGAATATAGAATGAAGAACACAATATATAGAATATAGTATAGAGAATATAGAACACAGAAATAAGGAATGTAATGCAGAACAGAGAATTTATAATATAGAATACAGAATACTGAATAAAGATTTTAGAATATAGAATGTAGAACACAGAATATAGAATATAGAATAGGGAATGCAGAACATACTACGTAGAATACAGAAAGAAGAACACAAATATAGAATATAGAATAGTGAATATAGAACCCAGAATTAAAAACACGGAATGCAGAACACAGAATTTAGAATATAGAATACAGAATACTTAATATAAAATTTAGAATATAGAATGTAGGAAGCAGAATATAGAATATACAATACGGAATGCAGAATATAGAATACAGAATATAGAAAGTAGAACACAGAATATAGAATATTGAATAGAGTATATGGAACACAAAGTTTAGAATATGGAATGCAGAACACAGAATTTAGAATATAGAATACAGAATACTGAATATACAATTTAGAATATAGAGTGTTGAACACAAAATATAGAATATAAAAAACGTAATACAGAATATAGAATACAGAATATGGAACGTAGAACAGAGAATATAAAATATGAGAAACAAAAAACAAAAGTCAGAATTGAGAACATGGTATGCAGAACACAGCATTTAGAATATAGTGTACAGAATACTGAATATAGAATTTAGAATATAGAATGCAGAACACAGAATATAGAATATAGAATACAGAATAGAGAATATAGAATTTAGAATATAGAATGTAGAACACAGAGTATAGAATAAAGAAAATGGAATACTGAATATACAATTTAGAACATAGAATGTAGAACACAGAATATGAAATATATAATACGGAATGCAGAATATTGAATAGAGAATATAGAATGTAGAACACAGAATTTAGAATATGGAAAACAGAATATAGAACCCAGAATTTAGAACATGGAATGCAGAACACAGAATTTAGAATATAGGATACAGATTATTGAATATAGAATTTAGAATATAGATTGTAGAACACAGAATTTAGATTATAGACTACAGAATACTGAATATAGTATTTATAATATAGAATGTAGAACACAGAATATAGAATATAGAATACAGTATATACAAATCAAAATTTAGAACATGGAATGCAGAACACAGAATTTAGAAAATAGAATACGGAATACTGAATATAGAATATGAATATACAATGTAGAACACAGAATTTAGAATATAGAATACAGAATACTGAATATAGAATTTAGAATATACAAAGTAGAACACAGAATATAGAATATAGAATACAGAAAACTGAATACAGGATTTAGAATATGGAATGCAGAACCCCGAATTTAGAATATAAATACAGAAAACTGAATATAGAATTTAGAATATAGAATGTACAACACACAATATAGAATATACAATAGAGAATATAAAACACAGAATTTACAACATGGATTGCAGAACACAGAATTTAAAATATAGAATACCGAATACTGAATATAGAATATGAATATACAATATAGAACCCAGAATTTTGAATATAGAATACATAATACTGAATATAGGATTTAGAATATACAATGTAGAACCGAGAATATAGAATACGGAATGCAGAATATAGTATACAGAATACAGAATGTAGAACACAGAATTTAGAATATGGAAAACAGGATATAGAACCCAGAATATAGAACATGGAATGCAGAAAACAGAATTTAAAATGTACAATAAAGAATACTGAATATCGAATTTAGAATATAGAACGCAGAACACAGAATATAGAATATAGAATACGGAATGCAGAATATAGAATACAGAATATAGAATGTAGAACACAGAACATAGAATATGGAAAACATAATACAAAACCCAGAATTGAGGACATGTAATGCAGAACACAGAATTTAGAATATAGAATAGTGAATACTGAATATAGAATTTAGAAAATTGAATGCAGAGTACAGAATTTAGAATATAGAATGCAGAATACTGTATATAGGATTTGGAATATTGAAAGAAAAACACAGAATATAGAATATAGACTACGGAATGGAGAATATAGAAGGTACAATATAGACTGAAGAACACAAAATATAGAATATAGAATGGAGAATATAGAACCCACAATATAGAAATGGAATGCAGAACAGAGAATTTAGAATATAGAATAGAGAAAACTAAATAAAGTTTTTAGAATATAGAATGTAGAACACAGAATATAGAATAGAGAATAGAGAATAGAGAACCCAGGATATAGAACATGGAATGCAGAACACAGAATTTAGAATATAGAACACAGAATACTGAATATAAATTTAGAATATAGAATATAGAACACAGAGTATAGAATACAGAATACGGAATAATGAATATACAATTTAGAATATAGAATGTAGAACACAGAAAATAGAATATAGAATACGGAATGCAGGAAATACAATACAGAACATAGAAAGTAGAACACAGAATATAGAATATGGAAAACAGAATACAAAACCCAGAATTGAAAACATGAAATGCACAACAGAGAATTAAGAAAAGAGAATACAGAATACTGAAAATAGGATTTAGAATACAGAGTGTAGAACAGAGAATTAGAACATAGAATATATTATACTGAATATAGAATTTAGAATATAGAATATAGAACACAGAATATAGAAAATAGAATAGAGAATATAGAACCCAGAATATAGAACATGGAATGCAGAACACAGAATTTAGAATATAGAATACAGAATACTGAATATAGAATTTAGAATATACAATGCAGAACGCAGAATATAGAATATAGAATATAGAATGTAGAACACAGAGTATAGAATATAGAATGATGAACACGAAATATAGAATATGGAATAGAGAATATAGAACCCAGAATTTAGAACATGGAATGCAGAACACAGAATTTAGAATATAGAATACAGAATACTGAATATCGAATTTAGAATATAGAATGTAGAACACAGAATTTGGTATGTAGAATACGGAATGCAGAATATTGTATTCAGAATATAGAATTTAGAACACAAAATATAGAATATGGAAAACAGAATATAGAACGCAGAGTGTAGATCATGGAATGCAGAACACAGAATTTAGAGTATATAATACCGAATACTTAATATAAAATTTAGAATATAGAATGTAGAATACAGAATATGGAATGTAGAATACGAAATGCAGAAATTTGAATACAGATTATAGAATGTAGAACACAGAATTTAGAATATGGAAAACAGAATATAGAACCCAGAATTTAGAACATGGAATGCAGAACACAAAATTAAGAATATAGAATACAGATTACTGAATATAGAATTTAGAATATAGAATGTAGAACACAGAATTTAGTATATAGAATACAGAATACTGAATATAAAATTTAGAATATAGAATGCAGAACACAGAATATAGAATATAGAATACAGAATATAGAACGCAAAATTTAGAACATGGAATGCAGAACACAGAATTTAAAGTATAGAATAACGAATACTGAATATAGAATATGAATATACAATATAGAACCCAGAATTTAGAATATAGAATACATAATACTGAATATAGGATTTAGAATATACAATGTAGAACCAAGAATATAGAATATAGAATACAGAATGCAGAATATAGAACAGAATATAGAAAGTAGAACACAGAATATAGAATATTGAATAGAGTATATGGAACACAAAATTTAGAACATGGAATGCAGAACACAGAATTTAGAATATAGATTACAGAATACTGAATATAGAATTTAGAATATAGAATGTTGAACACAGAATATAGTATATAACAAACGTAATGCAGAATATAGAATACAGAATATAGAATGTAGAACACAGCCTATAGAATATGGGAAACAAAATACAAAAGTCAGAAATGAGAACATGGAATGCAGAACACAGCATTTAGAATATAGTATACAGAATACTGAATATAGAATTTAGAATAGACAATGTAGAACACAGAGTATGGAATGTAGAATACGGAATGCAGAATACTGAATATAGAATATAGAATATAGAACACAGAATTTAGAATATGGAAAACAGAATATAGAACCCAGAATAAAGAACATGGAATGCAGAACACAGAATTTAATATATAGAACACAGAATACTGAATATAGAATTTAGATTATAGAACGCAGAACACAGAATTTAGAAAATAGAATACGGAATACTGAATATAGAATATGAATATACAATGTAGAACACCAATTTAGAATATAGAATACAGAATACTGAATATAGAATTTAGAATATACAATGTAGAACACAGAATATAGAATATAGAATACAGAAAACTGAATACAGAATTTAGATTATGGAATGCAGAACACAGAATTTAGAATATAAATACAGAAAACTGAATATAGAATTTAGAATATAGAATGTACAAAACACAATATAAAATATACAATAGAGAATATAGAACTCAGAATTTACAACATAGATTACAGAACACCGAATTTAAAATATAGATTACAGAATACTGAATATAGAATATGAATATATAATATAGAACCCAGAATTTAGAATATAGAATACATAATACTGAATATAGGATTTAGAATATACAACGTAGAACCGAGAATATAGAATATAGAGTACGGAATGCAGAATTCAGTATACAAAATATAGAAATTAGAACACAGAATTTAGAATATGGAAAACAGGATATAGAACCCAGAATATAGAACATGGAATGCAGAAAACAGTATTTAAAATATAGTATACCGAATACTGAATATAGAATTTAGAACATAGAATGCAGAACACAGAATTAAGATTATTGAATGCAGAATACTGTATACAGAATTTATAAACAAGAATGCAGAACACAGAATTTAGAAAAGAGAATAAAGAATACTGAATATAGAATTTAGAATATATAATATATAACACAGAATATAGAATATAGACTACGGAAAGGAGAATATAGGAGGTAGAATGATGAATGAAGAACACAACATATAGAATATAGAATAGAGAATATAGAACCCAGAATTTAGAAATGGAATGCAGAACATAGAATTTAGAATATAGAATACAGAATACTGAATAAAGGTTTTAGAGAATAGAATATAGAACACAGAATTTAGAATATAAATAGGGAATGCTGAAAATAGTATGCAGAATATAGAATGAAGAACACAATTATAGAATATAGAATAGTGAATATAGAACCCAGAACTAAGAACACGGAATGGAGAACTCAGAATTTAGAATATAGAATACAGAATACTTAATATAAAATTTAGAATATGGAACGTAGAAAACAGAATATAAAAAATAGAATACGGAATGCCGAATATAGAATACAGAATATAGAATGTAGAACACAGAATATAGAATATAGAATACGGAATGCCGAATATAGAATACAGAATATAGTATTTAGAACACAGAATATAGAATATTGAATACAGTATATGGAACACAAAATTTAGAACATGGAATGCAGAACACATTATTTAGAATATAGAATACTGAATACTGAATATAGAATATGAATATACAATGTAGAACACAGAATTTAGAAAATAGAATACAGAATACTGAATATAGAATTTGGAATATACAATGTAGAACACAGAATATAGAATATAGTATACGGAATGCATAATATAGGATACAGAAAATAAAATGTAGAACACAGAATAGAGAATATGGAAAACAGAATACAAAACCGAGAATTGAGAACATGGACTTCAGAACAAATAATTAACAATATACAATACAGAATACTGAATATAGAATTTTGAATATACAATGTAGAACACAGAATTTAGATATATAATTAAGAATACTGAATATAGAATTTAGAATATAGAATGAAGAACACAGAATATAGAATAGAGAATAGAGAACCCAGAATTTAGAACTTGGAATGCAGAACACAGAATTTTGAATATAGAATACAGAATACTGAATATAAAATTTAGAACATAGAATGTTGAACACAGAATATAGAATACGGTATGCAGAATATACAATACAGAATAGTGAATGCAGAACACAGTATATAGAATATGGAAAACAGAATACAGAACTCAGACTTTAGAACATGGAATGCAGAACACAGAATTTAAAATATAGTATACAGAATACTGAATGTAGAATTAGAACTTAGAATGCAGAACACAGAATTAAGATTATATAATGCAAAATTCTGTATATAGAATTTATAAACAGGAATGCAGAACACAGAATTTAGAATAGAGAATGCAGAATACTGTATATAGAATTTAGAATATAGAATGAATAACACAGAATATAGAATATAGACTACGGAATGGAGAAAATAGAAGGTAGAATATAGACTGAATAACACAAAATATAGAATATAGAATAGAGAATATAGATCCCAGAATATAGAAATGGAATGCAGAATATAGAATTTTGAATACAGAATACAGAAAACTGAATAAAGATTTTAGAATATAGAATGTAGAACACAGAATATAGAATATAGAATAGGGAATGCAGAATATAGTATGTAGAATATAGAATGAAGAACACAAGTATAGAATATAGAATAGTGAATATAGAAACCAGAATTTAGAACACGGAATGCAGAACACAGAATTTATAATATAGAATGCAGAATACTGAATATTGATTATATAAACATGAATGCAGAGCACAGAATTTAGAATATAGAATGAAGAACACTGAATAGAGTATTTAGAATATACAATGAAGAACACAGAATATAGAATTTAGAATATAGAATAGAGAACCCAGGATATAGAACATGAAATGCAGAGCACAGAATTTAGAATATAGAACACAGAATACTGAATATAACTTTAGGATATAGAATATAGAACACAGAGTATAGAATATAAAATACGGAATACTGAATATACAATTAAGAATATAGAATGTAGAACAGAGAATATAGAATATAGAATACGGAATGCAGAATATAGAATACAGAACATAGAATGAAGAACACAGAATATAGAATATGGAAAACCAAATACAAAACCCAGAATTGAAAACATGGAATGCACAACAGAGAATTAAGATTATTGAACACAGAATACTGAATATAGAATTTAGAATAAAGAATGTAGAACAGAGAATTTAAAATATAGAATATAGTATGCTGAATATGGAATTTAGAATATAGAATGTAGAACACAGAATATAGAAAATAGAATAGAGAATATAGAAACCAGAATTTAGAACATGGAATGCAGAACACAGAATTTAGAATATAGAATACATTATACTGAATATAGAATTTAGAATACACAATGTAGAACTCAGAATATAGAATATAGAATACGGAAAACAGAATATAGAATATAGAATATAGAATGATGAACACAAAATTTAGAATATACAATAGAGAATATAGAACCCAGAATTTAGATCATGGAATGCAGAACACAGTATTTAGAGTATATACTACCGAATGCTGAATATGAAATTAAGAATATAGAATGTAGAATACAGAATATGGAATATAGAATACGGAATGCAGAATATAGAATATAGAATATAGAATGATGAACACAAAATTTAGAATATAGAATAGAGAATATAGAACCCAGAATTTAGAACATGGAATGCAGAACACAGAATTTAAAATATAGAATACCGAATACTGAATATTCAATTTAGAATATAGAATGAAAGACACAGAGTATAGTATATAGAAAACGGAATACTAAATATACAATTTAGAAAATAGAATGTAGAACACACAATATAGAATATAGAATACGGAATACAGAATATAGAATATAGAATATAGAATCATGAACACAAAATTTAGAATATAGAATAGAGAATATAGAACGCAGAATTTATAACATGGAATGCAGAACACAGAATTTAAAATATAGAATAACGAATACTGAATATACAATTTAGAATATAGAATGAAAGACACAGAGTATAGTATATAGAAAACGGAATACTGAATATACAATTTAGAATATAGAATGTAGAACACACAATATAGAATATAGAATACGGAATGCAGAACATAGAATACAGAATATAGAATGTAGAACACAGAATATAGAATATTGAATACAGTATATGGAACAAAAAATTTAGAACATGGAATGCAGAACACATTATTTAGAATATAGAATACTGCATACTGAATATAGAATATGAATATACAATGTAGAACACAGAATTTAGAATATAGAATACAGAATAATTAATATATAATTTAGAATATAGAAAGTAGAAAACAGAATATAGAATATAGAATACGGAATGCAGAATATAGAATACAGAATATAGAATGTAGAACACAGAATATGGAATATTGAATACAGTATATAGAACAAAAAATTAAGAACATGGAATGCAGAACCCATTATTTAGAATATAGAATACTGAATACTGAATATAGAATTTTTTATATACAATGTAGAACACAGAATATAGTATACGGGAAACAAAATACAAAAGTCAGAATTGAGAGCATGGAATGCAGAAAACAGCATTTAGAATATAGGATACAGAATACTGAATATAGAATTTAGAATATACAATGTAGAACACAGGGTATGGAATGTAGAATACGGAATGCAGAATATTGAATACAGAATATAGAATATAGAACACAGAATTTAGAATATGGAAAACAGAATATAGAACCCAGAATAAAGAACATGGAATGCAGAACACAGAAGTTAAAATATAGAATACAGAATACTGAATATAGAATTTAGAATATAGAACGCAGAACACAGAATATAGAATATAGAATACAGAATACGGAATATAGAATTTAGAATATAGAATGTAGAACACAGAGTATAGAATAAAGAAAACGGAATACTGAATATACAATTTAGAACATAGAATGTAGAACACAGAATATGAAATGTATAATACGGAAATCAAAATATTGAATACAGAATATAGAATGTAGAACACAGAATTTAGAATAGGGAAAACAGAATATAGGACCCAGAATATAGAACAAGGAATGCAGAACACAGAATTTAGAATATAGAATACAGATTATTGAATATAGAATTTAGAATATAGATTGTAGAACACAGAATTTAGATTATAGAATACAGAATACTGAATATAGTATTTAGAATATAGAATGTAGAACACAGAATATAGAATATAGAATACAGAAAACTGAATACAGAATTTAGAATATGGAATGCAGAACACAGAATTTAGAATATAAATGCAGAAAACTGAATATAGAATTTAGAATATAGAATGTACAACACACAATATAGAATATACAATATAGAATATAGAACCCAGAATTTAGAACTTGGAAAACAGAACACAGAATTTAGAATATAGAATAGAGAATACTGTACATAGAATTTAGAACATTGAATGCAGAACACAGAATTTAGAATATAGAATGCACAATACTGTATATAGAATTTAGAATATAGAATGAATAACACAGAATATAGAATACAGACAACGGATGGAGAAAATAGAAGGTACTATATAGACTGAATAACACAAAATATAGAATATAGAATAGAGGATATAGAACCCAGAATATAGAAATGGATGCAGAACTGAGAATTTATAATATAGAATACAGAAGACTGAATAAAGATTTTAGAATATAGAATGTAGAACACAGAATATAGAATATAGAATAGGGAATGCAGAATATAGTATGTAGAATATAGAATGAAGAACACAAGTATAGAATATAGAATAGTGAATATAGAACCCAGAATTTAGAAATGGAATGCAGAACATAGAATTTACAATATAGAATACAGAATACTGAATAAAGGTTTTAGAGAATAGAATATAGAACACAGAATTTAGAATATAAATATGGAATGCTGAAAATAGTATGCAGAATATAGAATGAAGAACACAATTATAGAATATAGAATAGTGAATATAGAACCCAGAACTAAGAACACGGAATGCAGAACTCAGAATTTAGAATATAGAATACAGAATACTTAATATAAAATTTAGAATATGGAATGTAGAAAACAGAATATAGAATATAGAATACGGAATGCCGAATATAGAATACAGAATATAGAATGTAGAACACAGAATATAGAATATAGAATACGGAATGCCGAATATAGAATACAGAATATAGTATTTACAACACAGAATATAGAATATTGAATACAGTATATGGAACAAAAAATTTAGAACATGGAATGCAGAACGCAATATTTAGAATATAGAATACTGAATACTGAATATAGAATATGAATATACAATGTAGAACACAGAATTTAGAAAATAGAATACAGATTACTGAATATAGAATTTGGAATATACAATGTAGAACACAGAATATAGAATATAGTATACGGAATGCATAATATAGGATACAGAAAATAGAATGTAGAACACAGAATAGAGAATATGGAAAACAGAATACAAAACCGAGAATTGAGAACATGGACTTCAGAACAAATAATTAACAAAATACAATACAGAATACTGAATATAGAATTTTGAATATACAATGTAGAACACAGAATTTAGATATATAATTAAGAATACTGAATATAGAATTTAGAATATAGAATGTAGAACACAGAATATAGAATAGAGAATAGAGAACCCAGAATTTAGTACTTGGAATGCAGAACACAGAATTTTGAATATAGAATACAGAATACTGAATATAAAATTTAGAACATAGAATGTTGAACACAGAATATAGAATACGGTATGCAGAATATACAATAAAGAAGAGTGAATGCAGAACACAGAATATAGAATATGGAAAACAGAATACAGAACTCAGAATTTAGAACATGGAATGCAGAACACAGAATTTAAAATATAGTATACAGAATACTGAATATAGAATTAGAAATTAGAATGCAGAACACAGAATTAATATTATATAATGCAGAATTCTGTATATAGAATTTATAAACAGGAATGCAGAACACAGAATTTAGAATAGAGAATGCAGAATACTGTATATAGTATTTAGAATATAGAATGAATAACACGGAATATAGAATATAGACTACGGAATGGAGAAAATAGAAGGTAGAATAAAGACTGAATAACACAAAATATAGAATATAGAATAGACAATATAGATCCCAGAATATAGAAATGGAATGCAGAATATAGAATTTTGAATACAGAATACAGAAAACTGAATAAAGATTTTAGAATATAGAATGTAGAACACAGAATATAGAATATAGAATAGGGAATGCAGAATATAGTATGTAGAATATAGAATGAAGAACACAAGTATAGAATATAGAATAGTGAATATAGAAACCAGAACTTAGAACACGGAATGCAGAACACAGAATTTGAATATAGAATACATAATACTGAATATAGAATTTAGAATATAGAATGCAGAACACAGAATTTATAATATAGAATGCAGAATACAGAATATTGATTTTATAAACATGAATGCAGAACACAGAATTTAGAATATATAATGAAGAACACTGAATAGAGTATTTAGAATATACAATGAAGAACACAGAATATAGAATTTAGAATATAGAATAGAGAACCAAGGATATAGAACATGAAATGCAGAGCACAGAATTTAGAATATAGAACACAGAATACTGAATATAAGTTTAGGATATAGAATATAGAACACAGAGTATAGTATATAGAATACGGAATACTGAATATACAATTTAGAACATAGAATGTAGAACACAGAATATGAAATGTATAATACGGAAATCAAAATATTGAATACAGAATATAGAATGTAGAACACAGAATTTAGAATAGGGAAAACAGAATATAGGACCCAGAATATAGAACAAGGAATGCAGAACACAGAATTTAGAATATAGAATACAGATTATTGAATATAGAATTTAGAATATAGATTGTAGAACACAGAATTTAGATTATAGAATACAGAATACTGAATATAGTATTTAGAATATAGAATGTAGAACACAGAATATAGAATATAGAATACAGAAAACTGAATACAGAATTTAGAATATGGAATGCAGAACACAGAATTTAGAATATAAATGCAGAAAACTGAATATAGAATTTAGAATATAGAATGTACAACACACAATATAGAATATACAATATAGAATATAGAACCCAGAATTTAGAACTTGGAAAACAGAACACAGAATTTAGAATATAGAATAGAGAATACTGTACATAGAATTTAGAACATTGAATGCAGAACACAGAATTTAGAATATAGAATGCACAATACTGTATATAGAATTTAGAATATAGAATGAATAACACAGAATATAGAATACAGACAACGGATGGAGAAAATAGAAGGTACTATATAGACTGAATAACACAAAATATAGAATATAGAATAGAGGATATAGAACCCAGAATATAGAAATGGATGCAGAACTGAGAATTTATAATATAGAATACAGAAGACTGAATAAAGATTTTAGAATATAGAATGTAGAACACAGAATATAGAATATAGAATAGGGAATGCAGAATATAGTATGTAGAATATAGAATGAAGAACACAAGTATAGAATATAGAATAGTGAATATAGAACCCAGAATTTAGAAATGGAATGCAGAACATAGAATTTACAATATAGAATACAGAATACTGAATAAAGGTTTTAGAGAATAGAATATAGAACACAGAATTTAGAATATAAATATGGAATGCTGAAAATAGTATGCAGAATATAGAATGAAGAACACAATTATAGAATATAGAATAGTGAATATAGAACCCAGAACTAAGAACACGGAATGCAGAACTCAGAATTTAGAATATAGAATACAGAATACTTAATATAAAATTTAGAATATGGAATGTAGAAAACAGAATATAGAATATAGAATACGGAATGCCGAATATAGAATACAGAATATAGAATGTAGAACACAGAATATAGAATATAGAATACGGAATGCCGAATATAGAATACAGAATATAGTATTTACAACACAGAATATAGAATATTGAATACAGTATATGGAACAAAAAATTTAGAACATGGAATGCAGAACGCAATATTTAGAATATAGAATACTGAATACTGAATATAGAATATGAATATACAATGTAGAACACAGAATTTAGAAAATAGAATACAGATTACTGAATATAGAATTTGGAATATACAATGTAGAACACAGAATATAGAATATAGTATACGGAATGCATAATATAGGATACAGAAAATAGAATGTAGAACACAGAATAGAGAATATGGAAAACAGAATACAAAACCGAGAATTGAGAACATGGACTTCAGAACAAATAATTAACAAAATACAATACAGAATACTGAATATAGAATTTTGAATATACAATGTAGAACACAGAATTTAGATATATAATTAAGAATACTGAATATAGAATTTAGAATATAGAATGTAGAACACAGAATATAGAATAGAGAATAGAGAACCCAGAATTTAGTACTTGGAATGCAGAACACAGAATTTTGAATATAGAATACAGAATACTGAATATAAAATTTAGAACATAGAATGTTGAACACAGAATATAGAATACGGTATGCAGAATATACAATAAAGAAGAGTGAATGCAGAACACAGAATATAGAATATGGAAAACAGAATACAGAACTCAGAATTTAGAACATGGAATGCAGAACACAGAATTTAAAATATAGTATACAGAATACTGAATATAGAATTAGAAATTAGAATGCAGAACACAGAATTAATATTATATAATGCAGAATTCTGTATATAGAATTTATAAACAGGAATGCAGAACACAGAATTTAGAATAGAGAATGCAGAATACTGTATATAGTATTTAGAATATAGAATGAATAACACGGAATATAGAATATAGACTACGGAATGGAGAAAATAGAAGGTAGAATAAAGACTGAATAACACAAAATATAGAATATAGAATAGACAATATAGATCCCAGAATATAGAAATGGAATGCAGAATATAGAATTTTGAATACAGAATACAGAAAACTGAATAAAGATTTTAGAATATAGAATGTAGAACACAGAATATAGAATATAGAATAGGGAATGCAGAATATAGTATGTAGAATATAGAATGAAGAACACAAGTATAGAATATAGAATAGTGAATATAGAAACCAGAACTTAGAACACGGAATGCAGAACACAGAATTTGAATATAGAATACATAATACTGAATATAGAATTTAGAATATAGAATGCAGAACACAGAATTTATAATATAGAATGCAGAATACAGAATATTGATTTTATAAACATGAATGCAGAACACAGAATTTAGAATATATAATGAAGAACACTGAATAGAGTATTTAGAATATACAATGAAGAACACAGAATATAGAATTTAGAATATAGAATAGAGAACCAAGGATATAGAACATGAAATGCAGAGCACAGAATTTAGAATATAGAACACAGAATACTGAATATAAGTTTAGGATATAGAATATAGAACACAGAGTATAGTATATAGAATACGGAATACTGAATATACAATTTAGAATATAGAATGTAGAACACAGAATATAGAATATAGAATACGGAATGCAGAATATAGAATACAGAACATAGAATGAAGAACACAGAATATAGAATATGGAAAACCAAATACAAAACCCAGAATTGAAAACATGGAATGCACAACAGAGAATTAAGAATATAGAACACAGAATACTGAATATAGAATTTAGAATAAAGAATGTAGAACAGAGAATTTAAAATATAGAATATAGTATGCTGAAAATGGAATTTAGAATATAGAATGTTGAACACAGAAAATAGAAAATAGAATAGAGAATATAGAACCCAGAATTTAGAACATGGAATGCAGAACACAGAATTTAGAATATAGAATACAGTATACTGAATATAGAATTTAGAATATACAATGTAGAACTCAGAATATAGAATATAGAATACGGAATGCAGAATATACAATATAGAATATAGAATGATGAACACAAAATTTAGAATATAGAATAGAGAATATAGAACCCAGAATTTAGAACATGGAATGCAGAACACAGAATTTAAAATATAGAATACCGAATACTGAATATACAATTTAGAATATAGAATGAAAGACACAGAATATAGTATATAGAAAACGGAATACTGAATATACAATTTAGAATATAGAATGTAGAACACACAATATAGAATATAGAATACGGAATGCAGAATATAGAATACAGAATATAGAATGTTGAACACTGAATATAGAAATAGGAATACAGAATACAGAACCCAGAATTTAGAACATGGAATGCAGAGCACAGAATTTAAAATATAGAATACCGAATACAGAATATAAAATTTAGAATATACAATATAGAACACAGAATATGGAATGTAGAATACGGAATGCAGAATATTGAACACAGAATATAGAATATAGAACACAGAATTTAGAATATGGAAAACAGGATATAGAACACAGATTATAGAACATGGAATGCAGAACACAGAATTAAAAATATAGAATACAGAAAACTGAATATCGAATTTAGAATATAGAACGCAGAACACAGAAAATAGAATATAGAATACGGAATGCAGAATATAGGATACAGAATATAGAATGTAGAACACAGAATATAGAATATTGAATAGAGTATATGGAACACAAAATTTAGAACATAGAATTCAGAACACAGAGTTTAGAATATAGTATACAGAATACTGACTATAGAATTTAGAATATAGAATGCAGAACAGAGAATTTAGAATATAGAATGCAGAATACTGAATAAAGAATTTATAAACAGGAATGCAAAACAGAATTTAGAATATAGAATACAGAATACAGAATATAGAATTTATAATATAGAACGTATACCACAGAATATAGAGTATAGAATACAGATTGCAGAATATAGAATTCAGAATATAGAATGTAGAACACAGAAAATAGAATATGGAAATCATAATACAAAACCCAGAACTGAGGACATGGAATGAAGAACACAGAATTTAGAATACAGAATAGAGAATACTGAATATAGAATTTAGAATATAAAATGTAGAACCCAGAATTTAGAATATAGAATACAGAATACTGAATATAGGATTTAGAACATGGAATGCAGAACACAGATTATGGAATGTAGAATACGGAATGCAGAATATAGAATACAGAATATAGAATGTAGAATACAGAGTATAGAATATGGAAAACAGAATACATAACCCAGAATTTACAACATGGATTTCGGAAAACAGAATTTAGAATATAGAATACAGAATACTGAATATAGAATTTAGAATATAGAATGTAGAACACAGAACTTAGAATAGAGAATAATGAATACTGCATATAAAATTTAGAATATAGAATGTAGAACACAGAATAGAGAAAATAGAATAGAGAATATAGAACACACAATTTAGAACATGGAATGCAGAACACAGAATTTAGAATGTAGAACACAGAATATAGAATATAGAATACGGAATGCAGAACAGAGAATATAAAATATAGAATTCAGAATGATGAACACAAAATATAGAATAGAGAATATAGAACCCAGAAATTAGAACATGGAATTTAAAACACAGAATTTAGAATATAAAATACAGAATACTGAATATCGAATTTAGAATATAGAATGTAGAACACAGAATATAGAAAATAGAATAGAGAATATAGAACTCACAATTTAGAACATGAAATGCAGAACACAGAATTTAGAATGTAGAACACAGAATACTGAATATAGAATTTGGAATATAGAATGTAGAACACAGAATATAGAATATAGAATACGGAATGCAGAATAGAGAATATAAAATATAGAATATAGAATGATGAACACAAAATATAGATTAGAGAATAGAGAATATAGAACACAGAATTTAGAACATGGAATGTAGAACACAGAATTTAGAATATAAAATACAGAATACTGAATATCGAATTTAGAATATAGAATGTAGAACACAGAATATAGAAAATAGAATAGAGAATATAGAATCAACAATTTAGAATATGGAATGCAGAACACAGAATTTAGAATGTAGAATACAGAATACTGCATATAGAATTTAGAATATAGAATGTAGAACACATAATATAGAATATAGAATACGGAATGCAGAATAGAGAATATAAAATATAGAATATAGAATGATGAACACAAAATATAGAATATAGAATAGAGAATATAGAACCCAGGATTTAGAACATGCAATTTAGAACACAGAATTTAGAATATAAAATACAGAATAATGAATATCGAATTTAGAATATAGACTTTAGAACACAGAATATGGTATGTAGAATACGGAAAGCAGAATATATAATACATAATATAGAAAGTAGAATACAGAATATAGAATAGGGAAAACAGAATATATAACACAGAATTTAGAACATGGAAATCAGAACACAGAATTTAGGATATAGTATACAGAATACTGAATATAGAATTTAGAAAATAGAATGCAGTACACAGAATTAAGAATATAGAATGCAGAATACTGTATATAGAATATATAAACAGGAATGCAGAACACAGTATATAGAAAATAGAATAAAGAATACTGAATATAGAATTGAGAATATATATTGAATAACGCAGAATATAGATTATAGACTACTGAATGGAGAATATAGAAGGTAGAATAAAGAATGAAGAACACAAAATATAGAATATAAAGTAGAGAATATAGAACCCAGAATTTAGAATTGGAATGCAGAACATAAAATATAGAATACAGAATACAGAATACGGAATAAATATTTTAGAATATAGAATATAGAACGCAGAATATAGAATATAGAATAGGAAATGCAGAATACAGTATGTAGAATACAGAATGAAAAACAAAAATATAGAATATAGAATAGTGAATATAGAACCCAGAACATAGAACACGGAATGCAGAACACAGAATTTAGAATATAGAATACAGAATACTTAATATAAAATTTAGAATGTAGAATGTAGAACACAGAATATAGAATATAGAATACGGAATACAGAATATAGTATACAGAATATAGAATGTAGAACACGGAATATAGAATATTGAATAGAGTATATGGAAACAAAAATTTAGAACATGGAATGCAGAACACAATATTTAGAATATAGAATACAGAATACTGAATATAGAATTTAGAATATAGAATGTAGAACACAGAATATAGAATACGACATGCAGAATATTGAATACAGAATAAAGAATATAGAACACAGAATATAGAATATGGAAAAAGAATATTGAACCCAGAATATAGAACATGGAATGCAGAACACAGAATTTAAAATATAGAATGCAGAATACTGAATATAGAATTTAGAATATATAACGCAGAACACAGAATATAGAATATAGAATAAGGAATGCAGAATATAGAATACAGGATATAGAATGTAGAATACAGAATATAGAATATGGAAAACAGAATACAGAAGCCAGAATTTAGAGCATGGAATGCAACACAGAATTTACAATATAGAATACAGATTACTGAATATAGAATTTAGAACATAGAAAGCAGAACCCAGAATTTAGAATATAGAATACAGAATACTGAATATAGAATTTAGAATACAGAAAGTAGAACACAGAATATAGAATATAGAATATAGAATACAGATTATAGAAAGCAAAGTTTAGAACATGGAATGCAGTACACAGACTTTAAAATATAGAATACCGAATACTGAACATAGAATATGAATACACAATATAGAACACAGAATTTAGAATATAGGATACCGAATACTGAATATAGAATATAATTATACAATTTAGAGCACAGGATATAGAATATACAATAGAGAATATAGAACACAAAATTTAGAACATGGAACGCAGAACACAGAATTAAGAATATGGAATGCACAATACTGTATATAGAATTTAGACTATAGAATGAATAACAGAGAATATAGAATATAGAATACGGAATGGAGAATATAGAAGGTAGAATATAGAATGAAGAACACAATATATAGAATATAGTATAGAGAATATAGAACACAGAAATTAGGAATGTAATGCAGAACAGAGAATTTATAATATAGAATACAGAATACTGAATAAAGATTTTAGAATATAGAATGTAGAACACAGAATATAGAATATAGAAGAGGGAATGCAGAACATACTACGTAGAATACAGAAAGAAGAACACAAATATAGAATATAGAATAGTGAATATAGAACCCAGAACTAAAAACACGGAATGCAGAACACAGAATTTAGAATATAGAATACAGAATACTTAATATAAAATTTAGAATATAGAATATAGAAAACAGAATATAGAATATACAATACGGAATGCAGAATATAGAATACAGAATATAGAAAGTAGAACACAGAATATAGAATATTGAATAGAGTATATGGAACACAAATTTAGAACATGGAATGCAGAACACAGAATTAAGAATATAGAATACAGAATACTGAATATAGAATTTAGAATATAGAGTGTTGAACACAAAATATAGAATATAAAAAACGTAATGCAGAATATAGTATACAGAATATGGAACGTAGAACAGAGAATATAAAATATGAGAAACAAAATACAAAAGTCAGAATTGAGAACATGGTATGCAGAACACAGCATTTAGAATATAGTGTACAGAATACTGAATATAGAATTTAGAATATAGAACGCAGAACACAGAATATAGAATATAGAATACAGAATACAGAATATAGAATTTAGAATATAGAATGTAGAACACAGAGTATAGAATAAAGAAAACGGAATAATGAATATACAATTTAGAACATAGAATGTAGACCACAGTATATGAAATATATAATACGGAATGCAGAATATTGAATAGAGAATATAGAATGTAGAACACAGAATTTAGAATATGGAAAACAGAATATAGAACCCAGAATTTAGAACATGGAATGCAGAACACAGAATTTAGAATATAGGATACAGATTATTGAATATAGAATTTAGAATATAGATTGTAGAACACAGAATTTAGATTATAGACTACAGAATACTGAATATAGTATTTATAATATAGAATGTAGAATACAGAATATAGAATATAGAATACAGTATATAGAAATCAAAATTTAGAACATGGAATGCAGAACACAGAATTTAGAAAATAGAATACGGAATACTGAATATAGAATATGAATATACAAAGTAGAACACAGAATTTAGAATATAGAATACAGAATACTGAATATAGAATTTAGAATATACAATGTAGAACACAGAATATAGAATATAGAATACAGAAAACTGAATACAGGATTTAGAATATGGAATGCAGAACACCGAATTTAGAATATAAATACAGAAAACTGAATATAGAATTTAGAATATAGAATTTACAACACACAATATAGAATATACAATAGAGAATATAGAACACAGAATTTACAACATGGATTGCAGAACACAGAATTTAAAATATAGAATACCGAATACTGAATATAGAATATGAATATACAATATAGAACCCAGAATTGTGAATATAGAATACATAATACTGAATATAGGATTTAGAATATACAATGTAGAACCGAGAATATAGAATATAGAATACGGAATGCAGAATATAGTATACAGAATACAGAATGTAGAACACAGAATTTAGAATATGGAAAACAGGATATAGAACCCAGAATATAGAACATGGAATGCAGAAAACAGAATTTAAAATGTACAATAAAGAATACTGAATATCGAATTTAGAATATAGAATGCAGAACACAGAATATAGAATATAGAATACGGAATGCAGAATATAGAATACAGAATATAGAATGTAGAACACAGAACATAGAATATAGAAAACATAATACAAAACCCAGAATTGAGGACATGTAATGCAGAACACAGAATTTAGAATATAGAATAGTGAATACTGAATATAGAATTTAGAAAATTGAATGCAGAGCACAGAATTTAGAATATAGAATGCAGAATACTGTATATAGGATTTAGAATATAGAAAGAAAAACACAGAATATAGAATATAGACTACGGAATGGAGAATATAGAAAGTACAATATAGACTGAAGAACACAAAATATAGAATATAGATTGGAGAATATAGAACCCACAATATAGAAATGGAATGCAGAACAAAGAATTTAGAATATAGAATAGAGAAAACTAAATAAAGTTTTTAGAATATAGAATGTAGAACACAGAATATAGAATATAGAATAGAGAATAGAGAACCCAGGATATAGAACATGGAATGCAGAACACAGAATTTAGAATATAGAACACAGAATACTGAATATAAATTTAGAATATAGAATATAGAACACAGAGTATAGAATACAGAATACGGAATAATGAATATACAATTTAGAATATAGAATGTAGAACACAGAAAATAGAATATAGAATACGGAATGCAGGAAATACAATACAGAACATAGAATGTAGAACACAGAATATAGAATATGGAAAACAGAATACAAAACCCAGAATTGAAAACATGAAATGCACAACAGAGAATTAAGAATAGAGAATACAGAATACTGAAAATAGGATTTAGAATACAGAGTGTAGAACAGAGAATTAGAACATAGAATATATTATACTGAATATAGAATTTAGAATATAGAATATAGAACACAGAATATAGAAAATAGAATAGAGAATATAGAACCCAGAATATAGAACATGGAATGCAGAACACAGAATTTAGAATATAGAATACAGAATACTGAATATAGAATTTAGAATATACAATGCAGAACGCAGAATATAGAATATAGAATATAGAATGTAGAACACAGAGTATAGAATATAGAATGATGAACACGAAATATAGAATATGGAATAGAGAATATAGAACCCAGAATTTAGAACATGGAATGCAGAACACAGAATTTAGAATATAGAATACAGAATACTGAATATCGAATTTAGAATATAGAATGTAGAACACAGAATTTGGTATGTAGAATAAGGAATGCAGAATATTGTATTCAGAATATAGAATTTAGAACACAAAATATAGAATATGGAAAACAGAATATAGAACGCAGAGTGTAGATCATGGAATGCAGAACACAGAATTTAGAGTATATAATACCGAATACTTAATATAAAATTTAGAATATAGAATATAGAATACAGAATATGGAATGTAGAATACGAAATGCAGAAAATTGAATACAGATTATTGAATGTAGAACACAGAATTTAGAATATGGAAAACAGAATATAGAACCCAGAATTTAGAACATGGAATGCAGAACACAAAATTAAGAATATAGAATACAGATTACTGAATATAGAATTTAGAATATAGAATGTAGAACACAGAATTTAGTCTATAGAATACAGAATACTGAATATAAAATTTAGAATATAGAATGCAGAACACAGAATATAGAATATAGAATACAGAATATAGTACACAAAGTTTAGAACATGGAATGCAGAACACAGAATTTAAAGTATAGAATAACGAATACTGAATATAGAATATGAATATACAATATAGAACCCAGAATTTAGAATATAGAATACATAATACTGAATATAGGATTTAGAATATACAACGTAGAACCAAGAATATAGAATATAGAATACAGAATGCAGAATATAGAACAGAATATAGAAAGTAGAACACAGAATATAGAATATTGAATAGAGTATATGGAACACAAAATTTAGAACATGGAATGCAGAACACAGAATTTAGAATATAGATTACAGAATACTGAATATAGAATTTAGAATATAGAATGTTGAACACAGAATATAGAATATAAAAAACGTAATGCAGAATATAGAATACAGAATATAGAATGTAGAACACAGCATATAGAATATGGGATACAAAATACAAAAGTCAGAAATGAGAACAGGGAATGCAGAACACAGCATTTAGAATATAGTATACAGAATACTGAATATAGTATTTAGAATATAGAATGTAGAACACAGAATATAGAATATAGAATACAGAATATAGAAATCAAAATTTAGAACATGGAATGCAGAACACAGAATTTAGAATATAGATTACAGAATACTGAATATAGAATTTAGAATATAGAATGTAGAACACAGAATATAGAATATTGAATACAGTATATGGAACACAAAATTAAGAACATGGAATGCAGAACACATTATTTAGAATATAGAATACTGCATACTGAATATAGAATATGAATATACAATGTAGAACACAGAATTTAGAATATAGAATACAGAATAATTAATATATAATTTAGAATATAGAAAGTAGAAAACAGAATATAGAATATAGAATACGGAATGCAGAATATAGAATACAGAATATAGAATGTAGAACACAGAATATGGAATATTGAATACAGTATATAGAACAAAAAATTTAGAACATGGAATGCAGAACCCATTATTTAGAATATAGAATACTGAATACTGAATATTGAATTTTTTATATACAATGTAGAACACAGATTATAGAATATGGGAAACAAAACACAAAAGTCAGAATTGAGAGCATGGAATGCAGAAAACAGCATTTAGAATATAGTATACAGAATACTGAATATAGAATTTAGAATATACAATGTAGAACACAGGGTATGGAATGTAGAATACGGAATGTAGAATATTGAATACAGAATATAGAATATAGAACACAGAATTTAGAATATGGAAAACAGAATATAGAACCCAGAATAAAGAACATGGAATGCAGAACACAGAATTTAAAATATAGAATACAGAATACTGAATATAGAATATAAAATATAGAATGTAGAACACAGAGTATAGAATAAAGAAAACGGAATACTGAATATACAATTTAGAACATAGAATGTAGAACACAGAATATGAAATGTATAATACGGAAATCAAAATATTGAATACAGAATATAGAATGTAGAACACAGAATTTAGAATAGGGAAAACAGAATATAGGACCCAGAATATAGAACAAGGAATGCAGAACACAGAATTTAGAATATAGAATACAGATTATTGAATATAGAATTTAGAATATAGATTGTAGAACACAGAATTTAGATTATAGAATACAGAATACTGAATATAGTATTTAGAATATAGAATGTAGAACACAGAATATAGAATATAGAATACAGAAAACTGAATACAGAATTTAGAATATGGAATGCAGAACACAGAATTTAGAATATAAATACAGAAAACTGAATATAGAATTTAGAATATAGAATGTACAACACACAATATAGAATATACAATAGAGAATATAGAACCCAGAATTTAGAACTTGGAAAACAGAACACAGAATTTAGAATATAGAATAGAGAATACTGTACATAGAATTTAGAACATTGAATGCAGAACACAGAATTTAGAATATAGAATGCACAATACTGTATATAGAATTTAGAATATAGAATGAATAACACAGAATATAGAATACAGACAACGGATGGAGAAAATAGAAGGTACTATATAGACTGAATAACACAAAATATAGAATATAGAATAGAGGATATAGAACCCAGAATATAGAAATGGATGCAGAACTGAGAATTTATAATATAGAATACAGAAGACTGAATAAAGATTTTAGAATATAGAATGTAGAACACACAATATAGAATATAGAATACGGAATGCAGAATATAGTATGTAGAATATAGAATGAAGAACACAAGTATAGAATATAGAAAAGTGAATATAGAACCCAGAATTTAGAAATGGAATGCAGAACATAGAATTTAGAATATAGAATACAGAATACTGAATAAAGGTTTTAGAGAATAGAATATAGAACACAGAATTTAGAATATAAATAGGGAATGCTGAAAATAGTATGCAGAATATAGAATGAAGAACACAATTATAGAATATAGAATAGTGAATATAGAACCCAGAACTATGAACACGGAATGCAGAACTCAGAATTTAGAATATAGAATACAGAATACTTAATATAAAATTTAGAATATGGAATGTAGAAAACAGAATATAGAATATAGAATACGGAATGCCGAATATAGAATACAGAATATAGAATGTAGAACACAGAATATAGAATATAGAATACGGAATGCCGAATATAGAATACAGAATATAGTATTTAGAACACAGAATATAGAATATTGAATACAGTATATGGAACAAAAAATTTAGAACATGGAATGCAGAACGCAATATTTAGAATATAGAATACTGAATACTGAATATAGAATATGAATATACAATGTAGAACACAGAATTTAGAAAATAGAATACAGAGTACTGAATATAGAATTTGGAATATACAATGTAGAACACAGAATATAGAATATAGTATACGGAATGCATAATATAGGATACAGAAAATAGAATGTAGAACACAGAATAGAGAATATGGAAAACAGAATACAAAACCGAGAATTGAGAACATGGACTTCAGAACAAATAATTAACAATATACAATACAGAATACTGAATATAGAATTTTGAATATACAATGTAGAACACAGAATTTAGATATATAATTAAGAATACTGAATATAGAATTTAGAATATAGAATGTAGAACACAGAATATAGAATAGAGAATAGAGAACCCAGAATTTAGTACTTGGAATGCAGAACACAGAATTTTGAACATAGAATACAGAATACTGAATATAAAATTTAGAACATAGAATGTTGAACACAGAATATAGAATACGGTATGCAGAATATACAATAAAGAAGAGTGAATGCAGAACACAGAATATAGAATATGGAAAACAGAATACAGAACTCAGACATTAGAACATGGAATGCAGAACACAGAATTTAAAATATAGTATACAGAATACTGAATATAGAATTAGAAATTAGAATGCAGAACACAGAATTAAGATTATATAATGCAGAATTCTGTATATAGAATTTATATACAGAAATGCAGAACACAGAATTTAGAATAGAGAATGCAGAATACTGTATATAGTATTTAGAATATAGAATGAATAACACAGAATATAGAATATAGACTACGGAATGGAGAAAATAGAAGGTAGAATATAGACTGAATAACACAAAATATAGAATATAGAATAGACAATTTAGATCCCAGAATATAGAAATGGAATGCAGAATATAGAATTTTGAATACAGAATACAGAAAACTGAATAAAGATTTTAGAATATAGAATGTAGAACACAGAATATAGAATATAGAATAGGGAATGCAGAATATAGTATGTAGAATATAGAATGAAGAACACAAGTATAGAATATAGAATAGTGAATATAGAAACCAGAACTTAGAACACGGAATGCAGAACACAGAATTTGAATATAGAATACATAATACTGAATATAGAATTTAGAATATAGAATGCAGAACACAGAATTTATAATATAGAATGCAGAATACAGAATATTGATTTTATAAACATGAATGCAGAACACAGAATTTAGAATATAGAATGAAGAACACTGAATAGAGTATTTAGAATATACAATGAAGAACACAGAATATAGAATTTAGAATATAGAATAGAGAACCCAGGATATAGAACATGAAATGCAGAGCACAGAATTTAGAATATAGAACACAGAATACTGAATATAAGTTTAGGATATAGAATATAGAACACAGAGTATAGTATATAGAATACGGAATACTGAATATACAATTAAGAATATAGAATGTAGAACACAGAATATAGAATATAGAATACGGAATGCAGAATATAGAATACAGAACATAGAATGAAGAACACAGAATATAGAATATGGAAAACCAAATACAAAACCCAGAATTGAAAACATGGAATGCACAACAGAGAATTAAGAATATAGAACACAGAATACTGAATATAGAATTTAGAATAAAGAATGTAGAACAGAGAATTTAAAATATAGAATATAGTATGCTGAAAATGGAATTTAGAATATAGAATGTTGAACACAGAATATAGAAAATAGAATAGAGAATATAGAACCCAGAATTTAGAACATGGAATGCAGAACACAGAATTTAGAATATAGAATACAGTATACTGAATATAGAATTTAGAATACACAATGTAGAACTCAGAATATAGAATATAGAATACGGAAAGCAGAATATAGAATATAGAATATAGAATGATGAACACAAAATTTAGAATATAGAATAGAGAATATAGTACCCAGAATTTAGATCATGGAATGCAGAACACAGTATTTAGAGTATATACTACCGAATGCTGAATATGAAATTAAGAATATAGAATGTAGAATACAGAATATGGAATATAGAATAAGGAATGCAGAATATAGAATATAGAATATAGAATGATGAACACAAAATTTAGAATATAGAATAGAGAATATAGAACCCAGAATTTAGAACATGGAATGCAGAACACAGAATTTAAAATATAGAATACCGGATACTGAATATTCAATTTAGAATATAGAATGAAAGACACAGAGTATAGTATATAGAAAACGGAATACTAAATATACAATTTAGAATATTGAATGTAGAACACACAATATAGAATATAGAATACGGAATGTAGAATATAGAATATAGAATATAGAATTAAGAACACAAAATTTAGAATATAGAATAGAGAATATAGAACCCAGAATTTAGAACATGGAATGCAGAACACAGAATTTAAAATATAGAATACCGAACACTGAATATACAATTTAGAATATAGAATGAAAGACACAGAGTATAGTATATAGAAAACGGAATACTGAATATACAATTTAGAACATAGAATGTAGAACACACAATATAGAATATAGAATACGGAATGCAGAACATAGAATACAGAATATAGAATGTAGAACACAGAATATAGAATATTGAATACAGTATATGGAACACAAAATTTAGAACATGGAATGCAGAACACATTATTTAGAATATAGAATACTGCATACTGAATATAGAATATGAATATACAATGTAGAACACAGAATTTAGAATATAGAATACAGAATAATTAATATATAATTTAGAATATAGAAAGTAGAAAACAGAATATAGAATATAGAATACGGAATGCAGAATATAGAATACAGAATATAGAATGTAGAACACAGAATATGGAATATTGAATACAGTATATAGAACAAAAAATTTAGAACATGGAATGCAGAACCCATTATTTAGAGTATAGAATACTGAATACTGAATATAGAATTTTTTATATACAATGTAGAACACAGAATATAGAATATGGGAAACAAAATACAAAAGTCAGAATTGAGAGCATGGAATGCAGAAAACAGCATTTAGAATATAGTATACAGAATACTGAATATAGAATTTAGAATATACAATGTAGAACACAGGGTATGGAATATAGAATACGGAATGCAGAATATTGAATACAGAATATAGAATATAGAACACAGAATTTAGAATATGGAAAACAGAATATAGAACCCAGAATAAAGAACATGGAATGCAGAACACAGAATTTAAAATATAGAATAGAGAATACTGAATATAGAATTTAGAATATAGAACGCAAAACACAGAATATAGAATATAGAATACAGAATAGAGAATATAGAATTTAGAATATAGAATGTAGAACACAGAGTATAGAATAAAGAAAACGGAATATTGAATATACAATTTAGAACATAGAATGTAGAACACAGAATATGAAATGTATAATACGGAAATCAAAATATTGAATACAGAATATAGAATGTAAAACACAGAATTTAGAATAGGGAAAACAGAATATAGGACCTAGAATATAGAACAAGGAATGCAGAACACAGAATTTAGAATATACAATACAGATTATTGAATATAGAATTTAGAATATAGATTGTAGAACACAGAATTTAGATTATAGAATACAGAATACTGAATATAGTATTTAGAATATAGAATGTAGAACACAGAATATAGAATATAGAATACAGAAAACTGAATACAGAATGTAGAATATGGAATGCAGAACACAGAATTTAGAATATAAATACAGAAAACTGAATATAGAATTTAGAATATAGAATGTACAACACACAATATAGAATATACAATAGAGAATATAGAACCCAGAATTTAGAACTTGGAAAACAGAACACAGAATTTAGAATATAGAATAGAGAATACTGTACATAGAATTTAGAACATTGAATGCAGAACACAGAATTTAGAATATAGAATGCACAAAACTGTATATAGAATTTAGAATAGAGAATGAATAACACAGAAAATAGAATACAGACAACGGATGGAGAAAATAGAAGGTACTATATAGACTGAATAACACAAAATATAGAATATAGAATAGAGGATATAGAACCCAGAATATAGAAATGGATGCAGAACTGAGAATTTATAATATAGAATACAGAAGACTGAATAAAGATTTTAGAATATAGAATGTAGAACACAGAATATAGAATATAGAATAGGGAATGCAGAATATAGTATGTAGAATATAGAATGAAGAACACAAGTATACAATATAGAAAAGTGAATATAGAACCCAGAATTTAGAAATGGAATGCAGAACATAGAATTTAGAATATAGAATACAGAATACTGAATAAAGGTTTTAGAGAATAGAATATAGAACACAGAATTTAGAATATAAATAGGGAATGCTGAAAATAGTATGCAGAATATAGAATGAAGAACACAATTATAGAATATAGAATAGTGAATATAGAACCCAGAACTATGAACACGGAATGCAGACCTCAGAATTTAGAATATAGAATACAGAATACTTAATATAAAATTTAGAATATGGAATGTAGAAAACAGAATATAGAATATAGAATACGGAATGCCGAATATAGAATACAGAATATAGAATGTAGAACACAGAATATAGAATATAGAATACGGAATGCCGAATATAGAATACAGAATATAGTATTTAGAACACAGAATATAGAATATTGAATACAGTATATGGAACAAAAAATTTAGAACATGGAATGCAGAACGCAATATTTAGAATATAGAATACTGAATACTGAATATAGAATATGAATATACAATGTAGAACACAGAATTTAGAAAATAGAATACAGAGTACTGAATATAGAATTTGGAATATACAATGTAGAACACAGAATATAGAATATAGTATACGGAATGCATAATATAGGATACAGAAAATAGAATGTAGAACACAGAATAGAGAATATGGAAAACAGAATACAAAACCGAGAATTGAGAACATGGACTTCAGAACAAATAATTAACAATATACAATACAGAATACTGAATATAGAATTTTGAATATACAATGTAGAACACAGAATTTAGAAAATAGAATAGAGAATACTGAATATAGAATTTAGAATATAGAATGTAGAACACAGAATATAGAATACGACATGCAGAATATTGAATACAGAATAAAGAATATAGAACACAGAATATAGAATATGGAAAAAGAATATTGAACCCAGAATATAGAACATGGAATGCAGAACACAGAATTTAAAATATAGAATGCAGAATACTGAATATAGAATTTAGAATATATAACGCAGAACACAGAATATAGAATATAGAATACGGAATGCAGAATATAGAATACAGGATATAGAATGTAGAATACAGAATATAGAATATGGAAAACAGAATACAGAAGCCAGAATTTAGAGCATGGAATGCAACACAGAATTTACAATATAGAATACAGATTACTGAATATAGAATTTAGAACATAGAAAGCAGAACCCAGAATTTAGAATATAGAATACAGAATACTGAATATAGAATTTAGAATACAGAAAGTAGAACACAGAATATAGAATATAGAATATAGAATACAGATTATAGAAAGCAAAGTTTAGAACATGGAATGCAGTACACAGACTTTAAAATATAGAATACCGAATACTGAACATAGAATATGAATACACAATATAGAACACAGAATTTAGAATATAGGATACCGAATACTGAATATAGAATATAATTATACAATTTAGAGCACAGGATATAGAATATACAATAGAGAATATAGAACACAAAATTTAGAACATGGAACGCAGAACACAGAATTAAGAATATGGAATGCACAATACTGTATATAGAATTTAGACTATAGAATGAATAACAGAGAATATAGAATATAGAATACGGAATGGAGAATATAGAAGGTAGAATATAGAATGAAGAACACAATATATAGAATATAGTATAGAGAATATAGAACACAGAAATTAGGAATGTAATGCAGAACAGAGAATTTATAATATAGAATACAGAATACTGAATAAAGATTTTAGAATATAGAATGTAGAACACAGAATATAGAATATAGAAGAGGGAATGCAGAACATACTACGTAGAATACAGAAAGAAGAACACAAATATAGAATATAGAATAGTGAATATAGAACCCAGAACTAAAAACACGGAATGCAGAACACAGAATTTAGAATATAGAATACAGAATACTTAATATAAAATTTAGAATATAGAATATAGAAAACAGAATATAGAATATACAATACGGAATGCAGAATATAGAATACAGAATATAGAAAGTAGAACACAGAATATAGAATATTGAATAGAGTATATGGAACACAAATTTAGAACATGGAATGCAGAACACAGAATTAAGAATATAGAATACAGAATACTGAATATAGAATTTAGAATATAGAGTGTTGAACACAAAATATAGAATATAAAAAACGTAATGCAGAATATAGTATACAGAATATGGAACGTAGAACAGAGAATATAAAATATGAGAAACAAAATACAAAAGTCAGAATTGAGAACATGGTATGCAGAACACAGCATTTAGAATATAGTGTACAGAATACTGAATATAGAATTTAGAATATAGAACGCAGAACACAGAATATAGAATATAGAATACAGAATACAGAATATAGAATTTAGAATATAGAATGTAGAACACAGAGTATAGAATAAAGAAAACGGAATAATGAATATACAATTTAGAACATAGAATGTAGACCACAGTATATGAAATATATAATACGGAATGCAGAATATTGAATAGAGAATATAGAATGTAGAACACAGAATTTAGAATATGGAAAACAGAATATAGAACCCAGAATTTAGAACATGGAATGCAGAACACAGAATTTAGAATATAGGATACAGATTATTGAATATAGAATTTAGAATATAGATTGTAGAACACAGAATTTAGATTATAGACTACAGAATACTGAATATAGTATTTATAATATAGAATGTAGAATACAGAATATAGAATATAGAATACAGTATATAGAAATCAAAATTTAGAACATGGAATGCAGAACACAGAATTTAGAAAATAGAATACGGAATACTGAATATAGAATATGAATATACAAAGTAGAACACAGAATTTAGAATATAGAATACAGAATACTGAATATAGAATTTAGAATATACAATGTAGAACACAGAATATAGAATATAGAATACAGAAAACTGAATACAGGATTTAGAATATGGAATGCAGAACACCGAATTTAGAATATAAATACAGAAAACTGAATATAGAATTTAGAATATAGAATTTACAACACACAATATAGAATATACAATAGAGAATATAGAACACAGAATTTACAACATGGATTGCAGAACACAGAATTTAAAATATAGAATACCGAATACTGAATATAGAATATGAATATACAATATAGAACCCAGAATTGTGAATATAGAATACATAATACTGAATATAGGATTTAGAATATACAATGTAGAACCGAGAATATAGAATATAGAATACGGAATGCAGAATATAGTATACAGAATACAGAATGTAGAACACAGAATTTAGAATATGGAAAACAGGATATAGAACCCAGAATATAGAACATGGAATGCAGAAAACAGAATTTAAAATGTACAATAAAGAATACTGAATATCGAATTTAGAATATAGAATGCAGAACACAGAATATAGAATATAGAATACGGAATGCAGAATATAGAATACAGAATATAGAATGTAGAACACAGAACATAGAATATAGAAAACATAATACAAAACCCAGAATTGAGGACATGTAATGCAGAACACAGAATTTAGAATATAGAATAGTGAATACTGAATATAGAATTTAGAAAATTGAATGCAGAGCACAGAATTTAGAATATAGAATGCAGAATACTGTATATAGGATTTAGAATATAGAAAGAAAAACACAGAATATAGAATATAGACTACGGAATGGAGAATATAGAAAGTACAATATAGACTGAAGAACACAAAATATAGAATATAGATTGGAGAATATAGAACCCACAATATAGAAATGGAATGCAGAACAAAGAATTTAGAATATAGAATAGAGAAAACTAAATAAAGTTTTTAGAATATAGAATGTAGAACACAGAATATAGAATATAGAATAGAGAATAGAGAACCCAGGATATAGAACATGGAATGCAGAACACAGAATTTAGAATATAGAACACAGAATACTGAATATAAATTTAGAATATAGAATATAGAACACAGAGTATAGAATACAGAATACGGAATAATGAATATACAATTTAGAATATAGAATGTAGAACACAGAAAATAGAATATAGAATACGGAATGCAGGAAATACAATACAGAACATAGAATGTAGAACACAGAATATAGAATATGGAAAACAGAATACAAAACCCAGAATTGAAAACATGAAATGCACAACAGAGAATTAAGAATAGAGAATACAGAATACTGAAAATAGGATTTAGAATACAGAGTGTAGAACAGAGAATTAGAACATAGAATATATTATACTGAATATAGAATTTAGAATATAGAATATAGAACACAGAATATAGAAAATAGAATAGAGAATATAGAACCCAGAATATAGAACATGGAATGCAGAACACAGAATTTAGAATATAGAATACAGAATACTGAATATAGAATTTAGAATATACAATGCAGAACGCAGAATATAGAATATAGAATATAGAATGTAGAACACAGAGTATAGAATATAGAATGATGAACACGAAATATAGAATATGGAATAGAGAATATAGAACCCAGAATTTAGAACATGGAATGCAGAACACAGAATTTAGAATATAGAATACAGAATACTGAATATCGAATTTAGAATATAGAATGTAGAACACAGAATTTGGTATGTAGAATAAGGAATGCAGAATATTGTATTCAGAATATAGAATTTAGAACACAAAATATAGAATATGGAAAACAGAATATAGAACGCAGAGTGTAGATCATGGAATGCAGAACACAGAATTTAGAGTATATAATACCGAATACTTAATATAAAATTTAGAATATAGAATATAGAATACAGAATATGGAATGTAGAATACGAAATGCAGAAAATTGAATACAGATTATTGAATGTAGAACACAGAATTTAGAATATGGAAAACAGAATATAGAACCCAGAATTTAGAACATGGAATGCAGAACACAAAATTAAGAATATAGAATACAGATTACTGAATATAGAATTTAGAATATAGAATGTAGAACACAGAATTTAGTCTATAGAATACAGAATACTGAATATAAAATTTAGAATATAGAATGCAGAACACAGAATATAGAATATAGAATACAGAATATAGTACACAAAGTTTAGAACATGGAATGCAGAACACAGAATTTAAAGTATAGAATAACGAATACTGAATATAGAATATGAATATACAATATAGAACCCAGAATTTAGAATATAGAATACATAATACTGAATATAGGATTTAGAATATACAACGTAGAACCAAGAATATAGAATATAGAATACAGAATGCAGAATATAGAACAGAATATAGAAAGTAGAACACAGAATATAGAATATTGAATAGAGTATATGGAACACAAAATTTAGAACATGGAATGCAGAACACAGAATTTAGAATATAGATTACAGAATACTGAATATAGAATTTAGAATATAGAATGTTGAACACAGAATATAGAATATAAAAAACGTAATGCAGAATATAGAATACAGAATATAGAATGTAGAACACAGCATATAGAATATGGGATACAAAATACAAAAGTCAGAAATGAGAACAGGGAATGCAGAACACAGCATTTAGAATATAGTATACAGAATACTGAATATAGTATTTAGAATATAGAATGTAGAACACAGAATATAGAATATAGAATACAGAATATAGAAATCAAAATTTAGAACATGGAATGCAGAACACAGAATTTAGAATATAGATTACAGAATACTGAATATAGAATTTAGAATATAGAATGTAGAACACAGAATATAGAATATTGAATACAGTATATGGAACACAAAATTAAGAACATGGAATGCAGAACACATTATTTAGAATATAGAATACTGCATACTGAATATAGAATATGAATATACAATGTAGAACACAGAATTTAGAATATAGAATACAGAATAATTAATATATAATTTAGAATATAGAAAGTAGAAAACAGAATATAGAATATAGAATACGGAATGCAGAATATAGAATACAGAATATAGAATGTAGAACACAGAATATGGAATATTGAATACAGTATATAGAACAAAAAATTTAGAACATGGAATGCAGAACCCATTATTTAGAATATAGAATACTGAATACTGAATATTGAATTTTTTATATACAATGTAGAACACAGATTATAGAATATGGGAAACAAAACACAAAAGTCAGAATTGAGAGCATGGAATGCAGAAAACAGCATTTAGAATATAGTATACAGAATACTGAATATAGAATTTAGAATATACAATGTAGAACACAGGGTATGGAATGTAGAATACGGAATGTAGAATATTGAATACAGAATATAGAATATAGAACACAGAATTTAGAATATGGAAAACAGAATATAGAACCCAGAATAAAGAACATGGAATGCAGAACACAGAATTTAAAATATAGAATACAGAATACTGAATATAGAATATAAAATATAGAATGTAGAACACAGAGTATAGAATAAAGAAAACGGAATACTGAATATACAATTTAGAACATAGAATGTAGAACACAGAATATGAAATGTATAATACGGAAATCAAAATATTGAATACAGAATATAGAATGTAGAACACAGAATTTAGAATAGGGAAAACAGAATATAGGACCCAGAATATAGAACAAGGAATGCAGAACACAGAATTTAGAATATAGAATACAGATTATTGAATATAGAATTTAGAATATAGATTGTAGAACACAGAATTTAGATTATAGAATACAGAATACTGAATATAGTATTTAGAATATAGAATGTAGAACACAGAATATAGAATATAGAATACAGAAAACTGAATACAGAATTTAGAATATGGAATGCAGAACACAGAATTTAGAATATAAATACAGAAAACTGAATATAGAATTTAGAATATAGAATGTACAACACACAATATAGAATATACAATAGAGAATATAGAACCCAGAATTTAGAACTTGGAAAACAGAACACAGAATTTAGAATATAGAATAGAGAATACTGTACATAGAATTTAGAACATTGAATGCAGAACACAGAATTTAGAATATAGAATGCACAATACTGTATATAGAATTTAGAATATAGAATGAATAACACAGAATATAGAATACAGACAACGGATGGAGAAAATAGAAGGTACTATATAGACTGAATAACACAAAATATAGAATATAGAATAGAGGATATAGAACCCAGAATATAGAAATGGATGCAGAACTGAGAATTTATAATATAGAATACAGAAGACTGAATAAAGATTTTAGAATATAGAATGTAGAACACACAATATAGAATATAGAATACGGAATGCAGAATATAGTATGTAGAATATAGAATGAAGAACACAAGTATAGAATATAGAAAAGTGAATATAGAACCCAGAATTTAGAAATGGAATGCAGAACATAGAATTTAGAATATAGAATACAGAATACTGAATAAAGGTTTTAGAGAATAGAATATAGAACACAGAATTTAGAATATAAATAGGGAATGCTGAAAATAGTATGCAGAATATAGAATGAAGAACACAATTATAGAATATAGAATAGTGAATATAGAACCCAGAACTATGAACACGGAATGCAGAACTCAGAATTTAGAATATAGAATACAGAATACTTAATATAAAATTTAGAATATGGAATGTAGAAAACAGAATATAGAATATAGAATACGGAATGCCGAATATAGAATACAGAATATAGAATGTAGAACACAGAATATAGAATATAGAATACGGAATGCCGAATATAGAATACAGAATATAGTATTTAGAACACAGAATATAGAATATTGAATACAGTATATGGAACAAAAAATTTAGAACATGGAATGCAGAACGCAATATTTAGAATATAGAATACTGAATACTGAATATAGAATATGAATATACAATGTAGAACACAGAATTTAGAAAATAGAATACAGAGTACTGAATATAGAATTTGGAATATACAATGTAGAACACAGAATATAGAATATAGTATACGGAATGCATAATATAGGATACAGAAAATAGAATGTAGAACACAGAATAGAGAATATGGAAAACAGAATACAAAACCGAGAATTGAGAACATGGACTTCAGAACAAATAATTAACAATATACAATACAGAATACTGAATATAGAATTTTGAATATACAATGTAGAACACAGAATTTAGATATATAATTAAGAATACTGAATATAGAATTTAGAATATAGAATGTAGAACACAGAATATAGAATAGAGAATAGAGAACCCAGAATTTAGTACTTGGAATGCAGAACACAGAATTTTGAACATAGAATACAGAATACTGAATATAAAATTTAGAACATAGAATGTTGAACACAGAATATAGAATACGGTATGCAGAATATACAATAAAGAAGAGTGAATGCAGAACACAGAATATAGAATATGGAAAACAGAATACAGAACTCAGACATTAGAACATGGAATGCAGAACACAGAATTTAAAATATAGTATACAGAATACTGAATATAGAATTAGAAATTAGAATGCAGAACACAGAATTAAGATTATATAATGCAGAATTCTGTATATAGAATTTATATACAGAAATGCAGAACACAGAATTTAGAATAGAGAATGCAGAATACTGTATATAGTATTTAGAATATAGAATGAATAACACAGAATATAGAATATAGACTACGGAATGGAGAAAATAGAAGGTAGAATATAGACTGAATAACACAAAATATAGAATATAGAATAGACAATTTAGATCCCAGAATATAGAAATGGAATGCAGAATATAGAATTTTGAATACAGAATACAGAAAACTGAATAAAGATTTTAGAATATAGAATGTAGAACACAGAATATAGAATATAGAATAGGGAATGCAGAATATAGTATGTAGAATATAGAATGAAGAACACAAGTATAGAATATAGAATAGTGAATATAGAAACCAGAACTTAGAACACGGAATGCAGAACACAGAATTTGAATATAGAATACATAATACTGAATATAGAATTTAGAATATAGAATGCAGAACACAGAATTTATAATATAGAATGCAGAATACAGAATATTGATTTTATAAACATGAATGCAGAACACAGAATTTAGAATATAGAATGAAGAACACTGAATAGAGTATTTAGAATATACAATGAAGAACACAGAATATAGAATTTAGAATATAGAATAGAGAACCCAGGATATAGAACATGAAATGCAGAGCACAGAATTTAGAATATAGAACACAGAATACTGAATATAAGTTTAGGATATAGAATATAGAACACAGAGTATAGTATATAGAATACGGAATACTGAATATACAATTAAGAATATAGAATGTAGAACACAGAATATAGAATATAGAATACGGAATGCAGAATATAGAATACAGAACATAGAATGAAGAACACAGAATATAGAATATGGAAAACCAAATACAAAACCCAGAATTGAAAACATGGAATGCACAACAGAGAATTAAGAATATAGAACACAGAATACTGAATATAGAATTTAGAATAAAGAATGTAGAACAGAGAATTTAAAATATAGAATATAGTATGCTGAAAATGGAATTTAGAATATAGAATGTTGAACACAGAATATAGAAAATAGAATAGAGAATATAGAACCCAGAATTTAGAACATGGAATGCAGAACACAGAATTTAGAATATAGAATACAGTATACTGAATATAGAATTTAGAATACACAATGTAGAACTCAGAATATAGAATATAGAATACGGAAAGCAGAATATAGAATATAGAATATAGAATGATGAACACAAAATTTAGAATATAGAATAGAGAATATAGTACCCAGAATTTAGATCATGGAATGCAGAACACAGTATTTAGAGTATATACTACCGAATGCTGAATATGAAATTAAGAATATAGAATGTAGAATACAGAATATGGAATATAGAATAAGGAATGCAGAATATAGAATATAGAATATAGAATGATGAACACAAAATTTAGAATATAGAATAGAGAATATAGAACCCAGAATTTAGAACATGGAATGCAGAACACAGAATTTAAAATATAGAATACCGGATACTGAATATTCAATTTAGAATATAGAATGAAAGACACAGAGTATAGTATATAGAAAACGGAATACTAAATATACAATTTAGAATATTGAATGTAGAACACACAATATAGAATATAGAATACGGAATGTAGAATATAGAATATAGAATATAGAATTAAGAACACAAAATTTAGAATATAGAATAGAGAATATAGAACCCAGAATTTAGAACATGGAATGCAGAACACAGAATTTAAAATATAGAATACCGAACACTGAATATACAATTTAGAATATAGAATGAAAGACACAGAGTATAGTATATAGAAAACGGAATACTGAATATACAATTTAGAACATAGAATGTAGAACACACAATATAGAATATAGAATACGGAATGCAGAACATAGAATACAGAATATAGAATGTAGAACACAGAATATAGAATATTGAATACAGTATATGGAACACAAAATTTAGAACATGGAATGCAGAACACATTATTTAGAATATAGAATACTGCATACTGAATATAGAATATGAATATACAATGTAGAACACAGAATTTAGAATATAGAATACAGAATAATTAATATATAATTTAGAATATAGAAAGTAGAAAACAGAATATAGAATATAGAATACGGAATGCAGAATATAGAATACAGAATATAGAATGTAGAACACAGAATATGGAATATTGAATACAGTATATAGAACAAAAAATTTAGAACATGGAATGCAGAACCCATTATTTAGAGTATAGAATACTGAATACTGAATATAGAATTTTTTATATACAATGTAGAACACAGAATATAGAATATGGGAAACAAAATACAAAAGTCAGAATTGAGAGCATGGAATGCAGAAAACAGCATTTAGAATATAGTATACAGAATACTGAATATAGAATTTAGAATATACAATGTAGAACACAGGGTATGGAATATAGAATACGGAATGCAGAATATTGAATACAGAATATAGAATATAGAACACAGAATTTAGAATATGGAAAACAGAATATAGAACCCAGAATAAAGAACATGGAATGCAGAACACAGAATTTAAAATATAGAATACAGAATACTGAATATAGAATTTAGAATATAGAACGCAAAACACAGAATATAGAATATAGAATACAGAATAGAGAATATAGAATTTAGAATATAGAATGTAGAACACAGAGTATAGAATAAAGAAAACGGAATATTGAATATACAATTTAGAACATAGAATGTAGAACACAGAATATGAAATGTATAATACGGAAATCAAAATATTGAATACAGAATATAGAATGTAAAACACAGAATTTAGAATAGGGAAAACAGAATATAGGACCTAGAATATAGAACAAGGAATGCAGAACACAGAATTTAGAATATACAATACAGATTATTGAATATAGAATTTAGAATATAGATTGTAGAACACAGAATTTAGATTATAGAATACAGAATACTGAATATAGTATTTAGAATATAGAATGTAGAACACAGAATATAGAATATAGAATACAGAAAACTGAATACAGAATGTAGAATATGGAATGCAGAACACAGAATTTAGAATATAAATACAGAAAACTGAATATAGAATTTAGAATATAGAATGTACAACACACAATATAGAATATACAATAGAGAATATAGAACCCATAATTTAGAACTTGGAAAACAGAACACAGAATTTAGAATATAGAATAGAGAATACTGTACATAGAATTTAGAACATTGAATGCAGAACACAGAATTTAGAATATAGAATGCACAAAACTGTATATAGAATTTAGAATAGAGAATGAATAACACAGAAAATAGAATACAGACAACGGATGGAGAAAATAGAAGGTACTATATAGACTGAATAACACAAAATATAGAATATAGAATAGAGGATATAGAACCCAGAATATAGAAATGGATGCAGAACTGAGAATTTATAATATAGAATACAGAAGACTGAATAAAGATTTTAGAATATAGAATGTAGAACACAGAATATAGAATATAGAATAGGGAATGCAGAATATAGTATGTAGAATATAGAATGAAGAACACAAGTATAGAATATAGAAAAGTGAATATAGAACCCAGAATTTAGAAATGGAATGCAGAACATAGAATTTAGAATATAGAATACAGAATACTGAATAAAGGTTTTAGAGAATAGAATATAGAACACAGAATTTAGAATATAAATAGGGAATGCTGAAAATAGTATGCAGAATATAGAATGAAGAACACAATTATAGAATATAGAATAGTGAATATAGAACCCAGAACTATGAACACGGAATGCAGACCTCAGAATTTAGAATATAGAATACAGAATACTTAATATAAAATTTAGAATATGGAATGTAGAAAACAGAATATAGAATATAGAATACGGAATGCCGAATATAGAATACAGAATATAGAATGTAGAACACAGAATATAGAATATAGAATACGGAATGCCGAATATAGAATACAGAATATAGTATTTAGAACACAGAATATAGAATATTGAATACAGTATATGGAACAAAAAATTTAGAACATGGAATGCAGAACGCAATATTTAGAATATAGAATACTGAATACTGAATATAGAATATGAATATACAATGTAGAACACAGAATTTAGAAAATAGAATACAGAGTACTGAATATAGAATTTGGAATATACAATGTAGAACACAGAATATAGAATATAGTATACGGAATGCATAATATAGGATACAGAAAATAGAATGTAGAACACAGAATAGAGAATATGGAAAACAGAATACAAAACCGAGAATTGAGAACATGGACTTCAGAACAAATAATTAACAATATACAATACAGAATACTGAATATAGAATTTTGAATATACAATGTAGAACACAGAATTTAGAAAATAGAATAGAGAATACTGAATATAGAATTTAGAATATAGAATGTAGAACACAGAATATAGAATACGACATGCAGAATATTGAATACAGAATAAAGAATATAGAACACAGAATATAGAATATGGAAAAAGAATATTGAACCCAGAATATAGAACATGGAATGCAGAACACAGAATTTAAAATATAGAATGCAGAATACTGAATATAGAATTTAGAATATATAACGCAGAACACAGAATATAGAATATAGAATACGGAATGCAGAATATAGAATACAGGATATAGAATGTAGAATACAGAATATAGAATATGGAAAACAGAATACAGAAGCCAGAATTTAGAGCATGGAATGCAACACAGAATTTACAATATAGAATACAGATTACTGAATATAGAATTTAGAACATAGAAAGCAGAACCCAGAATTTAGAATATAGAATACAGAATACTGAATATAGAATTTAGAATACAGAAAGTAGAACACAGAATATAGAATATAGAATATAGAATACAGATTATAGAAAGCAAAGTTTAGAACATGGAATGCAGTACACAGACTTTAAAATATAGAATACCGAATACTGAACATAGAATATGAATACACAATATAGAACACAGAATTTAGAATATAGGATACCGAATACTGAATATAGAATATAATTATACAATTTAGAGCACAGGATATAGAATATACAATAGAGAATATAGAACACAAAATTTAGAACATGGAACGCAGAACACAGAATTAAGAATATGGAATGCACAATACTGTATATAGAATTTAGACTATAGAATGAATAACAGAGAATATAGAATATAGAATACGGAATGGAGAATATAGAAGGTAGAATATAGAATGAAGAACACAATATATAGAATATAGTATAGAGAATATAGAACACAGAAATTAGGAATGTAATGCAGAACAGAGAATTTATAATATAGAATACAGAATACTGAATAAAGATTTTAGAATATAGAATGTAGAACACAGAATATAGAATATAGAAGAGGGAATGCAGAACATACTACGTAGAATACAGAAAGAAGAACACAAATATAGAATATAGAATAGTGAATATAGAACCCAGAACTAAAAACACGGAATGCAGAACACAGAATTTAGAATATAGAATACAGAATACTTAATATAAAATTTAGAATATAGAATATAGAAAACAGAATATAGAATATACAATACGGAATGCAGAATATAGAATACAGAATATAGAAAATAGAACACAGAATATAGAATATTGAATAGAGTATATGGAACACAAATTTAGAACATGGAATGCAGAACACAGAATTAAGAATATAGAATACAGAATACTGAATATAGAATTTAGAATATAGAGTGTTGAACACAAAATATAGAATATAAAAAACGTAATGCAGAATATAGTATACAGAATATGGAACGTAGAACAGAGAATATAAAATATGAGAAACAAAATACAAAAGTCAGAATTGAGAACATGGTATGCAGAACACAGCATTTAGAATATAGTGTACAGAATACTGAATATAGAATTTAGAATATAGAACGCAGAACACAGAATATAGAATATAGAATACAGAATACAGAATATAGAATTTAGAATATAGAATGTAGAACACAGAGTATAGAATAAAGAAAACGGAATAATGAATATACAATTTAGAACATAGAATGTAGACCACAGTATATGAAATATATAATACGGAATGCAGAATATTGAATAGAGAATATAGAATGTAGAACACAGAATTTAGAATATGGAAAACAGAATATAGAACCCAGAATTTAGAACATGGAATGCAGAACACAGAATTTAGAATATAGGATACAGATTATTGAATATAGAATTTAGAATATAGATTGTAGAACACAGAATTTAGATTATAGACTACAGAATACTGAATATAGTATTTATAATATAGAATGTAGAACACAGAATATAGAATATAGAATACAGTATATAGAAATCAAAATTTAGAACATGGAATGCAGAACACAGAATTTAGAAAATAGAATACGGAATACTGAATATAGAATATGAATATACAAAGTAGAACACAGAATTTAGAATATAGAATACAGAATACTGAATATAGAATTTAGAATATACAATGTAGAACACAGAATATAGAATATAGAATACAGAAAACTGAATACAGGATTTAGAATATGGAATGCAGAACACCGAATTTAGAATATAAATACAGAAAACTGAATATAGAATTTAGAATATAGAATTTACAACACACAATATAGAATATACAATAGAGAATATAGAACATAGAATTTACAACATGGATTGCAGAACACAGAATTTAAAATATAGAATACCGAATACTGAATATAGAATATGAATATACAATATAGAACCCAGAATTGTGAATATAGAATACATAATACTGAATATAGGATTTAGAATATACAATGTAGAACCGAGAATATAGAATATAGAATACGGAATGCAGAATATAGTATACAGAATACAGAATGTAGAACACAGAATTTAGAATATGGAAAACAGGATATAGAACCCAGAATATAGAACATGGAATGCAGAAAACAGAATTTAAAATGTACAATAAAGAATACTGAATATCGAATTTAGAATATAGAATGCAGAACACAGAATATAGAATATAGAATACGGAATGCAGAATATAGAATACAGAATATAGAATGTAGAACACAGAACATAGAATATAGAAAACATAATACAAAACCCAGAATTGAGGACATGTAATGCAGAACACAGAATTTAGAATATAGAATAGTGAATACTGAATATAGAATTTAGAAAATTGAATGCAGAGCACAGAATTTAGAATATAGAATGCAGAATACTGTATATAGGATTTAGAATATAGAAAGAAAAACACAGAATATAGAATATAGACTACGGAATGGAGAATATAGAAAGTACAATATAGACTGAAGAACACAAAATATAGAATATAGATTGGAGAATATAGAACCCACAATATAGAAATGGAATGCAGAACAAAGAATTTAGAATATAGAATAGAGAAAACTAAATAAAGTTTTTAGAATATAGAATGTAGAACACAGAATATAGAATATAGAATAGAGAATAGAGAACCCAGGATATAGAACATGGAATGCAGAACACAGAATTTAGAATATAGAACACAGAATACTGAATATAAATTTAGAATATAGAATATAGAACACAGAGTATAGAATACAGAATACGGAATAATGAATATACAATTTAGAATATAGAATGTAGAACACAGAAAATAGAATATAGAATACGGAATGCAGGAAATACAATACAGAACATAGAATGTAGAACACAGAATATAGAATATGGAAAACAGAATACAAAACCCAGAATTGAAAACATGAAATGCACAACAGAGAATTAAGAATAGAGAATACAGAATACTGAAAATAGGATTTAGAATACAGAGTGTAGAACAGAGAATTAGAACATAGAATATATTATACTGAATATAGAATTTAGAATATAGAATATAGAACACAGAATATAGAAAATAGAATAGAGAATATAGAACCCAGAATATAGAACATGGAATGCAGAACACAGAATTTAGAATATAGAATACAGAATACTGAATATAGAATTTAGAATATACAATGCAGAACGCAGAATATAGAATATAGAATATAGAATGTAGAACACAGAGTATAGAATATAGAATGATGAACACGAAATATAGAATATGGAATAGAGAATATAGAACCCAGAATTTAGAACATGGAATGCAGAACACAGAATTTAGAATATAGAATACAGAATACTGAATATCGAATTTAGAATATAGAATGTAGAACACAGAATTTGGTATGTAGAATAAGGAATGCAGAATATTGTATTCAGAATATAGAATTTAGAACACAAAATATAGAATATGGAAAACAGAATATAGAACGCAGAGTGTAGATCATGGAATGCAGAACACAGAATTTAGAGTATATAATACCGAATACTTAATATAAAATTTAGAATATAGAATATAGAATACAGAATATGGAATGTAGAATACGAAATGCAGAAAATTGAATACAGATTATTGAATGTAGAACACAGAATTTAGAATATGGAAAACAGAATATAGAACCCAGAATTTAGAACATGGAATGCAGAACACAAAATTAAGAATATAGAATACAGATTACTGAATATAGAATTTAGAATATAGAATGTAGAACACAGAATTTAGTCTATAGAATACAGAATACTGAATATAAAATTTAGAATATAGAATGCAGAACACAGAATATAGAATATAGAATACAGAATATAGTACACAAAGTTTAGAACATGGAATGCAGAACACAGAATTTAAAGTATAGAATAACGAATACTGAATATAGAATATGAATATACAATATAGAACCCAGAATTTAGAATATAGAATACATAATACTGAATATAGGATTTAGAATATACAACGTAGAACCAAGAATATAGAATATAGAATACAGAATGCAGAATATAGAACAGAATATAGAAAGTAGAACACAGAATATAGAATATTGAATAGAGTATATGGAACACAAAATTTAGAACATGGAATGCAGAACACAGAATTTAGAATATAGATTACAGAATACTGAATATAGAATTTAGAATATAGAATGTTGAACACAGAATATAGAATATAAAAAACGTAATGCAGAATATAGAATACAGAATATAGAATGTAGAACACAGCATATAGAATATGGGATACAAAATACAAAAGTCAGAAATGAGAACAGGGAATGCAGAACACAGCATTTAGAATATAGTATACAGAATACTGAATATAGTATTTAGAATATAGAATGTAGAACACAGAATATAGAATATAGAATACAGAATATAGAAATCAAAATTTAGAACATGGAATGCAGAACACAGAATTTAGAATATAGATTACAGAATACTGAATATAGAATTTAGAATATAGAATGTAGAACACAGAATATAGAATATTGAATACAGTATATGGAACACAAAATTAAGAACATGGAATGCAGAACACATTATTTAGAATATAGAATACTGCATACTGAATATAGAATATGAATATACAATGTAGAACACAGAATTTAGAATATAGAATACAGAATAATTAATATATAATTTAGAATATAGAAAGTAGAAAACAGAATATAGAATATAGAATACGGAATGCAGAATATAGAATACAGAATATAGAATGTAGAACACAGAATATGGAATATTGAATACAGTATATAGAACAAAAAATTTAGAACATGGAATGCAGAACCCATTATTTAGAATATAGAATACTGAATACTGAATATTGAATTTTTTATATACAATGTAGAACACAGATTATAGAATATGGGAAACAAAACACAAAAGTCAGAATTGAGAGCATGGAATGCAGAAAACAGCATTTAGAATATAGTATACAGAATACTGAATATAGAATTTAGAATATACAATGTAGAACACAGGGTATGGAATGTAGAATACGGAATGTAGAATATTGAATACAGAATATAGAATATAGAACACAGAATTTAGAATATGGAAAACAGAATATAGAACCCAGAATAAAGAACATGGAATGCAGAACACAGAATTTAAAATATAGAATACAGAATACTGAATATAGAATATAAAATATAGAATGTAGAACACAGAGTATAGAATAAAGAAAACGGAATACTGAATATACAATTTAGAACATAGAATGTAGAACACAGAATATGAAATGTATAATACGGAAATCAAAATATTGAATACAGAATATAGAATGTAGAACACAGAATTTAGAATAGGGAAAACAGAATATAGGACCCAGAATATAGAACAAGGAATGCAGAACACAGAATTTAGAATATAGAATACAGATTATTGAATATAGAATTTAGAATATAGATTGTAGAACACAGAATTTAGATTATAGAATACAGAATACTGAATATAGTATTTAGAATATAGAATGTAGAACACAGAATATAGAATATAGAATACAGAAAACTGAATACAGAATTTAGAATATGGAATGCAGAACACAGAATTTAGAATATAAATACAGAAAACTGAATATAGAATTTAGAATATAGAATGTACAACACACAATATAGAATATACAATAGAGAATATAGAACCCAGAATTTAGAACTTGGAAAACAGAACACAGAATTTAGAATATAGAATAGAGAATACTGTACATAGAATTTAGAACATTGAATGCAGAACACAGAATTTAGAATATAGAATGCACAATACTGTATATAGAATTTAGAATATAGAATGAATAACACAGAATATAGAATACAGACAACGGATGGAGAAAATAGAAGGTACTATATAGACTGAATAACACAAAATATAGAATATAGAATAGAGGATATAGAACCCAGAATATAGAAATGGATGCAGAACTGAGAATTTATAATATAGAATACAGAAGACTGAATAAAGATTTTAGAATATAGAATGTAGAACACACAATATAGAATATAGAATACGGAATGCAGAATATAGTATGTAGAATATAGAATGAAGAACACAAGTATAGAATATAGAAAAGTGAATATAGAACCCAGAATTTAGAAATGGAATGCAGAACATAGAATTTAGAATATAGAATACAGAATACTGAATAAAGGTTTTAGAGAATAGAATATAGAACACAGAATTTAGAATATAAATAGGGAATGCTGAAAATAGTATGCAGAATATAGAATGAAGAACACAATTATAGAATATAGAATAGTGAATATAGAACCCAGAACTATGAACACGGAATGCAGAACTCAGAATTTAGAATATAGAATACAGAATACTTAATATAAAATTTAGAATATGGAATGTAGAAAACAGAATATAGAATATAGAATACGGAATGCCGAATATAGAATACAGAATATAGAATGTAGAACACAGAATATAGAATATAGAATACGGAATGCCGAATATAGAATACAGAATATAGTATTTAGAACACAGAATATAGAATATTGAATACAGTATATGGAACAAAAAATTTAGAACATGGAATGCAGAACGCAATATTTAGAATATAGAATACTGAATACTGAATATAGAATATGAATATACAATGTAGAACACAGAATTTAGAAAATAGAATACAGAGTACTGAATATAGAATTTGGAATATACAATGTAGAACACAGAATATAGAATATAGTATACGGAATGCATAATATAGGATACAGAAAATAGAATGTAGAACACAGAATAGAGAATATGGAAAACAGAATACAAAACCGAGAATTGAGAACATGGACTTCAGAACAAATAATTAACAATATACAATACAGAATACTGAATATAGAATTTTGAATATACAATGTAGAACACAGAATTTAGATATATAATTAAGAATACTGAATATAGAATTTAGAATATAGAATGTAGAACACAGAATATAGAATAGAGAATAGAGAACCCAGAATTTAGTACTTGGAATGCAGAACACAGAATTTTGAACATAGAATACAGAATACTGAATATAAAATTTAGAACATAGAATGTTGAACACAGAATATAGAATACGGTATGCAGAATATACAATAAAGAAGAGTGAATGCAGAACACAGAATATAGAATATGGAAAACAGAATACAGAACTCAGACATTAGAACATGGAATGCAGAACACAGAATTTAAAATATAGTATACAGAATACTGAATATAGAATTAGAAATTAGAATGCAGAACACAGAATTAAGATTATATAATGCAGAATTCTGTATATAGAATTTATATACAGAAATGCAGAACACAGAATTTAGAATAGAGAATGCAGAATACTGTATATAGTATTTAGAATATAGAATGAATAACACAGAATATAGAATATAGACTACGGAATGGAGAAAATAGAAGGTAGAATATAGACTGAATAACACAAAATATAGAATATAGAATAGACAATTTAGATCCCAGAATATAGAAATGGAATGCAGAATATAGAATTTTGAATACAGAATACAGAAAACTGAATAAAGATTTTAGAATATAGAATGTAGAACACAGAATATAGAATATAGAATAGGGAATGCAGAATATAGTATGTAGAATATAGAATGAAGAACACAAGTATAGAATATAGAATAGTGAATATAGAAACCAGAACTTAGAACACGGAATGCAGAACACAGAATTTGAATATAGAATACATAATACTGAATATAGAATTTAGAATATAGAATGCAGAACACAGAATTTATAATATAGAATGCAGAATACAGAATATTGATTTTATAAACATGAATGCAGAACACAGAATTTAGAATATAGAATGAAGAACACTGAATAGAGTATTTAGAATATACAATGAAGAACACAGAATATAGAATTTAGAATATAGAATAGAGAACCCAGGATATAGAACATGAAATGCAGAGCACAGAATTTAGAATATAGAACACAGAATACTGAATATAAGTTTAGGATATAGAATATAGAACACAGAGTATAGTATATAGAATACGGAATACTGAATATACAATTAAGAATATAGAATGTAGAACACAGAATATAGAATATAGAATACGGAATGCAGAATATAGAATACAGAACATAGAATGAAGAACACAGAATATAGAATATGGAAAACCAAATACAAAACCCAGAATTGAAAACATGGAATGCACAACAGAGAATTAAGAATATAGAACACAGAATACTGAATATAGAATTTAGAATAAAGAATGTAGAACAGAGAATTTAAAATATAGAATATAGTATGCTGAAAATGGAATTTAGAATATAGAATGTTGAACACAGAATATAGAAAATAGAATAGAGAATATAGAACCCAGAATTTAGAACATGGAATGCAGAACACAGAATTTAGAATATAGAATACAGTATACTGAATATAGAATTTAGAATACACAATGTAGAACTCAGAATATAGAATATAGAATACGGAAAGCAGAATATAGAATATAGAATATAGAATGATGAACACAAAATTTAGAATATAGAATAGAGAATATAGTACCCAGAATTTAGATCATGGAATGCAGAACACAGTATTTAGAGTATATACTACCGAATGCTGAATATGAAATTAAGAATATAGAATGTAGAATACAGAATATGGAATATAGAATAAGGAATGCAGAATATAGAATATAGAATATAGAATGATGAACACAAAATTTAGAATATAGAATAGAGAATATAGAACCCAGAATTTAGAACATGGAATGCAGAACACAGAATTTAAAATATAGAATACCGGATACTGAATATTCAATTTAGAATATAGAATGAAAGACACAGAGTATAGTATATAGAAAACGGAATACTAAATATACAATTTAGAATATTGAATGTAGAACACACAATATAGAATATAGAATACGGAATGTAGAATATAGAATATAGAATATAGAATTAAGAACACAAAATTTAGAATATAGAATAGAGAATATAGAACCCAGAATTTAGAACATGGAATGCAGAACACAGAATTTAAAATATAGAATACCGAACACTGAATATACAATTTAGAATATAGAATGAAAGACACAGAGTATAGTATATAGAAAACGGAATACTGAATATACAATTTAGAACATAGAATGTAGAACACACAATATAGAATATAGAATACGGAATGCAGAACATAGAATACAGAATATAGAATGTAGAACACAGAATATAGAATATTGAATACAGTATATGGAACACAAAATTTAGAACATGGAATGCAGAACACATTATTTAGAATATAGAATACTGCATACTGAATATAGAATATGAATATACAATGTAGAACACAGAATTTAGAATATAGAATACAGAATAATTAATATATAATTTAGAATATAGAAAGTAGAAAACAGAATATAGAATATAGAATACGGAATGCAGAATATAGAATACAGAATATAGAATGTAGAACACAGAATATGGAATATTGAATACAGTATATAGAACAAAAAATTTAGAACATGGAATGCAGAACCCATTATTTAGAGTATAGAATACTGAATACTGAATATAGAATTTTTTATATACAATGTAGAACACAGAATATAGAATATGGGAAACAAAATACAAAAGTCAGAATTGAGAGCATGGAATGCAGAAAACAGCATTTAGAATATAGTATACAGAATACTGAATATAGAATTTAGAATATACAATGTAGAACACAGGGTATGGAATATAGAATACGGAATGCAGAATATTGAATACAGAATATAGAATATAGAACACAGAATTTAGAATATGGAAAACAGAATATAGAACCCAGAATAAAGAACATGGAATGCAGAACACAGAATTTAAAATATAGAATACAGAATACTGAATATAGAATTTAGAATATAGAACGCAAAACACAGAATATAGAATATAGAATACAGAATAGAGAATATAGAATTTAGAATATAGAATGTAGAACACAGAGTATAGAATAAAGAAAACGGAATATTGAATATACAATTTAGAACATAGAATGTAGAACACAGAATATGAAATGTATAATACGGAAATCAAAATATTGAATACAGAATATAGAATGTAAAACACAGAATTTAGAATAGGGAAAACAGAATATAGGACCTAGAATATAGAACAAGGAATGCAGAACACAGAATTTAGAATATACAATACAGATTATTGAATATAGAATTTAGAATATAGATTGTAGAACACAGAATTTAGATTATAGAATACAGAATACTGAATATAGTATTTAGAATATAGAATGTAGAACACAGAATATAGAATATAGAATACAGAAAACTGAATACAGAATGTAGAATATGGAATGCAGAACACAGAATTTAGAATATAAATACAGAAAACTGAATATAGAATTTAGAATATAGAATGTACAACACACAATATAGAATATACAATAGAGAATATAGAACCCATAATTTAGAACTTGGAAAACAGAACACAGAATTTAGAATATAGAATAGAGAATACTGTACATAGAATTTAGAACATTGAATGCAGAACACAGAATTTAGAATATAGAATGCACAAAACTGTATATAGAATTTAGAATAGAGAATGAATAACACAGAAAATAGAATACAGACAACGGATGGAGAAAATAGAAGGTACTATATAGACTGAATAACACAAAATATAGAATATAGAATAGAGGATATAGAACCCAGAATATAGAAATGGATGCAGAACTGAGAATTTATAATATAGAATACAGAAGACTGAATAAAGATTTTAGAATATAGAATGTAGAACACAGAATATAGAATATAGAATAGGGAATGCAGAATATAGTATGTAGAATATAGAATGAAGAACACAAGTATAGAATATAGAAAAGTGAATATAGAACCCAGAATTTAGAAATGGAATGCAGAACATAGAATTTAGAATATAGAATACAGAATACTGAATAAAGGTTTTAGAGAATAGAATATAGAACACAGAATTTAGAATATAAATAGGGAATGCTGAAAATAGTATGCAGAATATAGAATGAAGAACACAATTATAGAATATAGAATAGTGAATATAGAACCCAGAACTATGAACACGGAATGCAGACCTCAGAATTTAGAATATAGAATACAGAATACTTAATATAAAATTTAGAATATGGAATGTAGAAAACAGAATATAGAATATAGAATACGGAATGCCGAATATAGAATACAGAATATAGAATGTAGAACACAGAATATAGAATATAGAATACGGAATGCCGAATATAGAATACAGAATATAGTATTTAGAACACAGAATATAGAATATTGAATACAGTATATGGAACAAAAAATTTAGAACATGGAATGCAGAACGCAATATTTAGAATATAGAATACTGAATACTGAATATAGAATATGAATATACAATGTAGAACACAGAATTTAGAAAATAGAATACAGAGTACTGAATATAGAATTTGGAATATACAATGTAGAACACAGAATATAGAATATAGTATACGGAATGCATAATATAGGATACAGAAAATAGAATGTAGAACACAGAATAGAGAATATGGAAAACAGAATACAAAACCGAGAATTGAGAACATGGACTTCAGAACAAATAATTAACAATATACAATACAGAATACTGAATATAGAATTTTGAATATACAATGTAGAACACAGAATTTAGAAAATAGAATAGAGAATACTGAATATAGAATTTAGAATATAGAATGTAGAACACAGAATATAGAATACGACATGCAGAATATTGAATACAGAATAAAGAATATAGAACACAGAATATAGAATATGGAAAAAGAATATTGAACCCAGAATATAGAACATGGAATGCAGAACACAGAATTTAAAATATAGAATGCAGAATACTGAATATAGAATTTAGAATATATAACGCAGAACACAGAATATAGAATATAGAATACGGAATGCAGAATATAGAATACAGGATATAGAATGTAGAATACAGAATATAGAATATGGAAAACAGAATACAGAAGCCAGAATTTAGAGCATGGAATGCAACACAGAATTTACAATATAGAATACAGATTACTGAATATAGAATTTAGAACATAGAAAGCAGAACCCAGAATTTAGAATATAGAATACAGAATACTGAATATAGAATTTAGAATACAGAAAGTAGAACACAGAATATAGAATATAGAATATAGAATACAGATTATAGAAAGCAAAGTTTAGAACATGGAATGCAGTACACAGACTTTAAAATATAGAATACCGAATACTGAACATAGAATATGAATACACAATATAGAACACAGAATTTAGAATATAGGATACCGAATACTGAATATAGAATATAATTATACAATTTAGAGCACAGGATATAGAATATACAATAGAGAATATAGAACACAAAATTTAGAACATGGAACGCAGAACACAGAATTAAGAATATGGAATGCACAATACTGTATATAGAATTTAGACTATAGAATGAATAACAGAGAATATAGAATATAGAATACGGAATGGAGAATATAGAAGGTAGAATATAGAATGAAGAACACAATATATAGAATATAGTATAGAGAATATAGAACACAGAAATTAGGAATGTAATGCAGAACAGAGAATTTATAATATAGAATACAGAATACTGAATAAAGATTTTAGAATATAGAATGTAGAACACAGAATATAGAATATAGAAGAGGGAATGCAGAACATACTACGTAGAATACAGAAAGAAGAACACAAATATAGAATATAGAATAGTGAATATAGAACCCAGAACTAAAAACACGGAATGCAGAACACAGAATTTAGAATATAGAATACAGAATACTTAATATAAAATTTAGAATATAGAATATAGAAAACAGAATATAGAATATACAATACGGAATGCAGAATATAGAATACAGAATATAGAAAATAGAACACAGAATATAGAATATTGAATAGAGTATATGGAACACAAATTTAGAACATGGAATGCAGAACACAGAATTAAGAATATAGAATACAGAATACTGAATATAGAATTTAGAATATAGAGTGTTGAACACAAAATATAGAATATAAAAAACGTAATGCAGAATATAGTATACAGAATATGGAACGTAGAACAGAGAATATAAAATATGAGAAACAAAATACAAAAGTCAGAATTGAGAACATGGTATGCAGAACACAGCATTTAGAATATAGTGTACAGAATACTGAATATAGAATTTAGAATATAGAACGCAGAACACAGAATATAGAATATAGAATACAGAATACAGAATATAGAATTTAGAATATAGAATGTAGAACACAGAGTATAGAATAAAGAAAACGGAATAATGAATATACAATTTAGAACATAGAATGTAGACCACAGTATATGAAATATATAATACGGAATGCAGAATATTGAATAGAGAATATAGAATGTAGAACACAGAATTTAGAATATGGAAAACAGAATATAGAACCCAGAATTTAGAACATGGAATGCAGAACACAGAATTTAGAATATAGGATACAGATTATTGAATATAGAATTTAGAATATAGATTGTAGAACACAGAATTTAGATTATAGACTACAGAATACTGAATATAGTATTTATAATATAGAATGTAGAACACAGAATATAGAATATAGAATACAGTATATAGAAATCAAAATTTAGAACATGGAATGCAGAACACAGAATTTAGAAAATAGAATACGGAATACTGAATATAGAATATGAATATACAAAGTAGAACACAGAATTTAGAATATAGAATACAGAATACTGAATATAGAATTTAGAATATACAATGTAGAACACAGAATATAGAATATAGAATACAGAAAACTGAATACAGGATTTAGAATATGGAATGCAGAACACCGAATTTAGAATATAAATACAGAAAACTGAATATAGAATTTAGAATATAGAATTTACAACACACAATATAGAATATACAATAGAGAATATAGAACATAGAATTTACAACATGGATTGCAGAACACAGAATTTAAAATATAGAATACCGAATACTGAATATAGAATATGAATATACAATATAGAACCCAGAATTGTGAATATAGAATACATAATACTGAATATAGGATTTAGAATATACAATGTAGAACCGAGAATATAGAATATAGAATACGGAATGCAGAATATAGTATACAGAATACAGAATGTAGAACACAGAATTTAGAATATGGAAAACAGGATATAGAACCCAGAATATAGAACATGGAATGCAGAAAACAGAATTTAAAATGTACAATAAAGAATACTGAATATCGAATTTAGAATATAGAATGCAGAACACAGAATATAGAATATAGAATACGGAATGCAGAATATAGAATACAGAATATAGAATGTAGAACACAGAACATAGAATATAGAAAACATAATACAAAACCCAGAATTGAGGACATGTAATGCAGAACACAGAATTTAGAATATAGAATAGTGAATACTGAATATAGAATTTAGAAAATTGAATGCAGAGCACAGAATTTAGAATATAGAATGCAGAATACTGTATATAGGATTTAGAATATAGAAAGAAAAACACAGAATATAGAATATAGACTACGGAATGGAGAATATAGAAGGTACAATATAGACTGAAGAACACAAAATATAGAATATAGAATGGAGAATATAGAACCCACAATATAGAAATGGAATGCAGAACAAAGAATTTAGAATATAGAATAGAGAAAACTAAATAAAGTTTTTAGAATATAGAATGTAGAACACAGAATATAGAATATAGAATAGAGAATAGAGAACCCAGGATATAGAACATGGAATGCAGAACACAGAATTTAGAATATAGAACACAGAATACTGAATATAAATTTAGAATATAGAATATAGAACACAGAGTATAGAATACAGAATACGGAATAATGAATATACAATTTAGAATATAGAATGTAGAACACAGAAAATAGAATATAGAATACGGAATGCAGGAAATACAATACAGAACATAGAATGTAGAACACAGAATATAGAATATGGAAAACAGAATACAAAACCCAGAATTGAAAACATGAAATGCACAACAGAGAATTAAGAATAGAGAATACAGAATACTGAAAATAGGATTTAGAATACAGAATGTAGAACAGAGAATTAGAACATAGAATATATTATACTGAATATAGAATTTAGAATATAGAATATAGAACACAGAATATAGAAAATAGAATAGAGAATATAGAACCCAGAATATAGAACATGGAATGCAGAACACAGAATTTAGAATATAGAATACAGAATACTGAATATAGAATTTAGAATATACAATGCAGAACGCAGAATATAGAATATAGAATATAGAATGTAGAACACAGAGTATAGAATATAGAATGATGAACACGAAATATAGAATATGGAATAGAGAATATAGAACCCAGAATTTAGAACATGGAATGCAGAACACAGAATTTAGAATATAGAATACAGAATACTGAATATCGAATTTAGAATATAGAATGTAGAACACAGAATTTGGTATGTAGAATAAGGAATGCAGAATATTGTATTCAGAATATAGAATTTAGAACACAAAATATAGAATATGGAAAACAGAATATAGAACGCAGAGTGTAGATCATGGAATGCAGAACACAGAATTTAGAGTATATAATACCGAATACTTAATATAAAATTTAGAATATAGAATATAGAATACAGAATATGGAATGTAGAATACGAAATGCAGAAAATTGAATACAGATTATTGAATGTAGAACACAGAATTTAGAATATGGAAAACAGAATATAGAACCCAGAATTTAGAACATGGAATGCAGAACACAAAATTAAGAATATAGAATACAGATTACTGAATATAGAATTTAGAATATAGAATGTAGAACACAGAATTTAGTCTATAGAATACAGAATACTGAATATAAAATTTAGAATATAGAATGCAGAACACAGAATATAGAATATAGAATACAGAATATAGTACACAAAGTTTAGAACATGGAATGCAGAACACAGAATTTAAAGTATAGAATAACGAATACTGAATATAGAATATGAATATACAATATAGAACCCAGAATTTAGAATATAGAATACATAATACTGAATATAGGATTTAGAATATACAATGTAGAACCAAGAATATAGAATATAGAATACAGAATGCAGAATATAGAACAGAATATAGAAAGTAGAACACAGAATATAGAATATTGAATAGAGTATATGGAACACAAAATTTAGAACATGGAATGCAGAACACAGAATTTAGAATATAGATTACAGAATACTGAATATAGAATTTAGAATATAGAATGTTGAACACAGAATATAGAATATAAAAAACGTAATGCAGAATATAGAATACAGAATATAGAATGTAGAACACAGCATATAGAATATGGGATACAAAATACAAAAGTCAGAAATGAGAACAGGGAATGCAGAACACAGCATTTAGAATATAGTATACAGAATACTGAATATAGTATTTAGAATATAGAATGTAGAACACAGAATATAGAATATAGAATACAGAATATAGAAATCAAAATTTAGAACATGGAATGCAGAACACAGAATTTAGAAAATAGAATACGGAATACTGAATATAGAATATGAATATACAATGTAGAACACCAATTTAGAATATAGAATACAGAATACTGAATATAGAATTTAGAATATACAATGTAGAACACAGAATATAGAATATAGAATACAGAAAACTGAATACAGAATTTAGATTATGGAATGCAGAACACAGAATTTAGAATATAAATACAGAAAACTGAATATAGAATTTAGAATATAGAATGTACAAAACACAATATAAAATATACAATAGAGAATATAGAACTCAGAATTTACAACATGGATTACAGAACACCGAATTTAAAATATAGATTACAGAATACTGAATATAGAATATGAATATAAAATATAGAACCCAGAATTTAGAATATAGAATACATAATACTGAATATAGGATTTAGAATATACAACGTAGAACCGAGAATATAGAATATAGAGTACGGAATGCAGAATACAGTATACAGAATATAGAAATTAGAACACAGAATTTAGAATATGGAAAACAGGATATAGAACCCAGAATATAGAACATGGAATGCAGAAAACAGTATTTAAAATATAGTATACCGAATACTGAATATAGAATTTAGAACATAGAATGCAGAACACAGAATTAAGATTATTGAATGCAGAATACTGTATACAGAATTTATAAACAAGAATGCAGGACACAGAATTTAGAAAAGAGAATAAAGAATACTGAATATAGAATTTAGAATATATAATATATAACACAGAATATAGAATATAGACTACGGAAAGGAGAATATAGGAGGTAGAATGATGAATGAAGAACACAACATATAGAATATAGAATAGAGAATATAGAACCCAGAATTTAGAAATGGAAAGCAGAACATAGAATTTAGAATATAGAATACAGAATACTGAATAAAGGTTTTAGAGAATAGAATATAGAACACAGAATTTAGAATATAAATAGGGAATGCTGAAAATAGTATGCAGAATATAGAATGAAGAACACAATTATAGAATATAGAATAGTGAATATAGAACCCAGAACTAAGAACACGGAATGCAGAACTCAGAATTTAGAATATAGAATACAGAATTCTTAATATAAAATTTAGAATATGGAACGTAGAAAACAGAATATAAAATATAGAATACGGAATGCCGAATATAGAATACAGAATATAGAATATAGAACACAGAATATAGAATATAGAATACGGAATGCCGAATATAGAATACAGAATATAGTATTTAGAACACAGAATATAGAATATTGAATACAGTATATGGAACACAAAATTTAGAACATGGAATGCAGAACGCATTATTTAGAATATAGAATACTGAATACTGAATATAGAATATGAATATACAATGTAGAACACAGAATTTAGAAAATAGAATACAGAATACTGAATATAGAATTTGGAATATACAATGTAGAACACAGAATATAGAATATAGTATACGGAATGCATAATATAGGATACAGAAAATAAAATGTAGAACACAGAATAGAGAATATGGAAAACAGAATACAAAACCGAGAATTGAGAACATGGACTTCAGAACAAATAATTAACAATATACAATACAGAATACTGAATATAGAATTTTGAATATACAATGCAGAACACAGAATTTTGAATATAGAATACAGAATACTGAATATAAAATTTAGAACATAGAATGTTAAACACAGAATATAGAATACGGTATGCAGAATATACAATACAGAATAGTGAATGCAGAACAAAGTATATAGAATATGGAAAACAGAATACAGAACTCAGACTTTAGAACATGGAATGCAGAACACAGAATTTAAAATATAGTATACAGAATACTGAATATAGAATTAGAACTTAGAATGCAGAACACAGAATTAAGATTATATAATGCAAAATTCTGTATATAGAATTTATAAACAGGAATGCAGAACACAGAATTTAGAATAGAGAATGCAGAATACTGTATATAGAATTTAGAATATAGAATGAATAACACAGAATATAGAATATAGACTACGGAATGGAGAAAATAGAAGGTAGAATATAGACTGAATAACACAAAATATAGAATATAGAATAGAGAATATAGATCCCAGAATATAGAAATGGAATGCAGAATATAGAATTTTGAATACAGAATACAGAAAACTGAATAAAGATTTTAGAATATAGAATGTAGAACACAGAATATAGATTATAGAATAGGGAATGCAGAATATAGTATGTAGAATATAGAATGAAGAACACAAGTATAGAATATAGAATAGTGAATATAGAAACCAGAATTTAGAACACGGAATGTAGAACACAGAATTTATAATATAGAATGCAGAATACTGAATATTGATTATATAAACATGAATGCAGAGCACAGAATTTAGAATATAGAATGAAGAACACTGAATAGAGTATTTAGAATATACAATGAAGAACACAGAATATAGAATTTAGAATATAGAATAGAGAACCCAGGATATAGAACATGAAATGCAGAGCACAGAATTTAGAATATAGAACACAGAATACTGAATATAACTTTAGGATATAGAATATAGAACACAGAGTATAGAATATAGAATACGGAATACTGAATATACAATTAAGAATATAGAATGTAGAACACAGAATATAGAATATAGAATACGGAATGCAGAATATAGAATACAGAACATAGAATGAAGAACACAGAATATAGAATATGGAAAACCAAATACAAAACCCAGAATTGAAAACATGGAATGCACAACAGAGAATTAAGAATATAGAACACAGAATACTGAATATAGAATTTAGAATAAAGAATGTAGAACAGAGAATTTAAAATATAGAATATAGTATGCTGAATATGGAATTTAGAATATAGAATGTAGAACACAGAATATAGAAAATAGAATAGAGAATATAGAAACCAGAATTTAGAACATGGAATGCAGAACACAGAATTTAGAATATAGAATACAGTATACTGAATATAGAATTTAGAATACACAATGTAGAACTCAGAATATAGAATATAGAATACGGAAAGCAGAATATAGCATATAGAATATAGAATGATGAACACAAAATTTAGAATATAGAATAGAGAATATAGAACCCAGAATTTAGATCATGGAATGCAGAACACAGTATTTAGAGTATATACTACCGAATGCTGAATATGAAATTAAGAATATAGAATGTAGAATACAGAATATGGAATATAGAATAAGGAATGCAGAATATAGAATATAGAATATAGAATGATGAACACAAAATTTAGAATATAGAATAGAGAATATAGAACCCAGAATTTAGAACATAGAATGCAGAACACAGAATTTAAAATATAGAATACCGAATACTGAATATTCAATTTAGAATATAGAATGAAAGACACAGAGTATAGTATATAGAAAACGGAATACTAAATATACAATTTAGAATATAGAATGTAGAACACACAATATAGAATATAGAATACGGAATGCAGAATATAGAATATAGAATATAGAATGAAGAACACAAAATTTAGAATATAGAATAGAGAATATAGAACCCAGAATTTAGAACATGGAATGCAGAACACAGAATTTAAAATATAGAATACCGAATACTGAATATACAATTTAGAATATAGAATGAAAGACACAGAGTATAGTATATAGAAAACGGAATACTGAATATACAATTTAGAACATAGAATGTAGAACACACAATATAGAATATAGAATACGGAATGCAGAACATAGAATACAGAATATAGAATTTAGAACACAGAATATAGAATATTGAATACAGTATATGGAACACAAAATTAAGAACATGGAATGCAGAACACATTATTTAGAATATAGAATACTGCATACTGAATATAGAATATGAATATACAATGTAGAACACAGAATTTAGAATATAGAATACAGAATAATTAATATATAATTTAGAATATAGAAAGTAGAAAACAGAATATAGAATATAGAATACGGAATGCAGAATATAGAATACAGAATATAGAATGTAGAACACAGAATATGGAATATTGAATACAGTATATAGAACAAAAAATTTAGAACATGGAATGCAGAACCCATTATTTAGAATATAGAATACTGAATACTGAATATTGAATTTTTTATATACAATGTAGAACACAGATTATAGAATATGGGAAACAAAACACAAAAGTCAGAATTGAGAGCATGGAATGCAGAAAACAGCATTTAGAATATAGTATACAGAATACTGAATATAGAATTTAGAATATACAATGTAGAACACAGGGTATGGAATGTAGAATACGGAATGTAGAATATTGAATACAGAATATAGAATATAGAACACAGAATTTAGAATATGGAAAACAGAATATAGAACCCAGAATAAAGAACATGGAATGCAGAACACAGAATTTAAATATAGAATACAGAATACTGAATATAGAATATAGAATATAGAATGTAGAACACAGAGTATAGAATAAAGAAAACGGAATACTGAATATACAATTTAGAACATAGAATGTAGAACACAGAATATGAAATGTATAATACGGAAATCAAAATATTGAATACAGAATATAGAATGTAGAACACAGAATTTAGAATAGGGAAAACAGAATATAGGACCCAGAATATAGAACAAGGAATGCAGAACACAGAATTTAGAATATAGAATACAGATTATTGAATATAGAATTTAGAATATAGATTGTAGAACACAGAATTTAGATTATAGAATACAGAATACTGAATATAGTATTTAGAATATAGAATGTAGAACACAGAATATAGAATATAGAATACAGAAAACTGAATACAGAATTTAGAATATGGAATGCAGAACACAGAATTTAGAATATAAATACAGAAAACTGAATATAGAATTTAGAATATAGAATGTACAACACACAATATAGAATATACAATAGAGAATATAGAACCCAGAATTTAGAACTTGGAAAACAGAACACAGAATTTAGAATATAGAATAGAGAATACTGTACATAGAATTTAGAACATTGAATGCAGAACACAGAATTTAGAATATAGAATGCACAATACTGTATATAGAATTTAGAATATAGAATGAATAACACAGAATATAGAATACAGACAACGGATGGAGAAAATAGAAGGTACTATATAGACTGAATAACACAAAATATAGAATATAGAATAGAGGATATAGAACCCAGAATATAGAAATGGATGCAGAACTGAGAATTTATAATATAGAATACAGAAGACTGAATAAAGATTTTAGAATATAGAATGTAGAACACACAATATAGAATATAGAATACGGAATGCAGAATATAGTATGTAGAATATAGAATGAAGAACACAAGTATAGAATATAGAAAAGAGAATATAGAACCCAGAATTTAGAAATGGAATGCAGAACATAGAATTTAGAATATAGAATACAGAATACTGAATAAAGGTTTTAGAGAATAGAATATAGAACACAGAATTTAGAATATAAATAGGGAATGCTGAAAATAGTATGCAGAATATAGAATGAAGAACACAATTATAGAATATAGAATAGTGAATATAGAACCCAGAACTATGAACACGGAATGCAGAACTCAGAATTTAGAATATAGAATACAGAATACTTAATATAAAATTTAGAATATGGAATGTAGAAAACAGAATATAGAATATAGAATACGGAATGCCGAATATAGAATACAGAATATAGAATGTAGAACACAGAATATAGAATATAGAATACGGAATGCCGAATATAGAATACAGAATATAGTATTTAGAACACAGAATATAGAATATTGAATACAGTATATGGAACAAAAAATTTAGAACATGGAATGCAGAACGCAATATTTAGAATATAGAATACTGAATACTGAATATAGAATATGAATATACAATGTAGAACACAGAATTTAGAAAATAGAATACAGAGTACTGAATATAGAATTTGGAATATACAATGTAGAACACAGAATATAGAATATAGTATACGGAATGCATAATATAGGATACAGAAAATAAAATGTAGAACACAGAATAGAGAATATGGAAAACAGAATACAAAACCGAGAATTGAGAACATGGACTTCAGAACAAATAATTAACAATATACAATACAGAATACTGAATATAGAATTTTGAATATACAATGTAGAACACAGAATTTAGATATATAATTAAGAGTACTGAATATAGAATTTAGAATATAGAATGTAGAACACAGAATATAGAATAGAGAATAGAGAACCCAGAATTTAGTACTTGGAATGCAGAACACAGAATTTTGAACATAGAATACAGAATACTGAATATAAAATTTAGAACATAGAATGTTGAACACAGAATATAGAATACGGTATGCAGAATATACAATAAAGAAGAGTGAATGCAGAACACAGAATATAGAATATGGAAAACAGAATACAGAACTCAGACATTAGAACATGGAATGCAGAACACAGAATTTAAAATATAGTATACAGAATACTGAATATAGAATTAGAAATTAGAATGCAGAACACAGAATTAAGATTATATAATGCAGAATTCTGTATATAGAATTTATATACAGAAATGCAGAACACAGAATTTAGAATAGAGAATGCAGAATACTGTATATAGTATTTAGAATATAGAATGAATAACACAGAATATAGAATATAGACTACGGAATGGAGAAAATAGAAGGCAGAATATAGACTGAATAACACAAAATATAGAATATAGAATAGACAATTTAGATCCCAGAATATAGAAATGGAATGCAGAATATAGAATTTTGAATACAGAATACAGAAAACTGAATAAAGATTTTAGAATATAGAATGTAGAACACAGAATATAGAATATAGAATAGGGAATGCAGAATATAGTATGTAGAATATAGAATGAAGAACACAAGTATAGAATATAGAATAGTGAATATAGAAACCAGAACTTAGAACACGGAATGCAGAACACAGAATTTGAATATAGAATACATAATACTGAATATAGAATTTAGAATATAGAATGCAGAACACAGAATTTATAATATAGAATGCAGAATACAGAATATTGATTTTATAAACATGAATGCAGAACACAGAATTTAGAATATAGAATGAAGAACACTGAATAGAGTATTTAGAATATACAATGAAGAACACAGAATATAGAATTTAGAATATAGAATAGAGAACCCAGGATATAGAACATGAAATGCAGAGCACAGAATTTAGAATATAGAACACAGAATACTGAATATAAGTTTAGGATATAGAATATAGAACACAGAGTATAGTATATAGAATACGGAATACTGAATATACAATTAAGAATATAGAATGTAGAACACAGAATATAGAATATAGAATACGGAATGCAGAATATAGAATACAGAACATAGAATGAAGAACACAGAATATAGAATATGGAAAACCAAATACAAAACCCAGAATTGAAAACATGGAATGCACAACAGAGAATTAAGAATATAGAACACAGAATACTGAATATAGAATTTAGAATAAAGAATGTAGAACAGAGAATTTAAAATATAGAATATAGTATGCTGAAAATGGAATTTAGAATATAGAATGTTGAACACAGAATATAGAAAATAGAATAGAGAATATAGAACCCAGAATTTAGAACATGGAATGCAGAACACAGAATTTAGAATATAGAATACAGTATACTGAATATAGAATTTAGAATACACAATGTAGAACTCAGAATATAGAATATAGAATACGGAAAGCAGAATATAGAATATAGAATATAGAATGATGAACACAAAATTTAGAATATAGAATAGAGAATATAGTACCCAGAATTTAGATCATGGAATGCAGAACACAGTATTTAGAGTATATACTACCGAATGCTGAATATGAAATTAAGAATATAGAATGTAGAATACAGAATATGGAATATAGAATAAGGAATGCAGAATATAGAATATAGAATATAGAATGATGAACACAAAATTTAGAATATAGAATAGAGAATATAGAACCCAGAATTTAGAACATGGAATGCAGAACACAGAATTTAAAATATAGAATACCGGATACTGAATATTCAATTTAGAATATAGAATGAAAGACACAGAGTATAGTATATAGAAAACGGAATACTAAATATACAATTTAGAATATTGAATGTAGAACACACAATATAGAATATAGAATACGGAATGTAGAATATAGAATATAGAATATAGAATTAAGAACACAAAATTTAGAATATAGAATAGAGAATATAGAACCCAGAATTTAGAACATGGAATGCAGAACACAGAATTTAAAATATAGAATACCGAACACTGAATATACAATTTAGAATATAGAATGAAAGACACAGAGTATAGTATATAGAAAACGGAATACTGAATATACAATTTAGAACATAGAATGTAGAACACACAATATAGAATATAGAATACGGAATGCAGAACATAGAATACAGAATATAGAATGTAGAACACAGAATATAGAATATTGAATACAGTATATGGAACACAAAATTTAGAACATGGAATGCAGAACACATTATTTAGAATATAGAATACTGCATACTGAATATAGAATATGAATATACAATGTAGAACACAGAATTTAGAATATAGAATACAGAATAATTAATATATAATTTAGAATATAGAAAGTAGAAAACAGAATATAGAATATAGAATACGGAATGCAGAATATAGAATACAGAATATAGAATGTAGAACACAGAATATGGAATATTGAATACAGTATATAGAACAAAAAATTTAGAACATGGAATGCAGAACCCATTATTTAGAGTATAGAATACTGAATACTGAATATAGAATTTTTTATATACAATGTAGAACACAGAATATAGAATATGGGAAACAAAATACAAAAGTCAGAATTGAGAGCATGGAATGCAGAAAACAGCATTTAGAATATAGTATACAGAATACTGAATATAGAATTTAGAATATACAATGTAGAACACAGGGTATGGAATATAGAATACGGAATGCAGAATATTGAATACAGAATATAGAATATAGAACACAGAATTTAGAATATGGAAAACAGAATATAGAACCCAGAATAAAGAACATGGAATGCAGAACACAGAATTTAAAATATAGAATACAGAATACTGAATATAGAATTTAGAATATAGAACGCAAAACACAGAATATAGAATATAGAATACAGAATAGAGAATATAGAATTTAGAATATAGAATGTAGAACACAGAGTATAGAATAAAGAAAACGGAATATTGAATATACAATTTAGAACATAGAATGTAGAACACAGAATATGAAATGTATAATACGGAAATCAAAATATTGAATACAGAATATAGAATGTAAAACACAGAATTTAGAATAGGGAAAACAGAATATAGGACCTAGAATATAGAACAAGGAATGCAGAACACAGAATTTAGAATATACAATACAGATTATTGAATATAGAATTTAGAATATAGATTGTAGAACACAGAATTTAGATTATAGAATACAGAATACTGAATATAGTATTTAGAATATAGAATGTAGAACACAGAATATAGAATATAGAATACAGAAAACTGAATACAGAATGTAGAATATGGAATGCAGAACACAGAATTTAGAATATAAATACAGAAAACTGAATATAGAATTTAGAATATAGAATGTACAACACACAATATAGAATATACAATAGAGAATATAGAACCCAGAATTTAGAACTTGGAAAACAGAACACAGAATTTAGAATATAGAATAGAGAATACTGTACATAGAATTTAGAACATTGAATGCAGAACACAGAATTTAGAATATAGAATGCACAAAACTGTATATAGAATTTAGAATAGAGAATGAATAACACAGAAAATAGAATACAGACAACGGATGGAGAAAATAGAAGGTACTATATAGACTGAATAACACAAAATATAGAATATAGAATAGAGGATATAGAACCCAGAATATAGAAATGGATGCAGAACTGAGAATTTATAATATAGAATACAGAAGACTGAATAAAGATTTTAGAATATAGAATGTAGAACACAGAATATAGAATATAGAATAGGGAATGCAGAATATAGTATGTAGAATATAGAATGAAGAACACAAGTATAGAATATAGAAAAGTGAATATAGAACCCAGAATTTAGAAATGGAATGCAGAACATAGAATTTAGAATATAGAATACAGAATACTGAATAAAGGTTTTAGAGAATAGAATATAGAACACAGAATTTAGAATATAAATAGGGAATGCTGAAAATAGTATGCAGAATATAGAATGAAGAACACAATTATAGAATATAGAATAGTGAATATAGAACCCAGAACTATGAACACGGAATGCAGACCTCAGAATTTAGAATATAGAATACAGAATACTTAATATAAAATTTAGAATATGGAATGTAGAAAACAGAATATAGAATATAGAATACGGAATGCCGAATATAGAATACAGAATATAGAATGTAGAACACAGAATATAGAATATAGAATACGGAATGCCGAATATAGAATACAGAATATAGTATTTAGAACACAGAATATAGAATATTGAATACAGTATATGGAACAAAAAATTTAGAACATGGAATGCAGAACGCAATATTTAGAATATAGAATACTGAATACTGAATATAGAATATGAATATACAATGTAGAACACAGAATTTAGAAAATAGAATACAGAGTACTGAATATAGAATTTGGAATATACAATGTAGAACACAGAATATAGAATATAGTATACGGAATGCATAATATAGGATACAGAAAATAGAATGTAGAACACAGAATAGAGAATATGGAAAACAGAATACAAAACCGAGAATTGAGAACATGGACTTCAGAACAAATAATTAACAATATACAATACAGAATACTGAATATAGAATTTTGAATATACAATGTAGAACACAGAATTTAGAAAATAGAATAGAGAATACTGAATATAGAATTTAGAATATAGAATGTAGAACACAGAATATAGAATACGACATGCAGAATATTGAATACAGAATAAAGAATATAGAACACAGAATATAGAATATGGAAAAAGAATATTGAACCCAGAATATAGAACATGGAATGCAGAACACAGAATTTAAAATATAGAATGCAGAATACTGAATATAGAATTTAGAATATATAACGCAGAACACAGAATATAGAATATAGAATACGGAATGCAGAATATAGAATACAGGATATAGAATGTAGAATACAGAATATAGAATATGGAAAACAGAATACAGAAGCCAGAATTTAGAGCATGGAATGCAACACAGAATTTACAATATAGAATACAGATTACTGAATATAGAATTTAGAACATAGAAAGCAGAACCCAGAATTTAGAATATAGAATACAGAATACTGAATATAGAATTTAGAATACAGAAAGTAGAACACAGAATATAGAATATAGAATATAGAATACAGATTATAGAAAGCAAAGTTTAGAACATGGAATGCAGTACACAGACTTTAAAATATAGAATACCGAATACTGAACATAGAATATGAATACACAATATAGAACACAGAATTTAGAATATAGGATACCGAATACTGAATATAGAATATAATTATACAATTTAGAGCACAGGATATAGAATATACAATAGAGAATATAGAACACAAAATTTAGAACATGGAACGCAGAACACAGAATTAAGAATATGGAATGCACAATACTGTATATAGAATTTAGACTATAGAATGAATAACAGAGAATATAGAATATAGAATACGGAATGGAGAATATAGAAGGTAGAATATAGAATGAAGAACACAATATATAGAATATAGTATAGAGAATATAGAACACAGAAATTAGGAATGTAATGCAGAACAGAGAATTTATAATATAGAATACAGAATACTGAATAAAGATTTTAGAATATAGAATGTAGAACACAGAATATAGAATATAGAAGAGGGAATGCAGAACATACTACGTAGAATACAGAAAGAAGAACACAAATATAGAATATAGAATAGTGAATATAGAACCCAGAACTAAAAACACGGAATGCAGAACACAGAATTTAGAATATAGAATACAGAATACTTAATATAAAATTTAGAATATAGAATATAGAAAACAGAATATAGAATATACAATACGGAATGCAGAATATAGAATACAGAATATAGAAAGTAGAACACAGAATATAGAATATTGAATAGAGTATATGGAACACAAATTTAGAACATGGAATGCAGAACACAGAATTAAGAATATAGAATACAGAATACTGAATATAGAATTTAGAATATAGAGTGTTGAACACAAAATATAGAATATAAAAAACGTAATGCAGAATATAGTATACAGAATATGGAACGTAGAACAGAGAATATAAAATATGAGAAACAAAATACAAAAGTCAGAATTGAGAACATGGTATGCAGAACACAGCATTTAGAATATAGTGTACAGAATACTGAATATAGAATTTAGAATATAGAACGCAGAACACAGAATATAGAATATAGAATACAGAATACAGAATATAGAATTTAGAATATAGAATGTAGAACACAGAGTATAGAATAAAGAAAACGGAATAATGAATATACAATTTAGAACATAGAATGTAGACCACAGTATATGAAATATATAATACGGAATGCAGAATATTGAATAGAGAATATAGAATGTAGAACACAGAATTTAGAATATGGAAAACAGAATATAGAACCCAGAATTTAGAACATGGAATGCAGAACACAGAATTTAGAATATAGGATACAGATTATTGAATATAGAATTTAGAATATAGATTGTAGAACACAGAATTTAGATTATAGACTACAGAATACTGAATATAGTATTTATAATATAGAATGTAGAACACAGAATATAGAATATAGAATACAGTATATAGAAATCAAAATTTAGAACATGGAATGCAGAACACAGAATTTAGAAAATAGAATACGGAATACTGAATATAGAATATGAATATACAAAGTAGAACACAGAATTTAGAATATAGAATACAGAATACTGAATATAGAATTTAGAATATACAATGTAGAACACAGAATATAGAATATAGAATACAGAAAACTGAATACAGGATTTAGAATATGGAATGCAGAACACCGAATTTAGAATATAAATACAGAAAACTGAATATAGAATTTAGAATATAGAATTTACAACACACAATATAGAATATACAATAGAGAATATAGAACATAGAATTTACAACATGGATTGCAGAACACAGAATTTAAAATATAGAATACCGAATACTGAATATAGAATATGAATATACAATATAGAACCCAGAATTGTGAATATAGAATACATAATACTGAATATAGGATTTAGAATATACAATGTAGAACCGAGAATATAGAATATAGAATACGGAATGCAGAATATAGTATACAGAATACAGAATGTAGAACACAGAATTTAGAATATGGAAAACAGGATATAGAACCCAGAATATAGAACATGGAATGCAGAAAACAGAATTTAAAATGTACAATAAAGAATACTGAATATCGAATTTAGAATATAGAATGCAGAACACAGAATATAGAATATAGAATACGGAATGCAGAATATAGAATACAGAATATAGAATGTAGAACACAGAACATAGAATATAGAAAACATAATACAAAACCCAGAATTGAGGACATGTAATGCAGAACACAGAATTTAGAATATAGAATAGTGAATACTGAATATAGAATTTAGAAAATTGAATGCAGAGCACAGAATTTAGAATATAGAATGCAGAATACTGTATATAGGATTTAGAATATAGAAAGAAAAACACAGAATATAGAATATAGACTACGGAATGGAGAATATAGAAGGTACAATATAGACTGAAGAACACAAAATATAGAATATAGAATGGAGAATATAGAACCCACAATATAGAAATGGAATGCAGAACAAAGAATTTAGAATATAGAATAGAGAAAACTAAATAAAGTTTTTAGAATATAGAATGTAGAACACAGAATATAGAATATAGAATAGAGAATAGAGAACCCAGGATATAGAACATGGAATGCAGAACACAGAATTTAGAATATAGAACACAGAATACTGAATATAAATTTAGAATATAGAATATAGAACACAGAGTATAGAATACAGAATACGGAATAATGAATATACAATTTAGAATATAGAATGTAGAACACAGAAAATAGAATATAGAATACGGAATGCAGGAAATACAATACAGAACATAGAATGTAGAACACAGAATATAGAATATGGAAAACAGAATACAAAACCCAGAATTGAAAACATGAAATGCACAACAGAGAATTAAGAATAGAGAATACAGAATACTGAAAATAGGATTTAGAATACAGAATGTAGAACAGAGAATTAGAACATAGAATATATTATACTGAATATAGAATTTAGAATATAGAATATAGAACACAGAATATAGAAAATAGAATAGAGAATATAGAACCCAGAATATAGAACATGGAATGCAGAACACAGAATTTAGAATATAGAATACAGAATACTGAATATAGAATTTAGAATATACAATGCAGAACGCAGAATATAGAATATAGAATATAGAATGTAGAACACAGAGTATAGAATATAGAATGATGAACACGAAATATAGAATATGGAATAGAGAATATAGAACCCAGAATTTAGAACATGGAATGCAGAACACAGAATTTAGAATATAGAATACAGAATACTGAATATCGAATTTAGAATATAGAATGTAGAACACAGAATTTGGTATGTAGAATAAGGAATGCAGAATATTGTATTCAGAATATAGAATTTAGAACACAAAATATAGAATATGGAAAACAGAATATAGAACGCAGAGTGTAGATCATGGAATGCAGAACACAGAATTTAGAGTATATAATACCGAATACTTAATATAAAATTTAGAATATAGAATATAGAATACAGAATATGGAATGTAGAATACGAAATGCAGAAAATTGAATACAGATTATTGAATGTAGAACACAGAATTTAGAATATGGAAAACAGAATATAGAACCCAGAATTTAGAACATGGAATGCAGAACACAAAATTAAGAATATAGAATACAGATTACTGAATATAGAATTTAGAATATAGAATGTAGAACACAGAATTTAGTCTATAGAATACAGAATACTGAATATAAAATTTAGAATATAGAATGCAGAACACAGAATATAGAATATAGAATACAGAATATAGTACACAAAGTTTAGAACATGGAATGCAGAACACAGAATTTAAAGTATAGAATAACGAATACTGAATATAGAATATGAATATACAATATAGAACCCAGAATTTAGAATATAGAATACATAATACTGAATATAGGATTTAGAATATACAATGTAGAACCAAGAATATAGAATATAGAATACAGAATGCAGAATATAGAACAGAATATAGAAAGTAGAACACAGAATATAGAATATTGAATAGAGTATATGGAACACAAAATTTAGAACATGGAATGCAGAACACAGAATTTAGAATATAGATTACAGAATACTGAATATAGAATTTAGAATATAGAATGTTGAACACAGAATATAGAATATAAAAAACGTAATGCAGAATATAGAATACAGAATATAGAATGTAGAACACAGCATATAGAATATGGGATACAAAATACAAAAGTCAGAAATGAGAACAGGGAATGCAGAACACAGCATTTAGAATATAGTATACAGAATACTGAATATAGTATTTAGAATATAGAATGTAGAACACAGAATATAGAATATAGAATACAGAATATAGAAATCAAAATTTAGAACATGGAATGCAGAACACAGAATTTAGAAAATAGAATACGGAATACTGAATATAGAATATGAATATACAATGTAGAACACCAATTTAGAATATAGAATACAGAATACTGAATATAGAATTTAGAATATACAATGTAGAACACAGAATATAGAATATAGAATACAGAAAACTGAATACAGAATTTAGATTATGGAATGCAGAACACAGAATTTAGAATATAAATACAGAAAACTGAATATAGAATTTAGAATATAGAATGTACAAAACACAATATAAAATATACAATAGAGAATATAGAACTCAGAATTTACAACATGGATTACAGAACACCGAATTTAAAATATAGATTACAGAATACTGAATATAGAATATGAATATAAAATATAGAACCCAGAATTTAGAATATAGAATACATAATACTGAATATAGGATTTAGAATATACAACGTAGAACCGAGAATATAGAATATAGAGTACGGAATGCAGAATACAGTATACAGAATATAGAAATTAGAACACAGAATTTAGAATATGGAAAACAGGATATAGAACCCAGAATATAGAACATGGAATGCAGAAAACAGTATTTAAAATATAGTATACCGAATACTGAATATAGAATTTAGAACATAGAATGCAGAACACAGAATTAAGATTATTGAATGCAGAATACTGTATACAGAATTTATAAACAAGAATGCAGGACACAGAATTTAGAAAAGAGAATAAAGAATACTGAATATAGAATTTAGAATATATAATATATAACACAGAATATAGAATATAGACTACGGAAAGGAGAATATAGGAGGTAGAAAGATGAATGAAGAACACAACATATAGAATATAGAATAGAGAATATAGAACCCAGAATTTAGAAATGGAAAGCAGAACATAGAATTTAGAATATAGAATACAGAATACTGAATAAAGGTTTTAGAGAATAGAATATAGAACACAGAATTTAGAATATAAATAGGGAATGCTGAAAATAGTATGCAGAATATAGAATGAAGAACACAATTATAGAATATAGAATAGTGAATATAGAACCCAGAACTAAGAACACGGAATGCAGAACTCAGAATTTAGAATATAGAATACAGAATTCTTAATATAAAATTTAGAATATGGAACGTAGAAAACAGAATATAAAATATAGAATACGGAATGCCGAATATAGAATACAGAATATAGAATATAGAACACAGAATATAGAATATAGAATACGGAATGCCGAATATAGAATACAGAATATAGTATTTAGAACACAGAATATAGAATATTGAATACAGTATATGGAACACAAAATTTAGAACATGGAATGCAGAACGCATTATTTAGAATATAGAATACTGAATACTGAATATAGAATATGAATATACAATGTAGAACACAGAATTTAGAAAATAGAATACAGAATACTGAATATAGAATTTGGAATATACAATGTAGAACACAGAATATAGAATATAGTATACGGAATGCATAATATAGGATACAGAAAATAAAATGTAGAACACAGAATAGAGAATATGGAAAACAGAATACAAAACCGAGAATTGAGAACATGGACTTCAGAACAAATAATTAACAATATACAATACAGAATACTGAATATAGAATTTTGAATATACAATGTAGAACACAGAATTTAGATATATAATTAAGAGTACTGAATATAGAATTTAGAAAATAGAATGTAGAACACAGAATATAGAATAGAGAATAGAGAACCCAGAATTTAGAACTTGGAATGCAGAACACAGAATTTTGAATATAGAATACAGAATACTGAATATAAAATTTAGAACATAGAATGTTAAACACAGAATATAGAATACGGTATGCAGAATATACAATACAGAATAGTGAATGCAGAACAAAGTATATAGAATATGGAAAACAGAATACAGAACTCAGACTTTAGAACATGGAATGCAGAACACAGAATTTAAAATATAGTATACAGAATACTGAATATAGAATTAGAACTTAGAATGCAGAACACAGAATTAAGATTATATAATGCAAAATTCTGTATATAGAATTTATAAACAGGAATGCAGAACACAGAATTTAGAATAGAGAATGCAGAATACTGTATATAGAATTTAGAATATAGAATGAATAACACAGAATATAGAATATAGACTACGGAATGGAGAAAATAGAAGGTAGAATATAGACTGAATAACACAAAATATAGAATATAGAATAGAGAATATAGATCCCAGAATATAGAAATGGAATGCAGAATATAGAATTTTGAATACAGAATACAGAAAACTGAATAAAGATTTTAGAATATAGAATGTAGAACACAGAATATAGAATATAGAATAGGGAATGCAGAATATAGTATGTAGAATATAGAATGAAGAACACAAGTATAGAATATAGAATAGTGAATATAGAAACCAGAATTTAGAACACGGAATGTAGAACACAGAATTTATAATATAGAATGCAGAATACTGAATATTGATTATATAAACATGAATGCAGAGCACAGAATTTAGAATATAGAATGAAGAACACTGAATAGAGTATTTAGAATATACAATGAAGAACACAGAATATAGAATTTAGAATATAGAATAGAGAACCCAGGATATAGAACATGAAATGCAGAGCACAGAATTTAGAATATAGAACACAGAATACTGAATATAACTTTAGGATATAGAATATAGAACACAGAGTATAGAATATAGAATACGGAATACTGAATATACAATTAAGAATATAGAATGTAGAACACAGAATATAGAATATAGAATACGGAATGCAGAATATAGAATACAGAACATAGAATGAAGAACACAGAATATAGAATATGGAAAACCAAATACAAAACCCAGAATTGAAAACATGGAATGCACAACAGAGAATTAAGAATATAGAACACAGAATACTGAATATAGAATTTAGAATAAAGAATGTAGAACAGAGAATTTAAAATATAGAATATAGTATGCTGAATATGGAATTTAGAATATAGAATGTAGAACACAGAATATAGAAAATAGAATAGAGAATATAGAAACCAGAATTTAGAACATGGAATGCAGAACACAGAATTTAGAATATAGAATACAGTATACTGAATATAGAATTTAGAATACACAATGTAGAACTCAGAATATAGAATATAGAATACGGAAAGCAGAATATAGCATATAGAATATAGAATGATGAACACAAAATTTAGAATATAGAATAGAGAATATAGAACCCAGAATTTAGATCATGGAATGCAGAACACAGTATTTAGAGTATATACTACCGAATGCTGAATATGAAATTAAGAATATAGAATGTAGAATACAGAATATGGAATATAGAATAAGGAATGCAGAATATAGAATATAGAATATAGAATGATGAACACAAAATTTAGAATATAGAATAGAGAATATAGAACCCAGAATTTAGAACATAGAATGCAGAACACAGAATTTAAAATATAGAATACCGAATACTGAATATTCAATTCAGAATATAGAATGAAAGACACAGAGTATAGTATATAGAAAACGGAATACTAAATATACAATTTAGAATATAGAATGTAGAACACACAATATAGAATATAGAATACGGAATGCAGAATATAGAATATAGAATATAGAATGAAGAACACAAAATTTAGAATATAGAATAGAGAATATAGAACCCAGAATTTAGAACATGGAATGCAGAACACAGAATTTAAAATATAGAATACCGAATACTGAATATACAATTTAGAATATAGAATGAAAGACACAGAGTATAGTATATAGAAAACGGAATACTGAATATACAATTTAGAACATAGAATGTAGAACACACAATATAGAATATAGAATACGGAATGCAGAACATAGAATACAGAATATAGAATTTAGAACACAGAATATAGAATATTGAATACAGTATATGGAACACAAAATTAAGAACATGGAATGCAGAACACATTATTTAGAATATAGAATACTGCATACTGAATATAGAATATGAATATACAATGTAGAACACAGAATTTAGAATATAGAATACAGAATAATTAATATATAATTTAGAATATAGAAAGTAGAAAACAGAATATAGAATATAGAATACGGAATGCAGAATATAGAATACAGAATATAGAATGTAGAACACAGAATATGGAATATTGAATACAGTATATAGAACAAAAAATTTAGAACATGGAATGCAGAACCCATTATTTAGAATATAGAATACTGAATACTGAATATTGAATTTTTTATATACAATGTAGAACACAGATTATAGAATATGGGAAACAAAACACAAAAGTCAGAATTGAGAGCATGGAATGCAGAAAACAGCATTTAGAATATAGTATACAGAATACTGAATATAGAATTTAGAATATACAATGTAGAACACAGGGTATGGAATGTAGAATACGGAATGTAGAATATTGAATACAGAATATAGAATATAGAACACAGAATTTAGAATATGGAAAACAGAATATAGAACCCAGAATAAAGAACATGGAATGCAGAACACAGAATTTAAATATAGAATACAGAATACTGAATATAGAATATAGAATATAGAATGTAGAACACAGAGTATAGAATAAAGAAAACGGAATACTGAATATACAATTTAGAACATAGAATGTAGAACACAGAATATGAAATGTATAATACGGAAATCAAAATATTGAATACAGAATATAGAATGTAGAACACAGAATTTAGAATAGGGAAAACAGAATATAGGACCCAGAATATAGAACAAGGAATGCAGAACACAGAATTTAGAATATAGAATACAGATTATTGAATATAGAATTTAGAATATAGATTGTAGAACACAGAATTTAGATTATAGAATACAGAATACTGAATATAGTATTTAGAATATAGAATGTAGAACACAGAATATAGAATATAGAATACAGAAAACTGAATACAGAATTTAGAATATGGAATGCAGAACACAGAATTTAGAATATAAATACAGAAAACTGAATATAGAATTTAGAATATAGAATGTACAACACACAATATAGAATATACAATAGAGAATATAGAACCCAGAATTTAGAACTTGGAAAACAGAACACAGAATTTAGAATATAGAATAGAGAATACTGTACATAGAATTTAGAACATTGAATGCAGAACACAGAATTTAGAATATAGAATGCACAATACTGTATATAGAATTTAGAATATAGAATGAATAACACAGAATATAGAATACAGACAACGGATGGAGAAAATAGAAGGTACTATATAGACTGAATAACACAAAATATAGAATATAGAATAGAGGATATAGAACCCAGAATATAGAAATGGATGCAGAACTGAGAATTTATAATATAGAATACAGAAGACTGAATAAAGATTTTAGAATATAGAATGTAGAACACACAATATAGAATATAGAATACGGAATGCAGAATATAGTAAGTAGAATATAGAATGAAGAACACAAGTATAGAATATAGAAAAGAGAATATAGAACCCAGAATTTAGAAATGGAATGCAGAACATAGAATTTAGAATATAGAATACAGAATACTGAATAAAGGTTTTAGAGAATAGAATATAGAACACAGAATTTAGAATATAAATAGGGAATGCTGAAAATAGTATGCAGAATATAGAATGAAGAACACAATTATAGAATATAGAATAGTGAATATAGAACCCAGAACTATGAACACGGAATGCAGAACTCAGAATTTAGAATATAGAATACAGAATACTTAATATAAAATTTAGAATATGGAATGTAGAAAACAGAATATAGAATATAGAATACGGAATGCCGAATATAGAATACAGAATATAGAATGTAGAACACAGAATATAGAATATAGAATACGGAATGCCGAATATAGAATACAGAATATAGTATTTAGAACACAGAATATAGAATATTGAATACAGTATATGGAACAAAAAATTTAGAACATGGAATGCAGAACGCAATATTTAGAATATAGAATACTGAATACTGAATATAGAATATGAATATACAATGTAGAACACAGAATTTAGAAAATAGAATACAGAGTACTGAATATAGAATTTGGAATATACAATGTAGAACACAGAATATAGAATATAGTATACGGAATGCATAATATAGGATACAGAAAATAGAATGTAGAACACAGAATAGAGAATATGGAAAACAGAATACAAAACCGAGAATTGAGAACATGGACTTCAGAACAAATAATTAACAATATACAATACAGAATACTGAATATAGAATTTTGAATATACAATGTAGAACACAGAATTTAGATATATAATTAAGAATACTGAATATAGAATTTAGAATATAGAATGTAGAACACAGAATATAGAATAGAGAATAGAGAACCCAGAATTTAGTACTTGGAATGCAGAACACAGAATTTTGAACATAGAATACAGAATACTGAATATAAAATTTAGAACATAGAATGTTGAACACAGAATATAGAATACGGTATGCAGAATATACAATAAAGAAGAGTGAATGCAGAACACAGAATATAGAATATGGAAAACAGAATACAGAACTCAGACATTAGAACATGGAATGCAGAACACAGAATTTAAAATATAGTATACAGAATACTGAATATAGAATTAGAAATTAGAATGCAGAACACAGAATTAAGATTATATAATGCAGAATTCTGTATATAGAATTTATATACAGAAATGCAGAACACAGAATTTAGAATAGAGAATGCAGAATACTGTATATAGTATTTAGAATATAGAATGAATAACACAGAATATAGAATATAGACTACGGAATGGAGAAAATAGAAGGTAGAATATAGACTGAATAACACAAAATATAGAATATAGAATAGACAATTTAGATCCCAGAATATAGAAATGGAATGCAGAATATAGAATTTTGAATACAGAATACAGAAAACTGAATAAAGATTTTAGAATATAGAATGTAGAACACAGAATATAGAATATAGAATAGGGAATGCAGAATATAGTATGTAGAATATAGAATGAAGAACACAAGTATAGAATATAGAATAGTGAATATAGAAACCAGAACTTAGAACACGGAATGCAGAACACAGAATTTGAATATAGAATACATAATACTGAATATAGAATTTAGAATATAGAATGCAGAACACAGAATTTATAATATAGAATGCAGAATACAGAATATTGATTTTATAAACATGAATGCAGAACACAGAATTTAGAATATAGAATGAAGAACACTGAATAGAGTATTTAGAATATACAATGAAGAACACAGAATATAGAATTTAGAATATAGAATAGAGAACCCAGGATATAGAACATGAAATGCAGAGCACAGAATTTAGAATATAGAACACAGAATACTGAATATAAGTTTAGGATATAGAATATAGAACACAGAGTATAGTATATAGAATACGGAATACTGAATATACAATTAAGAATATAGAATGTAGAACACAGAATATAGAATATAGAATACGGAATGCAGAATATAGAATACAGAACATAGAATGAAGAACACAGAATATAGAATATGGAAAACCAAATACAAAACCCAGAATTGAAAACATGGAATGCACAACAGAGAATTAAGAATATAGAACACAGAATACTGAATATAGAATTTAGAATAAAGAATGTAGAACAGAGAATTTAAAATATAGAATATAGTATGCTGAAAATGGAATTTAGAATATAGAATGTTGAACACAGAATATAGAAAATAGAATAGAGAATATAGAACCCAGAATTTAGAACATGGAATGCAGAACACAGAATTTAGAATATAGAATACAGTATACTGAATATAGAATTTAGAATACACAATGTAGAACTCAGAATATAGAATATAGAATACGGAAAGCAGAATATAGAATATAGAATATAGAATGATGAACACAAAATTTAGAATATAGAATAGAGAATATAGTACCCAGAATTTAGATCATGGAATGCAGAACACAGTATTTAGAGTATATACTACCGAATGCTGAATATGAAATTAAGAATATAGAATGTAGAATACAGAATATGGAATATAGAATAAGGAATGCAGAATATAGAATATAGAATATAGAATGATGAACACAAAATTTAGAATATAGAATAGAGAATATAGAACCCAGAATTTAGAACATGGAATGCAGAACACAGAATTTAAAATATAGAATACCGAATACTGAATATTCAATTTAGAATATAGAATGAAAGACACAGAGTATAGTATATAGAAAACGGAATACTAAATATACAATTTAGAATATTGAATGTAGAACACACAATATAGAATATAGAATACGGAATGTAGAATATAGAATATAGAATATAGAATTAAGAACACAAAATTAAGAATATAGAATAGAGAATATAGAACCCAGAATTTAGAACATGGAATGCAGAACACAGAATTTAAAATATAGAATACCGAACACTGAATATACAATTTAGAATATAGAATGAAAGACACAGAGTATAGTATATAGAAAACGGAATACTGAATATACAATTTAGAACATAGAATGTAGAACACACAATATAGAATATAGAATACGGAATGCAGAACATAGAATACAGAATATAGAATGTAGAACACAGAATATAGAATATTGAATACAGTATATGGAACACAAAATTTAGAACATGGAATGCAGAACACATTATTTAGAATATAGAATACTGCATACTGAATATAGAATATGAATATACAATGTAGAACACAGAATTTAGAATATAGAATACAGAATAATTAATATATAATTTAGAATATAGAAAGTAGAAAACAGAATATAGAATATAGAATACGGAATGCAGAATATAGAATACAGAATATAGAATGTAGAACACAGAATATGGAATATTGAATACAGTATATAGAACAAAAAATTTAGAACATGGAATGCAGAACCCATTATTTAGAGTATAGAATACTGAATACTGAATATAGAATTTTTTATATACAATGTAGAACACAGAATATAGAATATGGGAAACAAAATACAAAAGTCAGAATTGAGAGCATGGAATGCAGAAAACAGCATTTAGAATATAGTATACAGAATACTGAATATAGAATTTAGAATATACAATGTAGAACACAGGGTATGGAATATAGAATACGGAATGCAGAATATTGAATACAGAATATAGAATATAGAACACAGAATTTAGAATATGGAAAACAGAATATAGAACCCAGAATAAAGAACATGGAATGCAGAACACAGAATTTAAAATATAGAATACAGAATAATGAATATAGAATTTAGAATATAGAACGCAAAACACAGAATATAGAATATAGAATACAGAATAGAGAATATAGAATTTAGAATATAGAATGTAGAACACAGAGTATAGAATAAAGAAAACGGAATATTGAATATACAATTTAGAACATAGAATGTAGAACACAGAATATGAAATGTATAATACGGAAATCAAAATATTGAATACAGAATATAGAATGTAAAACACAGAATTTAGAATAGGGAAAACAGAATATAGGACCCAGAATATAGAACAAGGAATGCAGAACACAGAATTTAGAATATAGAATACAGATTATTGAATATAGAATTTAGAATATAGATTGTAGAACACAGAATTTAGATTATAGAATACAGAATACTGAATATAGTATTTAGAATATAGAATGTAGAACACAGAATATAGAATATAGAATACAGAAAACTGAATACAGAATGTAGAATATGGAATGCAGAACACAGAATTTAGAATATAAATACAGAAAACTGAATATAGAATTTAGAATATAGAATGTACAACACACAATATAGAATATACAATAGAGAATATAGAACCCAGAATTTAGAACTTGGAAAACAGAACACAGAATTTAGAATATAGAATAGAGAATACTGTACATAGAATTTAGAACATTGAATGCAGAACACAGAATTTAGAATATAGAATGCACAAAACTGTATATAGAATTTAGAATAGAGAATGAATAACACAGAAAATAGAATACAGACCACGGATGGAGAAAATAGAAGGTACTATATAGACTGAATAACACAAAATATAGAATATAGAATAGAGGATATAGAACCCAGAATATAGAAATGGATGCAGAACTGAGAATTTATAATATAGAATACAGAAGACTGAATAAAGATTTTAGAATATAGAATGTAGAACACAGAATATAGAATATAGAATAGGGAATGCAGAATATAGTATGTAGAATATAGAATGAAGAACACAAGTATAGAATATAGAAAAGTGAATATAGAACCCAGAATTTAGAAATGGAATGCAGAACATAGAATTTAGAATATAGAATACAGAATACTGAATAAAGGTTTTAGAGAATAGAATATAGAACACAGAATTTAGAATATAAATAGGGAATGCTGAAAATAGTATGCAGAATATAGAATGAAGAACACAATTATAGAATATAGAATAGTGAATATAGAACCCAGAACTATGAACACGGAATGCAGACCTCAGAATTTAGAATATAGAATACAGAATACTTAATATAAAATTTAGAATATGGAATGTAGAAAACAGAATATAGAATATAGAATACGGAATGCCGAATATAGAATACAGAATATAGAATGTAGAACACAGAATATAGAATATAGAATACGGAATGCCGAATATAGAATACAGAATATAGTATTTAGAACACAGAATATAGAATATTGAATACAGTATATGGAACAAAAAATTTAGAACATGGAATGCAGAACGCAATATTTAGAATATAGAATACTGAATACTGAATATAGAATATGAATATACAATGTAGAACACAGAATTTAGAAAATAGAATACAGAGTACTGAATATAGAATTTGGAATATACAATGTAGAACACAGAATATAGAATATAGTATACGGAATGCATAATATAGGATACAGAAAATAGAATGTAGAACACAGAATAGAGAATATGGAAAACAGAATACAAAACCGAGAATTGAGAACATGGACTTCAGAACAAATAATTAACAATATACAATACAGAATACTGAATATAGAATTTTGAATATACAATGTAGAACACAGAATTTAGATATATAATTAAGAATACTGAATATAGAAATTAGAATATAGAATGTAGAACACAGAATATAGAATAGAGAATAGAGAACCCAGAATTTAGTACTTGGAATGCAGAACACAGAATTTTGAACATAGAATACAGAATACTGAATATAAAATTTAGAACATAGAATGTTGAACACAGAATATAGAATACGGTATGCAGAATATACAATAAAGAAGAGTGAATGCAGAACACAGAATATAGAATATGGAAAACAGAATACAGAACTCAGACATTAGAACATGGAATGCAGAACACAGAATTTAAAATATAGTATACAGAATACTGAATATAGAATTAAAAATTAGAATGCAGAACACAGAATTAAGATTATATAATGCAGAATTCTGTATATAGAATTTATATACAGAAATGCAGAACACAGAATTTAGAATAGAGAATGCAGAATACTGTATATAGTATTTAGAATATAGAATGAATAACACAGAATATAGAATATAGACTACGGAATGGAGAAAATAGAAGGTAGAATATAGACTGAATAACACAAAATATAGAATATAGAATAGACAATTTAGATCCCAGAATATAGAAATGGAATGCAGAATATAGAATTTTGAATACAGAATACAGAAAACTGAATAAAGATTTTAGAATATAGAATGTAGAACACAGAATATAGAATATAGAATAGGGAATGCAGAATATAGTATGTAGAATATAGAATGAAGAACACAAGTATAGAATATAGAATAGTGAATATAGAAACCAGAACTTAGAACACGGAATGCAGAACACAGAATTTGAATATAGAATACATAATACTGAATATAGAATTTAGAATATAGAATGCAGAACACAGAATTTATAATATAGAATGCAGAATACAGAATATTGATTTTATAAACATGAATGCAGAACACAGAATTTAGAATATAGAATGAAGAACACTGAATAGAGTATTTAGAATATACAATGAAGAACACAGAATATAGAATTTAGAATATAGAATAGAGAACCCAGGATATAGAACATGAAATGCAGAGCACAGAATTTAGAATATAGAACACAGAATACTGAATATAAGTTTAGGATATAGAATATAGAACACAGAGTATAGTATATAGAACACGGAATACTGAATATACAATTAAGAATATAGAATGTAGAACACAGAATATAGAATATAGAATACGGAATGCAGAATATAGAATACAGAACATAGAATGAAGAACACAGAATATAGAATATGGAAAACCAAATACAAAACCCAGAATTGAAAACATGGAATGCACAACAGAGAATTAAGAATATAGAACACAGAATACTGAATATAGAATTTAGAATAAAGAATGTAGAACAGAGAATTTAAAATATAGAATATAGTATGCTGAAAATGGAATTTAGAATATAGAATGTTGAACACAGAATATAGAAAATAGAATAGAGAATATAGAACCCAGAATTTAGAACATGGAATGCAGAACACAGAATTTAGAATATAGAATACAGTATACTGAATATAGAATTTAGAATACACAATGTAGAACTCAGAATATAGAATATAGAATACGGAAAGCAGAATATAGAATATAGAATATAGAATGATGAACACAAAATTTAGAATATAGAATAGAGAATATAGTACCCAGAATTTAGATCATGGAATGCAGAACACAGTATTTAGAGTATATACTACCGAATGCTGAATATGAAATTAAGAATATAGAATGTAGAATACAGAATATGGAATATAGAATAAGGAATGCAGAATATAGAATATAGAATATAGAATGATGAACACAAAATTTAGAATATAGAATAGAGAATATAGAACCCAGAATTTAGAACATGGAATGCAGAACACAGAATTTAAAATATAGAATACCGAATACTGAATATTCAATTTAGAATATAGAATGAAAGACACAGAGTATAGTATATAGAAAACGGAATACTAAATAAACAATTTAGAATATTGAATGTAGAACACACAATATAGAATATAGAATACGGAATGTAGAATATAGAATATAGAATATAGAATTAAGAACACAAAATTTAGAATATAGAATAGAGAATATAGAACCCAGAATTTAGAACATGGAATGCAGAACACAGAATTTAAAATATAGAATACCGAACACTGAATATACAATTTAGAATATAGAATGAAAGACACAGAGTATAGTATATAGAAAACGGAATACTGAATATACAATTTAGAACATAGAATGTAGAACACACAATATAGAATATAGAATACGGAATGCAGAACATAGAATACAGAATATAGAATGTAGAACACAGAATATAGAATATTGAATACAGTATATGGAACACAAAATTTAGAACATGGAATGCAGAACACATTATTTAGAATATAGAATACTGCATACTGAATATAGAATATGAATATACAATGTAGAACACAGAATTTAGAATATAGAATACAGAATAATTAATATATAATTTAGAATATAGAAAGTAGAAAACAGAATATAATATAGAATACGGAATGCAGAATATAGAATACAGAATATAGAATGTAGAACACAGAATATGGAATATTGAATACAGTATATAGAACAAAAAATTTAGAACATGGAATGCAGAACCCATTATTTAGAGTATAGAATACTGAATACTGAATATAGAATTTTTTATATACAATGTAGAACACAGAATATAGAATATGGGAAACAAAATACAAAAGTCAGAATTGAGAGCATGGAATGCAGAAAACAGCATTTAGAATATAGTATACAGAATACTGAATATAGAATTTAGAATATACAATGTAGAACACAGGGTATGGAATATAGAATACGGAATGCAGAATATTGAATACAGAATATAGAATATAGAACACAGAATTTAGAATATGGAAAACAGAATATAGAACCCAGAATAAAGAACATGGAATGCAGAACACAGAATTTAAAATATAGAATACAGAATACTGAATATAGAATTTAGAATATAGAACGCAAAACACAGAATATAGAATATAGAATACAGAATAGAGAATATAGAATTTAGAATATAGAATGTAGAACACAGAGTATAGAATAAAGAAAACGGAATATTGAATATACAATTTAGAACATAGAATGTAGAACACAGAATATGAAATGTATAATACGGAAATCAAAATATTGAATACAGAATATAGAATGTAAAACACAGAATTTAGAATAGGGAAAACAGAATATAGGACCCAGAATATAGAACAAGGAATGCAGAACACAGAATTTAGAATATAGAATACAGATTATTGAATATAGAATTTAGAATATAGATTGTAGAACACAGAATTTAGATTATAGAATACAGAATACTGAATATAGTATTTAGAATATAGAATGTAGAACACAGAATATAGAATATAGAATACAGAAAACTGAATACAGAATGTAGAATATGGAATGCAGAACACAGAATTTAGAATATAAATACAGAAAACTGAATATAGAATTTAGAATATAGAATGTACAACACACAATATAGAATATACAATAGAGAATATAGAACCCAGAATTTAGAACTTGGAAAACAGAACACAGAATTTAGAATATAGAATAGAGAATACTGTACATAGAATTTAGAACATTGAATGCAGAACACAGAATTTAGAATATAGAATGCACAAAACTGTATATAGAATTTAGAATAGAGAATGAATAACACAGAAAATAGAATACAGACAACGGATGGAGAAAATAGAAGGTACTATATAGACTGAATAACACAAAATATAGAATATAGAATAGAGGATATAGAACCCAGAATATAGAAATGGATGCAGAACTGAGAATTTATAATATAGAATACAGAAGACTGAATAAAGATTTTAGAATATAGAATGTAGAACACACAATATAGAATATAGAATACGGAATGCAGAATATAGTATGTAGAATATAGAATGAAGAACACAAGTATAGAATATAGAATAGTGAATATAGAACCCAGAATTTAGAAATGGAATGCAGAACATAGAATTTAGAATATAGAATACAGAATACTGAATAAAGGTTTTAGAGAATAGAATATAGAACACAGAATTTAGAATATAAATATGGAATGCTGAAAATAGTATGCAGAATATAGAATGAAGAACACAATTATACAATATAGAATAGTGAATATAGAACCCAGAACTATGAACACGGAATGCAGAACTCAGAATTTAGAATATAGAATACAGAATACTTAATATAAAATTTAGAATATGGAATGTAGAAAACAGAATATAGAATATAGAATACGGAATGCCAAATATAGAATACAGAATATAGAATTTAGAACACAGAATATAGAATATAGAATACACTATATGGAACAAAAAATTTAGAACATGGAATGCAGAACGCATTATTTAGAATATAGAATACTGAATACTGAATATAGAATATGAATATACAATGTAGAACACAGAATTTAGAAAATAGAATACAGAGTACTGAATATAGAATTTGGAATATACAATGTAGAACACAGAATATAGAATATAGTATACGGAATGCATAATATAGGATACAGAAAATAGAATGTAGAACACAGAATAGAGAATATGGAAAACAGAATACAAAACCGAGAATTGAGAACATGGACTTCAGAACAAATAATTAACAATATACAATACAGAATACTGAATATAGAATTTTGAATATACAATGTAGAACACAGAATTTAGATATATAATTAAGAATACTGAATATAGAATTTAGAATATAGAATGTAGAACACAGAATATAGAATAGAGAATAGAGAACCCAGAATTTAGTACTTGGAATGCAGAACACAGAATTTTGAACATAGAATACAGAATACTGAATATAAAATTTAGAACATAGAATGTTGAACACAGAATATAGAATACGGTATGCAGAATATACAATAAAGAAGAGTGAATGCAGAACACAGAATATAGAATATGGAAAACAGAATACAGAACTCAGACATTAGAACATGGAATGCAGAACACAGAATTTAAAATATAGTATACAGAATACTGAATATAGAATTAGAAATTAGAATGCAGAACACAGAATTAAGATTATATAATGCAGAATTCTGTATATAGAATTTATAAACAGAAATGCAGAACACAGAATTTAGAATAGAGAATGCAGAATACTGTATATAGTATTTAGAATATAGAATGAATAACACAGAATATAGAATATAGACTACGGAATGGAGAAAATAGAAGGTAGAATATAGACTGAATAACACAAAATATAGAATATAGAATAGACAATTTAGATCCCAGAATATAGAAATGGAATGCAGAATATAGAATTTTGAATACAGAATACAGAAAACTGAATAAAGATTTTAGAACATAGAATGTAGAACACACAATATAGAATATAGAATAGGGAATGCAGAATATAGTATGTAGAATATAGAATGAAGAACACAAGTATAGAATATAGAATAGTGAATATAGAAACCAGAACTTAGAACACGGAATGCAGAACACAGAATTTGAATATAGAATACATAATACTGAATATAGAATTTAGAATATAGAATGCAGAACACAGAATTTATAATATAGAATGCAGAATACAGAATATTGATTTTAAAACATGAATGCAGAACACAGAATTTAGAATATAGAATGAAGAACACTGAATAGAGTATTTAGAATATACAATGAAGAACACAGAATATAGAATTTAGAATATAGAATAGAGAACCCAGGATATAGAACATGAAATGCAGAGCACAGAATTTAGAATATAGAACACAGAATACTGAATATAAGTTTTGGATATAGAATATAGAACACAGAGTATAGTATATAGAATACGGAATACTGAATATACAATTTAGAATATAGAATGTAGAACACAGAATATAGAATATAGAATACGGAATGCAGAATATAGAATACAGAACATAGAATGAAGAACACAGAATATAGAATATGGAAAACCAAATACAAAACCCAGAATTGAAAACATGGAATGCACAACAGAGAATTAAGAATATAGAACACAGAATACTGAATATAGAATTTAGAATAAAGAATGTAGAACAGAGAATTTAAAATATAGAATATAGTATGCTGAAAATGGAATTTAGAATATAGAATGTTGAACACAGAATATAGAAAATAGAATAGAGAATATAGAACCCAGAATTTAGAACATGGAATGCAGAACACAGAATTTAGAATATAGAATACAGTATACTGAATATAGAATTTAGAATATACAATGTAGAACTCAGAATATAGAATATAGAATACGGAATGTAGAATATAGAATATAGAATATAGAATGATGAACACAAAATTTAGAATATAGAATAGAGAATATAGAACCCAGAATTTAGATCATGGAATGCAGAACACAGTATTTAGAGTATATACTACCGAATGCTGAATATGAAATTAAGAATATAGAATGTAGAATACAGAATATGGAATATAGAATACGGAATGCAGAATATAGAATATAGAATATAGAATGATGAACACAAAATTTAGAATATAGAATAGAGAATATAGAACCCAGAATTTAGAACATGGAATGCAGAACACAGAATTTAAAATATAGAATACCGAATACTGAATATTCAATTTAGAATATAGAATGAAAGACACAGAGTATAGTATATAGAAAACGGAATACTGAATATACAATTTAGAATATAGAATGTAGAACACACAATATAGAATATAGAATACGGAATGCAGAATATAGCATATAGAATATAGAATGAAGAACACAAAATTTAGAATATAGAATAGAGAATATAGAACCCAGAATTTAGAACATGGAATGCAGAACACAGAATTTAAAATATAGAATACCGAATACTTAATATACAATTTAGAATATAGAATGAAAGACACAGAATATAGTATATAGAAAACGGAATACTGAATATACAATTTAGAACATAGAATGTAGAACACACAATATAGAATATAGAATACGGAATGCAGAATATAGAATACAGAATATAGAATTTTGAACACTGAATATAGAAATAGGAATACAGAATACAGAACCCAGAATTTAGAACATGGAATGCAGAGCACAGAAATTAAAATATAGAATACCGAATACAGAATATAAAATTTAGAATATACAATATAGAACACAGAATATGGAATGTAGAATACGGAATGCAGAATATTGAACACAGGATATAGAATATAGAACACAGAATTTAGAATATGGAAAACAGGATATAGAACACAGATTATAGAACATGGAATGCAGAACACAGAATTAAAAATATAGAATACAGAAAACTGAATATCGAAATTAGAATATAGAACGCAGAACACAGAAAATAGAATATAGAATACGGAATGCAGAATATAGGATACAGAATATAGAATGTAGAACACAGAATATAGAATATTGAATAGAGTATATGGAACACAAAATTTAGAACATAGAATTCAGAACACAGAGTTTAGAATATAGTATACAGAATACTGACTATAGAATTTAGAATATAGAATGCAGAACAGAGAATTTAGAATATAGAATGCAGAATACTGAATAAAGAATTTATAAACAGGAATGCAAAACAGAATTTAGAATATAGAATACAGAATACAGAATATAGAATTTATAATATAGAACGCAGAACACAGAATATAGAATATAGAATACAGATTGCAGAATATAGAATTCAGAATATAGAATGTAGAACACAGAGTATAGAATAAAGAAAACGGAATACTGAATATACAATTTAGAACATAGAATGTAGAACACAGAATATGAAATGTATAATACGGAATGCAGAATATTGAATAGAGAATATAGAATGTAGAACACAGAATTTAGAATATGGAAAACAGAATATAGAACCCAGAATTTTGAACATGAAATGCAGAACACAGAATTTAGAATATAGAATACAGATTATTGAATATAGAAATTAGAATATAGATTGTAGAACACAGGATTTAGATTATAGAGTACAGAATACTGAATATAGTATTTAGAATATAGAATGTCGAACACACAAAATTGAATATAGAATACAGAATATAGAAATCAAAATTTAGAACATGGAATGCAGAACACAGAATTTAGAAAATAGAATACGGAATACTGAATATAGAATATGAATATACAATGTAGAACACCAATTTAGAATATAGAATACAGAATACTGAATATAGAATTTAGAATATACAATGTAGAACACAGAATATAGAATATAGAATACAGAAAACTGAATACAGAATTTAGATTATGGAATGCAGAACACAGAATTTAGAATATAAATACAGAAAACTGAATATAGAATTTAGAATATAGAATGTACAAAACACAATATAAAATATACAATAGAGAATATAGAACTCAGAATTTACAACATGGATTACAGAACACCGAATTTAAAATATAGATTACAGAATACTGAATATAGAATATGAATATAAAATATAGAACCCAGAATTTAGAATATAGAATACATAATACTGAATATAGGATTTAGAATATACAACGTAGAACCGAGAATATAGAATATAGAGTACGGAATGCAGAATACAGTATACAGAATATAGAAATTAGAACACAGAATTTAGAATATGGAAAACAGGATATAGAACCCAGAATATAGAACATGGAATGCAGAAAACAGTATTTAAAATATAGTATACCGAATACTGAATATAGAATTTAGAACATAGAATGCAGAACACAGAATTAAGATTATTGAATGCAGAATACTGTATACAGAATTTATAAACAAGAATGCAGGACACAGAATTTAGAAAAGAGAATAAAGAATACTGAATATAGAATTTAGAATATATAATATATAACACAGAATATAGAATATAGACTACGGAAAGGAGAATATAGGAGGTAGAATGATGAATGAAGAACACAACATATAGAATATAGAATAGAGAATATAGAACCCAGAATTTAGAAATGGAATGCAGAACATAGAATTTAGAATATAGAATACAGAATACTGAATAAAGGTTTAAGAGAATAGAATATAGAACACAGAATTTAGAATATAAATAGGGAATGCTGAAAATAGTATGCAGAATATAGAATGAAGAACACAATTATAGAATATAGAATAGTGAATATTGAACCCAGAACTAAGAACACGGAATGCAGAACTCAGAATTTAGAATATAGAATACAGAATACTTAATATAAAATTTAGAATATGGAACGTAGAAAACAGAATATAAAATATAGAATACGGAATGCCGAATATAGAATACAGAATATAGAATGTAGAACACAGAATATAGAATATAGAATACGGAATGCCGAATATAGAATACAGAATATAGTATTTAGAACACAGAATATAGAATATTGAATACAGTATATGGAACACAAAATTTAGAACATGGAATGCAGAACACATTATTTAGAATATAGAATACTGAATACTGAATATAGAATATGAATATACAATGTAGAACACAGAATTTAGAAAATAGAATACAGAATACTGAATATAGAATTTGGAATATACAATGTAGAACACAGAATATAGAATATAGTATACGGAATGCATAATATAGGATACAGAAAATAAAATGTAGAACACAGAATAGAGAATATGGAAAACAGAATACAAAACCGAGAATTGAGAACATGGACTTCAGAACAAATAATTAACAATATACAATACAGAATACTGAATATAGAATTTTGAATATACAATGTAGAACACAGAATTTAGATATATAATTAAGAATACTGAATATAGAATTTAGAATATAGAATGTAGAACACAGAATATAGAATAGAGAATAGAGAACCCAGAATTTAGAACTTGGAATGCAGAACACAGAATTTTGAATATAGAATACAGAATACTGAATATAAAATTTAGAACATAGAATGTTGAACACAGAATATAGAATACGGTATGCAGAATATACAATACAGAATAGTGAATGCAGAACACAGTATATAGAATATGGAAAACAGAATACAGAACTCAGACTTTAGAACATGGAATGCAGAACACAGAATTTAAAATATAGTATACAGAATACTGAATATAGAATTAGAACTTAGAATGCAGAACACAGAATTAAGATTATATAATGCAAAATTCTGTATATAGAATTTATAAACAGGAATGCAGAACACAGAATTTAGAATAGAGAATGCAGAATACTGTATATAGAATTTAGAATATAGAATGAATAACACAGAATATAGAATATAGACTACGGAATGGAGAAAATAGAAGGTAGAATATAGACTGAATAACACAAAATATAGAATATAGAATAGAGAATATAGATCCCAGAATATAGAAATGGAATGCAGAATATAGAATTTTGAATACAGAATACAGAAAACTGAATAAAGATTTTAGAATATAGAATGTAGAACACAGAATATAGAATATAGAATAGGGAATGCAGAATATAGTATGTAGAATATAGAATGAAGAACACAAGTATAGAATATAGAATAGTGAATATAGAAACAAGAATTTAGAACACGGAATGCAGAACACAGAATTTATAATATAGAATGCAGAATACTGAATATTGATTATATAAACATGAATGCAGAGCACAGAATTTAGAATATAGAATGAAGAACACTGAATAGAGTATTTAGAATATACAATGAAGAACACAGAATATAGAATTTAGAATATAGAATAGAGAACCCAGGATATAGAACATGAAATGCAGAGCACAGAATTTAGAATATAGAACACAGAATACTGAATATAACTTTAGGATATAGAATATAGAACACAGAGTATAGAATATAGAATACGGAATACTGAATATACAATTAAGAATATAGAATGTAGAACACAGAATATAGAATATAGAATACGGAATGCAGAATATAGAATACAGAACATAGAATGAAGAACACAGAATATAGAATATGGAAAACCAAATACAAAACCCAGAATTGAAAACATGGAATGCACAACAGAGAATTAAGAATATAGAACACAGAATACTGAATATAGAATTTAGAATAAAGAATGTAGAACAGAGAATTTAAAATATAGAATATAGTATGCTGAAAATGGAATTTAGAATATAGAATGTTGAACACAGAATATAGAAAATAGAATAGAGAATATAGAACCCAGAATTTAGAACATGGAATGCAGAACACAGAATTTAGAATATAGAATACAGTATACTGAATATAGAATTTAGAATATACAATGTAGAACTCAGAATATAGAATATAGAATACGGAATGCAGAATATAGAATATAGAATATAGAATGATGAACACAAAATTTAGAATATAGAATAGAGAATATAGAACCCAGAATTTAGATCATGGAATTCAGAACACAGTATTTAGAGTATATACTACCGAATGCTGAATATGAAATTAAGAATATAGAATGTAGAATACAGAATATGGAATATAGAATACGGAATGCAGAATATAGAATATAGAATATAGAATGATGAACACAAAATTTAGAATATAGAATAGAGAATATAGAACTCAGAATTTAGAACATGGAATGCAGAACACAGAATTTAAAATATAGAATACCGAATACTGAATATACAATTTAGAATATAAAATGAAAGACACAGAATATAGTATATAGAAAACGGAATACTGAATATACAATTTAGAACATAGAATGTAGAACACACAATATAGAATATAGAATACGGAATGCAGAATATAGAATACAGAACATAGAATGTTGAACACTGAATATAGAAATAGGAATACAGAATACAGAACCCAGAATTTAGAACATGGAATGCAGAGCACAGAAATTAAAATATAGAATACCGAATACAGAATATAAAATTTAGAATATACAATATAGAACACAGAATATGGAATGTAGAATACGGAATGCAGAATATTGAACACAGAATATAGAATATAGAACACAGAATTTAGAATATGGAAAACAGGATATAGAACACAGATTATAGAACATGGAATGCAAAACACAGAATTAAAAATATAGAATACAGAAAACTGAATATCGAATTTAGAATATAGAACGCAGAACACAGAAAATAGAATATAGAATACGGAATGCAGAATATAGGATACAGAATATAGAATGTAGAACACAGAATATAGAATATAGAATACGGAATGCCGAATATAGAATACAGAATATAGTATTTAGAACACAGAATATAGAATATTGAATACAGTATATGGAACACAAAATTTAGAACATGGAATGCAGAACACATTATTTAGAATATAGAATACTGAATACTGAATATAGAATATGAATATACAATGTAGAACACAGAATTTAGAAAATAGAATACAGAATACTGAATATAGAATTTGGAATATACAATGTAGAACACAGAATATAGAATATAGTATACGGAATGCATAATATAGGATACAGAAAATAAAATGTAGAACACAGAATAGAGAATATGGAAAACAGAATACAAAACCGAGAATTGAGAACATGGACTTCAGAACAAATAATTAACAATATACAATACAGAATACTGAATATAGAATTTTGAATATACAATGTAGAACACAGAATTTAGATATATAATTAAGAATACTGAATATAGAATTTAGAATATAGAATGTAGAACACAGAATATAGAATAGAGAATAGAGAACCCAGAATTTAGAACTTGGAATGCAGAACACAGAATTTTGAATATAGAATACAGAATACTGAATATAAAATTTAGAACATAGAATGTTGAACACAGAATATAGAATACGGTATGCAGAATATACAATACAGAATAGTGAATGCAGAACACAGTATATAGAATATGGAAAACAGAATACAGAACTCAGACTTTAGAACATGGAATGCAGAACACAGAATTTAAAATATAGTATACAGAATACTGAATATAGAATTAGAAATTAGAATGCAGAACACAGAATTAAGATTATATAATGCAAAATTCTGTATATAGAATTTATAAACAGGAATGCAGAACACAGAATTTAGAATAGAGAATGCAGAATACTGTATATAGAATTTAGAATATAGAATGAATAACACAGAATATAGAATATAGACTACGGAATGGAGAAAATAGAAGGTAGAATATAGACTGAATAACACAAAATATAGAATATAGAATAGAGAATATAGATCCCAGAATATAGAAATGGAATGCAGAATATAGAATTTTGAATACAGAATACAGAAAACTGAATAAAGATTTTAGAATATAGAATGTAGAACACAGAATATAGAATATAGAATAGGGAATGCAGAATATAGTATGTAGAATATAGAATGAAGAACACAAGTATAGAATATAGAATAGTGAATATAGAAACAAGAATTTAGAACACGGAATGCAGAACACAGAATTTATAATATAGAATGCAGAATACTGAATATTGATTATATAAACATGAATGCAGAGCACAGAATTTAGAATGAAGAACACTGAATAGAGTATTTAGAATATACAATGAAGAACACAGAATATAGAATTTAGAATATAGAATAGAGAACCCAGGATATAGAACATGAAATGCAGAGCACAGAATTTAGAATATAGAACACAGAATACTGAATATAACTTTAGGATATAGAATATAGAACACAGAGTATAGAATATAGAATACGGAATACTGAATATACAATTAAGAATATAGAATGTAGAACACAGAATATAGAATATAGAATACGGAATGCAGAATATAGAATACAGAACATAGAATGAAGAACACAGAATATAGAATATGGAAAACCAAATACAAAACCCAGAATTGAAAACATGGAATGCACAACAGAGAATTAAGAATATAGAACACAGAATACTGAATATAGAATTTAGAATAAAGAATGTAGAACAGAGAATTTAAAATATAGAATATAGTATGCTGAAAATGGAATTTAGAATATAGAATGTTGAACACAGAATATAGAAAATAGAATAGAGAATATAGAACCCAGAATTTAGAACATGGAATGCAGAACACAGAATTTAGAATATAGAATACAGTATACTGAATATAGAATTTAGAATATACAATGTAGAACTCAGAATATAGAATATAGAATACGGAATGCAGAATATAGAATATAGAATATAGAATGATGAACACAAAATTTAGAATATAGAATAGAGAATATAGAACCCAGAATTTAGATCATGGAATTCAGAACACAGTATTTAGAGTATATACTACCGAATGCTGAATATGAAATTAAGAATATAGAATGTAGAATACAGAATATGGAATATAGAATACGGAATGCAGAATATAGAATATAGAATATAGAATGATGAACACAAAATTTAGAATATAGAATAGAGAATATAGAACTCAGAATTTAGAACATGGAATGCAGAACACAGAATTTAAAATATAGAATACCGAATACTGAATATACAATTTAGAATATAGAATGAAAGACACAGAATATAGTATATAGAAAACGGAATACCGAATATACAATTTAGAACATAGAATGTAGAACACACAATATAGAATATAGAATACGGAATGCAGAATATAGAATACAGAACATAGAATGTTGAACACTGAATATAGAAATAGGAATACAGAATACAGAACCCAGAATTTAGAACATGGAATGCAGAGCACAGAAATTAAAATATAGAATACCGAATACAGAATATAAAATTTAGAATATACAATATAGAACACAGAATATGGAATGTAGAATACGGAATGCAGAATATTGAACACAGAATATAGAATATAGAACACAGAATTTAGAATATGGAAAACAGGATATAGAACACAGATTATAGAACATGGAATGCAAAACACAGAATTAAAAATATAGAATACAGAAAACTGAATATCGAATTTAGAATATAGAACGCAGAACACAGAAAATAGAATATAGAATACGGAATGCAGAATATAGGATACAGAATATAGAATGTAGAACACAGAATATAGAATATAGAATACGGAATGCCGAATATAGAATACAGAATATAGTATTTAGAACACAGAATATAGAATATTGAATACAGTATATGGAACACAAAATTTAGAACATGGAATGCAGAACACATTATTTAGAATATAGAATACTGAATACTGAATATAGAATATGAATATACAATGTAGAACACAGAATTTAGAAAATAGAATACAGAATACTGAATATAGAATTTGGAATATACAATGTAGAACACAGAATATAGAATATAGTATACGGAATGCATAATATAGGATACAGAAAATAAAATGTAGAACACAGAATAGAGAATATGGAAAACAGAATACAAAACCGAGAATTGAGAACATGGACTTCAGAACAAATAATTAACAATATACAATACAGAATACTGAATATAGAATTTTGAATATACAATGTAGAACACAGAATTTAGATATATAATTAAGAATACTGAATATAGAATTTAGAATATAGAATGTAGAACACAGAATATAGAATAGAGAATAGAGAACCCAGAATTTAGAACTTGGAATGCAGAACACAGAATTTTGAATATAGAATACAGAATACTGAATATAAAATTTAGAACATAGAATGTTGAACACAGAATATAGAATACGGTATGCAGAATATACAATACAGAATAGTGAATGCAGAACACAGTATATAGAATATGGAAAACAGAATACAGAACTCAGACTTTAGAACATGGAATGCAGAACACAGAATTTAAAATATAGTATACAGAATACTGAATATAGAATTAGAACTTAGAATGCAGAACACAGAATTAAGATTATATAATGCAAAATTCTGTATATAGAATTTATAAACAGGAATGCAGAACACAGAATTTAGAATAGAGAATGCAGAATACTGTATATAGAATTTAGAATATAGAATGAATAACACAGAATATAGAATATAGACTACGGAATGGAGAAAATAGAAGGTAGAATATAGACTGAATAACACAAAATATAGAATATAGAATAGAGAATATAGATCCCAGAATATAGAAATGGAATGCAGAATATAGAATTTTGAATACAGAATACAGAAAACTGAATAAAGATTTTAGAATATAGAATGTAGAACACAGAATATAGAATAGAGAATAGGGAATGCAGAATATAGTATGTAGAATATAGAATGAAGAACACAAGTATAGAATATAGAATAGTGAATATAGAAACCAGAATTTAGAACACGGAATGCAGAACACAGAATTTATAATATAGAATGCAGAATACTGAATATTGATTATATAAACATGAATGCAGAGCACAGAATTTAGAATATAGAATGAAGAACACTGAATAGAGTATTTAGAATATACAATGAAGAACACAGAATATAGAATTTAGAATATAGAATAGAGAACCCAGGATATAGAACATGAAATGCAGAGCACAGAATTTAGAATATAGAACACAGAATACTGAATATAACTTTAGGATATAGAATATAGAACACAGAGTATAGAATATAGAATACGGAATACTGAATATACAATTAAGAATATAGAATGTAGAACACAGAATATAGAATATAGAATACGGAATGCAGAATATAGAATACAGAACATACAATGAAGAACACAGAATATAGAATATGGAAAACCAAATACAAAACCCAGAATTGAAAACATGGAATGCACAACAGAGAATTAAGAATATAGAACACAGAATACTGAATATAGAATTTACAATAAAGAATGTAGAACAGAGAATTTAAAATATAGAATATAGTATGCTGAATATGGAATTTAGAATATAGAATGTAGAACACAGAATATAGAAAATAGAATAGAGAATATAGAAACCAGAATTTAGAACATGGAATGCAGAACACAGAATTTAGAATATAGAATACAGTATACTGAATATAGAATTTAGAATACACAATGTAGAACTCAGAATATAGAATATAGAATACGGAAAGCAGAATATAGTATATAGAATATAGAATGATGAACACAAAATTTAGAATATAGAATAGAGTATATAGTACCCAGAATTTAGATCATGGAATGCAGAACACAGTATTTAGAGTATATACTACCGAATGCTGAATATGAAATTAAGAATATAGAATGTAGAATACAGAATATGGAATATAGAATAAGGAATGCAGAATATAGAATATAGAATATAGAATGATGAACACAAAATTTAGAATATAGAATAGAGAATATAGAACCCAGAATTTAGAACATGGAATGCAGAACACAGAATTTAAAATATAGAATACCGAATACTGAATATTCAATTTAGAATATAGAATGAAAGACACAGAGTATAGTATATAGAAAACGGAATACTAAATATACAATTTAGAATATTGAATGTAGAACACACAATATAGAATATAGAATACGGAATGTAGAATATAGAATATAGAATATAGAATTAAGAACACAAAATTTAGAATATAGAATAGAGAATATAGAACCCAGAATTTAGAACATGGAATGCAGAACACAGAATTTAAAATATAGAATACCGAACACTGAATATACAATTTAGAATATAGAATGAAAGACACAGAGTATAGTATATAGAAAACGGAATACTGAATATACAATTTAGAACATAGAATGTAGAACACACAATATAGAATATAGAATACGGAATGCAGAACATAGAATACAGAATATAGAATGTAGAACACAGAATATAGAATATTGAATACAGTATATGGAACACAAAATTTAGAACATGGAATGCAGAACACATTATTTAGAATATAGAATACTGCATACTGAATATAGAATATGAATATACAATGTAGAACACAGAATTTAGAATATAGAATACAGAATAATTAATATATAATTTAGAATATAGAAAGTAGAAAACAGAATATAGAATATAGAATACGGAATGCAGAATATAGAATACAGAATATAGAATGTAGAACACAGAATATGGAATATTGAATACAGTATATAGAACAAAAAATTTAGAACATGGAATGCAGAACCCATTATTTAGAGTATAGAATACTGAATACTGAATATAGAATTTTTTATATACAATGTAGAACACAGAATATAGAATATGGGAAACAAAATACAAAAGTCAGAATTGAGAGCATGGAATGCAGAAAACAGCATTTAGAATATAGTATACAGAATACTGAATATAGAATTTAGAATATACAATGTAGAACACAGGGTATGGAATGTAGAATACGGAATGCAGAATATTGAATACAGAATATAGAATATAGAACACAGAATTTAGAATATGGAAAACAGGATATAGAACCCAGAATAAAGAACATAGAATGCAGACCACAGAATTTAAAATATAGAATACAGAATACTGAATATAGAATTTAGAATATAGAACGCAGAACACAGAATATAGAATATAGAATACAGAATACAGAATATAGAATTTAGAATATAGAATGTAGAACACAGAGTATAGAATAAAGAAAACGGAATACTGAATATACAATTTAGAACATAGAATGTAGAACACAGAATATGAAATGTATAATACGGAAATCAAAATATTGAATACAGAATATAGAATGTAGAACACAGAATTTATAATAGGGAAAACAGAATATAGGACCCAGAATATAGAACAAGGAATGCAGAACACAGAATTTAGAATATAGAATACAGATTATTGAATATAGAATTAAGAATATAGATTGTAGAACACTGAATTTAGATTATAGAATACAGAATACTGAATATAGTATTTAGAATATAGAATGTAGAACACAGAATATAGAATATATAATACAGAAAACTGAATACAGAAATTTGAATATGGATTGCAGAACACAGAATTTAGAATATAAATGCAGAAAACTGAATATAGAATTTAGAATATAGAATGTACAACACACAATATAGAATATACAATAGAGAATATAGAACCCAGAATTTAGAACTTGGAAAACAGAACACAGAATTTAGAATATAGAATAGAGAATACTGTACATAGAATTTAGAACATTGAATGCAGAACACAGAATTTAGAATATAGAATGCACAATACTGTATATAGAATTTAGAATACAGAATGAATAACACAGAATATAGAATACAGACAACGGATGGAGAAAATAGAAGGTACTATATAGACTGAATAACACAAAATATAGAATATAGAATAGAGGATATAGAACCCAGAATATAGAAATGGATGCAGAACTGAGAATTTATAATATAGAATACAGAAGACTGAATAAAGATTTTAGAATATAGAATGTAGAACACAGAATATAGAATATAGAATAGGGAATGCAGAATATAGTATGTAGAATATAGAATGAAGAACACAAGTATAGAATATAGAATAGTGAATATAGAACCCAGAATTTAGAAATGGAATGCAGAACATAGAATTTAGAATATAGAATACAGAATACTGAATAAAGGTTTTAGAGAATAGAATATAGAACACAGAATTTAGAATATAAATATGGAATGCTGAAAATAGTATGCAGAATATAGAATGAAGAACACAATTATACAATATAGAATAGTGAATATAGAACCCAGAACTATGAACACGGAATGCAGAACTCAGAATTTAGAATATAGAATACAGAATACTTAATATAAAATTTAGAATATGGAATGTAGAAAACAGAATATAGAATATAGAATACGGAATGCCAAATATAGAATACAGAATATAGAATGTAGAACACAGAATATAGAATATAGAATACGGAATGCCGAATATAGAATACAGAATATAGTATTTAGAACACAGAATATAGAATATTGAATACAGTATATGGAACAAAAAATTTAGAACATGGAATGCAGAACGCATTATTTAGAATATAGAATACTGAATACTGAATATAGAATATGAATATACAATGTAGAACACAGAATTTAGAAAATAGAATACAGAGTACTGAATATAGAATTTGGAATATACAATGTAGAACACAGAATATAGAATATAGTATACGGAATGCATAATATAGGATACAGAAAATAGAATGTAGAACACAGAATAGAGAATATGGAAAACAGAATACAAAACCGAGAATTGAGAACATGGACTTCAGAACAAATAATTAACAATATACAATACAGAATACTGAATATAGAATTTTGAATATACAATGTAGAACACAGAATTTAGATATATAATTAAGAATACTGAATATAGAATTTAGAATATAGAATGTAGAACACAGAATATAGAATAGAGAATAGAGAACCCAGAATTTAGTACTTGGAATGCAGAACACAGAATTTTGAACATAGAATACAGAATACTGAATATAAAATTTAGAACATAGAATGTTGAACACAGAATATAGAACACGGTATGCAGAATATACAATAAAGAAGAGTGAATGCAGAACACAGAATATAGAATATGGAAAACAGAATACAGAACTCAGACATTAAAACATGGAATGCAGAACACAGAATTTAAAATATAGTATACAGAATACTGAATATAGAATTAGAAATTAGAATGCAGAACACAGAATTAAGATTATATAATGCAGAATTCTGTATATAGAATTTATAAACAGAAATGCAGAACACAGAATTTAGAATAGAGAATGCAGAATACTGTATATAGTATTTAGAATATAGAATGAATAACACAGAATATAGAATATAGACTACGGAATGGAAAAAATGGAAGGTAGAATATAGACTGAATAACACAAAATATAGAATATAGAATAGACAATTTAGATCCCAGAATATAGAAATGGAATGCAGAATATAGAATTTTGAATACAGAATACATAATACTGAATATAGAATTTAGAATATAGAATGCAGAACACAGAATTTATAATATAGAATGCAGAATACAGAATATTGATTTTATAAACATGAATGCAGAACACAGAATTTAGAATATAGAATGAAGAACACTGAATAGAGTATTTAGAATATACAATGAAGAACACAGAATATAGAATTTAGAATATAGAATAGAGAACCCAGGATATAGAACATGAAATGCAGAGCACAGAATTTAGAATATAGAACACAGAATACTGAATATAAGTTTAGGATATAGAATATAGAACACAGAGTATAGAATATAGAATAAGGAATACTGAATATACAATTAAGAATATAGAATGTAGAACACAGAATATAGAATATAGAATACGGAATGCAGAATATAGAATACAGAACATAGAATGAAGAACACAGAATATAGAATATGGAAAACCAAATACAAAACCCAGAATTGAAAACATGGAATGCACAACAGAGAATTAAGAATATAGAACACAGAATACTGAATATAGAATTTAGAATAAAGAATGTAGAACAGAGAATTTAAAATATAGAATATAGTATGCTGAAAATGGAATTTAGAATATAGAATTTTGAACACAGAATATAGAAAATAGAATAGAGAATATAGAACCCAGAATTTAGAACATGGAATGCAGAACACAGAATTTAGAATATAGAATACAGTATACTGAATATAGAATTTAGAATATACAATGTAGAACTCAGAATATAGAATATAGAATACGGAATGCAGAATATAGAATATAGAATATAGAATGATGAACACAAAATTTAGAATATAGAATAGAGAATATAGAACCCAGAATTTAGATCATGGAATGCAGAACACAGTATTTAGAGTATATACTACCGAATGCTGAATATGAAATTAAGAATATAGAATGTAGAATACAGAATATGGAATATAGAATAAGGAATGCAGAATATAGAATACAGAATATAGAATGTAGAACACAGAATATAGAATATGGAAAACATAATACAAAACCCAGAATTGATGACATGTAATGCAGAACACAGAATTTGGAATATAAAATACAGAATACTTAAAATAGAATTTAGAATATTGAATGTAGAACACAGAATTTAGAATATACAATACAGATTACTGAATATAGAATTTAGAATATAGAATGTAGAACACAGAATTTGGAATATAGAATACAGAATACTGAATATAGAATTTAGAATATAGATTGTATAACACAAAATATAGAATATAGAGTACAGAATATAGAACCCAAAATTTAGAACCTGGAATGCAGTACACAGAATTTAGAATATTGAATACCGAATACTGAATATAGAATATGAATATCCAATTTAGAACACAGAATTTAGAGTATAGAATACAGAATACTGAATATAGAATTAAGACTATACAATGTAGAACACAAAATATAGAATATAGAATACGGAATTCAGAATATTGAATACAGAATGTGGAATGTAGAACACAGAATATAGAATACGGCATGCAGAATATACAATACAGATTATAGAATGCAGAACACAGAATATAGAATATAGAATACGGAATGCAGAATATAGGATACAGAAAATAGAATATAGAACAAAGAATATAGAATATGGAAAACAGAATACAAAACAGAGAATTGAGAATATGGACTGCAGAACACATAATTAAGAATATTCAATACAGAATACTGAATATAGAATTTTGAATATACAATGTAGAACAGAGAATTTAGATATATAATAAAGAATACTGAATATAGAGTTTAGAATATAGAATGTAGAACACAGAATATAGAATAGAGAATTGAGAACCCAGAATTTAGAACATGGAATGCAGAACACAGAATTTAGAATATAGAATACAGAATACTGAATATAAAATTTAGATCATAGAATGTAGAACACAGAATATAGAATACGGCATGCAGAATATACAATACAGAATAGTGAATGCACAAAATAGAATATAGAATATGGAACACAGAATACAGAACTCAGAATTTAGAACATGGAATGCAGAACACAGAATTTAAAATATAGTATACAGAATACTGAATAAAGAATTAGAACTTACAATGCAGAACACAGAATTAAGATTATATAATGCAGAATTCTGTATATAGAATTTATAAACAGGAATGCAGAAAAAAGAACTTAGAAAATAGAATACAAAATAAAGAATATAGAATTTAGAATATATAATAAATAACACAGAATATAGAATATAGACTACGGAATGGAGAATATAGGAGGTAGAATAAGGAATGACGAACACAAAATATAGAATAGAGAATAGAGAACCCAGAATTTAGAAATGGAATGCAGAACATAGAATTTAGAATACAGAATACTGAATACTGAATAAAGATTTTAGAATATAGAATGTAGAACATATAATATAGAATATAGAATAATAAATGCAGAATATAGTATGTAGAATACAGAATGAAGAACACAAATATAGAATAGAGAATATTGAATATAGAACCCAGAACTTAGAACACGGAATGCAGAACAAAGAATTTAAAATATAGAATACAGAATACTTAAAATAAAATTTAGAATATAGAGTGTAGAACACAGAATATAGAATATAGAATACGGAATCCGGAATATAGAATGTAAAATATAGAATATAGAATGATGAACACAAAATATAGAATATAGAATAGGAGAATATAGAACCCAGAATTTAGAACATGCAATTTGAACACAGAATTTAGAATATAAAAACAGAATACTGAATATCGAATTTAGAATATAGAATGTAGAACACAGAATATGGTATGTAGAATACGGAAAGCAGAATATAGAATACAGAATATAGAATGTAGAATAGAGAATACAGAATATGGAATACAGAATACATAACCCAGAATTTAGAACATGGAATTCAGAACACAGAATTTAGAATATAGTATAAAGAATACTGAATATAGAATTTAGAACATAGAATGCAGTACACAGAATTAAGAATATAGAATGCAGAATACTGTATATAGAATTTATAAACAGGAATGCAGAACACAGAATATAGAAAATAGAATAAAGAATACTGAATATAGAATTGAGAATATATATTGAATAACACAGAATATAGATAATAGAATACTGAATGGAGAATATAGAAGGTAGAATAAAGAATGAAGAACACAAAATATAGATTATAAAATGGAGAATATAGAACCCAGAATTTAGAAATGGAATGCAGAACATAAAATATACAATATAGAATACAGAATACTGAATAAATATTTTAGATTATAGAATGTAGAACACAGAATATAGAATATAAAATAGGAAATGCAGAATAGAGTATGTAGAAAACAGAATGAAAAACAAAAATATAGAATATAGAATAGTGAATATAAACCCAGAACACAGAACACGGAATGCAGAACACAGAATTTAGAATACAGAATACAGAATACTTAATATAAAATTTAGAATGTAGAATGTAGAACACAGAATATAGAATATAGAATACTTAATACAGAATATAGTATACAGAATATAGAATATTGAATATAGAATATAGAATACAGATTATAGAACCCAAAGTTTAGAACATGGAATGCAGTACACAGAATTTAAAATATAGAATACCGAATACTGGACATAGAATATGAATATACACTATAGAACACAGAATTTAGAATATAGGATACCGAATACTGAATATAGAACATAAATATACAATTAGGAACACTGAATAGAGAATAGAGAATATAGAACACAAAATTTAGAACATGGAATGCAGAACACAGAATTAAGAATATGGAATGCACAATACTGTATATAGAATTTAGAATATTGAATGATTAAAACAAAATTTAAAATATAGAATACGGAATGGAGAATATAGAAGGTAGAATATAGAATGAAGAACACAATATATAGAATATAGTATAGAGAATATAGAACCCAGAATTTAGAAATCGAATGCAGAACAGAGAATATAGAATATAGAATAGGGAATGCAGAACATAGTACGTAGAATACAGAATGAAGAACACAAATATAGAATATAGAATAGTGAATATAGAAACCAGAAATTAGAACACGGAATTCAGAACACAGAATTTACATTATAGAACACAGAATAATTAATATAAAATTTAGAATACACAATGTAGAACACAGAATATAGAATATAGAATAGAGAATATAGAATCCAGAATTTAGAACATGGAATGCCAAACACAGAATTTAGAATATTGAATACATATTACTGAATATAGAATTTAGAATATAGAATGTAGAACACAGAATTTAGAATATAGAATAGAGAATACTGAAAATAGAATTTAGAATATAGAATTTTGAGCTCAGAATATAGAATACAGAATAGAGTTTATTGAACCCAGAATTTAGGAGAAGGAATGCAGAACACAGAATTTAGAGTATATAATACAGAATACTGAATATAGAATTTAGAACATGGAATGCCGAACACAGAATTCAGAATATAGAATACAGAATACTGAATATAGAATTTAGAACATAGAATGCGGAACACAGAATTTCGAATACAGAATACAGAATACTGAATATAGAATTTAGAACATAGAATGCGAAACACAGTATTTAGAATATAGAATACAGAATACTGAATACAGAAATTAGAACATGGAATGCAGAACCCAGAATTTAGAATATAAAATACAGAATACTGAATATAGATTTTAGAACATGGAATGCATAACACAGAGTATAGAAATTACATTACGGAATACTGAATATACAATTTAGAATATAGAAAGTAGAACACAGAATATAGAATATAGAATAAGGAATGCAGAATATAGAATATAGAATACAGAATATAGAATGATGAACACAAAATATAGAATAGAGAATAGAGAATAGAGGACCCAGAATTTATAACATGGAATGTAGAACACAGAATTTAGAATATAGAATACAGAATACTGAATATCGAATTTAAAATATAGAATGTAGAACACAGAATATACAATATGGCATGCAGAATATACAATACAGTATATAGAATGTAGAACACAGAATATAGAATATGGGAAACAGAATGCAGAACCCAGAATTTAGGACATGGAATGCAGAACAAAGGATTAAGAAAATAGAATGCAGAATACTGAATATAGAATTTAGAATGAAGAATGTATAACACAGAATATAGTATATAGACTAATGAATGGAGAATATAGAGGGTAGAATATAGAATGAAGAACACAAAATATAGTATATAGTATAGAGAATATAGAACCCAGAATTTAGAAAAGGAATGCAGAACACAGAATATAGAATATGGAAAACAGAATACAGAACTCAGAATTTAGAACATGGGATGCAGAACACAGAATTTAGAGTATAGAATAAAGAATACTAAATATAGAATTTAGAGTATAGAATGTAAAAAACAGAATATACAATATAGTATACGGAATGCAGAATATAGAATACACAATATAGAATGAAGAACACACAAATTAGAATATGGAAAATATAATACAAAACCCAGAATTCAGGACATGGAATGCAGAACACAGAATTAAGAATATAGAATCCAGAATACTGAATATAGAATTTAGAACATAGAATGCAGAACACAGAATTTATTATATAGAATACAGAATACTGAATATAGAATTTAGAACATGGAATGCAGAACACAGAATTTAGAATATATAATACAGTAAACTGAATATATAATTTAGAATATAGAATGTACAACACATAATATAGAATATACAATATAGAATATAGAACCCAGAATATAGAAAATAGAATGCAGAACACAGAATTTAGAGTATAGTATACAGAATACTGAATATAAAATTTAGAATATAGAATGAAAGACACAGTGTATAGTATATAGAAAACGGAATACTGAATATACAATTTAGAATATAGAATGTAGAACACACAATATAGAGTATAGAATACGGAATGCAGAATATAGAATACAGAATATAGAATGTTAAACACTGAATATAGAAATAGAAATACAGAATACAAAACCCAGAATTTAGAACCTGGAATGCAGAGCATAGAATTTAAAATATAGAATACCGAATACTGAATATAAAATTTAGAATATAGAATATAGAACACAGAATATGGAATGTAGAATACGGAGTGCAGAATATTGAACACAGAATATAGAATATAGAACACAGAATTTAGAATATTGAAAACAGGATATAGAACCCAGATTATAAAACCTGGAATGCAGAACACAGAATTTAAAATATAGAATACAGAATACTGAATATCGAATTTAGAATATAGAACGCAGAACACAGAATATAGTATATAGTATACGGATTGTAGAATATAGGATACAGAATATAGAATGTAGAACAAAGAATATAGAATATAGAATAGAGTATATGGAACACAAAATATAGAACATAAAATTCAGAACACAGAGTTTAGAATATAGTATACAGAATACTGACTATACAATTTAGAATATAGAATGCAGAACACAGAATTTAGAATATAGAATGCAGAATACTGAATAAAGAATTTATAAACAGAAATGCAAAACAGAATTTAGAATACAGAATACAGAATATAGAATTTAGAATATAGAACGTATAACACAGAATATAGAGTATAGAATACAGAATGCAGAATATAGAATACAGAATATAGAATTTAGAACACAGAAAATAGAATATGGAAAACATAATACAAAACCCAGAACTGAGGACATGGAATGAAGAACACAGAATTTAGAATACAGAATAGAGAATACTGAATATAGAATTTAGAACATAGAATGCAGAACCCAGAATTTAGAATATAGAATAAAGAATACCGAATATAGGATTTAGAACATGGAATGCAGAACACAGAATTTCGAATGTAGAATAAGGAATGCAGAATATAGAATACAGAATACAGAATATGGAAAACAGAATACATAACCCAGAATGTACAACATGGAATTCAGAACACAGAATTTAGAATATACAATACAGAATGCTAAACGTAGAATTTAGAATATAGAATGTAGAACACAGAACTTAGAATAGAGAAAAAAGAATACTGCATATAAAATTTAGAATATAGAATGTAGAACACAGAATATAGAAAATAGAACAGAGAATATAGAACCCATAATTTAGAACATGGAATGCAGAACACAGAATTTAGAAAGTAGAATACAGAATACTGAATATAGAATTTAGAATATAGAATGTAGAACACAGAATATAGAATATAGAATACGGAATGCAGAATAGAGAATATAAAATATAGAATATAGAATGATGAACACAAAATATAGAATAGAGAATATAGAACCCAGAATTTAGAACATGGATTGCAGAACACAGAATTTAGAATATAAAATACAGAATACTGAATATCGAATTTAGAATATAGAATGTAGAACACAGAATATAGAAAATAGAATAGAGAATATAGAACCCACAATTTAGAACATGGATTGCAGAACACAGAATTTAGAATATAAAATACAGAATACTGAATATCGAATTTAGAATATAGAATGATGAACACAAAATATAGAATATAAAATAGAGACTATAGAACCCAGAATTTAGAACATGCAATTTAGAACACAGAAATTAGAATATAAAATACAGAATACTGAATATCGAATTTAGAATATAGAATGTAGAACACAGAATATGGTATGTAGAATACGGAAAGCAGAATATAGAATACAGAATATAGAATGTAGAATAGAGAATATAGAATATGGAATACAGAATACATAACCCAGAATTTAGAACATGGAATTCAGAACACAGAATTTAGAATATAGTATACAGAATACTAAATATCGAATTTAGAACATAGAATGAGGTACACAGAATTAAGAATATAGAATGAAGAATACTGTATATAGAATTTATAAACAGGAATTCAGAACGCAGAATATAGAAAATAGAATAAAGAATACTGAATATAGAATTGAGAATATATATTGAATAACACAGAATATAGATTATAGACTACTGAATGGAGAATATAGAAGGTAGAATAAAGAATGAAGAACACAAAATATAGAATATAAAATAGAGAATATAGAACCCAGATTTAGAAATGGAATGCAGAATATAAAATATAGAATATAGAATACAGAATACTGAATAAATATTTTAGAATATAGAATGTAGAACACAGAATATAGAATATAGAAAAGGAAATGCAGAATACAGTATGTAGAATACAGAATAAAAAACAAAAATATAGAATATAGAATAGTGAATATAGAACCCAGAACATAGAAAACGGAATGCAGAATACAGAATTTAGAATATAGAATACAGAATACATAATATAAAATATAGAATGTAGAATGTAGAACACAGAATATAGAATACGGAATACAGAATATAGAATGTAGAACACAGAATATAGAATATTGAATAGATTATATGGAAACCAAAATTTAAAACATGGAATGCAGAACACAGTATTTATAATATTGAATACAGAATACTGAATAAAGAATTTAGAATATAGAATGTAGAACACATAATATTGAATACGACATGCAGAATATTGTATACAGAATAATGAATATAGAACACAGAATATAGAATATGGAAAACAGAATATTGAACCCAGAATATAGAACATGGAATGCAGAACACAGAATTTAAAATATAGAATGCAGAATACAGAATATAGAATTTAGAATATAGAACGCAGAACACAGAATATAGAATATAGAATACTGAATGCAGAATATAGAATACAGGATATAGAATGTAGAATAAAGAATATAGAATATGGAAAAGAGAAGACAGAAACCAGAATTTAGAGCATGGAATGCAACACATAATTTAGAATATAGAACACAGAATACTGAATATAGAATTTAGAATACAGAAAGTAGAACACAGTATATAGAATATAGAATATAGAATACAGATTATAGAACCCAAAGTTTAGAAAATGGAATGCAGTACACAGACTTTAAAATATAGAATACCGAATACTGAACATAGAATATGAATACACAATATAGAACACAGAATTTAGAATATAGGATACCGAATACTGAATATAGAATATAAATATACAATTTAGAACACAGAATATAGAATATAGAATAGAGAATATAGAACACAAAATTTAGAACATGGAATGCAGAACACAGAATTAAGAATATGGAATGCACAATAATATATATAGAATTTAGAATATAGAATGAATAACACAGAATATAGAATATAGAATACGGAATGGAGAATATAGAAGGTAGAATATAGAATGAAGAAAACAATATATAGAATATAGTATAGAGAATATAGAAACCAGAATTTAGAAATGGAATGCAGAACAGAGAAATTAGAATATAGAATACAGAATACTGAATAAAGATTTTAGAATATAGAATGTAGAACACAGAATATAGAATATAGAATAGGGAATGCAGAAAATATTACGTAGAATACAGAATGAATAACACAAATATAGAATATAGAATAGTGAATATAGAACCCAGAAATTAGAACACGGAATTCAGAACACAGAATTTAGAATATAGAACCCAGAATACTTAATATAAAATTTAGAATACACAATGTAGAACACAGAATATAGAATATAGAATAGAGAATAATGAAAATAGAATTTAGAATATAGAATTTTGAGCTCAGAATATAGAATATAGAATAGAGATTATAGAACCCAGAATTTAGAACATGGAATGCAGAACACAGAATATAGAGTATATAACACAGAATGCTGAATATAGAATTTAGAACATGGAATGCCGAACACAGAATTTAGAATATAGAATACAGAATACTGAATATAGAATTTAGAACATAGAATGCGGAATACAGAATTTCGAATACACAATACAGAATACTGAATATAGAATTTAGAAAATAGAATGTGAAACACAGTATGTAGAATATAGAATATAGAATACTGAATATAGAATTTAGAACATGGAATCCAGAACCCAGAATTTAGAATATAAAATACAGAATACTGAATATAGATTTTAGAACATGGAATGAAAAACCAAGAGTATAGAATTTACATTACGGTATACTGAATATACAATTTAGAATATAGAATGTAGAACACAGAATATAGTATATAGATTACGTAATGCAGAATATAGACTACAGAACATAGAATGTAGAACACAGAATATAGAATATGGAAAAAAGAATACAAAACCCAGAATTGAAAACATGGAATGCAGAACACAGAATTAAGAATATAGACTACAGAATACTGAATATAGGATTTATAATATAGAATGCAGAACACAGAATTAAGAATATAGACTACAGAATACTGAATATAGGATTTATAATATAGAATGTAGAACACAGAATTTAGAATACAGAATAAAGAATACTGAATATAGAATTTCTAATATAGAATGTAAAACACAGAATATAGAAAATCGAATAGAGAATATAGAACCCAGAATTTAGAACATGCAATGCAGAACACAGAATATAGAATATAGAATACAGAATACTGAATATCGAATTTAGAATATACAATGTAGAACACAGAATATAGAATATAGAATACAGAAAACTGAATACAGAATTTAAATATGGAATGCAGAACACAGAATTTAGAATATAAATACAGAAAACTGTATATAGAATTTAGAATATAGAATGTACAACACACAATATAGAATATACAATAGAGAATATAGAACCCAGAATTTAGAACATGGAATGCAGAACACATAATTTAGAATATAGAATAGAGAATACTGTATATAGAATTTAGAACATTGAATGCAGAACACAGAATTTAGAATATAGAATGCAGAATACTGTATATAGAATTTAGAATATAGAATGAATAACACAGAATATAGAATATAGACTACGGAATGGAGAAAATAGAAGGAAGAATATAGACTGAATAACACAAAATATAGAATATAGAATAGAGAACATAGAACCCAGAATATAGAAATGGAATTTAGAACAGAGAATTTAGAATATAGAATACAGAAAACTGAATAAAGATTTTAGAATATAGAATGTAGAACACAGAATATAGAATATAAATAGGGAATGCAGAATATAGTATGTAGAATATAGAATGAAGAACACAAGTATAGAATATACAATAGTGAATATAGAACCCAGAAATTAGAACACGGAATTCAGAACACAGAATTTAGAATATAGAATACATAATATTGAATATAGAATTTAGAACATAGAATGCAGAACACAGAATTTAGAATATAGAATGCAGAATACTGAATATAGATTTTATAAATATTAATGCACAACACAGAATTTAGAATATAGAATGAAGAAAACTGAATAGAGTATTTAGAATATAGAATGAAGAACACAGGATATAGAATATAGAATATAGAATAGAGAACCCAGGATATAGAACATGGAATGCAGAGCACAGAATTTAGAATATAGAACACAGAATACTGAATATAACTTTAGAATATAGAATATAGAACACAGAGTATAGAATATAGAATACGGAATACTGAATATACAATTTAGAATATAGAATGTAGATCACAGAATATAGAATATAGAATACGGAATGCAGAGTATAGAATACAGAACATAGAATGTAGAACACAGAATATAGAATATGGAAAACAGAATACAAAATAAACAATTGAAAACATGGAATGCACAACACATAATTAAGAATATAGAATACAGAATACTGAATACAGAATTTAGAATACAGAATGTAGAACAGAGAATTTAAAATATAGCATATAGTAAGCTGAATATAGAATTTAGAATACAGAATATAGAACACAGAATATAGTATATAGAATATAGAATACAGATTATAGAACACAAAATTTAGAACATGGAATGCTGTAAACAGAATTTAAAATATAGAATACCGAATTCTGAACTTAGAATATGAATATACAATATAGAACACAGAATTTAGAATATAGGATACCGAATACAGAATATAGATTATAAATATACAATTTAGAACACAGAATATAGAATATGGAATACAGAATATTGAACACAAATTTAGAACATGGAATGCAGAACACAGAATTAAGAATATAGAGTACAGAATACTGAATATAGAATTTAGAATATAGATTGAAGAACATAGAATTTAGAATACAGAATAAAGAATGCTGAATATAGATTTTCGAATATAGAATGTAGAACACAGAATATAGAAAATAGAATAGAGAATATAGAATCCAGAATTTAGAACATGCAATGCAGAACACAGAATATAGAATATAGAATACAGAATACTGAATATAGAATTTAGAATATAGAATGTATAACACAGAATATAGAATATACAATACGGAATGCAGAATATAGAATACAGAATATACAATCTAGAACACAGAATATAGAATATGGAAAACATAATACAAAACCCAGAATTGAGAACATGGAACAGAACACAGAATTTAGAATATAGAATACAGAATACTGAATATAGAATACAGAACATAGAATGCAGAACCCAGAATTTAGAATATAGAATACATAATACTGAATATAGGATTTAGAATATACAATGTAGAACCGAGAATATAGAATATAGAATACAGAATGCAGAATATAGAACAGAATATAGAAAGTAGAAAACAGAATATAGAATATTGAATACAGTATATGGAACACCAAATTTAGAACATGGAATGCAAACACAAAATTTAGAATATAGAATACAGAATACTGAATATAGAATTTAGAATATAGAATGTTGAACACAGAATATAGAATATAAAAACGTAATGCAGAATATAGAATACAGAATATGGAATGTAGAACACAGAATATAGAATAAGGGAAACAAAATACAAAAGTCAGAATTGACAGCATGGAATGCAGAACACAGCATTTAGAATAGAGTATACAGAATACTGAATATAGAATTTAGAATAGACAATGTAGAACACAGAATATGGAATGTAGAAGACGGAATGCAGAATATTGAATACAGAATATAGAATATAGAACACAGAATTTAGAATATGGAAAACAGAATATAGAACCAAGAATAAAGAACATGGAATGCAGAACACAGAATTTAAAATATAGAGTACAGAATACTGAATATAGAATTTAGAATATAGAACGCAGAACACAGAATATAGAATATAGAATACAGAATACTGAATATAGAATTTAGAATATAGAATCTAGAACACATAGTATAGAATATAGAATACGGAATACTGAACATACAATTTAAAATATAGAATGTAGAACAAAGAATATGAAATGTATAATACGGAATGCAGAATATTGAATAGAGAATATAGAATGTAGAACACAGAATTTAGCATATGGAAAACAGAATATAGAACCCAGAAATTAGAACATGGAATGCAGAACACAGAATTTAGAATATAGGATACAGATTATTGAATATAGAATTTAGAATATAGATTGTAGAACACAGAATTTAGATTATAGACTACAGAATACTGAATATAGTATTTAGAATATAGAATGTAGAACACAGAATATAGAATATAGAATACAGTATATAGAAATCAAAATTTACAACATGGAATGCAGAACACAGAATTTAGAAAATAGAAAACGGAATACTGAATATAGAAGAGGAATATATAATGTAGAACACAGAATTTAGAATATAGAATACAGAATACTGAATATAGAATTTAGAATATACAATGTAGAACACAGAATATAGAATATAGAATACAGAAAACTGAATACAGGATTTAGAATATGGAATGCAGAACACAGAATTTAGAATATAAATACAGAAAACTTAATATAGAATTTAGAATATAGAATGTACAACACACAATATAGAATATACAATAGAGAATATAGAACACAGAATTTACAACATGGATTGCATAACACAGAATTTAAAATATAGAATACCGAATACTGAATATAGAATATGAATATACAATATAAAACCCAGAATTTAGAATACAGAATACATAATACTGAATATAGGATTTAGAATATACAATGTAGAACCGAGAATATAGAATATAGAATACGGAATGCAGAATACAGTATACAGAATATAGAAAGTAGAAAACAGAATTTAGAATATGGAAAACAGGATATAGAACTCAGAATATAGAACATGGAATGCAGAACACAGAATTTAAAATGTACAATACAGAATACTGAATATCGAATTTAGAATATAGAACGCAGAACACAGAATATAGAATATAGAATACGGAATGCAGAATATAGAATACAGAATATAGAATGTAGAACACAGAACATACAATATGGAAAACATAATACAAAATCCAGAATTGAGGAAATGTAATGCAGAACACAGAATTTAGAATATAGAATAGTGAATACTGAATATAGAATTTAGAACATTGAATGCAGAACACAGAATTTAGAATATAGAATGCAGAATACTGTATATAGGATTTAGAATATAGAAAGAAAAACACAGAATATAGAATATAGACTACGGAATGGAGAATATAGAAGGTAGAATATAGACTGAAGAACACAAAATATAGAATATACAATTGAGAATATAGAACCCACAATATAGAAATGGAATGCAGAACAGAGAATTTAGAATATAGAATAGAGAAAACTAAATAATGTTTTTACAATATAGAATGTAGAACACAGAATATAGAATATAGAATAGAGAATAGAGAACCCAGGATATAGAACATGGAAAGCAGAACACAGAATTTAGAATATAGAACACAGAATACTGAATATAAATTTAGAATATAGAATATAGAACACAGAGTATAGAATAAAGAATACGGAATAATGAATATACAATTTAGAATATAGAATGTAGAACACAGAATATAGAATATAGAATACGGAATGCAGGATATACAATACAGAACATAGAATGTAGAACACAGAATATAGAATATGGAAAACAGAATACAAAACCCAGAATTGAAAACATGAAATGCACAACAGAGAATTAAGAATACAGAATACAGTATACTGAATATAGGATTTAGAATACAGAGTGTAGAACAGAGAATTAGAACATAGAATATATTATACTGAATATAGAATATAGAATATAGAATATAGAACACAGAATATAGAAAATTGAATAGAGAATATAGAACCCAGAATATAGAACATGGGAAACAGAACACAGAATTTAGAATATAGAATACAGAATACTGAATATAGAATTTAGAATATACAATGCAGAACGCAGAATATAGAATATACAATACGGAATGCATAATATAGAATATAGAATATAGAATGATGAACACGAAATATAGAATATGCAATAGAGAATATAGAACCCAGAATTTAGAACATGGAATGCAGAACACAGAATTTAGAATATAGAATACAGAATACTGAATATCGAATTTGAATATAGAATGTAGAACACAGAATTTGGTATGTAGAATACGGAATGCAGAATATTGTATTCAGAATATAGAATTTAGAACACAAAATATAGAATATGGAATACAGAATAAAGAACACAGAGTGTAGTTCATGGAATGCAGAACACAGAATTTAGAGTATATAATACCGAATACTTAATATATAATTTAGAATATAGAATGTAGAATACAAAATATGGAATGAAGAATACGGAATGCAGAAAATTGAATACAGATTATAGAATGTAGAACACAGAATTTAGAATATGGAAAAAAGAATATAGAACCCAGAATTTAGAATATGGAATGCAGAACACAAAATTAAGAATATAGAATACAGATTACTGAATATAGAATTTAGAATATAGAATGTAGAACACAGAATTTAGTATATAGAATACATAATACTGAATATAGGATTTAGAATATACAATGTAGAACCAAGAATATAGAATACAGAATACAGAATGCAGAATATAGAACAGAATATATAAAGTAGAACACAGAACATAGAATATTGAATAGAGAATATAGAACCCAGAATTTTGAACATGGAATGTAAAACACAGAATTTAGAATATAGAATACAGAATATTGAATATCGAATATAGAATATAGAATGTAGAACACAGAATTTGGTATGTAGAATACGGAATGCAGAATATTGAATCCAGAATATAGAATGTAGAACACAAAATATAGATTATGGAAAACAGAATACAGAACCCAGAATTTAGATCATGGAATGCAGAACACAGAATTTAGAATACAGAATACAGTATAATGAAAATAGAATTTAATATATAGAATGTAGAACAAAAATACAGAATACGGCATGCAGAATATACAATACAGAATAGAGAATGCAGAACACAGAATATAGAATATGGAAAACATAAAAAAAAGCTCAGAATTTAGAACATGGAATGCAGAAAACAGAATTTAAAATATAGTATACCGAATACTGAATATAGAATTTAGATCATAGAATGCAGAACACAGAATTAAGAATATTGAATGCAAAATACTGTATACAGAATTTATAAACAGGAATGCAGGACGCAGAATTTAGAAACGAGAATAAAGAATACTGAATATAGAATTTAGAATATATAATATATAAAACAGAATATAGAATATACACTACGGAATAGAGAATATAGGAGGTAGAATAAGGAATGAAGAACACAACATATAGAATAGAGAATAGAGAATATAGAACCCAGAATTTAGAAATGGAAAGCAGAACATAGAATTTAGAATATAGAATACAGAATACTGAATAAAGCTTTTAGAATATAGAATATAGAACACAGAATATAGAATATAGAATAGGGAATGCAGAAAAAATTATGCAGAATATAGAATGAAGAACACAAATATAGAATATAGAATAGTGAATATAGAACCCAGAACTAAGAACACGGAATGCAGAATACAGAATTTAGAATATAGAATACAGAATACTTAATATAAAATTTAGAATATAGAATGTAGAAAACAGAATATAGAATATAGAATACGGAATGCAGAATATAGAATACAGAATATAGAATGTAGAACACAGAATATAGAATATTGAATAAAGTATATGGAACACAAAATTTAGAACATGGAATGCAGAACACATTATTTAGAATATAGAATACTGCATACTGAATATAGAATATGAATATACAATGTAGAACACAGAATTTAGAATATAGAATACAGAATACTTAATATATAATTTAGAATATAGAAAGTAGAAAACAGAATATAAATATAGAATACTGAATGCAGAATATAGAATACAGAATATAGAATGTAGAACACAGAATATGGAATATTGAATATAGTATATGGAACAAAAAATTTAGAACTTGGAATGCAGAACCCATTATTTAGAATATAGAATACTGAATACTGAATATAGAAATTTTTATATACAATGTAGAACACAGAATAAAGAATATGGGAAACAAAATACAAAAGTCAGAATTGAGAGCATGGAATGCAAAACACAGCATTTAGAATATAGTATACAGAATACTGAATATAGAATTTAGAATATACAATGTAGAACACAGGGTATGGAATGTAGAATACGGAATGCAGAATATTGAATACAGAATATAGAATATAGAACACAGAATTTAGAATACGGAAAACAGAATATAGAACCCAGAATAAAGAACATGGAATGCAGAACACAGAATATAAAATATAGAATACAGAATACTGAATATAGAATTTAGAATATAGAACGCAGAACACAGAATATAGAATATAGAATACAGAATACAGAATATAGAATTTAGAATATAGAATGTAGAACACAGAGAATAGAATAAAGAAAACGGAATAATGAATATACAATTTAGAACAAAGGATGTAGAACACACAATATGAAATGTATAATACGGAAATCAAAATATTGAATACAGAATATAGAATGTAGAACACAGAATTTAGAATAGGGAAAACAGAATATAGAACCCAGAATTTAGAACATGGAATGCAGAACACAGAATATAGAATATAGAATAAAGATTATTGAATATAGAATTAGGATATAGATTGTAGAACACAGAATTTAGATTATAGAATACAGAATAATGAATATAGTATTTAGAATATAGAATGTAGAACACAGAATATAGAATATAGAATACAGAAATCTGAATACAGAATTTAGAATATGGAATGCAGAACACAGAATTTAGAATATAAATACAGAAAACTGAACATAGAATTTAGCATATAGAATGTACAACACACAATATAGAATATACAATAGAGAATATAGAAACCAGAATTTAGAACTTGGAAAACAGAACAGAGAATTTAGAATATAGAATAGAGAATACTGTACATAGAATTTAGAACATTGAATGCAGAACACAGAATTTAGAATATAGAATGCAGAATACTGTATATAGAATTTAGAATATAGAATGAATAACACAGAATATAGAATATAGACTACGGATGGAGAAAATAGAAGGTACTATATAGACTGAATAACACAAAATATAGAATATAGAATAGACAATATAGAACACAGAATATAGAAATGGATGCAGAACAGAGAATTTATAATATAGAATACAGAAAACTGAATAAAGATTTTAGAATATAGAATGTAGAACACAGAATATAGAATATAGAAAAGGGAATGCAGAATATAGTATGTAGAATATAGAATGAAGAACACAAGTATAGAATATAGAATAGTGAATATAGAACCCAGAACTTAAACACGGATTGCGGAACACAGAATTTAGAATATAGAATACATAATACTGAATATAGAATTTAGAACATTGAATGCAGAACACAGAATTTAGAATATAGAATGTAGAAAACTGAATAGAGTATTTAGAATATAGAATGAAGAACACAGAATATAGAATAAAAAATAGATAATAGAGAACCCAGGATATAGAACATGAAATGCAGAGCGCAGAATTTAGAATATAGAACACAGAATACTGAATATAAATTTAGAATATTGAATATAGAACACAGAGTATAGAACATAGAATACGGAATACTGAATATACAATTTCGAATATAGAATTTAGAACACAGAATATAGAATATAGACTACGGAATGCAGAATATAGAATACAGAACATTGAATGTAGAACACAGAATATAGAATATGGAAAACAAAATACAAAACCCAGAATTGAAAACATGGAATGCACAACACAGAATTAAGATTATAAAATACAGAATACTGAATATAGAAATTAGAATACAGAATGTAGAACAGAGAATTTAAAATATAGAATATAGTGTGCTGAATATAGAATTTAGAATATAGAATGTAGAACACAGAATATAGAAAATAGAATAGAGAATATAGAACACATAATTTATAACATGGAATGCAGAACACAGAAATTCGAATATAGAATACAGAATACTGAATATAGAATTTAGAATATAGAATGTAGAACACAGAATATAGAATATAGAATACGGAATGCAGAATATAAAATATAGAATATAGAATGATGGACACAAAATATAGAATATAGAATAGAGAATATAGAACCCAGAATTTAGAACATGGAATGTAAAACACAGAATTTAGTATATAGAATACATAATACTGAATATCGAATTTAGAATATAGAATGAAGAACACAGAATTTGGTATGAAGAATACGGAATGCAGAATATTGAATACAGAATATAGAATATAGAACACAATATATAGAATATGGAAAACAGGATACAGAACCCAGGATATAGATCATGGAATGCAGAACACAGAATTTAGAGTATATAGTACCGAATACTGAATATGAAATTTAGAATATACAATGTAGAATACAGAATATGGAATGTAGAATACGGAATGCAGAATATTGAATATCAGAATATAGAATGTAGAGCACAGAATTTAGCATATGGAAAACAGAATATAGAACCCAGAATATAGAACATGGAATGCACAACACGAAATTTAGAATATAGAATACAGAATACTGAATATAGAATTTAGATTATATAATGTAGAACACAGAATTTAGAATATAGAATACAGAATAATGAATATAGAATTTAGATTATACAGTGTAGAACACAGAATAGAGAATATAGAATACAGAATATAGAACACAAAATTTAGAACATGGAATGCAGAACACAGAATATAAAAAATAGAATAACGAATACTGATTATAGAATATGAATATACAATGTAGAACCCAGAATTTAGAATATAGTATACAGAATACTGAATGTAGGATGTAGAATATACAATGTAGAACCGAGAATATAGAATATAGAATACGGAATGCAGAATATAGTATACAGAATATAGAATGAAGAAAACAGAATATAGTATAGAGAATAGAGTATATAGAACCCAAAATTAAGAACATGGATTGCAGAACACAGAATTTAGAATATAGAATACAGAATACTGAATATAGAATTTACAATATAGAATGTAGAACAAAAATACAGAATACGGCATGCAGAATATACAATACAGAATTGAGAATTGAGAACACAGAATATAGAATATGGAAAACAGAATACAAAACTCAGAATTTAGAACATGGAATGCAGAAAACAGAATTTAAAATATAGTATACCGAATACTGAATATAGAATTTAGAACATAGAATGCAGAACACAGAATTAAGATTATTGAATGCAGAATAATGAATATAGAATTTATAAACAGGAATGCAGAACACAGAATTCAGAAAAGAGAATAAAGATTACTGAATATAGAATTTAGAATATATAATATATAACACAGAATATAGAATATAGACTACGGAAAGGAGAATATGGGAGGTAGAATAAGGAATGAAGAACACAACATATAGAATATAGAATAGAGAATATAGAACCCAGAATTTAGAAATGGAATGCAGAACATAGAATTTAGAATATTGAATACAGAATACTGAATAAAGTTTTTAGTATATAGAATATAGAACACAGAATATAGAATATAAATAGGGAATGCTGAAAATAGTATGCAGAATATAGAATGAAGAACACAAATATAGAATATAGAATAGTGAATATAGAACCCAGAACTAAGAACACGGAATGCAGAACACAGAATTTAGAATATAGAATACAGAATACTTAATATAAAATTTAGAACATAGAATGTTGAACACAGAATTTAGAATACGGTATGCAGAATATACAATAAAGTAGAGTGAATGCAGAACACAGAATATAGAATATGGAAAACAGAATACAGAACTCAGAATTTAGAACATGGAATGCAGAACACAGAATTTAAAATATAGAATAGAGAATACTGAATATAGAAATTAGAACTTAGAATGCAGAACACAGAATTAAGATTATATAATGCAGAATTCTGTATATAGAATTTATAAACAGGAATGCAGAAAACAGAACTTAGAATAGAGAATGCAGAATACTGTATATAGAATTTAGAATATAGAATGAATAACTCAGAATATAGAATATAGACTACGGAATGGAGAAAATAGAAGGTAGAATATAGACTGAATAACACAAAATATATAATATAGAATAGAGAATATAGATCCCAGAATATAGAAATGTAATGCAGAATATAGAATTTTGAATACAGAATACAGAAAACTGAATAAAGGTTTTAGAATATAGAATGTAGAACACAGAATATAGAATATAGAATAGGGAATGCAGAATATAGTATATAGAATATAGAATGAAGAACACAAGTATAGAATATAGAATAGTGAGTATAGAAACCAGAACTTAGAACACGGAATGCAGAACACAGAATTAGAATATAGAATACATAATACTGAATATAGAATTTAGAACATAGAATGCAGAACACACAATTTATAATATAGAATGCAGAATACTGAATATAGATTTTATAAACATGAATGCAGAACACAGAATTTAGAATATAGAATGAAGAACACTGAATAGAGTATTTAGAATATACAATGAAGAACACAGAATATAGAATTTAGAATATAGAATAGAGAACCCAGGATATAGAACATGAAATGCAGAGCACAGAATTTAGAATATAGAACACAGAATACTGAATATAAGTTTAGGATATAGAATATAGAACACAGAGTATAGAATATAGAATACGGAATACTGAATATACAATTTAGAATATAGAATGTAGAACACAGAATATTGAATATAGAATACGGAATGCAGAATATAGAATACAGAACATAGAATGAAGAACACAGAATATAGAATATGGAAAACCAAATACAAAACCCAGAATTGAAAACATGGAATGCACAACAGAGAATTAAGAATATAGAACACAGAATACTGAATATAGAATTTAGAATACAGAATGTAGAACAGAGAATTTAAATATAGAATATAGTATGCTGAATATTGAATTTAGAGTATAGAATGTAGAAAACAGAATATAGAAATTAGAATAGAGAATATAGAACCCAGAATTTAGAACATGGATTGCAGAAAACAGAATTTAGAATATAGAATACAGTATACTGAATATAGAATTTAGAATATACAATGTAGAACTCAGAATATAGAATATAGAATATGGAATGCAGAATATAGAATATAGAATATAGAATGATGAACACAAAATTTAGAATATAGAATAGAGAATATAGAACCCAGAATTTAGAACATGGAATGCAGAACACAGAATTTAAAATATAGAATACCGAATACTGAATATTCAATTTAGAATATAGAATGAAAGACACAGAGTATAGTATATAGAAAACGGAATACTGAATATACAATTTAGAATATAGAATGTAGAACACACAATATAGAATATAGAATACGGAATGCAGAATATAGAATATAGAATATGGAATGATGAACACAAAATTTAGAATATAGAATAGAGAATATAGAACCCAGAATTTAGAACATTGAATGCAGAACACAGAATTTAAAATATAGAATACCGAATACTGAATATTCAATTTAGAATATAGAATGAAAGACACAGAGTATAGTATATAGAAAACGGAATACTGAATATACAATTTAGAATATAGAATGTAGAACACACAATATAGAATATAGAATACGGAATGCAGAATATAGAATATAGAATATGGAATGATGAACACAAAATTTAGAATATAGAATAGAGAATATAGAACCCAGAATTTAGAACATTGAATGCAGAACACAGAATTTAAAATATAGAATACCGAATACTGAATATACAATTTAGAATATAGAATGAAAGACACAGAGTATAGTATATAGAAAACGGAATACTGAATATACAATTTAGAATATAGAATGTAGAACACACAATATAGAATATAGAATACGGAATGCAGAATATAGAATACAGAATATAGAATGTTGAACACTGAATATAGAAATAGGAATACAGAATACAGAACCCAGAAATTAGAACATGGAATGCAGAGCACAGAATTTAAAATATAGAATACCGAATACTGAATATAAAATTTAGAATATACAATATAGAACACAGAATATGGAATGTAGAATACGTAATGCAGTTATTGAACACAGAATATAGAATATAGAACACAGAATTTAGAATATGGAAAACAGGATATAGAACCCAGAATATAGAACATGGAATGAAGAACACAGAATTAAAAATATAGAATACAGAATACTGAATATCGAATTTAGAATATAGAACGCAGAACACAGAAAATAGAATATAGAATACGGAATGCAGAATATAGGATACAGATTATAGAATGTAGAACACAGAATATAGAATATTGAATAGAGTATATGGAACACAAAATTTAGAACATAGAATTCAGAACACAGAGTTTAGAATATAGTATACAGAATACTGACTATATAATTTAGAATATAGAATGCAGAACAGAGAATTTAGAATATAGAATGCAGAATACTGAATAAAGAATTTATAAACAGGAATGCAAAACAGAATTTAGAATATAGAATACAGAATACAGAATATAGAATTTATAATATAGAACGTATACCACAGAATATAGAGTATAGAATACAAATTGCAGAATATAGAATACAGAATATAGAATGTACAACACAGAAAATAGAATATGGAAATCATAATACAAAACCCAGAAATGAGGACATGGAATGCAGAAAACAGAATTTAGAATACAGAATAGAGAATACTGAATATAGAATTTAGAACATAGAATGCAGAACCCAGAATTTAGAATATAGAATACAGAATACTGAATATAGGATTTAGAACAAGGAATGCAGAACACAGATTATGGAATGTAGAATACGGAATGCAGAATATAGAATACAGAATATAGAATGTAGAATACAGAATATAGAATATGGAAAACAGAATACATAACCCAGAAATTGCTACATGGATATCGGAACACAGAATTTAGAATATAGAATACAGAATACTGAATATAGAATTTAGAATATAGAATGTAGAACACAGAACATAGAATAGAGAATAAAGAATACTGCATATAAAATTTAGAATATAGAATGTAGAACACAGAATATAGAAAATAGAATAGAGAATATAGAACACACAATTTAGAACATGGAATGCAGAACACAGAATTTAGAATGTAGAATACAGAATACTGAATATAGAATTTAGAATCTAGAATGTAGAACACAGAATATAGTATATAGAATACGGAATGCAGAATAGAGAATATAAAATATAGAATATAGAATGATGAAAACAAAATATAGAATAGAGAATATAGAACCCAGAAATTAGAACATGGAATGTAAAACACAGACTTTAGAATATAAAATACAGAATTCTGAATATCGAATTTAGAATATAGAATGAAGAACACAGAATATAGAAAATAGAATAGAGAATATAGAACTCACAATTTAGAACATGAAATGCAGAACACAGAATTTACAATGTAGAATACAGAATACTGAATATAGAATTTGGATTATAGAATGTAGAACACAGAATATAGAATATAGAATACGGAATGCAGAATAGAGAATATAAAATATAGAATATAGAATGATGAACACAAAATATAGAATAGAGAATAGAGAATATAGAACCCAGAATTTAGAACATGGAAAGTAGAACACAGAATTTAGAATATAAAATACAGAATACTGAATATCGAATTTAGAATACAGAATGTAGAACAGAGAATTTAAAATATAGAATATACTATGCTGAATATGGAATTTAGAATATAGAATGTAGAACACAGAATATAGAAAATAGAATAGAGACTATAGAACCCAGAATTTAGAACATGCAATTTAGAACACAGAAATTAGAATATAAAATACAGAATACTGAATATCGAATTTAGAATATAGAATGTAGAACACAGAATATGGTATGTAGAATACGGAAAGCAGAATATAGAATACAGAATATAGAATTTAGAATACAGAACATAGAATATAGAAAACAGAATACATAACCCAGAATTTAGAACATGGACTTCAGAACACAGAATTTAGAATATAGTATACAGAATACTGAATATAGAATTTAGAACATAGAATGAGGTACACAGGATTAAGAATATAGAATGCAGAATACTGTATATAGTATTTATAAACAGGAATGCAGAACGCAGAATATAGAAAATAGAATTAAGAATACTGAATATAGAATTGAGAATATATATTGAATAACACAGAATATAGATTATAGACTACTGAATGGAGAATATAGAAGGTAGAATAAAGAATGAAGAACACAAAATATAGTATATAAAATAGAGAATATAGAACCCAGATTTAGAAATGGAATTCAGAACATAAAATATAGAATATAGAATACAGAATACTGAATAAATATTTTAGAATATAGAATGTAGAACACAGAATATAGAATATAGAAAAAGAAATGCAGAATACAGTATGTAGAATACAGAATAAAAAACAAAAATATAGAATATAGAATAGAGAATATAGAACCCAGAACATAGAACACGGAATGCAGAACACAGAATTTAGAATATAGAATACAGAATACATAATATGAAATTTAGAATGTAGAATGCAGAACACAGAATATACAATATAGAATACGGAATACAGAATATAGAATGTAGAACACAGAATATAGAATATTGAATAGATTACATGGAAACCAAAATTTAGAACAAGGAATGCAGAACACAGTATTTAGAATATAGAATACAGAATACTGAATATAGAATTTAGAATATAGAATGTAGAAAACAGAATATTGAATACGACATGCAGAATATTGAATACAGAATAAAGAATATAGAACACAGAATATAGAATATGGAAAACAGAATATTGAACCCAGAATATAGAACATGGAATGAAGAACACAGAATTTAAAATATAGAATGCAGAATACAGAATATAGAATTTAGAATATAGAACGCAGAACACAGAATATAGAATATAGAATACGGAATGCAGAATATAGAATACAGGAGATAGAATGTAGAATAAAGAATATAGAATATGGAAAACAGAATACAGAACCCAGAATTTAGAGCATGGAATGCAACACAGAATTTACAATATAGAATACAGATTACTGAATATAGAATTTAGAACATAGAATGCAGAACGCAGAATTTAGAATATAGAACACAGAATACTGAATATAGAATTTAGAATACAGAAAGTAGAACACAGAATATAGAATATAGAATATAGAATACAGATTATAGAACCCAAAGTTTAGAAAATGGAATGCAGTACACAGACTTTAAAATATAGAATAACGAATACTGAACATAGAATATGAATACACAAAATAGAACACAGAAATTAGAATATAGGACACCGAATACTGAATATAGAATATATATATACAATTTAGAACACAGAATATAGAATATAGAATAGAGAATAGAGAACACAAAATTTAGAACATGGAATGCAGAACACAGAATTAAGAATATGGAATGCACAATACTGTATATAGAATATAGAATATAGAATGAATAACACAGAATATAGAATATAGAATACGGAATGGAGAATATAGAAGGTAGAATATAGAATGAAGAAAACAATATATAGAATATAGTATAGAGAATATAGAAACCAGAATTTAGAAATGGAATGCAGAACAGAGAAATTAGAATATAGAATACAGAATACTGAATAAAGATTTTAGAATATAGAATGTAGAACACAGAATATTGAATATAGAATAGGGAATGCAGAAAATAGTACGTAGAATACAGAATGAAGAACACAAGTATAGAATATAGAATAGTGAATATAGAACACAGAAATTAGAACACGAAATTCAGAACACAGAATTTAGAATATAGAACCCAGAATACTTAATATAAAATTTAGAATACACAATGTAGAACAAAGAATATAGAATAGAGAATAGAGAATATAGAATCCAGAATTTAGAACATGGAAAGCCAAACACAGAATTTAGAATATTGAATACACATTACTGAATATAGGATTTAGAATATAGAATGTAGAACACAGAATTTAGAATATAGAATAGAGAATAATGAAAATAGAATGTAGAATATAGAATTTTGAGCTCAGAATATAGAATATAGAATAGAGTTTATAGAACCCAGAATTTAGAATATGGAATGCAGAACACAGAATATACAATATAGAATACAGAATACTGAATATCGAATTTAGAATATACAATGTAGAATATAGAATATAGAATACAGAAAACTGAATACAGAATTTAGAATATGGAATGCAGAACACAGAATTTAGAATATAAATACAGAAAACTGAATGTAGAATTTAGAATATAGAATGTACAACACACAATATAGAATATACAATAGAGAATATAGAACCCAGAATTTAGAACTTGGAATGCGAAACACAGAATTTAGAATATAGAATAGGGAATAGTATATATAGAATTTAGAACATTGAATGCAGAACACAAAATTTAGAATATAGAATGCAGAATACTGTATATAGAGTTTAGAATATAGAATGAATAACACAGAATATAGAATATATACTACGGAATGGAGAAAATAGAAGTTAGAATATAGACTGAATAACACAAAATATAGAATATAGAATAGAGAACATAGAACCCAGAATATAGAAATGGAATGTAGAACAGAGAATTTCGAATATAGAATACAGAAAACTGAATAATGATTTCAGAATATAGAATGTAGAACACAGAATATAGAATATAAATAGGGAATGCAGAATATAGTATGTAGAATATAGAATGAAGAACACAAGTATAGAATATACAATAGTGAATATAGAACCCAGAACTTAGAACACGGAATTCAGAACACAGAATTTAGTATATAGAATACATAATAATGAAAATAGAATTTAGAACATAGAATGCAGAACAAAGAATTTAGAATATAGAATGCAGAATACTGAATATAGATTTTATAAACATTAATCCACAACACAGAATTTAGAATATAGAATGAAGAAAACTGAATAGAGTGTTTAGAATATAGAATGAAGAACACAGAATATAGAATATAGAATAGAGAATAGAGAACCCAGGATATAGAACATGGAATGCAGAGCACAGGATTTAGAATATAGAACACAGAATACAGAATATAAGTTTAGAATATAGAATATAGAACACAGAGTATAGAATATAGAATACGGAATACTGAATATACAATTTAGAATACAGAATGTAGATCACAGAATACAGAATATAGAATTCCTAAATGCAGAATATAGAATACAGAACATAGAATGTAGAACACAGAATATAGAATATGGAAAACAGAATACAAAACCCACAATTGCAAACATGGAATGCACAAAACAAATTAAGTATATAGAATAGAGAATACTGAATATAGAATTTAGAATACAGAATGTAGAACAGAGAATTTAAAATATAGCATATATTAAGCTGAATATAGAATTTAGAATATAGAATGTAGAACACAGAATATAGAAATTAGAATAGAGAATATAGAACCCAGAATTTAGAACATGGAATGCAGAACACAGAATTTAAAATATAGAATGCAGAATACTGAATATAGAATTTAGAATATAGAATGCAGAACCCAGAATTTAGAATATAGAATACAGAATACTGAATATAGTATTTAGAATACAGAATATAGAACACAGAATATAGTATATAGAATATAGAATACAGATTATAGAACACAAAGTTTACAACATGGAATGCTGTAAACAGAATTTAAAATATAGAATACCGAATACTGAACATAGAATATGAATATACAATATAGAACACAGAATTTAGAATATAGGATACCGAATACAGAATATAGAATATAAATATACAATTTAGAACACAGAATATAGAATATGGAATACAGAATATAGAACACAAAATATAGAACATGGAATGCAGAACACAGAATTAAGAATACAGAGTACAGAATACTGAATATAGAATTTAGAATATAGAATGAAGAACATAGAATTTAGAATACAGAATAAAGAATGCTGAATATAGATTTTCGAATATAGAATGTAGAACACAGAATATAGAAAATAGAATAGAGAATATAGAATCCAGAATTTAGAACATGCAATGCAGAACACAGAATATAGAATATAGAATACAGAATACTGAATATAGAATTTAGAATATAGAATGTATAACACAGAATATAGAATATACAATACGGAATGCAGAACATAGAATACAGAATATAGAATGTAGAACACAGAATATAGAATATGGAAAACATAATACAAAACCCAGAATTGAGAACATGGAACAGAACACAGAATTTAGAATATAGAATACAGAATACTGAATATAGAATTTAGAACATAGAATGCAGAACCCAGAATTTAGAATATAGAATACATAATACTGAATATAGGATATAGAATATACAATGTAGAACCGAGAATATAGAATATAGAATACAGAATGCAGAATATAGAACCAAATATAGAAAGTAGAACACAGAATATAGAATATGGAATAGATTATATGGAACACAATATTTAGAACATGGAATGCAAACACAGAATTTAGAATATAGAATACAGAATACTGAATAAAGAATTTAGAATATAGAATGTTGAACACAGAATATAGAATACAGAATATGGAATGTAGAACACAGTATGTAGAATATAGAAAACAGAATACTGAATATAAATTTAGATTATAGAACGCAGAACACAGAATATAGAATATAGAATACAGAATACTGAATATAGAATTTAGAATATAGAATGTAGAACACAGAGTATAGAATATAGAATACGGAATACTGAATATGCAATTTAAAATATAGAATGTAGAACACAGAATATGAAATATATAATACGGAATGCAGAATATTGAATAGAGAATATAGAATGTAGAACACAGAATATAGAATATGGAAAAAAGTATATAGAAACCAGAATATAGAACATGGAATGCAGAACACAGAATTTAGAATATAGAATACAGAATATTGAATATATAAAATAGAATATAGATTGTAGAAAACAGAATATAGATTATAGAGTACAGAATACTGAATATAGAATTTAGAATATAGAATGTAGAACACAGAATATAGAATATAGAATACAGAATATAGAAATCAAAATTTAGAACATGGAAAGCAGAACACAGAATTTAGAAAATAGAATACGGAATACTGAATATAGAATATGAATATACAATATAGAACACAGAATTTAGAATATAGAATACAGAATCCTGAATATAGAATTTAGAATATAGAATGTTGAACACAGAATATAGAATATAAAAAACGTAAAGCAGAATATAGAATACAGAATATAGAATGTAGAACACAGCATATAGAATATGGGAAACAAAATACAAAAGTCAGAAGTGAGAACATGGAATGCAGAACACAGCATTTAGAATATAGTATACAGAATACTGAATATAGAATTTAGAATAGACAATGTAGAACACAGAGTATGGAATGTAGAATACGGAATGCAGAATATTGAATATAGAATATAGAATATAGAACACAGAATTTAGAATATGGAAAACAGAATATAGAACCCAGAATAAAGAACATGGAATGCAGAACACAGAATTTAAAATATAGAATACAGAATACTGAATATAGAATTTAGATTATAGAACGCAGAACACAGAATAAAGAATATAGAATACAGAATACTGAATATAGAATTTAGAATATAGAATGTAGAACACAGAGTATAGAATATAGAATACGGAATACTGAATATACAATTTAAAATATAGAATGTAGAACACAGAATATGAAATGTATAATACGGAATGCAGAATATTGAATAGAGAATATAGAATGTAGAACACAGAATTTAGAATATGGAAAAAAGTTTATAGAACCCAGAATTTAGAACATGGAATGCAGAACACAGAATTTAGAATATAGAACACAGATTATTGAATATATAAAGTAGAATATAGATTGTAGAACACAGAATTTAGATTATAGAGTACAAAATACTGAATATAGTATTTAGAATATAGAATGTTAAACACAGAATATAGAATATAGAATACAGAATATAGAAAACAAAATTTAGAACATGGAATGCAGAACACAGAATTTAGAAAATAGAATACGGAATACTGAATATAGAATATGAATATACAATGTAGAACACAGAATTTAGAATATAGAATACAGAATACTGAATATAGAATTTAGAATATACAATGTAGAACACAGAATATAGAATAGAGAAGACAGAAAACTGAATACAGGATTTAGAATATGAAATGCAGAACACAGAATTTAGAATATAAATACAGAAAACTGAATAGAGAATTTAGAATATAGAATGTACAAAACACAATATAATATATACAATAGAGAATATAGAACACATAATTTACAACATGGATTACAGAACACCGAATTTAAAAATATAGAATACCGAATACTGAATATAGAATATTAATATAAAATATAGAACCCAGAATTTAGAATATAGAATACATAATACTGAATATAGGATTTAGAATATACAATGAAGAACCGAGAATATAGAATATAGAAAACGGAATGCAGAATACAGTATACAGAATATAGAATGTAGAACACAGAATATAGAATATGGAAAACATAATACAAAACCCAGAATTGATGACATGTAATGCAGAACACACAATTTAGAATATAGAATAGTGAATACTGAATATAGAATTTAGAAAATTGAATGCAGAACACAGAATTTAGAATATAGAATGCAGAATACTGTATATAGGATTTAGAATATAGAAAGAAAAACACAGAATATAGAATATAGACTACGGAACGGAGAATATAGAAGGTACAATATAGACTGAAGAACACAAAATATAGAATATAGAATGGAGAATATAGAACCCAGAATATATTAATGGAATGCAGAACAGAGAATATAGAATATAGAATACAGAAAACTAAATAAAGTTTTTAGAATATAGAATGTAGAACACAGAATAAAGAATATAGAATAGAGAATAGAGAAACCAGGATATAGAATATGGAATGAAGAACACAGAAATTAGAATATAAATACAGAAAACTGAATATAGAATTTACAATATGAATGTACAACACACAAAATAGGATATAAAATAGAGAATATAGAACCCAGAATTTAGAAATTGGAATGCAGAACACAGAATTTAGAATATAGAATACAGATTACTGTATATAGAATTTAGAACATTGAATGCAGAACACAGAAATTAGAATATAGAATGCAGAATACTGTATATAATTTAGAATATAGAATGAAAACACAGAATATAGAATATAGAGTATGGAATGGAGAAAATAGGAGGTAGAATATAGACAGAATAACAGAAAATATAGAATATAGAATAGAGAATATAGAACCCAGAATATAGAAATGGAATGTAGAACAGAGATTTTAGAATATAGAATACAGAAAACTTAATAAAGATTTTAGAATATAGAATGTAGAACACAGAATATAGAATAAAGAATAGGGAATGAAGAATATAGTATGTAGAATATAGAATGAAGAACAGAAATATAGAATATAGAATAGTGAATATAGAACCCAGAACTTAGAACACGGAATGAAGAACACAGAATTTAGAATATAGAATACATAATACTGAATATAGAATTTAGAACATAGAATGCAGAACACAGAATTTAGAATATAGAATGCACTATACTGAATATAGATTTTATAAACATTAATGCAGAACACAGAATTTAGAATATAGAATGAAGAAAACTGAATAGAGTATTTAGAATATAGAATGAAGCACACAGAATATAAAATATAGAATAGAGAATATAGAACCCACAATTTAGAATATGGAATGCAGAACACAGAATTTAGAATGTAGAATACAGAATACTGCATATAGAATTTAGAATATAGAAAGTAGAACACAGAATTTAGAATATAGAGTACAGAATACTGAATATAGAATTTAGAATATGGACTGTAATACACAGAATATACAATATGGAACACAGAATATAGAACACAAAATTTAGAACATGGAATGAAGAGCACAGAATTAAGAATGTAGAACACAGAATACTGAATATAAGTTTAGAATATAGAGTATAGAACACAGAGTATAGAATATAGAATACGGAATACTGAATACACAATTTAGAATATAGAATGTAGAACAAAGAATATAGAATATAGAATACGGAATGCAGAATATAGAATACAGAACATAGAATATAGAACACAGTATATAGAATATGGAAAACAGAATACAAATCCCAGAATTGAAAACATGGAATGCACAACACAGAATTAAGAATATAGAATACATTATACTGAATATATAATTTAGAATATAGAATGTAGAACACAGAATATAGAATATAGAATACGGAATACAGAATATAGAATATAGAATATAGAATGATGAACACAAAATATAGTATAAAGAATATAGAATATAGAACCCAGAATTTAGAACATGGAATGTAAAACACAGAATTTAGAATATAGAATACAGAATACTGAATATCGAATTTAGAATATAGAATGTAGAACACAGAATTTGGTATGTAGAATACGGAATGCTGAATATTGAATCCAGAATATAGAATGTAGAACACAAAATATAGAATATGGAAAACAGAATACAGAACCCAGAATTTAGATCATGGAATGCAGAACACAGAATTTAGAATACAGAATACAGTATAATGAATATAGAATTTACTATATACATTGTAGAACAAAAATACAGAATACGGCATGCAGAATATACAATACACAATAGAGAATGCAGAACACAGAATATAGAATATGGAAAACAGAATAAAAAACTCAGAATTTAGAACATGGAATGCAGAAAACAGAATTTAAAATATAGTATACGGAATACTGAATATAGAATTTAGATCATAGACTGCAGAACACAGAATTAAGAATATTGAATGCAAAATTCTGTATACAGAATTTATAAACAGGAATGCAGGACGCAGAATTTAGAAACGAGAATAAAGAATACTGAATATAGAATTTAGAATATATAATATATAACACAGAATATAGAATATAGACTACGGAATAGAGAATATAGGAGGTAGAATAAGGAATGAAGAACACAACATATAGAATATAGAATAGAGAATATAGAACCCAGAATTTAGAATTTGAATGCAGAACATAGAATTTAGTATATAGAATACAGAATACTGAATAAAGTTTTTAGAATATAAAATATAGAACACAGAATATAGAATATAGAATAGGGAATGCTGAAAAAAGTATGCAGAATATAGAATGAAGAACACAAATATAGAATATAGAATAGCGAATATAGAACCCAGAACTAAGAACACGGAATGCAGAACACAGAATTTAGAATATAGAATACAGAATACATAATATAAAATTTAGAATATAGAATGTAGAAAACAGAATATAGAATATAGAATACGGAATGCAGAATATAGAATACAGAATATAGAATTTAGAACACAGAATATAGAATATTGAATACAGTATATGGAACACAAAATTTAGAACATGGAATGCAGAACACATTATTTAGAATATAGAATACTGAATACTGAATATCGAATTTTTTATATACAATGTAGAACACAGAATATAGAATAAGGGAAACAAAATACAAAAGTCAGAATTGAGAGCATGGAATGCAGAAAACAGCATTTAGAATATAGTATACAGAATACTGAATATAGAATTTAGAATATACAATGTAGAACACAGGGTATGGAATGTAGAATACGGAATGCAGAATATTGAATACAGAATATAGAATATAGAACACAGAATTTAGAATATGGAAAACAGAATATAGAATCCAGAATAAAGAACATGGAATGCAGAACACAGAATTTAAAATATAGAATACAGAATACTGAATATAGAATTTAGAATATAGAACGCAGAACACAGAATATAGAATATAGAATACAGAATACAGAATATAGAATTTAGAATATAGAATGTAGAACACAGAGTATAGAATAAAGAAAACGGAATACTGAATATACAATTTAGAACATAGAATGTAGAACACAGAATATGAAATGTATAATACGGAAATCAAAATATTGAATACAGAATTTAGAATGTAGAACACAGAATTTAGAATAGGGAAAATAGAATATAGGACCCAGAATATAGAACAAGGAATGCAGAACACAGAATTTACAATATAGAATACAGATTATTGAATATAGAATTTAGAATATAGATTGCAGAACACAGAATTTAGATTATAGAATACAGAATACTGAATATAGTATTTAGAATATAGAATGTAGAACACAGAATATAGAATATAGAATACAGAAAACTGAATACAGAATTTAGAATATGGAATGCAGAACACAGAATTTAGAATATAAATACAGAAAACTGAATATAGAATTTAGAATATATAATGTACAACACACAATATAGAATATACAATAGAGAATATAGAACCCAGAATTTAGAACTTGGAAAACAGAACACAGAATTTAGAATATAGAATAGAGAATACTGTACATAGAATTTAGAACATTGAATGCAGAACACAGAATTTAGAATATAGAATGCACAATACTGTATATAGAATTTAGAATATAGAATGAATAACACAGAATATAGAATACAGACAACGGATGGAGAAAATAGAAGGTACTATATAGACTGAATAACATAAAATAAAGAATATAGAATAGAGAATATAGAACCCAGAATATAGAAATGGATGCAGAACTGAGAATTTATAATATAGAATACAGAAAACTGAATAAAGATTTTAGAATATAGAATGTAGAACACAGAATATAGAATATAGAATAGGGAATGCAGAATATAGTATGTAGAATATAGAATGAAGAACACAAATATAGAATATAGAATAGTGAATATAGAACACAGAACTTAAACACGGAATGCGGAACACAGAATTTAGAATATAGAATACATAATACTGAATATAGAATTTAGAACATAGAATGCAGAACACAGAATTTAGAATATAGAATGTAGAAAACTGAATAGAGTATTTAGAATATAGAATGAAGAACACAGAATATAGAATAAAGAGTAGATAATAGAGAACCCAGGATATAGAACATGGAATGCAGAGCGCAGAATTTAGAATATAGAACACAGAATACTGAATATAAATTTAGAATATTGAATATAGGACACAGAGTATAGAATATAGAATACGGAATACTGAATATACAATTTCGAATATAGAATGTAGAACACAGAATATAGAATATAGAATACGGAATGCAGAATATAAAATACAGAACATAGAATGTAGAACACGGAATATAGAATATGGAAAACAAAATACCAAACCCAGAATTGAAAACATGGAATTCACAACACAGAATTAAGATTATAAAATACAAAATACTGAATATAGAAATTAGAATACAGAATGTAGAACAGAGAATTTAAAATATAGAATATAGTGTGCTGAATATAGAATTTAGAATATAGAATGTAGAACACAGAATATAGAAAATAGAATAGAGAATATAGAACACAGAATTTATAACATGGAATGCAGAACACAGAATTTAGAATATAGAATACAGTATACTGAATATAGAATTTAGAATATAGAATGTAGAACACAGAATATAGAATATAGAATACGGAATGCAGAATATAGAATATAGAATATAGAATGATGAACACAAAATATAGAATATAGAATAGAGAATATAGAACCCAGAATTTAGAACATGGAACGTAAAACACAGAATTTAGAATATAGAATACATAATACTGAATATCGAATTTAGAATATAGAATGAAGAACACAGAATTTGGTATGTAGAATACGGAATGCAGAATATTGAATACAGAATATAGAATATAGAACACAATATATAGAATATGGAAAACAGAATACAGAACCCAGGATATAGATCATGGAATGCAGAACACAGAATTTAGAGTATATAGTACCGAATACTGAATATGAAATTTAGAATATACAATGTAGAATACAGAATATGGAAAGTAGAATACGGAATGCAGAATATTGAATATCAGAAAATAGAATGTAGAACACAGAATTTTGAATATGGAAAACAGAATATAGAACCCAGAATATAGAACATGGAATGCAGAACACGAAATTTAGAATATAGAATACAGAATACTGAATATAGAATTTAGAATATATAATGTAGAACACAGAATTTAGAATATAGAATACAGAATACTGAATATAGAATTTAGATTATACAGTGTAGAACACAGAATAGAGAATATAGAATACAGAATATAGAACCCAAAATTTAGAACATGGAATGCAGAACACAGAATATAAAATATAGAATACCGAATACTGATTACAGAATATGAATATGCAATGTAGAACCCAGAATTTAGAATATAGAATACAGAATACTGAATGTAGGATGTAGAATATACAATGTAGAACCGTGAATATAGAATATAGAATACGGAATGCAGAATATAGTATACAGAATATAGAATGAAGAAAACAGAATATAGTATAGAGAATAGATTATAAAGAACACAAAATTTAGAACATGGATTGCAGAACACAGAATTTAGAATATAGAATACAGAATACTGTATATAGAATTTACAATATAGAATGTAGAACAAAAATACAGAATACGGCATGCAGAATATACAATACAGAATTGTGAATGCAGAACACAGAATATAGAATATGGAAAACAGAATACAAAACTCAGAATTTAGAACATGGAATGCAGAAAACAGTATTTAAAATATAGTATACCGAATACTGAATATAGAATTTAGAACATAGAATGCAGAACAGAGAATTAAGATTATTGAATGCAGAATACTGTATACAGAATTTATAAACAAGAATGCAGAACACAGAATTTAGAAAAGAGAATAAAGAATACTGAATATAGAATTTAGAATATACAATATATAACACAGAATATAGAATATAGACTACGGAAAGGAGAATATAGGTGGTAGAATGATGAATGAAGAACACAACATATAGAATATAGAATAGAGAATATAGAACCCAGAATTTAGAAATGGAATGCAGAACATAGAATTTAGAATATAGAATACAGAATACTGAATAAAGGTTTTAGAGAATATAATATAGAACACAGAATTTAGAATATAAATAGGGAATGCTGAAAATAGTATGCAGAATATAGAATGAAGAACACAATTATAGAATATAGAATAGTGAATATAGAACCCAGAACTAAGAACTCGGAATGCAGAACTCAGAATTTAGAATATAGAATACAGAATACTTAATATAAAATTTAGAATATGGAACGTAGAAAACAGAATATAAAATATAGAATACGGAATGCCGAATATAGAATACAGAATATAGAATGTAGAACACAGAATATAGAATATAGAATACGGAATGCCGAATATAGAATACAGAATATAGTATTTAGAACACAGAATATAGAATATTGAATACAGTATATGGAACACAAAATTTAGAACATGGAATGCAGAACACATTATTTAGAATATAGAATACTGAATACTGAATATAGAATATGAATATACAATGTAGAACACAGAATTTAGAAAATAGAATACAGAATACTGAATATAGAATTTGGAATATACAATGTAGAACACAGAATATAGAATATAGTATACGGAATGCATAATATAGGATACAGAAAATAAAATGTAGAACACAGAATAGAGAATATGGAAAACAGAATACAAAACCGAGAATTGAGAACATGGACTTCAGAACAAATAATTAACAATATACAATACAGAATACTGAATATAGAATTTTGAATATACAATGTAGAACACAGAATTTAGATATATAATTAAGAATACTGAATATAGAATTTAGAATATAGAATGTAGAACACAGAATATAGAATAGAGAATAGAGAACCCAGAATTTAGAACTTGGAATGCAGAACACAGAATTTTGAATATAGAATACAGAATACTGAATATAAAATTTAGAACATAGAATGTTGAACACAGAATATAGAATACGGTATGCAGAATATACAATACAGAATAGTGAATGCAGAACACAGTATATAGAATATGGAAAACAGAATACAGAACTCAGACTTTAGAACATGGAATGCAGAACACAGAATTTAAAATATAGTATACAGAATACTGAATATAGAATTAGAACTTAGAATGCAGAACACAGAATTAAGATTATATAATGCAAAATTCTGTATATAGAATATATAAACAGGAATGCAGAATACAGAATTTAGAATAGAGAATGCAGAATACTGTATATAGAATTTAGAATATAGAATGAATAACACAGAATATAGAATATAGACTACGGAATGGAGAAAATAGAAGGTAGAATATAGACTGAATAACACAAAATATAGAATATAGAATAGAGAATATAGATCCCAGAATATAGAAATGCAATGCAGAATATAGAATTTTGAATACAGAATACAGAAAACTGAATAAAGATTTTAGAATATAGAATGTAGAACACAGAATATAGAATATAGAATAGGGAATGCAGAATATAGTATGTAGAATATAGAATGAAGAACACAAGTATAGAATATAGAATAGTGAATATAGAAACCAGAATTTAGAACACGGAATGCAGAACACAGAATTTATAATAGAGAATGCAGAATACTGAATATTGATTATATAAACATGAATGCAGAACACAGAATTTAGAATATAGAATGAAGAAAACTGAATAGAGTATTTAGAATATACAATGAAGAACACAGAATATAGAATTTAGAATATAGAATAGAGAACCCAGGATATAGAACATGAAATGCAGAGCACAGAATTTAGAATATAGAACACAGAATACTGAATATAACTTTAGGATATAGAATATAGAACACAGAGTATAGAATATAGAATACGGAATACTGAATATACAATTAAGAAAATAGAATGTAGAACACAGAATATAGAATATAGAATACGGAATGCAGAATATAGAATACAGAACATAGAATGAAGAACACAGAATATAGAATATGGAAAACCAAATACAAAACCCAGAATTGAAAACATGGAATGCACAACAGAGAATTAAGAATATAGAACACAGAATACTGAATATAGAATTTAGAATAAAGAATGTAGAACAGAGAATTTAAAATATAGAATATAGTATGCTGAATATGGAATTTAGAATATAGAATGTAGAACACAGAATATAGAAAATAGAATAGAGAATATAGAACCCACAATTTAGAACATGGAATGCAGAACACAGAATTTAGAATATAGAATACAGTATACTGAATATAGAATTTAGAATACACAATATAGAACTCAGAATATAGAATATAGAATACGGAAAGCAGAATATAGAATATAGAATATAGAATGATGAACACAAAATTTAGAATATAGAATAGAGAATATAGAACCCAGAATTTAGATCATGGAATGCAGAACACAGTATTTAGAGTATATACTACCGAATGCTGAATATGAAATTAAGAATATAGAATGTAGAATACAGAATATGGAATATAGAATACGGAATGCAGAATATAGAATATAGAATATAGAATGATGAACACAAAATTTAGAATAAAGAATAGAGAATATAGAACCCAGAATTTAGAACATGGAATGCAGAACACAGAATTTAAAATATAGAATACCGAATACTGAATATTCAATTTAGAATATAGAATGAAAGACACAGAGTATAGTATATAGAAAACGGAATACTAAATATACAATTTAGAATATAGAATGTAGAAAACACAATATAGAATATAGAATACGGAATGCAGAATATAGAATATAGAATATAGAATCATGAACACAAAATTTAGAATATAGAATAGAGAATATAGAACCCAGAATTTATAACATGGAATGCAGAACACAGAATTTAAAATATAGAATACCGAATACTGAATATACAATTTAGAATATAGAATGAAAGACACAGAGTATAGTATATAGAAAACGGAATACTGAATATTCAATTTAGAACATAGAATGTAGAACACACAATATAGAATATAGAATACGGAATGCAGAACATAGAATACAGAATATAGAATGTAGAACACAGAATATAGAATATTGAATACAGTATATGGAACACAAAATTTAGAACATGGAATGCAGAACACATTATTTAGAATATAGAATACTGCATACTGAATATAGAATATGAATATAGAATGTAGAAAACAGAATTTAGAATATAGAATACAGAATAATTAATATATAATTTAGAATATAGAAAGTAGAAAACAGAATATAGAATATAGAATACGGAATGCAGAATATAGAATACAGAATATAGAATGTAGAACACAGAATATGGAATATTGAATACAGTATATAGAACAAAAAATTTAGAACAAGGAATGCAGAACCCATTATTTAGAATATAGAATACTGAATACTGAATATAGAATTTTTTATATACAATGTAGAACACAGAATATAGAATATGGGAAACAAAATACAAAAGTCAGAATTGAGAGCATGGAATGCAGAAAAAAGCATTTAGAATATAGTATACAGAATACTGAATATAGAATTTAGAATATACAATGTAGAACACAGGGTATGGAATGTAGAATACGGAATGCAGAATATTGAATACAGAATATAGAATACAGAACACAGAATTTAGAATATGGAAAACAGAATATAGAACCCAGAATAAAGAACATGGAATGCAGAACACAGAATTTAAAATATAGAATACAGAATACTGAATATAGAATATAGAATATAGAACGCAGAACACAGAATATAGAATATAGAATACAGAATACAGAATATAGAATTTAGAATATAGAATGTAGAACACAGAGTATAGAATAAAGAAAACGGAATACTGAATATACAATTTAGAACATAGAATGTAGAACACAGAATATGAAATGTATAATACGGAAATCAAAATATTGAATACAGAATATAGAATGTAGAACACAGAATTTAGAATAGGGAAAACAGAATATAGGACACAGAATATAGAACAAGGAATGCAGAACACAGAATTTAGAATATAGAATACAGATTATTGAATATAGAATTTAGAATATAGATTGTAGAACACAGAATTTAGATTATAGAATACAGAATACTGAATATAGTATTTAGAATATAGAATGTAGAACACAGAATATAGAATATAGAATACAGAAAACTGAATACAGAATGTAGAATATGAAATGCAGAACACAGAATTTAGAATATAAATACAGAAAACTGAATATACAAATTAGAATATAGAATGTACAACACACAATATAGAATATACAATAGAGAATATAGAACCCAGAATTTAGAACTTGGAAAACAGAACACAGAATTTAGAATATAGAATAGAGAATACTGTACATAGAATTTAGAACATTGAATGCAGAACACAGAATTTAGAATATAGAATGCACAATACTGTATATAGAATTTAGAATATAGAATGAATAACACAGAATATAGAATACAGACAACGGATGGAGAAAATAGAAGGTACTATATAGACTGAATAACACAAAATATAGAATATAGAATAGAGGATATAGAACCCAGAATATAGAAATGGATGCAGAACTGAGAATTTATAATATAGAATACAGAAGACTGAATAAAGATTTTTGAATATAGAATGTAGAACACAGAATATAGAATATAGAATAGGGAATGCAGAATATAGTATGTAGAATATAGAATGAAGAACACAAGTATAGAATATAGAATAGTGAATATAGAACCCAGAATTTAGAAATGGAATGCAGAACATAGAATTTAGAATATAGAATACAGAATACTGAATAAAGGTTTTAGAGAATAGAATATAGAACACAGAATTTAGAATATAAATAGGGAATGCTGAAAATAGTATGCAGAATATAGAATGAAGAACACAATTATAGAATATAGAATAGTGAATATAGAACCCAGAACTAAGAACACGGAATGCAGAACTCAGAATTTAGAATATAGAATACAGAATACTTAATATAAAATTTAGAATATGGAATGTAGAAAACAGAATATAGAATATAGAATACGGAATGCCGAATATAGAATACAGAATATAGAATGTAGAACACAGAATATAGAATATAGAATACGGAATGCCGAATATAGAATACAGAATATAGTATTTAGAACACAGAATATAGAATATTGAATACAGTATATGGAACAAAAAATTTAGAACATGGAATGCAGAACGCATTATTTAGAATATAGAATACTGAATACTTAATATAGAATATGAATATACAATGTAGAACACAGAATTTAGAAAATAGAATACAGAGTACTGAATATAGAATTTGGAATATACAATGTAGAACACAGAATATAGAATATAGTATACGGAATGCATAATATAGGATACAGAAAATAGAATGTAGAACACAGAATAGAGAATATGGAAAACAGAATACAAAACCGAGAATTGAGAAAATGGACTTCAGAACAAATAATTTACAATATACAATACAGAATACTGAATATAGAATTTTGAATATACAATGTAGAACACAGAATTTAGATATATAATTAAGAATACTGAATATAGAATTTAGAATATAGAATGTAGAACACAGAATATAGAATAGAGAATAGAGAACCCAGAATTTAGTACTTGGAATGCAGAACACAGAATTTTGAATATAGAATACAGAATACTGAATATAAAATTTAGAACATAGAATGTTGAACACAGAATATAGAATATGGAAAACAGAATACAGAACTCAGACATTAGAACATGGAATGCAGAACACAGAATTTAATATATAGTATACAGAATACTGAATATAGAATTAGAAATTAGAATGCAGAACACAGAATTAAGATTATATAATGCAGAATTCTGTATATAGAATTTATAAACAGGAATGCAGAACACAGAATTTAGAATAGAGAATGCAGAATACTGTATATAGTATTTAGAATGTAGAATGAATAACACAGAATATAGAATATAGACTACGGAATGGAGAAAATAGAAGGTAGAATATAGACTGAATAACACAAAATATAGAATATAGAATAGACAATATAGATCCCAGAATATAGAAATGGAATGCAGAATATAGAATTTTGAATACAGAATACAGAAAATTGAATAAAGATGTTAGAATATAGAATGTAGAACACAGAATATAGAATATAGAATAGGGAATGCAGAATATAGTATGTAGAATATAGAATGAAGAACACAAGTATAGAATATAGAATAGTGAATATAGAACCCAGAACTTAAACACGGAATGCAGAACACAGAATTTAGAATATAGAATACATAATACTGAATATAGAATTTAGAATATAGAATGTAGAACACAGAATATAGAATAGAGAATAGAGAACCCAGAATTTAGTACTTGGAATGCAGAACACAGAATTTTGAACATAGAATACAGAATACTGAATATAAAATTTAGAACATAGAATGTTGAACACAGAATATAGCATACGGTATGCAGAATATACAATAAAGAAGAGTGAATGCAGAACACAGAATATAGAATATGGAAAACAGAATACAGAACTCAGACATTAGAACATGGAATGCAGAACACAGAATTTAAAATATAGTATACAGAATACTGAATATAGAATTAGAAATTAGAATGCAGAACACAGAATTAAGATTATATAATGCAGAATTCTGTATATAGAATTTATAAACAGGAATGCAGAAGACAGAATTTAGAATAGAGAATGCAGAATACTGTATATAGTATTTAGAATATAGAATGAATAACACAGAATATAGATTATAGACTACGGAATGGAGAAAATAGAAGGCAGAATATAGACTGAATAACACATAATATAGAATATAGAATAGACAATATAGATCCCAGAATATAGAAATGGAATGCAGAATATAGAATTTTGAATACAGAATACAGAAAATTGAATAAAGATTTTAGAATATAGAATGTAGAACACAGAATATAGAATATAGAATAGTGAATGCAGAATATAGTATGTAGAATATAGAATGAAGAACACAAGTATAGAATATAGAATAGTGAATATAGAAACCAGAACTTAGAACACGGAATGCAGAACACAGAATTTGAATATAGAATACATAATACTGAATATAGAATTTAGAATATAGAATGCAGAACACAGAATTTATAATATAGAATGCAGAATACAGAATATTGATTTTATAAACATGAATGCAGAACACAGAATTTAGAATATAGAATGAAGAACACTGAATAGAGTATTTAGAATATACAATGAAGAACACAGAATATAGAATTTAGAATATAGAATAGAGAACCCAGGATATAGAACATGAAATGCAGAGCACAGAATTTAGAATATAGAACACAGAATACTTTATATAAGTTTAGGATATAGAATATAGAACACAGAGTATAGTATATAGAATACGGAATACTGAATATACAATTTAGAATATAGAATGTAGAACACAGAATATAGAATATAGAATACGGAATGCAGAATATAGAATACAGAACATAGAATGAAGAACACAGAATATAGAATATGGAAAACCAAATACAAAACCCAGAATTGAAAACATGGAATGCACAACAGAGAATTAAGAATATAGAACACAGAATACTGAATATAGAATTTAGAATAAAGAATGTAGAACAGAGAATTTAAAATATAGAATATATTATGCTGAAAATGGAATTTAGAATATAGAATGTTGAACACAGAATATAGAAAATAGAATAGAGAATATAGAACCCAGAATTTAGAACATGGAATGCAGAACACAGAATTTAGAATATAGAATACATTATACTGAATATAGAATTTAGAATATACAATGTAGAACTCAGAATATAGAATATAGAATACGGAATGCAGAATATAGAATATAGAATATAGAATGATGAACACAAAATTTATAATATAGAATAGAGAATATAGAACCCAGAATTTAGATCATGGAATGCAGAACACAGTATTTAGAGTATATACTACCGAATGCTGAATATGAAATTAAGAATATAGAATGTAGAATACAGAATATGGAATATAGAATACGGAATGCAGAATATAGAATATAGAATATAGAATGATGAACACAAAATTTAGAATATAGAATAGAGAATATAGAACCCAGAATTTAGAACATGGAATGCAGAACACAGAATTTAAAATATAGAATACCGAATACTGAATATTCAATTTAGAAAATAGAATGAAAGACACAGAGTATAGTATATAGAAAACGGAATACTGAATATACAATTTAGAATATAGAATGTAGAACACACAATATAGAATATAGAATACGGAATGCAGAATATAGAATATAGAATATAGAATGAAGAACACAAAATTTAGAATATAGAATAGAGAATATAGAACCCAGAATTTAGAACATGGAATGCAGAACACAGAATTTAAAATATAGAATACCGAATACTGAATATACAATTTAGAATATAGAATGTAGAACACACAATATAGAATATAGAATACGGAATGCAGAATATAGAATACAGAATATAGAATGTTGAACACTGAATATAGAAATAAGAATACAGAATACAGAACCCAGAATTTAGAACATGGAATGCAGAGCACAGAAATTAAAATATAGAATACTGAATACAGAATATAAAATTTAGAATATACAATATAGAACACAGAATATGGAATGTAGAATACGGAATGCAGAATATTGAACACAGAATATAGAATATAGAACACAGAATTTAGAATATGGAAAACAGGATATAGAACACAGATTATAGAACATGGAATGCAGAACACAGAATTAAAAATATAGAATACAGAAAACTGAATATCGAATTTAGAATACAGAACGCAGAACACAGAAAATAGAATATAGAATACGGAATGCAGAATATAGGATACAGAATATAGAATGTAGAACACAGAATATAGAATATTGAATAGAGTATATGGAACAAAAAATTTAGAACATAGAATTCAGAACACAGAGTTTAGAATATAGTATACAGAATACTGACTATAGAATTTAGAATATAGAATGCAGAACAGAGAATTTAGAATATAGAATGCAGAATACTGAATAAAGAATTTATAAACAGGAATGCAAAACAGAATTTAGAATATAGAATACAGAATACAGAATATAGAATTTATAATATAGAACGTATACCACAGAATATAGAGTATAGAATACAAATTGCAGAATATAGAATTCAGAATATAGAATGTAGAACTCAGAAAATAGAATATAGAAATCATAATACAAAACCCAGAACTGAGGACATGGAATGAAGAACACAGAATTTAGAATACAGAATAGGGAATACTGAATATAGAATTTAGAATATAAAATGCAGAACCCAGAATTTAGAATATAGAATACAGAATACTGAATATAGGATTTAGAACATGGAATGCAGAACACAGATTATGGAATGTAGAATACGTAATGCAGAATATAGAATACAGAATATAGAATGTAGAATACAGAGTATAGAATATGGAAAACAGAATACATAACCCAGAATTTACAACATGGATTTCGGAACACAGAATTTAGAATATAGAATACAGAATACTGAATATAGAATTTAGAATATAGAATGTAGAACACAGAACTTAGAATAGAGAATAATGAATACTGCATATAAAATTTAGAATATAGAATGTAGATACAGAATAGAGAAAATAGAATAGAGAATATAGAACACACAATTTAGAACATGGAATGCAGAACACAGAATTTAGAATGTAGAACACAGAATATAGAATATAGAATACGGAATGCAGAACAGAGAATATAAAATATAGAATATAGAATGATGAACACAAAATATAGAATAGAGAATATAGAACCCAGAAATTAGAACATGGAATTTAAAACACAGAATTTAGAATATAAAATACAGAATACTGAATATCGAATTTAGAATATAGAATGTAGAACACAGAATATAGAAAATAGAATAGAGAATATAGAACTCACAATTTAGAACATGAAATGCAGAACACAGAATTTAGAATGTAGAACACAGAATACTGAATATAGAATTTGGAATATAGAATGTAGAACACAGAATATAGAATATAGAATACGGAATGCAGAATAGAGAATATAAAATATAGAATATAGAATGATGAACACAAAATATAGATTAGAGAATAGAGAATATAGAACACAGAATTTAGAACATGGAATGTAGAACACAGAATTTAGAATATAAAATACAGAATACTGAATATCGAATTTAGAATATAGAATGTAGAACACAGAATATAGAAAATAGAATAGAGAATATAGAACTCACAATTTAGAACATGAAATGCAGAACACAGAATTTAGAATGTAGAACACAAAATACTGAATATAGAATTTGGAATATAGAATGTAGAACACAGAATATAGAATATAGAATACGGAATGCAGAATAGAGAATATAAAATATAGAATATAGAATGATGAACACAAAATATAGATTAGAGAATAGAGAATATAGAACACAGAATTTAGAACATGGAATGTAGAACACAGAATTTAGAATATAAAATACAGAATACTGAATATCAAATTTAGAATATAGAATGTAGAAAACAGAATATAGAAAATAGAATAGAGAATATAGAATCAACAATTTAGAATATGGAATGCAGAACACAGAATTTAGAATGTAGAATACAGAATACTGCATATAGAATTTGGAATATAGAATGTAGAACACATAATATAGAATATAGAATACGGAATGCAGAATAGAGAATATAAAATATAGAATATAGAATGATGAACACAAAATATAGAATAGAGAATAGAGAATAGAGAACCCAGGATTTAGAACATGCAATTTAGAACACAGAATTTAGAATATAAAATACAGAATAATGAATATCGAATTTAGAATATAGAATTTAGAACACAGAATATGGTATGTAGAATACGGAAAGCAGAATATAGAATACATAATATAGAAAGTAGAATACAGAATATAGAATAGGGAAAACAGAATACATAACCCAGAATTTAGAACATGGAATGCAGAACACAGAATTTAAAATATAGAATACCGAATACTGAATATACAATTTAGAATATAGAATGTAGAACACACAATATAGAATATAGAATACGGAATGCAGAATATAGAATACAGAATATAGAATGTTGAACATTGAATATAGAAATAAGAATACAGAATACAGAACCCAGAATTTAGAACATGGAATGCAGAGCACAGAAATTAAAATATAGAATACTGAATACAGAATATAAAATTTAGAATATACAATATAGAACACAGAATATGGAATGTAGAATACGGAATGCAGAATATTGAACACAGAATATAGAATATAGAACACAGAATTTAGAATATGGAAAACAGGATATAGAACACAGATTATAGAACATGGAATGCAGAACACAGAATTAAAAATATAGAATACAGAAAACTGAATATCGAATTTAGAATACAGAACGCAGAACACAGAAAATAGAATATAGAATACGGAATGCAGAATATAGGATACAGAATATAGAATGTAGAACACAGAATATAGAATATTGAATAGAGTATATGGAACACAAAGTTTAGAACATAGAATTCAGAACACAGAGTTTAGAATATAGTATACAGAATACTGACTATAGAATTTAGAATATAGAATGCAGAACAGAGAATTTAGAATATAGAATGCAGAATACTGAATAAAGAATTTATAAACAGGAATGCAAAACAGAATTTAGAATATAGAATACAGAATACAGAATATAGAATTTATAATATAGAACGTATACCACAGAATATAGAGTATAGAATACAAATTGCAGAATATAGAATTCAGAATATAGAATGTAGAACACAGAAAATAGAATATGGAAATCATAATACAAAACCCAGAACTGAGGACATGGAATGAAGAACACAGAATTTAGAATACAGAATAGAGAATACTGAATATAGAATTTAGAATATAAAATGCAGAACCCAGAATTTAGAATATAGAATACAGAATACTGAATATAGGATTTAGAACATGGAATGCAGAACACAGATTATGGAATGTAGAATACGGAATGCAGAATATAGAATACAGAATATAGAATGTAGAATACAGAGTATAGAATATGGAAAACAGAATACATAACCCAGAATTTACAACATGGATTTCGGAACACAGAATTTAGAATATAGAATACAGAATACTGAATATAGAATTTAGAATATAGAATGTAGAACACAGAACTTAGAATAGAGAATAATGAATACTGCATATAAAATTTAGAATATAGAATGTAGATACAGAATAGAGAAAATAGAATAGAGAATATAGAACACACAATTTAGAACATGGAATGCAGAACACAGAATTTAGAATGTAGAACACAGAATATAGAATATAGAATACGGAATGCAGAACAGAGAATATAAAATATAGAATATAGAATGATGAACACAAAATATAGAATAGAGAATATAGAACCCAGAAATTAGAACATGGAATTTAAAACACAGAATTTAGAATATAAAATACAGAATACTGAATATCGAATTTAGAATATAGAATGTAGAACACAGAATATAGAAAATAGAATAGAGAATATAGAACTCACAATTTAGAACATGAAATGCAGAACACAGAATTTAGAATGTAGAACACAGAATACTGAATATAGAATTTGGAATATAGAATGTAGAACACAGAATATAGAATATAGAATACGGAATGCAGAATAGAGAATATAAAATATAGAATATAGAATGATGAACACAAAATATAGATTAGAGAATAGAGAATATAGAACACAGAATTTAGAACATGGAATGTAGAACACAGAATTTAGAATATAAAATACAGAATACTGAATATCGAATTTAGAATATAGAATGTAGAACACAGAATATAGAAAATAGAATAGAGAATATAGAACTCACAATTTAGAACATGAAATGCAGAACACAGAATTTAGAATGTAGAACACAAAATACTGAATATAGAATTTGGAATATAGAATGTAGAACACAGAATATAGAATATAGAATACGGAATGCAGAATAGAGAATATAAAATATAGAATATAGAATGATGAACACAAAATATAGATTAGAGAATAGAGAATATAGAACACAGAATTTAGAACATGGAATGTAGAACACAGAATTTAGAATATAAAATACAGAATACTGAATATCGAATTTAGAATATAGAATGTAGAAAACAGAATATAGAAAATAGAATAGAGAATATAGAATCAACAATTTAGAATATGGAATGCAGAACACAGAATTTAGAATGTAGAATACAGAATACTGCATATAGAATTTAGAATATAGAATGTAGAACACATAATATAGAATATAGAATACGGAATGCAGAATAGAGAATATAAAATATAGAATATAGAATGATGAACACAAAATATAGAATAGAGAATAGAGAATAGAGAACCCAGGATTTAGAACATGCAATTTAGAACACAGAATTTAGAATATAAAATACAGAATAATGAATATCGAATTTAGAATATAGAATTTAGAACACAGAATATGGTATGTAGAATACGGAAAGCAGAATATAGAATACATAATATAGAAAGTAGTATACAGAATATAGAATAGGGAAAACAGAATACATAACCCAGAATTTAGAACATGGAATTCAGAACACAGAATTTAGGATATAGTATACAGAATACTGAATATAGTATTTAGAAAATAGAATGCAGTACACAGAATTAAGAATATAGAATACAGAATACTGTATATAGAATATATAAACAGGAATGCAGAACACAGTATATAGAAAATAGAATAAAGAATACTGAATATAGAATTGAGAATATATATTGAATAACACAGAATATAGATTATAGACTACTGAATGGAGAATATAGAAGGTAGAATAAAGAATGAAGAACACAAAATATAGAATATAAAGTAGAGAATATAGAACCCAGAATTTAGAAATGGAATGCAGAACATAAAATATAGAATACAGAATACAGAATACTGAATAAATATTTTAGAATATAGAATATAGAACGCAGAATATAGAATATAGAATAGGAAATGCAGAATACAGTATGTAGAATACAGAAGGAAAAACAAAAATATAGAATATAGAATAGTGAATATAGAACCCAGAACATAGAACACGGAATGCAGAACACAGAATTTAGAATATAGAATACAGAATACTTCATATAAAATTTAGAATGTAGAATGTAGAACACAGAATATAGAATATAGAATACGGAATACAGAATATAGTATACAGAATATAGAATGTAGAACACAGAATATAGAATATTGAATACAGTATATGGAAACCAAAATTTAGAACATGGAATGCAGAACACAATATTTAGAATATAGAATACAGAATACTGAATATAGAATTTAGAATATAGAATGTAGAACACAGAATATAGAATACGACATGCAGAATATTGAATACAGAATAAAGACTATAGAACACAGAATATAGAATATGGAAAAAGAATATTGAACCCAGAATATAGAACATGGAATGCAGAACACAGAATTTAAAATATAGAATGCAGAATACTGAATATAGAATTTAGAATATATAACGCAGAACACAGAATATAGAATATAGAATACGGAATGCAGAATATAGAATACAGGATATAGAATGTAGAATACAGAATATAGAATATGGAAAACAGAATACAGAAGCCAGAATTTAGAGCATGGAATGCAACAGAGAATTTACAATATAGAATACAGATTACTGAATATAGAATTTAGAACATAGAAAGCAGAACCCAGAATTTAGAATATAGAATACAGAATACTGAATATAGAATTTAGAATACAGAAAGTAGAACACAGAATAAAGAGTATAGAATATAGAATACAGATTATAGAAAGCAAAGTTTAGAACATGGAATGCAGTACACAGACTTTAAAATATAGAATACCGAATACTGAACATAGAATATGAATACACAATATAGAACACAGAATTTAGAATATAGGATACCGAATACTGAATATAGAATATAATTATACAATTTAGAGCACAGAATATAGTATATACAATAGAGAATATAGAACACAAAATTTAGAACATGGAACGCAGAACACAGAATTAAGAATATGGAATGCACAATACTGTATATAGAATTTAGACTATAGAATGAATAACAGAGATTATAGAATATAGAATACGGAATGGAGAATATAGAAGGTAGAATATAGAATGTTGAACATTGAATATAGAAATAAGAATACAGAATACAGAACCCAGAATTTAGAACATGGAATGCAGAGCACAGAAATTAAAATATAGAATACTGAATACAGAATATAAAATTTAGAATATACAATATAGAACACAGAATATGGAATGTAGAATACGGAATGCAGAATATTGAACACAGAATATAGAATATAGAACACAGAATTTAGAATATGGAAAACAGGATATAGAACACAGATTATAGAACATGGAATGCAGAACACAGAATTAAAAATATAGAATACAGAAAACTGAATATCGAATTTAGAATACAGAACGCAGAACACAGAAAATAGAATATAGAATACGGAATGCAGAATATAGGATACAGAATATAGAATGTAGAACACAGAATATAGAATATTGAATAGAGTATATGGAACACAAAGTTTAGAACATAGAATTCAGAACACAGAGTTTAGAATATAGTATACAGAATACTGACTATAGAATTTAGAATATAGAATGCAGAACAGAGAATTTAGAATATAGAATGCAGAATACTGAATAAAGAATTTATAAACAGGAATGCAAAACAGAATTTAGAATATAGAATACAGAATACAGAATATAGAATTTATAATATAGAACGTATACCACAGAATATAGAGTATAGAATACAAATTGCAGAATATAGAATTCAGAATATAGAATGTAGAACACAGAAAATAGAATATGGAAATCATAATACAAAACCCAGAACTGAGGACATGGAATGAAGAACACAGAATTTAGAATACAGAATAGAGAATACTGAATATAGAATTTAGAATATAAAATGCAGAACCCAGAATTTAGAATATAGAATACAGAATACTGAATATAGGATTTAGAACATGGAATGCAGAACACAGATTATGGAATGTAGAATACGGAATGCAGAATATAGAATACAGAATATAGAATGTAGAATACAGAGTATAGAATATGGAAAACAGAATACATAACCCAGAATTTACAACATGGATTTCGGAACACAGAATTTAGAATATAGAATACAGAATACTGAATATAGAATTTAGAATATAGAATGTAGAACACAGAACTTAGAATAGAGAATAATGAATACTGCATATAAAATTTAGAATATAGAATGTAGATACAGAATAGAGAAAATAGAATAGAGAATATAGAACACACAATTTAGAACATGGAATGCAGAACACAGAATTTAGAATGTAGAACACAGAATATAGAATATAGAATACGGAATGCAGAACAGAGAATATAAAATATAGAATATAGAATGATGAACACAAAATATAGAATAGAGAATATAGAACCCAGAAATTAGAACATGGAATTTAAAACACAGAATTTAGAATATAAAATACAGAATACTGAATATCGAATTTAGAATATAGAATGTAGAACACAGAATATAGAAAATAGAATAGAGAATATAGAACTCACAATTTAGAACATGAAATGCAGAACACAGAATTTAGAATGTAGAACACAGAATACTGAATATAGAATTTGGAATATAGAATGTAGAACACAGAATATAGAATATAGAATACGGAATGCAGAATAGAGAATATAAAATATAGAATATAGAATGATGAACACAAAATATAGATTAGAGAATAGAGAATATAGAACACAGAATTTAGAACATGGAATGTAGAACACAGAATTTAGAATATAAAATACAGAATACTGAATATCGAATTTAGAATATAGAATGTAGAACACAGAATATAGAAAATAGAATAGAGAATATAGAACTCACAATTTAGAACATGAAATGCAGAACACAGAATTTAGAATGTAGAACACAAAATACTGAATATAGAATTTGGAATATAGAATGTAGAACACAGAATATAGAATATAGAATACGGAATGCAGAATAGAGAATATAAAATATAGAATATAGAATGATGAACACAAAATATAGATTAGAGAATAGAGAATATAGAACACAGAATTTAGAACATGGAATGTAGAACACAGAATTTAGAATATAAAATACAGAATACTGAATATCGAATTTAGAATATAGAATGTAGAAAACAGAATATAGAAAATAGAATAGAGAATATAGAATCAACAATTTAGAATATGGAATGCAGAACACAGAATTTAGAATGTAGAATACAGAATACTGCATATAGAATTTAGAATATAGAATGTAGAACACATAATATAGAATATAGAATACGGAATGCAGAATAGAGAATATAAAATATAGAATATAGAATGATGAACACAAAATATAGAATAGAGAATAGAGAATAGAGAACCCAGGATTTAGAACATGCAATTTAGAACACAGAATTTAGAATATAAAATACAGAATAATGAATATCGAATTTAGAATATAGAATTTAGAACACAGAATATGGTATGTAGAATACGGAAAGCAGAATATAGAATACATAATATAGAAAGTAGTATACAGAATATAGAATAGGGAAAACAGAATACATAACCCAGAATTTAGAACATGGAATTCAGAACACAGAATTTAGGATATAGTATACAGAATACTGAATATAGTATTTAGAAAATAGAATGCAGTACACAGAATTAAGAATATAGAATACAGAATACTGTATATAGAATATATAAACAGGAATGCAGAACACAGTATATAGAAAATAGAATAAAGAATACTGAATATAGAATTGAGAATATATATTGAATAACACAGAATATAGATTATAGACTACTGAATGGAGAATATAGAAGGTAGAATAAAGAATGAAGAACACAAAATATAGAATATAAAGTAGAGAATATAGAACCCAGAATTTAGAAATGGAATGCAGAACATAAAATATAGAATACAGAATACAGAATACTGAATAAATATTTTAGAATATAGAATATAGAACGCAGAATATAGAATATAGAATAGGAAATGCAGAATACAGTATGTAGAATACAGAAGGAAAAACAAAAATATAGAATATAGAATAGTGAATATAGAACCCAGAACATAGAACACGGAATGCAGAACACAGAATTTAGAATATAGAATACAGAATACTTCATATAAAATTTAGAATGTAGAATGTAGAACACAGAATATAGAATATAGAATACGGAATACAGAATATAGTATACAGAATATAGAATGTAGAACACAGAATATAGAATATTGAATACAGTATATGGAAACCAAAATTTAGAACATGGAATGCAGAACACAATATTTAGAATATAGAATACAGAATACTGAATATAGAATTTAGAATATAGAATGTAGAACACAGAATATAGAATACGACATGCAGAATATTGAATACAGAATAAAGACTATAGAACACAGAATATAGAATATGGAAAAAGAATATTGAACCCAGAATATAGAACATGGAATGCAGAACACAGAATTTAAAATATAGAATGCAGAATACTGAATATAGAATTTAGAATATATAACGCAGAACACAGAATATAGAATATAGAATACGGAATGCAGAATATAGAATACAGGATATAGAATGTAGAATACAGAATATAGAATATGGAAAACAGAATACAGAAGCCAGAATTTAGAGCATGGAATGCAACAGAGAATTTACAATATAGAATACAGATTACTGAATATAGAATTTAGAACATAGAAAGCAGAACCCAGAATTTAGAATATAGAATACAGAATACTGAATATAGAATTTAGAATACAGAAAGTAGAACACAGAATAAAGAGTATAGAATATAGAATACAGATTATAGAAAGCAAAGTTTAGAACATGGAATGCAGTACACAGACTTTAAAATATAGAATACCGAATACTGAACATAGAATATGAATACACAATATAGAACACAGAATTTAGAATATAGGATACCGAATACTGAATATAGAATATAATTATACAATTTAGAGCACAGAATATAGTATATACAATAGAGAATATAGAACACAAAATTTAGAACATGGAACGCAGAACACAGAATTAAGAATATGGAATGCACAATACTGTATATAGAATTTAGACTATAGAATGAATAACAGAGATTATAGAATATAGAATACGGAATGGAGAATATAGAAGGTAGAATATAGAATGAAGAACACAATATATAGAATATAGTATAGAGAATATAGAACACAGAAATTAGGAATGTAATGCAGAACAGGGAATTTATAATATAGAATACAGAATACTGAATAAAGGTTTTAGAATATAGAATGTAGAACACAGAATATAGAATATAGAATAGGGAATGCAGAACATACTACGTAGAATACAGAAAGAAGAACACAAATATAGAATATAGAATAGTGAATATAGAACCCAGAACTAAAAACACGATATGCAGAACACAGAATTTAGAATATAGAATACAGAATACTTAATATAAAATTTAGAATATAGAATGTAGAAAACAGAATATAGAATATACAATACGGAATGCAGAATATAGAATACAGAATATAGAAAGTAGAACACAGAATATAGAATATTGAATAGAGTATATGGAACACAAAGTTTAGAATATGGAATGCAGAACACAGAATTTAGAATATAGAATACAGAATACTGAATATACAATTTAGAATATAGAGTGTTGAACACAAAATATAGAATATAAAAAACGTAATGCAGAATATAGAATACAGAATATGGAACGTAGAACAGAGAATATAAAATATGAGAAACAAAAAACAAAAGTCAGAATTGAGAACATGGTATGCAGAACACAGCATTTAGAATATAGTGTACAGAATACTGAATATAGAATTTAGAATATAGAACGCAGAACACAGAATATAGAATATAGAATACAGAATACAGAATATAGAATTTAGAATATAGAATGTAGAACACAGAGTATAGAATAAAGAAAACGGAATACTGAATATACAATTTAGAACATAGAATGTAGAACACAGAATATGAAATATATAATACGGAATGCAGAATATTGAATAGAGAATATAGAATGTAGAACACAGAATTTAGAATATGGAAAACAGAATATAGAACCCAGAATTTAGAACATGGAATGCAGAACACAGAATTTAGAATATAGGATACAGATTATTGAATATAGAATTTAGAATATAGATTGTAGAACACAGAATTTAGATTATAGACTACAGAATACTGAATATAGTATTTATAATATAGAATGTAGAACACAGAATATAGAATATAGAATACAGTATATAGAAATCAAAATTAAGAACATGGAATGCAGAACACAGAATTTAGAAAATAGAATAAGGAATACTGAATATAGAATATGAATATACAATGTAGAACACAGAATTTAGAATATAGAATACAGAATACTGAATATAGAATTTAGAATATACAATGTAGAACACAGAATATAGAATATAGAATACAGAAAACTGAATACAGGATTTAGAATATGGAATGCAGAACCCCGAATTTAGAATATAAATACAGAAAACTGAATATAGAATTTAGAATATAGAATGTACAACACACAATATAGAATATACAATAGAGAATATAGAACACAGAATTTACAACATGGATTGCAGAACACAGAATTTAAAATATAGAATACCGAATACTGAATATAGAATATGAATATACAATATAGAACCCAGAATTTTGAATATAGAATACATAATACTGAATATAGGATTTAGAATATACAATGTAGAACCGAGAATATAGAATACGGAATGCAGAATATAGTATACAGAATACAGAATGTAGAACACAGAATTTAGAATATGGAAAACAGGATATAGAACCCAGAATATAGAACATGGAATGCAGAAAACAGAATTTAAAATGTACAATAAAGAATACTGAATATCGAATTTAGAATATAGAACGCAGAACACAGAATATAGAATATAGAATACGGAATGCAGAATATAGAATACAGAATATAGAATGTAGAACACAGAACATAGAATATGGAAAACATAATACAAAACCCAGAATTGAGGACATGTAATGCAGAACACAGAATTTAGAATATAGAATAGTGAATACTGAATATAGAATTTAGAAAATTGAATGCAGAGCACAGAATTTAGAATATAGAATGCAGAATACTGTATATAGGATTTAGAATATAGAAAGAAAAACACAGAATATAGAATATAGACTACGGAATGGAGAATATAGAAGGTACAATATAGACTGAAGAACACAAAATATAGAATATAGAATGGAGAATATAGAACCCACAATATAGAAATGGAATGCAGAACAGAGAATTTAGAATATAGAATAGAGAAAACTAAATAAAGTTTTTAGAATATAGAATGTAGAACACAGAATATAGAATATAGAATAGAGAATAGAGAACCCAGGATATAGAACATGGAATGCAGAACACAGAATTTAGAATATAGAACACAGAATACTGAATATAAATTTAGAATATAGAATATAGAACACAGAGTATAGAATACAGAATACGGAATAATGAATATACAATTTAGAATATAGAATGTAGAACACAGAAAATAGAATATAGAATACGGAATGCAGGAAATACAATACAGAACATAGAATGTAGAACACAGAATATAGAATATGGAAAACAGAATACAAAACCCAGAATTGAAAACATGAAATGCACAACAGAGAATTAAGAATACAGAATACAGAATACTGAAAATAGGATTTAGAATACAGAGTGTAGAACAGAGAATTAGAACATAGAATATATTATACTGAATATAGAATTTAGAATATAGAATATAGAACACAGAATATAGAAAATAGAATAGAGAATATAGAACCCAGAATATAGAACATGGAATGCAGAACACAGAATTTAGAATATAGAATACAGAATACTGAATATAGAATTTAGAATATACAATGCAGAACGCAGAATATAGAATATAGAATATAGAATGTAGAACACAGAGTATAGAATATAGAATGATGAACACGAAATATAGAATATGGAATAGAGAATATAGAACCCAGAATTTAGAACATGGAATGCAGAACACAGAATTTAGAATATAGAATACAGAATACTGAATATCGAATTTAGAATATAGAATGTAGAACACAGAATTTGGTATGTAGAATACGGAATGCAGAATATTGTATTCAGAATATAGAATTTAGAACACAAAATATAGAATATGGAAAACAGAATATAGAACGCAGAGAGTAGATCATGGAATGCAGAACACAGAATTTAGAGTATATAATACCGAATACTTAATATAAAATTTAGAATATAGAATGTAGAATACAGAATATGGAATGTAGAATACGAAATGCAGAAAATTGAATACAGATTATAGAATGTAGAACACAGAATTTAGAATATGGAAAACAGAATATAGAACCCAGAATTTAGAACATGGAATGCAGAACACAAAATTAAGAATATAGAATACAGAATACTGAATATAGAATTTAGAATATAGAATGTAGAACACAGAATTTAGTATATAGAATACAGAATACTGAATATAAAATTTAGAATATAGAATGCAGAACACAGAATATAGAATATAGAATACAGAATATAGAACGCAAAATTTAGAACATGGAATGCAGAACACAGAATTTAAAGTATAGAATAACGAATACTGAATATAGAATATGAATATACAATATAGAACCCAGAATTTAGAATATAGAATACATAATACTGAATATAGGATTTAGAATATACAATGTAGAACCAAGAATATAGAATATAGAATACAGAATGCAGAATATAGAACAGAATATAGAAAGTAGAACACAGAATATAGAATATTGAATAGAGTATATGGAACACAAAATTTAGAACATGGAATGCAGAACACAGAATTTAGAATATAGATTACAGAATACTGAATATAGAATTTAGAATATAGAATGTTGAACACAGAATGTAGAATATAAAAAACGTAATGCAGAATATAGAATACAGAATATAGAATGTAGAACACAGCCTATAGAATATGGGAAACAAAATACAAAAGTCAGAAATGAGAACATGGAATGCAGAACACAGCATTTAGAATATAGTATACAGAATACTGAATATAGAATTTAGAATAGACAATGTAGAATAAAGAGTATGGAATGTAGAATACGGAATGCAGAATACTGAATATAGAATATAGAATATAGGACACAGAATTTAGAATATGGAAAACAGAATATAGAACCCAGAATATAGAACATGGAATGCAGAACACAGAATTTAATATATAGAATACAGAATACTGAATATAGAATTTAGATTATAGAACGCAGAACACAGAATTTAGAAAATAGAAGGCGGAATACTGAATATAGAATATGAATATACAATGTAGAACACCAATTTAGAATATAGAATACAGAATACTGAATATAGAATTTAGAATATACAATGTAGAACACAGAATATAGAATATAGAATACAGAAAACTGAATACAGAATTTAGATTATGGAATGCAGAACACAGAATTTAGAATATAAATACAGAAAACTGAATATAGAATTTAGAATATAGAATGTACAAAACACAATATAAAATATACAATAGAGAATATAGAACTCAGAATTTACAACATGGATTACAGAACACCGAATTTAAAATATAGATTACAGAATACTGAATATAGAATATGAATATAAAATATAGAACCCAGAATTTAGAATATAGAATACATAATACTGAATATAGGATTTAGAATATACAACGTAGAACCGAGAATATAGAATATAGAGTACGGAATGCAGAATACAGTATAAAGAATATAGAAATTAGAGCACAGAATTTAGAATATGGAAAACAGGATATAGAACCCAGAATATAGAACATGGAATGCAGAAAACAGTATTTAAAATATAGTATACAGAATACTGAATATAAAATTTAGAACATAGAATGCAGAACACAGAATTAAGATTATTGAATGCAGAATACTGTATACAGAATTTATAAACAAGAATGCAGAACACAGAATTTAGAAAAGAGAATAAAGAATACTGAATATAGAATTTAGAATATATAATATATAACACAGAATATAGAATATAGACTACGGAAAGGAGAATATAGGAGATAGAATGATGAATGAAGAACACAACATATAGAATATAGAATAGAGAATATAGAACCCAGAATTTAGAAATGGAATGCAGAACATAGAATTTAGAATATAGAATACAGAATACTGAATAAAGGTTTTAGAGAATAGAATATAGAACACAGAATTTAGAATATAAATAGGGAATGCTGAAAATAGTATGCAGAATATAGAATGAAGAACACAATTATAGAATATAGAATAGTGAATATAGAACCCAGAACTAAGAACACGGAATGCAGAACTCAGAATTTAGAATATAGAATACAGAATACTTAATATAAAATTTAGAATATGGAACGTAGAAAACAGAATATAAATTATAGAATACGGAATGCCGAATATAGAATACAGAATATAGAATGTAGAACACAGAATATAGAATATAGAATACGGAATGCCGAATATAGAATACAGAATATAGTATTTAGAACACAGAATATAGAATATTGAATACAGTATATGGAACACAAAATTTAGAACATGGAATGCAGAACACATTATTTAGAATATAGAATACTGAATACTGAATATAGAATATGAATATACAATGTAGAACACAGAATTTAGAAAATAGAATACAGAATACTGAATATAGAATTTGGAATATACAATGTAGAACACAGAATATAGAATATAGTATACGGAATGCATAATATAGGATACAGAAAATAAAATGTAGAACACAGAATAGATAATATGGAAAACAGAATACAAAACCGAGAATTGAGAACATGGACTTCAGAACAAATAATTAACAATATACAATACAGAATACTGAATATAGAATTTTGAATATACAATGTAGAACACAGAATTTAGATATATAATTAAGAATACTGAATATAGAATTTAGAATATAGAATGTAGAACACAGAATATAGAATAGAGAATAGAGAACCCAGAATTTAGAACTTGGAATGCAGAACACAGAATTTTGAATATAGAATACAGAATACTGAATATAAAATTTAGAACATAGAATGTTGAACACAGAATATAGAATACGGTATGCAGAATATACAATACAGAATAGTGAATGCAGAACACAGTATATAGAATATGGAAAACAGAATACAGAACTCAGACTTTAGAACATGGAATGCAGAACACAGAATTTAAAATATAGTATACAGAATACTGAATATAGAATTAGAACTTAGAATGCAGAACACAGAATTAAGATTATATAATGCAAAATTCTGTATATAGAATTTATAAACAGGCATGCAGAACACAGAATTTAGAATAGAGAATGCAGAATACTGTATATAGAATTTAGAATATAGAATGAATAACACAGAATATAGAATATAGACTACGGAATGGAGAAAATAGAAGGTAGAATATAGACTGAATAACACAAAATATAGAATATAGAATAGAGAATATAGATCCCAGAATATAGAAATGGAATGCAGAATATAGAATTTTGAATACAGAATACAGAAAACTGAATAAAGATTTTAGAATATAGAATGTAGAACACAGAATATAGAATAGAGAATAGGGAATGCAGAATATAGTATGTAGAATATAGAATGAAGAACACAAGTATAGAATATAGAATAGTGAATATAGAAACCAGAATTTAGAACACGGAATGCAGAACACAGAATTTATAATATAGAATGCAGAATACTGAATATTGATTATATAAACATGAATGCAGAGCACAGAATTTAGAATATAGAATGAAGAACACTGAATACAGTATTTAGAATATACAATGAAGAACACAGAATATAGAATTTAGAATATAGAATAGAGAACCCAGGATATAGAACATGAAATGCAGAGCACAGAATTTAGAATATAGAACACAGAATACTGAATATAACTTTAGGATATAGAATATAGAACACAGAGTATAGAATATAGAATACGGAATACTGAATATACAATTAAGAATATAGAATGTAGAACACAGAATATAGAATATAGAATACGGAATGCAGAATATAGAATACAGAACATAGAATGAAGAACACAGAATATAGAATATGGAAAACCAAATACAAAACCCAGAATTGAAAACATGGAATGCACAACAGAGAATTAAGAATATAGAACACAGAATACTGAATATAGAATTTAGAATAAAGAATGTAGAACAGAGAATTAAAAATATAGAATATAGTATGCTGAATATGGAATTTAGAATATAGAATGTAGAACACAGAATATAGAAAATAGAATAGAGAATATAGAAACCAGAATTTAGAACATGGAATGCAGAACACAGAATTTAGAATATAGAACACAGTATACTGAATATAGAATTTAGAATACACAATGTAGAACTCAGAATATAGAATATAGAATACGGAAAGCAGAATATAGAATATAGAATATAGAATGATGAACACAAAATTTAGAATATAGAATAGAGAATATAGAACCCAGAATTTAGATCATGGAATGCAGAACACAGTATTTAGAGTATATACTACCGAATGCTGAATATGAAATTAAGAATATAGAATGTAGAATACAGAATATGGAATATAGAATAAGGAATGCAGAATATAGAATATAGAATATAGAATGATGAACACAAAATTTAGAATATAGAATAGAGAATATAGAACCCAGAATTTAGAACATGGAATGCAGAACACAGAATTTAAAATATAGAATACCGAATACTGAATATTCAATTTAGAATATAGAATGAAAGACACAGAGTATAGTATATAGAAAACGGAATACTAAATATACAATTTAGAATATAGAATGTAGAACACACAATATAGAATATAGAATACGGAATGCAGAATATAGAATATAGAATGAAGAACACAAAATTTAGAATATAGAATAGAGAATATAGAACCCAGAATTTATAACATGGAATGCAGAACACAGAATTTAAAATATAGAATACCGAATACTGAATATACAATTTAGAATATAGAATGAAAGACACAGAGTATAGTATATAGAAAACGGAATACTGAATATACAATTTAGAACATAGAATGTAGAACACACAATATAGAATATAGAATACGGAATGCAGAACATAGAATACAGAATATAGAATTTAGAACACAGAATATAGAATATTGAATACAGTATATGGAACAAAAAATTTAGAACATGGAATGCAGAACACATTATTTAGAATATAGAATACTGCATACTGAATATAGAATATGAATATACAATGTAGAACACAGAATTTAGAATATAGAATACAGAATAATTAATATATAATTTAGAATATAGAAAGTAGAAAACAGAATATAGAATATAGAATACGGAATGGAGAACATAGAATACAGAATATAGAATGTAGAACACAGAATATGGAATATTGAATACAGTATATAGAACAAAAAATTAAGAACATGGAATGCAGAACCCATTATTTAGAATATAGAATACTGAATACTGAATATAGAATTTTTATATACAATGTAGAACACAGAATATAGTATATGGGAAACAAAATACAAAAGTCAGAATTGAGAGCATGGAATGCAGAAAACAGCATTTAGAATATAGTATACAGAATACTGAATATAGAATTTAGAATATACAATGTAGAACACAGGGTATGGAATGTAGAATACGGAATGCAGAATATTGAATACAGAATATAGAATATAGAACACAGAATTTAGAATATGGAAAACAGAATATAGAACCCAGAATAAAGAACATGGAATGAAGAACACAGAATTTAACATATAGAATACAGAATACTGAATATAGAATTTAGAATATAGAACGCAGAACACAGAATATAGAATATAGAATACAGAATACAGAATATAGAATTTAGAATATAGAATGTAGAACACAGAGTATAGAATAAAGAAAACGGAATACTGAATATACAATTTAGAACATAGAATGTAGAACACAGAATATGAAATGTATAATACGGAAATCAAAATATTGAATAGAGAATATAGAATGTAGAACACAGAATTTAGAATAGGGAAAACAGAATATAGGACCCAGAATATAGAACAAGGAAAGCAGAACACAGAATTTAAAATATAGAATACAGATTATTGAATATAGAATTTAGAATATAGATTGTAGAACACAGAATTTAGATTATAGAATACAGAATACTGAATATAGTATTTAGAATATAGAATGTAGAACACAGAATATAGAATATAGAATACAGAAAACTGAATACAGAATTTAGAATATGGAATGCAGAACACAGAATTTAGAATATAAATGCAGAAAACTGAATATAGAATTTAGAATATAGAATGTACAACACACAATATAGAATATACAATAGAGAATATAGAACCCAGAATTTAGAACTTGGAAAACAGAACACAGAATTTAGAATATAGAATAGAGAATACTGTACATAGAATTTAGAACATTGAATGCAGAACACAGAATTTAGAATATAGAATGCACAATACTGTATATAGAATTTAGAATATAGAATGAATAACACAGAATATAGAATACAGACAACGGATGGAGAAAATAGAAGGTACTATATAGACTGAATAACACAATATATAGAATATAGAATAGAGAATATAGAAACCAGAATATAGAAATGGATGCAGAACTGAGAATTTATAATATAGAATACAGAACACTAAATAAAGATTTTAGAATATAGAATGTAGAACACAGAATATAGAATATAGAATAGGGAATGCAGAATATAGTATGTAGAATATAGAATGAAGAACACAAGTATAGAATATAGAATAGTGAATATAGAACACAAATCTTAAACCCGGAATGCGGAACACAGAATTTAGAATATAGAATACATAATACTGAATATAGAATTTAGAACATAGAATGCAGAACACAGAATTTAGAATATAGAATGTAGAAAACTGAATAGAGTATTTAGAATATAGAATGAAGAACACAGAATATAGAATAAAGAGTAGATAATAGAGAACCCAGGATATAGAACATGGAATGCAGAGCGCAGAATTTAGAATATAGAACACAGAATACTGAATATAAATTTAGAATATTGAATATAGGACACAGAGTATAGAATATAGTATACGGAATACTGAATATACAATTTCGAATATAGAATGTAGAACACAGAATATAGAATATAGACTACGGAATGCAGAATATAAAATACAGAACATAGAATGTAGAACACGGAATATAGAATATGGAAAACAAAATACAAAACCCAGAATTGAAAACATGGAATGCAAAACACAGAATTAAGATTATAAAATACAGAATACTGAATATAGAAATTAGAATACAGAATGTAGAACAGAGAATTTAAAATATAGAATATAGTGTGCTGAATATAGAATTTAGAATATAGAATGTAGAACACAGAATATAGAAAATAGAATAGAGAATATAGAACACATAATTTATAACATGGAATGCAGAACACAGAAATTCGAATTTAGAATACAGTATACTGAATATAGAATTTAGAATATAGAATGTAGAACACAGAATATAGAATATAGAATACGGAATGCAGAATATAAAATATAGAATATAGAATGATGGACACAAAATACAGAATATAGAATAGAGAATATAGAACCCAGAATTTAGAACATGGAATGTAAAACACAGAATTTAGTATATAGAATACATAATACTGAATATCGAATTTAGAATATAGAATGAAGAACACAGAATTTGGTATGAAGAATACGGAATGCAGAATATTGAATACAGAATATAGAATATAGAACACAATATATAGAATATGGAAAACAGGATACAGAACCCAGGATATAGATCATGGAATGCAGAACACAGAATTTAGAGTATATAGTACCGAATACTGAATATGAAATTTAGAATATACAATGTAGAATACAGAATATGGAAAGTAGAATACGGAATGCAGAATATTGAATATCAGAAAATAGAATGTAGAACACAGAATTTAGAATATGGAAAACAGAATATAGAACCCAGAATATAGAACATGGAATGCAGAACACGAAATTTAGAATATAGAATACAGAATACTGAATATAGAATTTAGAATATATAATGTAGAACACAGAATTTAGAATATAGAATACAGAATACTGAATATAGAATTTAGATTATACAGTGTAGAACACAGAATAGAGAATATAGAATACAGAATATAGAACCCAAAATTTAGAACATGGAATGCAGAACACAGAATATAAAATATAGAATACCGAATACTGATTACAGAATATGAATATGCAATGTAGAACCCAGAATTTAGAATATAGAATACAGAATACTGAATGTAGGATGTAGAATATACAATGTAGAACCGAGAATATAGAATATCGAATACGGAATGCAGAATATAGTATACAGAATATAGAATGAAGAAAACAGAATATAGTATAGAGAATAGATTATATAGAACACAAAATTTAGAACATGGATTGCAGAACACAGAATTTAGAATATAGAATACAGAATACTGTATATAGAATTTACAATATAGAATGTAGAACAAAAATACAGAATACGGCATGCAGAATATACAATACAGAATTGAGAATGCAGAACACAGAATATAGAATATGGAAAACAGAATACAAAACTCAGAATTTAGAACATGGAATGCAGAAAACAGTATTTAAAATATAGTATACCGAATACTGAATATAGAATTTAGAACATAGAATGCAGAACACAGAATTAAGATTATTGAATGCAGAATACTGTATACAGAATTTATAAACAAGAATGCAGAACACAGAATTTAGAAAAGAGAATAAAGAATACTGAATATAGAATTTAGAATATATAATATATAACACAGAATATAGAATATAGACTACGGAAAGGAGAATATAGGAGGTAGAAGGATGAATGAAGAACACAACATATAGAATATAGAATAGAGAATATAGAACCCAGAATTTAGAAATGGAATGCAGAACATAGAATTTAGAATATAGAATACAGAATACTGAATAAAGGTTTTAGAGAATATAATATAGAACACAGAATTTAGAATATAAATAGGGAATGCTGAAAATAGTATGCAGAATATAGAATGAAGAACACAATTATAGAATATAGAATAGTGAATATAGAACCCAGAACTAAGAACACGGAATGCAGAACTCAGAATTTAGAATATAGAATACAGAATACTTAATATAAAATTTAGAATATGGAACGTAGAAAACAGAATATAAAATATAGAATACGGAATGCCGAATATAGAATACAGAATATAGAATGTAGAACACAGAATATAGAATATAGAATACGGAATGCCGAATATAGAATACAGAATATAGTATTTAGAACACAGAATATAGAATATTGAATACAGTATATGGAACACAAAATTTAGAACATGGAATGCAGAACGCATTATTTAGAATATAGAATACTGAATACTGAATATAGAATATGAATATACAATGTAGAACACAGAATTTAGAAAATAGAATACAGAATACTGAATATAGAATTTGGAATATACAATGTAGAACACAGAATATAGAATATAGTATACGGAATGCATAATATAGGATACAGAAAATAAAATGTAGAACACAGAATAGAGAATATGGAAAACAGAATACAAAACCGAGAATTGAGAACATGGACTTCAGAACAAATAATTAACAATATACAATACAGAATACTGAATATAGAATTTTGAATATACAATGTAGAACACAGAATTTAGATATATAATTAAGAATACTGAATATAGAATTTAGAATATAGAATGTAGAACACAGAATATAGAATAGAGAATAGAGAACCCAGAATTTAGAACTTGGAATGCAGAACACAGAATTTTGAATATAGAATACAGAATACTGAATATAAAATTTAGAACATAGAATGTTGAACACAGAATATAGAATACGGTATGCAGAATATACAATACAGAAGAGTGAATGCAGAACACAGTATATAGAATATGGAAAACAGAATACAGAACTCAGACTTTAGAACATGGAATGCAGAACACAGAATTTAAAATATAGTATACAGAATACTGAATATAGAATTAGAACTTAGAATGCAGAACACAGAATTAAGATTATATAATGCAAAATTCTGTATATAGAATTTATAAACAGGAATGCAGAACACAGAATTTAGAATAGAGAATGCAGAATACTGTATATAGAATTTAGAATATAGAATGAATAACACAGAATATAGAATATAGACTACGGAATGGAGAAAATAGAAGGTAGAATATAGACTGAATAACACAAAATATAGAATATAGAATAGAGAATATAGATCCCAGAATATAGAAATGGAATGCAGAATATAGAATTTTGAATACAGAATACAGAAAACTGAATAAAGATTTTAGAATATAGAATGTAGAACACAGAATATAGAATATAGAATAGGGAATGCAGAATATAGTATGTAGAATATAGAATGAAGAACACAAGTATAGAATATAGAATAGTGAATATAGAAACCAGAATTTAGAACACGGAATGCAGAACACAGAATTTATAATATAGAATGCAGAATACTGAATATTGATTATATAAACATGAATGCAGAGCACAGAATTTAGAATATAGAATGAAGAACACTGAATAGAGTATTTAGAATATACAATGAAGAACACAGAATATAGAATTTAGAATATAGAATAGAGAACCCAGGATATAGAACATGAAATGCAGAGCACAGAATTTAGAATATAGAACACAGAATACTGAATATAACTTTAGGATATAGAATATAGAACACAGAGTATAGAATATAGAATACGGAATACTGAATATACAATTAAGAATATAGAATGTAGAACACAGAATATAGAATATAGAATACGGAATGCAGAATATAGAATACAGAACATAGAATGAAGAACACAGAATATAGAATATGGAAAACCAAATACAAAACCCAGAATTGAAAACAGGGAATGCACAACAGAGAATTAAGAATATAGAACACAGAATACTGAATATAGAATTTAGAATAAAGAATGTAGAACAGAGAATTTAAAATATAGAATATAGTATGCTGAATATGGAATTTAGAATATAGAATGTAGAACACAGAATATAGAAAATAGAATAGAGAATATAGAAACCAGAATTTAGAACATGGAATGCAGAACACAGAATTTAGAAAAGAGAATAAAGAATACTGAATATAGAATTTAGAATATATAATATATAACACAGAATATAGAATATAGACTACGGAAAGGAGAATATAGGAGGTAGAAGGATGAATGAAGAACACAACATATAGAATATAGAATAGAGAATATAGAACCCAGAATTTAGAAATGGAATGCAGAACATAGAATTTAGAATATAGAATACAGAATACTGAATAAAGGTTTTAGAGAATATAATATAGAACACAGAATTTAGAATATAAATAGGGAATGCTGAAAATAGTATGCAGAATATAGAATGAAGAACACAATTATAGAATATAGAATAGTGAATATAGAACCCAGAACTAAGAACACGGAATGCAGAACTCAGAATTTAGAATATAGAATACAGAATACTTAATATAAAATTTAGAATATGGAACGTAGAAAACAGAATATAAAATATAGAATACGGAATGCCGAATATAGAATACAGAATATAGAATGTAGAACACAGAATATAGAATATAGAATACGGAATGCCGAATATAGAATACAGAATATAGTATTTAGAACACAGAATATAGAATATTGAATACAGTATATGGAACACAAAATTTAGAACATGGAATGCAGAACGCATTATTTAGAATATAGAATACTGAATACTGAATATAGAATATGAATATACAATGTAGAACACAGAATTTAGAAAATAGAATACAGAATACTGAATATAGAATTTGGAATATACAATGTAGAACACAGAATATAGAATATAGTATACGGAATGCATAATATAGGATACAGAAAATAAAATGTAGAACACAGAATAGAGAATATGGAAAACAGAATACAAAACCGAGAATTGAGAACATGGACTTCAGAACAAATAATTAACAATATACAATACAGAATACTGAATATAGAATTTTGAATATACAATGTAGAACACAGAATTTAGATATATAATTAAGAATACTGAATATAGAATTTAGAATATAGAATGTAGAACACAGAATATAGAATAGAGAATAGAGAACCCAGAATTTAGAACTTGGAATGCAGAACACAGAATTTTGAATATAGAATACAGAATACTGAATATAAAATTTAGAACATAGAATGTTGAACACAGAATATAGAATACGGTATGCAGAATATACAATACAGAAGAGTGAATGCAGAACACAGTATATAGAATATGGAAAACAGAATACAGAACTCAGACTTTAGAACATGGAATGCAGAACACAGAATTTAAAATATAGTATACAGAATACTGAATATAGAATTAGAACTTAGAATGCAGAACACAGAATTAAGATTATATAATGCAAAATTCTGTATATAGAATTTATAAACAGGAATGCAGAACACAGAATTTAGAATAGAGAATGCAGAATACTGTATATAGAATTTAGAATATAGAATGAATAACACAGAATATAGAATATAGACTACGGAATGGAGAAAATAGAAGGTAGAATATAGACTGAATAACACAAAATATAGAATATAGAATAGAGAATATAGATCCCAGAATATAGAAATGGAATGCAGAATATAGAATTTTGAATACAGAATACAGAAAACTGAATAAAGATTTTAGAATATAGAATGTAGAACACAGAATATAGAATATAGAATAGGGAATGCAGAATATAGTATGTAGAATATAGAATGAAGAACACAAGTATAGAATATAGAATAGTGAATATAGAAACCAGAATTTAGAACACGGAATGCAGAACACAGAATTTATAATATAGAATGCAGAATACTGAATATTGATTATATAAACATGAATGCAGAGCACAGAATTTAGAATATAGAATGAAGAACACTGAATAGAGTATTTAGAATATACAATGAAGAACACAGAATATAGAATTTAGAATATAGAATAGAGAACCCAGGATATAGAACATGAAATGCAGAGCACAGAATTTAGAATATAGAACACAGAATACTGAATATAACTTTAGGATATAGAATATAGAACACAGAGTATAGAATATAGAATACGGAATACTGAATATACAATTAAGAATATAGAATGTAGAACACAGAATATAGAATATAGAATACGGAATGCAGAATATAGAATACAGAACATAGAATGAAGAACACAGAATATAGAATATGGAAAACCAAATACAAAACCCAGAATTGAAAACAGGGAATGCACAACAGAGAATTAAGAATATAGAACACAGAATACTGAATATAGAATTTAGAATAAAGAATGTAGAACAGAGAATTTAAAATATAGAATATAGTATGCTGAATATGGAATTTAGAATATAGAATGTAGAACACAGAATATAGAAAATAGAATAGAGAATATAGAAACCAGAATTTAGAACATGGAATGCAGAACACAGAATTTAGAATATAGAATACAGTATACTGAATATAGAATTTAGAATACACAATGTAGAACTCAGAATATAGAATATAGAATACGGAAAGCAGAATATAGAATATAGAATATAGAATGATGAACACAAAATTTAGAATATAGAATAGAGAATATAGAACCCAGAATTTAGAACATGGAATGCAGAACACAGAATTTAAAATATAGAATACCGAATACTGAATATTCAATTTAGAATATAGAATGAAAGACACAGAGTATAGTATATAGAAAACGGAATACTAAATATACAATTTAGAATATAGAATGTAGAACACACAATATAGAATATAGAATACGGAATGCAGAATATAGAATATAGAATATAGAATCATGAACACAAAATTTAGAATATAGAATAGAGAATATAGAACCCAGAATTTAGATCATGGAATGCAGAACACAGTATTTAGAGTATATACTACCGAATGCTAAATATGAAATTAAGAATATAGAATGTAGAATACAGAATATGGAATATAGAATAAGGAATGCAGAATATAGAATATAGAATATAGAATGATGAACACAAAATTTAGAATATAGAATAGAGAATATAGAACCCAGAATTTAGAACATGGAATGCAGAACACAGAATTTAAAATATAGAATACCGAATACTGAATATTCAATTTAGAATATAGAATGAAAGACACAGAGTATAGTATATAGAAAACGGAATACTAAATATACAATTTAGAATATAGAATGTAGAACACACAATATAGAATATAGAATACGGAATGCAGAATATAGAATATAGAATATAGAATCATGAACACAAAATTTAGAATATAGAATAGAGAATATAGAACCCAGAATTTATAACATGGAATGCAGAACACAGAATTTAAAATATAGAATACCGAATACTGAATATACAATTTAGAATATAGAATGAAAGACACAGAGTATAGTATATAGAAAACGGAATACTGAATATACAATTTAGAACTTAGAATGTAGAACACACAATATAGAATATAGAATACGGAATGCAGAACATAGAATACAGAATATAGAATGTAGAACACAGAATATAGAATATTGAATACAGTATATGGAACACAAAATTTAGAACATGGAAAGCAGAACACATTATTTAGAATATAGAATACTGCATACTGAATATAGAATATGAATATACAATGTAGAACACAGAATTTAGAATATAGCATACAGAATAATTAATATATAATTTAGAATATAGAAAGTAGAAAACAGAATATAGAATATAGAATACGGAATGGAGAACATAGAATACAGAATATAGAATGTAGAACACAGAATATGGAATATTGAATACAGTATATAGAACAAAAAATTAAGAACATGGAATGCAGAACCCATTATTTAGAATATAGAATACTGAATACTGAATATAGAATTTTTATATACAATGTAGAACACAGAATATAGTATATGGGAAACAAAATACAAAAGTCAGAATTGAGAGCATGGAATGCAGAAAACAGCATTTAGAATATAGTATACAGAATACTGAATATAGAATTTAGAATATACAATGTAGAACACAGGGTATGGAATGTAGAATACGGAATGCAGAATATTGAATACAGAATATAGAATATAGAACACAGAATTTAGAATATGGAAAACAGAATATAGAACCCAGAATAAAGAACATGGAATGCAGAACACAGAATTTAAAATATAGAATACAGAATACTGAATATAGAATTTAGAATATAGAACGCAGAACACAGAATATAGAATATAGAATACAGAATACAGAATATAGAATTTAGAATATAGAATGTAGAACACAGAGTATAGAATAAAGAAAACGGAATACTGAATATACAATTTAGAACATAGAATGTAGAACACAGAATATGAAATGTATAATACGGAAATCAAAATATTGAATAGAGAATATAGAATGTAGAACACAGAATTTAGAATAGGGAAAACAGAATATAGGACCCAGAATATAGAACAAGGAAAGCAGAACACAGAATTTAAAATATAGAATACAGATTATTGAATATAGAATTTAGAATATAGATTGCAGAACACAGAATTTAGATTATAGAATACAGAATACTGAATATAGTATTTAGAATATAGAATGTAGAACACAGAATATAGAATATAGAATACAGAAAACTGAATACAGAATTTAGAATATGGAATGCAGAACACAGAATTTAGAATATAAATGCAGAAAACTGAATATAGAATTTAGAATATAGAATGTACAACACACAATATAGAATATACAATAGAGAATATAGAACCCAGAATTTAGAACTTGGAAAACAGAACACAGAATTTAGAATATAGAATAGAGAATACTGTACATAGAATTTAGAACATTGAATGCAGAACACAGAATTTAGAATATAGAATGCACAATACTGTATATAGAATTTAGAATATAGAATGAATAACACAGAATATAGAATACAGACAACGGATGGAGAAAATAGAAGGTACTATATAGACTGAATAACACAAAATATAGAATATAGAATAGAGGATATAGAACCCAGAATATAGAAATGGATGCAGAACTGAGAATTTATAATATAGAATACAGAACACTGAATAAAGATTTTAGAATATAGAATGTAGAACACAGAATATAGAATATAGAATAGGGAATGCAGAATATAGTATGTAGAATATAGAATGAAGAACACAAGTATAGAATATAGAATAGTGAATATAGAACACAGATCTTAAACCCGGAATGCGGAACACAGAATTTAGAATATAGAATACATAATACTGAATATAGAATTTAGAACATAGAATGCAGAACACAGAATTTAGAATATAGAATGTAGAAAACTGAATAGAGTATTTAGAATATAGAATGAAGAACACAGAATATAGAATAAAGAGTAGATAATAGAGAACCCAGGATATAGAACATGGAATGCAGAGCGCAGAATTTAGAATATAGAACACAGAATACTGAATATAAATTTAGAATATTGAATATAGGACACAGAGTATAGAATATAGAATACGGAATACTGAATATACAATTTCGAATATAGAATGTAGAACACAGAATATAGAATATAGACTACGGAATGCAGAATATAAAATACAGAACATAGAATGTAGAACACGGAATATAGAATATGGAAAACAAAATACAAAACCCAGAATTGAAAACATGGAATGCAAAACACAGAATTAAGATTATAAAATACAGAATACTGAATATAGAAATTAGAATACAGAATGTAGAACAGAGAATTTAAAATATAGAATATAGTGTGCTGAATATAGAATTTAGAATATAGAATGTAGAACACAGAATATAGAAAATAGAATAGAGAATATAGAACACATAATTTATAACATGGAATGCAGAACACAGAAATTCGAATTTAGAATACAGTATACTGAATATAGAATTTAGAATATAGAATGTAGAACACAGAATATAGAATATAGAATACGGAATGCAGAATATAAAATATAGAATATAGAATGATGGACACAAAATACAGAATATAGAATAGAGAATATAGAACCCAGAATTTAGAACATGGAATGTAAAACACAGAATTTAGTATATAGAATACATAATACTGAATATCGAATTTAGAATATAGAATGAAGAACACAGAATTTGGTATGAAGAATACGGAATGCAGAATATTGAATACAGAATATAGAATATAGAACACAATATATAGAATATGGAAAACAGGATACAGAACCCAGGATATAGATCATGGAATGCAGAACACAGAATTTAGAGTATATAGTACCGAATACTGAATATGAAATTTAGAATATACAATGTAGAATACAGAATATGGAAAGTAGAATACGGAATGCAGAATATTGAATATCAGAAAATAGAATGTAGAACACAGAATTTAGAATATGGAAAACAGAATATAGAACCCAGAATATAGAACATGGAATGCAGAACACGAAATTTAGAATATAGAATACAGAATACTGAATATAGAATTTAGAATATATAATGTAGAACACAGAATTTAGAATATAGAATACAGAATACTGAATATAGAATTTAGATTATACAGTGTAGAACACAGAATAGAGAATATAGAATACAGAATATAGAACCCAAAATTTAGAACATGGAATGCAGAACACAGAATATAAAATATAGAATACCGAATACTGATTACAGAATATGAATATGCAATGTAGAACCCAGAATTTAGAATATAGAATACAGAATACTGAATGTAGGATGTAGAATATACAATGTAGAACCGAGAATATAGAATATCGAATACGGAATGCAGAATATAGTATACAGAATATAGAATGAAGAAAACAGAATATAGTATAGAGAATAGATTATATAGAACACAAAATTTAGAACATGGATTGCAGAACACAGAATTTAGAATATAGAATACAGAATACTGTATATAGAATTTACAATATAGAATGTAGAACAAAAATACAGAATACGGCATGCAGAATATACAATACAGAATTGAGAATGCAGAACACAGAATATAGAATATGGAAAACAGAATACAAAACTCAGAATTTAGAACATGGAATGCAGAAAACAGTATTTAAAATATAGTATACCGAATACTGAATATAGAATTTAGAACATAGAATGCAGAACACAGAATTAAGATTATTGAATACAGAATACTGTATACAGAATTTATAAACAAGAATGCAGAACACAGAATTTAGAAAAGAGAATAAAGAATACTGAATATAGAATTTAGAATATATAATATATAACACAGAATATAGAATATAGACTACGGAAAGGAGAATATAGGAGGTAGAAGGATGAATGAAGAACACAACATATAGAATATAGAATAGAGAATATAGAACCCAGAATTTAGAAATGGAATGCAGAACATAGAATTTAGAATATAGAATACAGAATACTGAATAAAGGTTTTAGAGAATATAATATAGAACACAGAATTTAGAATATAAATAGGGAATGCTGAAAATAGTATGCAGAATATAGAATGAAGAACACAATTATAGAATATAGAATAGTGAATATAGAACCCAGAACTAAGAACACGGAATGCAGAACTCAGAATTTAGAATATAGAATACAGAATACTTAATATAAAATTTAGAATATGGAACGTAGAAAACAGAATATAAAATATAGAATACGGAATGCCGAATATAGAATACAGAATATAGAATGTAGAACACAGAATATAGAATATAGAATACGGAATGCCGAATATAGAATACAGAATATAGTATTTAGAACACAGAATATAGAATATTGAATACAGTATATGGAACACAAAATTTAGAACATGGAATGCAGAACGCATTATTTAGAATATAGAATACTGAATACTGAATATAGAATATGAATATACAATGTAGAACACAGAATTTAGAAAATAGAATACAGAACACTGAATATAGAATTTGGAATATACAATGTAGAACACAGAATATAGAATATAGTATACGGAATGCATAATATAGGATACAGAAAATAAAATGTAGAACACAGAATAGAGAATATGGAAAACAGAATACAAAACCGAGAATTGAGAACATGGACTTCAGAACAAATAATTAACAATATACAATACAGAATACTGAATATAGAATTTTGAATATACAATGTAGAACACAGAATTTAGATATATAATTAAGAATACTGAATATAGAATTTAGAATATAGAATGTAGAACACAGAATATAGAATAGAGAATAGAGAACCCAGAATTTAGAACTTGGAATGCAGAACACAGAATTTTGAATATAGAATACAGAATACTGAATATAAAATTTAGAACATAGAATGTTGAACACAGAATATAGAATACGGTATGCAGAATATACAATACAGAAGAGTGAATGCAGAACACAGTATATAGAATATGGAAAACAGAATACAGAACTCAGACTTTAGAACATGGAATGCAGAACACAGAATTTAAAATATAGTATACAGAATACTGAATATAGAATTAGAACTTAGAATGCAGAACACAGAATTAAGATTATATAATGCAAAATTCTGTATATAGAATTTATAAACAGGAATGCAGAACACAGAATTTAGAATAGAGAATGCAGAATACTGTATATAGAATTTAGAATATAGAATGAATAACACAGAATATAGAATATAGACTACGGAATGGAGAAAATAGAAGGTAGAATATAGACTGAATAACACAAAATATAGAATATAGAATAGAGAATATAGATCCCAGAATATAGAAATGGAATGCAGAATATAGAATTTTGAATACAGAATACAGAAAACTGAATAAAGATTTTAGAATATAGAATGTAGAACACAGAATATAGAATATAGAATAGGGAATGCAGAATATAGTATGTAGAATATAGAATGAAGAACACAAGTATAGAATATAGAATAGTGAATATAGAAACCAGAATTTAGAACACGGAATGCAGAACACAGAATTTATAATATAGAATGCAGAATACTGAATATTGATTATATAAACATGAATGCAGAGCACAGAATTTAGAATATAGAATGAAGAACACTGAATAGAGTATTTAGAATATACAATGAAGAACACAGAATATAGAATTTAGAATATAGAATAGAGAACCCAGGATATAGAACATGAAATGCAGAGCACAGAATTTAGAATATAGAACACAGAATACTGAATATAACTTTAGGATATAGAATATAGAACACAGAGTATAGAATATAGAATACGGAATACTGAATATACAATTAAGAATATAGAATGTAGAACACAGAATATAGAATATAGAATACGGAATGCAGAATATAGAATACAGAACATAGAATGAAGAACACAGAATATAGAATATGGAAAACCAAATACAAAACCCAGAATTGAAAACAGGGAATGCACAACAGAGAATTAAGAATATAGAACACAGAATACTGAATATAGAATTTAGAATAAAGAATGTAGAACAGAGAATTTAAAATATAGAATATAGTATGCTGAATATGGAATTTAGAATATAGAATGTAGAACACAGAATATAGAAAATAGAATAGAGAATATAGAAACCAGAATTTAGAACATGGAATGCAGAACACAGAATTTAGAATATAGAATACAGTATACTGAATATAGAATTTAGAATACACAATGTAGAACTCAGAATATAGAATATAGAATACGGAAAGCAGAATATAGAATATAGAATATAGAATGATGAACACAAAATTTAGAATATAGAATAGAGAATATAGAACCCAGAATTTAGAACATGGAATGCAGAACACAGAATTTAAAATATAGAATACCGAATACTGAATATTCAATTTAGAATATAGAATGAAAGACACAGAGTATAGTATATAGAAAACGGAATACTAAATATACAATTTAGAATATAGAATGTAGAACACACAATATAGAATATAGAATACGGAATGCAGAATATAGAATATAGAATATAGAATCATGAACACAAAATTTAGAATATAGAATAGAGAATATAGAACCCAGAATTTAGATCATGGAATGCAGAACACAGTATTTAGAGTATATACTACCGAATGCTAAATATGAAATTAAGAATATAGAATGTAGAATACAGAATATGGAATATAGAATAAGGAATGCAGAATATAGAATATAGAATATAGAATGATGAACACAAAATTTAGAATATAGAATAGAGAATATAGAACCCAGAATTTAGAACATGGAATGCAGAACACAGAATTTAAAATATAGAATACCGAATACTGAATATTCAATTTAGAATATAGAATGAAAGACACAGAGTATAGTATATAGAAAACGGAATACTAAATATACAATTTAGAATATAGAATGTAGAACACACAATATAGAATATAGAATACGGAATGCAGAATATAGAATATAGAATATAGAATCATGAACACAAAATTTAGAATATAGAATAGAGAATATAGAACCCAGAATTTATAACATGGAATGCAGAACACAGAATTTAAAATATAGAATACCGAATACTGAATATACAATTTAGAATATAGAATGAAAGACACAGAGTATAGTATATAGAAAACGGAATACTGAATATACAATTTAGAACTTAGAATGTAGAACACACAATATAGAATATAGAATACGGAATGCAGAACATAGAATACAGAATATAGAATGTAGAACACAGAATATAGAATATTGAATACAGTATATGGAACACAAAATTTAGAACATGGAAAGCAGAACACATTATTTAGAATATAGAATACTGCATACTGAATATAGAATATGAATATACAATGTAGAACACAGAATTTAGAATATAGCATACAGAATAATTAATATATAATTTAGAATATAGAAAGTAGAAAACAGAATATAGAATATAGAATACGGAATGGAGAACATAGAATACAGAATATAGAATGTAGAACACAGAATATGGAATATTGAATACAGTATATAGAACAAAAAATTAAGAACATGGAATGCAGAACCCATTATTTAGAATATAGAATACTGAATACTGAATATAGAATTTTTATATACAATGTAGAACACAGAATATAGTATATGGGAAACAAAATACAAAAGTCAGAATTGAGAGCATGGAATGCAGAAAACAGCATTTAGAATATAGTATACAGAATACTGAATATAGAATTTAGAATATACAATGTAGAACACAGGGTATGGAATGTAGAATACGGAATGCAGAATATTGAATACAGAATATAGAATATAGAACACAGAATTTAGAATATGGAAAACAGAATATAGAACCCAGAATAAAGAACATGGAATGCAGAACACAGAATTTAAAATATAGAATACAGAATACTGAATATAGAATTTAGAATATAGAACGCAGAACACAGAATATAGAATATAGAATACAGAATACAGAATATAGAATTTAGAATATAGAATGTAGAACACAGAGTATAGAATAAAGAAAACGGAATACTGAATATACAATTTAGAACATAGAATGTAGAACACAGAATATGAAATGTATAATACGGAAATCAAAATATTGAATAGAGAATATAGAATGTAGAACACAGAATTTAGAATAGGGAAAACAGAATATAGGACCCAGAATATAGAACAAGGAAAGCAGAACACAGAATTTAAAATATAGAATACAGATTATTGAATATAGAATTTAGAATATAGATTGCAGAACACAGAATTTAGATTATAGAATACAGAATACTGAATATAGTATTTAGAATATAGAATGTAGAACACAGAATATAGAATATAGAATACAGAAAACTGAATACAGAATTTAGAATATGGAATGCAGAACACAGAATTTAGAATATAAATGCAGAAAACTGAATATAGAATTTAGAATATAGAATGTACAACACACAATATAGAATATACAATAGAGAATATAGAACCCAGAATTTAGAACTTGGAAAACAGAACACAGAATTTAGAATATAGAATAGAGAATACTGTACATAGAATTTAGAACATTGAATGCAGAACACAGAATTTAGAATATAGAATGCACAATACTGTATATAGAATTTAGAATATAGAATGAATAACACAGAATATAGAATACAGACAACGGATGGAGAAAATAGAAGGTACTATATAGACTGAATAACACAAAATATAGAATATAGAATAGAGAATATAGAACCCAGAATATAGAAATGGATGCAGAACTGAGAATTTATAATATAGAATACAGAACACTGAATAAAGATTTTAGAATATAGAATGTAGAACACAGAATATAGAATATAGAATAGGGAATGCAGAATATAGTATGTAGAATATAGAATGAAGAACACAAGTATAGAATATAGAATAGTGAATATAGAACACAGATCTTAAACCCGGAATGCGGAACACAGAATTTAGAATATAGAATACATAATACTGAATATAGAATTTAGAACATAGAATGCAGAACACAGAATTTAGAATATAGAATGTAGAAAACTGAATAGAGTATTTAGAATATAGAATGAAGAACACAGAATATAGAATAAAGAGTAGATAATAGAGAACCCAGGATATAGAACATGGAATGCAGAGCGCAGAATTTAGAATATAGAACACAGAATACTGAATATAAATTTAGAATATTGAATATAGGACACAGAGTATAGAATATAGAATACGGAATACTGAATATACAATTTCGAATATAGAATGTAGAACACAGAATATAGAATATAGACTACGGAATGCAGAATATAAAATACAGAACATAGAATGTAGAACACGGAATATAGAATATGGAAAACAAAATACAAAACCCAGAATTGAAAACATGGAATGCAAAACACAGAATTAAGATTATAAAATACAGAATACTGAATATAGAAATTAGAATACAGAATGTAGAACAGAGAATTTAAAATATAGAATATAGTGTGCTGAATATAGAATTTAGAATATAGAATGTAGAACACAGAATATAGAAAATAGAATAGAGAATATAGAACACATAATTTATAACATGGAATGCAGAACACAGAAATTCGAATTTAGAATACAGTATACTGAATATAGAATTTAGAATATAGAATGTAGAACACAGAATATAGAATATAGAATACGGAATGCAGAATATAAAATATAGAATATAGAATGATGGACACAAAATACAGAATATAGAATAGAGAATATAGAACCCAGAATTTAGAACATGGAATGTAAAACACAGAATTTAGTATATAGAATACATAATACTGAATATCGAATTTAGAATATAGAATGAAGAACACAGAATTTGGTATGAAGAATACGGAATGCAGAATATTGAATACAGAATATAGAATATAGAACACAATATATAGAATATGGAAAACAGGATACAGAACCCAGGATATAGATCATGGAATGCAGAACACAGAATTTAGAGTATATAGTACCGAATACTGAATATGAAATTTAGAATATACAATGTAGAATACAGAATATGGAAAGTAGAATACGGAATGCAGAATATTGAATATCAGAAAATAGAATGTAGAACACAGAATTTAGAATATGGAAAACAGAATATAGAACCCAGAATATAGAACATGGAATGCAGAACACGAAATTTAGAATATAGAATACAGAATACTGAATATAGAATTTAGAATATATAATGTAGAACACAGAATTTAGAATATAGAATACAGAATACTGAATATAGAATTTAGATTATACAGTGTAGAACACAGAATAGAGAATATAGAATACAGAATATAGAACCCAAAATTTAGAACATGGAATGCAGAACACAGAATATAAAATATAGAATACCGAATACTGATTACAGAATATGAATATGCAATGTAGAACCCAGAATTTAGAATATAGAATACAGAATACTGAATGTAGGATGTAGAATATACAATGTAGAACCGAGAATATAGAATATCGAATACGGAATGCAGAATATAGTATACAGAATATAGAATGAAGAAAACAGAATATAGTATAGAGAATAGATTATATAGAACACAAAATTTAGAACATGGATTGCAGAACACAGAATTTAGAATATAGAATACAGAATACTGTATATAGAATTTACAATATAGAATGTAGAACAAAAATACAGAATACGGCATGCAGAATATACAATACAGAATTGAGAATGCAGAACACAGAATATAGAATATGGAAAACAGAATACAAAACTCAGAATTTAGAACATGGAATGCAGAAAACAGTATTTAAAATATAGTATACCGAATACTGAATATAGAATTTAGAACATAGAATGCAGAACACAGAATTAAGATTATTGAATACAGAATACTGTATACAGAATTTATAAACAAGAATGCAGAACACAGAATTTAGAAAAGAGAATAAAGAATACTGAATATAGAATTTAGAATATATAATATATAACACAGAATATAGAATATAGACTACGGAAAGGAGAATATAGGAGGTAGAAGGATGAATGAAGAACACAACATATAGAATATAGAATAGAGAATATAGAACCCAGAATTTAGAAATGGAATGCAGAACATAGAATTTAGAATATAGAATACAGAATACTGAATAAAGGTTTTAGAGAATATAATATAGAACACAGAATTTAGAATATAAATAGGGAATGCTGAAAATAGTATGCAGAATATAGAATGAAGAACACAATTATAGAATATAGAATAGTGAATATAGAACCCAGAACTAAGAACACGGAATGCAGAACTCAGAATTTAGAATATAGAATACAGAATACTTAATATAAAATTTAGAATATGGAACGTAGAAAACAGAATATAAAATATAGAATACGGAATGCCGAATATAGAATACAGAATATAGAATGTAGAACACAGAATATAGAATATAGAATACGGAATGCCGAATATAGAATACAGAATATAGTATTTAGAACACAGAATATAGAATATTGAATACAGTATATGGAACACAAAATTTAGAACATGGAATGCAGAACGCATTATTTAGAATATAGAATACTGAATACTGAATATAGAATATGAATATACAATGTAGAACACAGAATTTAGAAAATAGAATACAGAATACTGAATATAGAATTTGGAATATACAATGTAGAACACAGAATATAGAATATAGTATACGGAATGCATAATATAGGATACAGAAAATAAAATGTAGAACACAGAATAGAGAATATGGAAAACAGAATACAAAACCGAGAATTGAGAACATGGACTTCAGAACAAATAATTAACAATATACAATACAGAATACTGAATATAGAATTTTGAATATACAATGTAGAACACAGAATTTAGATATATAATTAAGAATACTGAATATAGAATTTAGAATATAGAATGTAGAACACAGAATATAGAATAGAGAATAGAGAACCCAGAATTTAGAACTTGGAATGCAGAACACAGAATTTTGAATATAGAATACAGAATACTGAATATAAAATTTAGAACATAGAATGTTGAACACAGAATATAGAATACGGTATGCAGAATATACAATACAGAATAGTGAATGCAGAACACAGTATATAGAATATGGAAAACAGAATACAGAACTCAGACTTTAGAACATGGAATGCAGAACACAGAATTTAAAATATAGTATACAGAATACTGAATATAGAATTAGAACTTAGAATGCAGAACACAGAATTAAGATTATATAATGCAAAATTCTGTATATAGAATTTATAAACAGGAATGCAGAACACAGAATTTAGAATAGAGAATGCAGAATACTGTATATAGAATTTAGAATATAGAATGAATAACACAGAATATAGAATATAGACTACGGAATGGAGAAAATAGAAGGTAGAATATAGACTGAATAACACAAAATATAGAATATAGAATAGAGAATATAGATCCCAGAATATAGAAATGGAATGCAGAATATAGAATTTTGAATACAGAATACAGAAAACTGAATAAAGATTTTAGAATATAGAATGTAGAACACAGAATATAGAATATAGAATAGGGAATGCAGAATATAGTATGTAGAATATAGAATGAAGAACACAAGTATAGAATATAGAATAGTGAATATAGAAACCAGAATTTAGAACACGGAATGCAGAACACAGAATTTATAATATAGAATGCAGAATACTGAATATTGATTATATAAACATGAATGCAGAGCACAGAATTTAGAATATAGAATGAAGAACACTGAATAGAGTATTTAGAATATACAATGAAGAACACAGAATATAGAATTTAGAATATAGAATAGAGAACCCAGGATATAGAACATGAAATGCAGAGCACAGAATTTAGAATATAGAACACAGAATACTGAATATAACTTTAGGATATAGAATATAGAACACAGAGTATAGAATATAGAATACGGAATACTGAATATACAATTAAGAATATAGAATGTAGAACAGAGAATATAGAATATAGAATACGGAATGCAGAATATAGAATACAGAACATAGAATGAAGAACACAGAATATAGAATATGGAAAACCAAATACAAAACCCAGAATTGAAAACAGGGAATGCACAACAGAGAATTAAGAATATAGAACACAGAATACTGAATATAGAATTTAGAATAAAGAATGTAGAACAGAGAATTTAAAATATAGAATATAGTATGCTGAATATGGAATTTAGAATATAGAATGTAGAACACAGAATATAGAAAATAGAATAGAGAATATAGAAACCAGAATTTAGAACATGGAATGCAGAACACAGAATTTAGAATATAGAATACAGTATACTGAATATAGAATTTAGAATACACAATGTAGAACTCAGAATATAGAATATAGAATACGGAAAACAGAATATAGAATATAGAATATAGAATGATGAACACAAAATTTAGAATATAGAATAGAGAATATAGAACCCAGAATTTAGATCATGGAATGCAGAACACAGTATTTAGAGTATATACTACCGAATGCTGAATATGAAATTAAGAATATAGAATGTAGAATACAGAATATGGAATATAGAATACGGAATGCAGAATATAGAATATAGAATATAGAATGATGAACACAAAATTTAGAATATAGAATAGAGAATATAGAACCCAGAATTTAGAACATGGAATGCAGAACACAGAATTTAAAATATAGAATACCGAATACTGAATATTCAATTTAGAATATAGAATGAAAGACACAGAGTATAGTATATAGAAAATGGAATACTAAATATACAATTTAGAAAATAGAATGTAGAACACACAATATAGAATATAGAATACGGAATACAGAATATAGAATATAGAATATAGAATCATGAACACAAAATTTAGAATATAGAATAGAGAATATAGAACGCAGAATTTATAACATGGAATGCAGAACACAGAATTTAAAATATAGAATAACGAATACTGAATATACAATTTAGAATATAGAATGAAAGACACAGAGTATAGTATATAGAAAACGGAATACTGAATATACAATTTAGAATATAGAATGTAGAACACACAATATAGAATATAGAATACGGAATGCAGAACATAGAATACAGAATATAGAATGTAGAACACAGAATATAGAATATTGAATACAGTATATGGAACAAAAAATTTAGAACATGGAATGCAGAACACATTATTTAGAATATAGAATACTGCATACTGAATATAGAATATGAATATACAATGTAGAACACAGAATTTAGAATATAGAATACAGAATAATTAATATATAATTTAGAATATAGAAAGTAGAAAACAGAATATAGAATATAGAATACGGAATGCAGAATATAGAATACAGAATATAGAATGTAGAACACAGAATATGGAATATTGAATACAGTATATAGAACAAAAAATTAAGAACATGGAATGCAGAACCCATTATTTAGAATATAGAATACTGAATACTGAATATAGAAATTTTTATATACAATGTAGAACACAGAATATAGTATACGGGAAACAAAATACAAAAGTCAGAATTGAGAGCATGGAATGCAGAAAACAGCATTTAGAATATAGGATACAGAATACTGAATATAGAATTTAGAATATACAATGTAGAACACAGGGTATGGAATGTAGAATACGGAATGCAGAATATTGAATACAGAATATAGAATATAGAACACAGAATTTAGAATATGGAAAACAGAATATAGAACCCAGAATAAAGAACATGGAATGCAGAGCACAGAAGTTAAAATATAGAATACAGAATACTGAATATAGAATTTAGAATATAGAACGCAGAACACAGAATATAGAATATAGAATACAGAATACAGAATATAGAATTTAGAATATAGAATGTAGAACACAGAGTATAGAATAAAGAAAACGGAATACTGAATATACAATTTAGAACATAGAATGTAGAACACAGAATATGAAATGTATAATACGGAAATCAAAATATTGAATACAGAATATAGAATGTAGAACACAGAATTTTGAATAGGGAAAACAGAATATAGGACCCAGAATATAGAACAAGGAATGCAGAACACAGAATTTAGAATATAGAATACAGATTATTGAATATAGAATTTAGAATGTAGATTGTAGAACACAGAATTTAGATTATAGAATACAGAATACTGAATATAGTATTTAGAATATAGAATGTAGAACACAGAATATAGAATATAGAATACAGAAAACTGAATACAGAATTTAGAATATGGAATGCAGAACACAGAATTTAGAATATAAATGCAGAAAACTGAATATAGAATTTAGAATATAGAATGTACAACACACAATATAGAATATACAATATAGAATATAGAACCCAGAATTTAGAACTTGGAAAACAGAACACAGAATTTAGAATATAGAATAGAGAATACTGTACATAGAATTTAGAACATTGAATGCAGAACACAGAATTTAGAACATAGAATGCACAATACTGTATATAGAATTTAGAATATAGAATGAATAACACAGAATATAGAATACAGACAACGGATGGAGAAAATAGAAGGTACTATATAGACTGAATAACACAAAATATAGAATATAGAATAGAGGATATAGAACCCAGAATATAGAAATGGATGCAGAACTGAGAATTTATAATATAGAATACAGAAGACTGAATAAAGATTTTAGAATATAGAATGTAGAACACAGAATATAGAATATAGAATAGGGAATGCAGAATATAGTATGTAGAATATAGAATGAAGAACACAAGTATAGAATATAGAATAGTGAATATAGAACCCAGAATTTAGAAATGGAATGCAGAACATAGAATTTAGAATATAGAATACAGAATACTGAATAAAGGTTTTAGAGAATAGAATATAGAACACAGAATTTAGAATATAAATATGGAATGCTGAAAATAGTATGCAGAATATAGAATGAAGAACACAATTATAGAATATAGAATAGTGAATATAGAACCCAGAACTAAGAACACGGAATGCAGAACTCAGAATTTAGAATATAGAATACAGAATACTTAATATAAAATTTAGAATATGGAATGTAGAAAACAGAATATAGAATATAAAATACGGAATGCCGAATATAGAATACAGAATATAGAATGTAGAACACAGAATATAGAATATAGAATACGGAATGCCGAATATAGAATACAGAATATAGTATTTACAACACAGAATATAGAATATTGAATACAGTATATGGAACAAAAAATTTAGAACATGGAATGCAGAACGCAATATTTAGAATATAGAATACTGAATACTGAATATAGAATATGAATATACAATGTAGAACACAGAATTTAGAAAATAGAATACAGATTACTGAATATAGAATTTGGAATATACAATGTAGAACACAGAATATAGAATATAGTATACGGAATGCATAATATAGGATACAGAAAATAGAATGTAGAACACAGAATAGAGAATATGGAAAACAGAATACAAAACCGAGAATTGAGAACATGGACTTCAGAACAAATAATTAACAAAATACAATACAGAATACTGAATATAGAATTTTGAATATACAATGTAGAACACAGAATTTAGATATATAATTAAGAATACTGAATATAGAATTTAGAATATAGAATGTAGAACACAGAATATAGAATAGAGAATAGAGAACCCAGAATTTAGTACTTGGAATGCAGAACACAGAATTTTGAATATAGAATACAGAATACTGAATATAAAATTTAGAACATAAAATGTTGAACACAGAATATAGAATACGGTATGCAGAATATACAATAAAGAAGAGTGAATGCAGAACACAGAATATAGATTATGGAAAACAGAATACAGAACTCAGAATTTAGAACATGGAATGCAGAACACAGAATTTAAAATATAGTATACAGAATACTGAATATAGAATTAGAAATTAGAATGCAGAACACAGAATTAAGATTATATAATGCAGAATTCTGTATATAGAATTTATAAACAGGAATGCAGAACACAGAATTTAGAATAGAGAATGCAGAATACTGTATATAGTATTTAGAATATAGAATGAATAACACAGAATATAGAATATAGACTACGGCATGGAAAAAATAGAAGGTAGAATATAGACTGAATAACACAAAATATAGAATATAGAATAGACAATATAGATCCCAGAATATAGAAATGGAATGCAGAATATAGAATTTTGAATACAGAATACAGAAAACTGAATAAAGATTTTAGAATATAGAATGTAGAACACAGAATATAGAATATAGAATAGGGAATGCAGAATATAGTATGTAGAATATAGAATGAAGAACACAAGTATAGAATATAGAATAGTGAATATAGAAACCAGAATTTAGAACACGGAATGCAGAACACAGAATTTATAATATAGAATGCAGAATACTGAATATTGATTATATAAACATGAATGCAGAGCACAGAATTTAGAATATAGAATGAAGAACACTGAATAGAGTATTTAGAATATACAATGAAGAACACAGAATATAGAATTTAGAATATAGAATAGAGAACCCAGGATATAGAACATGAAATGCAGAGCACAGAATTTAGAATATAGAACACAGAATACTGAATATAACTTTAGGATATAGAATATAGAACACAGAGTATAGAATATAGAATACGGAATACTGAATATACAATTAAGAATATAGAATGTAGAACACAGAATATAGAATATAGAATACGGAATGCAGAATATAGAATACAGAACATAGAATGAAGAACACAGAATATAGAATATGGAAAACCAAATACAAAACCCAGAATTGAAAACATGGAATGCACAACAGAGAATTAAGAATATAGAACACAGAATACTGAATATAGAATTTAGAATAAAGAATGTAGAACAGAGAATTTAAAATATAGAATATAGTATGCTGAAAATGGAATTTAGAATATAGAATGTTGAACACAGAAAATAGAAAATAGAATAGAGAATATAGAACCCAGAATTTAGAACATGGAATGCAGAACACAGAATTTAGAATATAGAATACAGTATACTGAATATAGAATTTAGAATATACAATGTAGAACTCAGAATATAGAATATAGAATACGGAATGCAGAATATACAATATAGAATATAGAATGATGAACACAAAATTTAGAATATAGAATAGAGAATATAGAACCCAGAATTTAGAACATGGAATGCAGAACACAGAATTTAAAATATAGAATACCGAATACTGAATATACAATTTAGAATATAGAATGAAAGACACAGAAAATAGTATATAGAAAACGGAATACTGAATATACAATTTAGAATATAGAATGTAGAACACACAATATAGAATATAGAATACGGAATGCAGAATATAGAATACAGAATATTGAATGTTGAACACTGAATATAGAAATAGGAATACAGAATACAGAACCCAGAATTTAGAACATGGAATGCAGAGCACAGAATTTAAAATATAGAATACCGAATACAGAATATAAAATTTAGAATATACAATATAGAACACAGAATATGGAATGTAGAATACGGAATGCAGAATATTGAACACAGAATATAGAATATAGAACACAGAATTTAGAATATGGAAAACAGGATATAGAACACAGATTATAGAACATGGAATGCAGAACACAGAATTAAAAATATAGAATACAGAAAACTGAATATCGAATTTAGAATATAGAACGCAGAACACAGAAAATAGAATATAGAATACGGAATGCAGAATATAGGATACAGAATATAGAATGTAGAACACAGAATATAGAATATTGAATAGAGTATATGGAACACAAAATTTAGAACATAGAATTCAGAACACAGAGTTTAGAATATAGTATACAGAATACTGACTATAGAATTTAGAATATAGAATGCAGAACAGAGAATTTAGAATATAGAATGCAGAATACTGAATAAAGAATTTATAAACAGGAATGCAAAACAGAATTTAGAATATAGAATACAGAATACAGAATATAGAATTTATAATATAGAACGTATACCACAGAATATAGAGTATAGAATACAGATTGCAGAATATAGAATTCAGAATATAGAATGTAGAACACAGAAAATAGAATATGGAAATCATAATACAAAACCCAGAACTGAGGACATGGAATGAAGAACACAGAATTTAGAATACAGAATAGAGAAAACTGAATATAGAATTTAGAATATAAAATGCAGAACCCAGAATTTAGAATATAGAATACAGAATACAGAATATAGAATTTATAATATAGAACGTATACCACAGAATATAGAGTATAGAATACAGATTGCAGAATATAGAATTCAGAATATAGAATGTAGAACACAGAAAATAGAATATGGAAATCATAATACAAAACCCAGAACTGAGGACATGGAATGAAGAACACAGAATTTAGAATACAGAATAGAGAATACTGAATATAGAATTTAGAATATAAAATGCAGAACCCAGAATTTAGAATATAGAATACAGAATACTGAATATAGGATTTAGAACATGGAATGCAGAACACAGATTATGGAATGTAGAATACGGAATGCAGAATATAGAATACAGAATATAGAATGTAGAATACAGAGTATAGAATATGGAAAACAGAATACATAACCCAGAATTTACAACATGGATTTCGGAACACAGAATTTAGAATATAGAATACAGAATACTGAATATAGAATTTAGAATATAGAATGTAGAACACAGAACTTAGAATAGAGAATAATGAATACTGCATATAAAATTTAGAATATAGAATGTAGAACACAGAATAGAGAAAATAGAATAGAGAATATAGAACACACAATTTAGAACATGGAATGCAGAACACAGAATTTAGAATGTAGAACACAGAATATAGAATATAGAATACGGAATGCAGAACAGAGAATATAAAATATAGAATATAGAATGATGAACACAAAATATAGAATAGAGAATATAGAACCCAGAAATTAGAACATGGAATTTAAAACACAGAATTTAGAATATAAAATACAGAATACTGAATATCGAATTTAGAATATAGAATGTAGAACACAGAATATAGAAAATAGAATAGAGAATATAGAACTCACAATTTAGAACATGAAATGCAGAACACAGAATTTAGAATGTAGAACACAGAATACTGAATATAGAATTTGGAATATAGAATGTAGAACACAGAATATAGAATATAGAATACGGAATGCAGAATAGAGAATATAAAATATAGAATATAGAATGATGAACACAAAATATAGATTAGAGAATAGAGAATATAGAACACAGAATTTAGAACATGGAATGTAGAACACAGAATTTAGAATATAAAATACAGAATACTGAATATCGAATTTAGAATATAGAATGTAGAACACAGAATATAGAAAATAGAATAGAGAATATAGAATCAACAATTTAGAATATGGAATGCAGAACACAGAATTTAGAATGTAGAATACAGAATACTGCATATAGAATTAAGAATATAGAATGTAGAACACATAATATAGAATATAGAATACGGAATGCAGAATAGAGAATATAAAATATAGAATATAGAATGATGAACACAAAATATAGAATATAGAATAGAGAATATAGAACCCAGGATTTAGAACATGCAATTTAGAACACAGAATTTAGAATATAAAATACAGAATAATGAATATCGAATTTAGAATATAGAATTTAGAACACAGAATATGGTATGTAGAATACGGAAAGCAGAATATATAATACATAATATAGAAAGTAGAATACAGAATATAGAATAGGGAAAACAGAATATATAACACAGAATTTAGAACATGGAAATCAGAACACAGAATTTAGGATATAGTATACAGAATACTGAATATAGAATTTAGAAAATAGAATGCAGTACACAGAATTAAGAATATAGAATGCAGAATACTGTATATAGAATATATAAACAGGAATGCAGAACACAGTATATAGAAAATAGAATAAAGAATACTGAATATAGAATTGAGAATATATATTGAATAACGCAGAATATAGATTATAGACTACTGAATGGAGAATATAGAAGGTAGAATAAAGAATGAAGAACACAAAATATAGAATATAAAGTAGAGAATATAGAACCCAGAATTTAGAATTGGAATGCAGAACATAAAATATAGAATACAGAATACAGAATACGGAATAAATATTTTAGAATATAGAATATAGAACGCAGAATATAGAATATAGAATAGGAAATGCAGAATACAGTATGTAGAATACAGAATGAAAAACAAAAATATAGAATATAGAATAGTGAATATAGAACCCAGAACATAGAACACGGAATGCAGAACACAGAATTTAGAATATAGAATACAGAATACTTAATATAAAATTTAGAATGTAGAATGTAGAACACAGAATATAGAATATAGAATATGGAATACAGAATATAGTATACAGATTATAGAATGTAGAACACGGAATATAGAATATTGAATAGAGTATATGGAAACAAAAATTTAGAACATGGAATGCAGAACACAATATTTAGAATATAGAATACAGAATACTGAATATAGAATTTAGAATATAGAATGTAGAACACAGAATATAGAATACGACATGCAGAATATTGAATACAGAATAAAGAATATAGAACACAGAATATAGAATATGGAAAAAGAATATTGAACCCAGAATATAGAACATGGAATGCAGAACACAGAATTTAAAATATAGAATGCAGAATACTGAATATAGAATTTAGAATATATAACGCAGAACACAGAATTTAGAATATAGAATACGGAATGCAGAATATAGAATACAGGATATAGAATGTAGAATACAGAATATAGAATATGGAAAACAGAATACAGAAGCCAGAATTTAGAGCATGGAATGCAACACAGAATTTACAATATAGAATACAGATTACTGAATATAGAATTTAGAACATAGAAAGCAGAACCCAGAATTTAGAATATAGAATACAGAATACTGAATATAGAATTTAGAATACAGAAAGTAGAACACAGAATATAGAATATAGAATATAGAATACAGATTATAGAAAGCAAAGTTTAGAACATGGAATGCAGTACACAGACTTTAAAATATAGAATACCGAATACTGAACATAGAATATGAATACACAATATAGAACACAGAATTTAGAATATAGGATACCGAATACTGAATATAGAATATAATTATACAATTTAGAGCACAGGATATAGAATATACAATAGAGAATATAGAACACAAAATTTAGAACATGGAACGCAGAACACAGAATTAAGAATATGGAATGCACAATACTGTATATAGAATTTAGACTATAGAATGAATAACAGAGAATATAGAATATAGAATACGGAATGGAGAATATAGAAGGTAGAATATAGAATGAAGAACACAATATATAGAATATAGTATAGAGAATATAGAACACAGAAATTAGGAATGTAATGTAGAACAGAGAATTTATAATATAGAATACAGAATACTGAATAAAGATTTTAGAATATAGAATGTAGAACACAGAATATAGAATATAGAAGAGGGAATGCAGAACATACTACGTAGAATACAGAAAGAAGAACACAAATATAGAATATAGAATAGTGAATATAGAACCCAGAACTAAAAACACGGAATGCAGAACACAGAATTTAGAATATAGAATACAGAATACTTAATATAAAATTTAGAATATAGAATATAGAAAACAGAATATAGAATATACAATACGGAATGCAGAATATAGAATACAGAATATAGAAAGTAGAACACAGAATATAGAATATTGAATAGAGTATATGGAACACAAATTTAGAACATGGAATGCAGAACACAGAATTAAGAATATAGAATACAGAATACTGAATATAGAATTTAGAATATAGAGTGTTGAACACAAAATATAGAATATAAAAAACGTAATGCAGAATATAGTATACAGAATATGGAACGTAGAACAGAGAATATAAAATATGAGAAACAAAATACAAAAGTCAGAATTGAGAACATGGTATGCAGAACACAGCATTTAGAATATAGTGTACAGAATACTGAATATAGAATTTAGAATATAGAACGCAGAACACAGAATATAGAATATAGAATACAGAATACAGAATATAGAATTTAGAATATAGAATGTAGAACACAGAGTATAGAATAAAGAAAACGGAATAATGAATATACAATTTAGAACATAGAATGTAGACCACAGTATATGAAATATATAATACGGAATGCAGAATATTGAATAGAGAATATAGAATGTAGAACACAGAATTTAGAATATGGAAAACAGAATATAGAACCCAGAATTTAGAACATGGAATGCAGAACACAGAATTTAGAATATAGGATACAGATTATTGAATATAGAATTTAGAATATAGATTGTAGAACACAGAATTTAGATTATAGACTACAGAATACTGAATATAGTATTTATAATATAGAATGTAGAACACAGAATATAGAATATAGAATACAGTATATAGAAATCAAAATTTAGAACATGGAATGCAGAACACAGAATTTAGAAAATAGAATACGGAATACTGAATATAGAATATGAATATACAAAGTAGAACACAGAATTTAGAATATAGAATACAGAATACTGAATATAGAATTTAGAATATACAATGTAGAACACAGAATATAGAATATAGAATACAGAAAACTGAATACAGGATTTAGAATATGGAATGCAGAACACCGAATTTAGAATATAAATACAGAAAACTGAATATAGAATTTAGAATATAGAATTTACAACACACAATATAGAATATACAATAGAGAATATAGAACACAGAATTTACAACATGGATTGCAGAACACAGAATTTAAAATATAGAATACCGAATACTGAATATAGAATATGAATATACAATATAGAACCCAGAATTTTGAATATAGAATACATAATACTGAATATAGGATTTAGAATATACAATGTAGAACCGAGAATATAGAATATAGAATACGGAATGCAGAATATAGTATACAGAATACAGAATGTAGAACACAGAATTTAGAATATGGAAAACAGGATATAGAACCCAGAATATAGAACATGGAATGCAGAAAACAGAATTTAAAATGTACAATAAAGAATACTGAATATCGAATTTAGAATATAGAATGCAGAACACAGAATATAGAATATAGAATACGGAATGCAGAATATAGAATACAGAATATAGAATGGAGAACACAGAACATAGAATATGAAAAACATAATACAAAACCCAGAATTGAGGACATGTAATGCAGAACACAGAATTTAGAATATAGAATAGTGAATACTGAATATAGAATTTAGAAAATTGAATGCAGAGCACAGAATTTAGAATATAGAATGCAGAATACTGTATATAGGATTTAGAATATAGAAAGAAAAACACAGAATATAGAATATAGACTACGGAATGGAGAATATAGAAGGTACAATATAGACTGAAGAACACAAAATATAGAATATAGAATGGAGAATATAGAACCCACAATATAGAAATGGAATGCAGAACAAAGAATTTAGAATATAGAATAGAGAAAACTAAATAAAGTTTTTAGAATATAGAATGTAGAACACAGAATATAGAATATAGAATAGAGAAAAGAGAACCCAGGATATAGAACATGGAATGCAGAACACAGAATTTAGAATATAGAACACAGAATACTGAACATAAATTTAGAATATAGAATATAGAACACAGAGTATAGAATACAGAAAACGGAATAATGAATATACAATTTAGAATATAGAATGTAGAACACAGAAAATAGAATATAGAATACGGAATGCAGGAAATACAATACAGAACATAGAATGTAGAACACAGAATATAGAATATGGAAAACAGAATACAAAACCCAGAATTGAAAACATGAAATGCACAACAGAGAATTAAGAATAGAGAATACAGAATACTGAAAATAGGATTTAGAATACAGAGTGTAGAACAGAGAATTAGAACATAGAATATATTATACTGAATATAGAATTTAGAATATAGAATATAGAACACAGAATATAGAAAATAGAATAGAGAATATAGAACCCAGAATATAGAACATGGAATGCAGAACACAGAATTTAGAATATAGAATACAGAATACTGAATATAGAATTTAGAATATACAATGCAGAACGCAGAATATAGAATATAGAATATAGAATGTAGAACACAGAGTATAGAATATAGAATGATGAACACGAAATATAGAATATGGAATAGAGAATATAGAACCCAGAATTTAGAACATGGAATGCAGAACACAGAATTTAGAATATAGAATACAGAATACTGAATATCGAATTTAGAATATAGAATTTAGAACACAGAATTTGGTATGTAGAATAAGGAATGCAGAATATTGTATTCAGAATATAGAATTTAGAACACAAAATATAGAATATGGAAAACAGAATATAGAACGCAGAGTGTAGATCATGGAATGCAGAACACAGAATTTAGAGTATATAATACCGAATACTTAATATAAAATTTAGAATATAGAATATAGAATACAGAATATGGAATGTAGAATACGAAATGCAGAAAATTGAATACAGATTATTGAATGTAGAACACAGAATTTAGAATATGGAAAACAGAATATAGAACCCAGAATTTAGAACATGGAATGCAGAACACAAAATTAAGAATATAGAATACAGATTACTGAATATAGAATTTAGAATATAGAATGTAGAACACAGAATTTAGTCTATAGAATACAGAATACTGAATATAAAATTTAGAATATAGAATGCAGAACACAGAATATAGAATATAGAATACAGAATATAGAACACAAAGTTTAGAACATGGAATGCAGAACACAGAATTTAAAGTATAGAATAACGAATACTGAATATAGAATATGAATATACAATATAGAACCCAGAATTTAGAATATAGAATACATAATACTGAATATAGGATTTAGAATATACAATGTAGAACCAAGAATATAGAATATAGAATACAGAATGCAGAATATAGAACAGAATATAGAAAGTAGAACACAGAATATAGAATATTGAATAGAGTATATGGAACACAAAATTTAGAACATGGAATGCAGAACACAGAATTTAGAATATAGATTACAGAATACTGAATATAGAATTTAGAATATAGAATGTTGAACACAGAATATAGAATATAAAAAACGTAATGCAGAATATAGAATACAGAATATAGAATGTAGAACACAGCATATAGAATATGGGAAACAAAATACAAAAGTCAGAAATGAGAACAGGGAATGCAGAACACAGCATTTAGAATATAGTATACAGAATACTGAATATAGTATTTAGAATATAGAATGTAGAACACAGAATATAGAATATAGAATACAGAATATAGAAATCAAAATTTAGAACATGGAATGCAGAACACAGAATTTAGAAAATAGAATACGGAATACTGAATATAGAATATGAATATACAATGTAGAACACCAATTTAGAATATAGAATACAGAATACTGAATATAGAATTTAGAATATACAATGTAGAACACAGAATATAGAATATAGAATACAGAAAACTGAATACAGAATTTAGATTATGGAATGCAGAACACAGAATTTAGAATATAAATACAGAAAACTGAATATAGAATTTAGAATATAGAATGTACAAAACACAATATAAAATATACAATAGAGAATATAGAACTCAGAATTTACAACATGGATTACAGAACACCGAATTTAAAATATAGATTACAGAATACTGAATATAGAATATGAATATATAATATAGAACCCAGAATTTAGAATATAGAATACATAATACTGAATATAGGATTTAGAATATACAACGTAGAACCGAGAATATAGAATATAGAGTACGGAATGCAGAATACAGTATACAAAATATAGAAATTAGAACACAGAATTTAGAATATGGAAAACAGGATATAGAACCCAGAATATAGAACATGGAATGCAGAAAACAGTATTTAAAATATAGTATACCGAATACTGAATATAGAATTTAGAACATAGAATGCAGAACACAGAATTAAGATTATTGAATGCAGAATACTGTATACAGAATTTATAAACAAGAATGCAGAACACAGAATTTAGAAAAGAGAATAAAGAATACTGAATATAGAATTTAGAATATATAATATATAACACAGAATATAGAATATAGACTATGGAAAGGAGAATATAGGAGGTAGAATGATGAATGAAGAACACAACATATAGAATATAGAATAGAGAATATAGAACCCAGAATTTAGAAATGGAATGCAGAACATAGAATTTAGAATATAGAATACAGAATACTGAATAAAGGTTTTAAAGAATAGAATATAGAACACAGAATTTAGAATATAAATAGGGAATGCTGAAAATAGTATGCAGAATATAGAATGAAGAACACAATTATAGAATATAGAATAGTGAATATAGAACCCAGAACTAAGAACACGGAATGCAGAACTCAGAATTTAGAATATAGAATACAGAATACTTAATATAAAATTTAGAAAATGGAACGTAGAAAACAGAATATAAAATATAGAATACGGAATGCCGAATATAGAATACAGAATATAGAATGTAGAACACAGAATATAGAATATAGAATACGGAATGCCGAATATAGAATACAGAATATAGTATTTAGAACACAGAATATAGAATATTGAATACAGTATATGGAACACAAAATTTAGAACATGGAATGCAGAACACATTATTTAGAATATAGAATACTGAATACTGAATATAGAATATGAATATACAATGTAGAACACAGAATTTAGAAAATAGAATACAGAATACTGAATATAGAATTTGGAATATACAATGTAGAACACAGAATATAGAATATAGTATACGGAATGCATAATATAGGATACAGAAAATAAAATGTAGAACACAGAATAGAGAATATGGAAAACAGAATACAAAACCGAGAATTGAGAACATGGACTTCAGAACAAATAATTAACAATATACAATACAGAATACTGAATATAGAATTTTGAATATACAATGTAGAACACAGAATTTAGATATATAATTAAGAATACTGAATATAGAATTTAGAATATAGAATGTAGAACACAGAATATAGAATAGAGAATAGAGAACCCAGAATTTAGAACTTGGAATGCAGAACACAGAATTTTGAATATAGAATACAGAATACTGAATATAAAATTTAGAACATAGAATGTTGAACACAGAATATAGAATACGGTATGCAGAATATACAATACAGAATAGTGAATGCAGAACACAGTATATAGAATATGGAAAACAGAATACAGAACTCAGACTTTAGAACATGGAATGCAGAACACAGAATTTAAAATATAGTATACAGAATACTGAATATAGAATTAGAACTTAGAATGCAGAACACAGAATTAAGATTATATAATGCAAAATTCTGTATATAGAATTTATAAACAGGAATGCAGAACACAGAATTTAGAATAGAGAATGCAGAATACTGTATATAGAATTTAGAATATAGAATGAATAACACAGAATATAGAATATAGACTACGGAATGGAGAAAATAGAAGGTAGAATATAGACTGAATAACACAAAATATAGAATATAGAATAGAGAATATAGATCCCAGAATATAGAAATGGAATGCAGAATATAGAATTTTGAATACAGAATACAGAAAACTGAATAAAGATTTTAGAATATAGAATGTAGAACACAGAATATAGAATATAGAATAGGGAATGCAGAATATAGTATGTAGAATATAGAATGAAGAAAACAAGTATAGAATATAGAATAGTGAATATAGAAACCAGAATTTAGAACACGGAATGCAGAACACAGAATTTATAATATAGAATGCAGAATACTGAATATTGATTATATAAACATGAATGCAGAGCACAGAATTTAGAATATAGAATGAAGAACACTGAATAGAGTATTTAGAATATACAATGAAGAACACAGAATATAGAATTTAGAATATAGAATAGAGAACCCAGGATATAGAACATGAAATGCAGAGCACAGAATTTAGAATATAGAACACAGAATACTGAATATAACTTTAGGATATAGAATATAGAACACAGAGTATAGAATATAGAATACGGAATACTGAATATACAATTAAGAATATAGAATGTAGAACAGAGAATATAGAATATAGAATACGGAATGCAGAATATAGAATACAGAACATAGAATGAAGAACACAGAATATAGAATATGGAAAACCAAATACAAAACCCAGAATTGAAAACATGGAATGCACAACAGAGAATTAAGATTATTGAACACAGAATACTGAATATAGAATTTAGAATAAAGAATGTAGAACAGAGAATTTAAAATATAGAATATAGTATGCTGAATATGGAATTTAGAATATAGAATGTAGAACACAGAATATAGAAAATAGAATAGAGAATATAGAAACCAGAATTTAGAACATGGAATGCAGAACACAGAATTTAGAATATAGAATACAGTATACTGAAAATAGAATTTAGAATACACAATGTAGAACTCAGAATATAGAATATAGAATATACAATGATGAACACAAAATTTAGAATATAGAATAGAGAATATAGAACCCAGAATTTAGATCATGGAATGCAGAACACAGTATTTAGAGTATATACTACCGAATGCTGAATATGAAATTAAGAATATAGAATGTAGAATACAGAATATGGAATATAGAATACGGAATGCAGAATATAGAATATAGAATATAGAATGATGAACACAAAATTTAGAATATAGAATAGAGAATATAGAACCCAGAATTTAGAACATGGAATGCAGAACACAGAATTTAAAATATAGAATACCGAATACTGAATATTCAATTTAGAATATAGAATGAAAGACACAGAGTATAGTATATAGAAAACGGAATACTAAATATACAAATTAGAAAATAGAATGTAGAACACACAATATAGAATATAGAATACGGAATACAGAATATAGAATATAGAATATAGAATCATGAACACAAAATTTAGAATATAGAATAGAGAATATAGAACGCAGAATTTATAACATGGAATGCAGAACACAGAATTTAAAATATAGAATAACGAATACTGAATATACAATTTAGAATATAGAATGAAAGACACAGAGTATAGTATATAGAAAACGGAATACTGAATATACAATTTAGAATATAGAATGTAGAACACACAATATAGAATATAGAATACGGAATGCAGAACATAGAATACAGAATATAGAATGTAGAACACAGAATATAGAATATTGAATACAGTATATGGAACAAAAAATTTAGAACATGGAATGCAGAACACATTATTTAGAATATAGAATACTGCATACTGAATATAGAATATGAATATACAATGTAGAACACAGAATTTAGAATATAGAATACAGAATAATTAATATATAATTTAGAATATAGAAAGTAGAAAACAGAATATAGAATATAGAATACGGAATGCAGAATATAGAATACAGAATATAGAATGTAGAACACAGAATATGGAATATTGAATACAGTATATAGAACAAAAAATTAAGAACATGGAATGCAGAACCCATTATTTAGAATATAGAATACTGAATACTGAATATAGAAATTTTTATATACAATGTAGAACACAGAATATAGTATACGGGAAACAAAATACAAAAGTCAGAATTGAGAGCATGGAATGCAGAAAACAGCATTTAGAATATAGGATACAGAATACTGAATATAGAATTTAGAATATACAATGTAGAACACAGGGTATGGAATGTAGAATACGGAATGCAGAATATTGAATACAGAATATAGAATATAGAACACAGAATTTAGAATATGGAAAACAGAATATAGAACCCAGAATAAAGAACATGGAATGCAGAGCACAGAAGTTAAAATATAGAATACAGAATACTGAATATAGAATTTAGAATATAGAACGCAGAACACAGAATATAGAATATAGAATACAGAATACAGAATATAGAATTTAGAATATAGAATGTAGAACACAGAGTATAGAATAAAGAAAACGGAATACTGAATATACAATTTAGAACATAGAATGTAGAACACAGAATATGAAATGTATAATACGGAAATCAAAATATTGAATACAGAATATAGAATGTAGAACACAGAATTTAGAATAGGGAAAACAGAATATAGGACCCAGAATATAGAACAAGGAATGCAGAACACAGAATTTAGAATATAGAATACAGATTATTGAATATAGAATTTAGAATGTAGATTGTAGAACACAGAATTTAGATTATAGAATACAGAATACTGAATATAGTATTTAGAATATAGAATGTAGAACACAGAATATAGAATATAGAATACAGAAAACTGAATACAGAATTTAGAATATGGAATGCAGAACACAGAATTTAGAATATAAATGCAGAAAACTGAATATAGAATTTAGAATATAGAATGTACAACACACAATATAGAATATACAATATAGAATATAGAACCCAGAATTTAGAACTTGGAAAACAGAACACAGAATTTAGAATATAGAATAGAGAATACTGTACATAGAATTTAGAACATTGAATGCAGAACACAGAATTTAGAATATAGAATGCACAATACTGTATATAGAATTTAGAATATAGAATGAATAACACAGAATATAGAATACAGACAACGGATGGAGAAAATAGAAGGTACTATATAGACTGAATAACACAAAATATAGAATATAGAATAGAGGATATAGAACCCAGAATATAGAAATGGATGCAGAACTGAGAATTTATAATATAGAATACAGAAGACTGAATAAAGATTTTAGAATATAGAATGTAGAACACAGAATATAGAATATAGAATAGGGAATGCAGAATATAGTATGTAGAATATAGAATGAAGAACACAAGTATAGAATATAGAATAGTGAATATAGAACCCAGAATTTAGAAATGGAATGCAGAACATAGAATTTAGAAAATAGAATACAGAATACTGAATAAAGGTTTTAGAGAATAGAATATAGAACACAGAATTTAGAATATAAATATGGAATGCTGAAAATAGTATGCAGAATATAGAATGAAGAACACAATTATAGAATATAGAATAGTGAATATAGAACCCAGAACTAAGAACACGGAATGCAGAACTCAGAATTTAGAATATAGAATACAGAATACTTAATATAAAATTTAGAATATGGAATGTAGAAAACAGAATATAGAATATAGAATACGGAATGCCGAATATAGAATACAGAATATAGAATGTAGAACACAGAATATAGAATATAGAATATGGAATGCCGAATATAGAATACAGAATATAGTATTTACAACACAGAATATAGAATATTGAATACAGTATATGGAACAAAAAATTTAGAACATGGAATGCAGAACGCAATATTTAGAATATAGAATACTGAATACTGAATATAGAATATGAATATACAATGTAGAACACAGAATTTAGAAAATAGAATACAGATTACTGAATATAGAATTTGGAATATACAATGTAGAACACAGAATATAGAATATAGTATACGGAATGCATAATATAGGATACAGAAAATAGAATGTAGAACACAGAATAGAGAATATGGAAAACAGAATACAAAACCGAGAATTGAGAACATGGACTTCAGAACAAATAATTAACAAAATACAATACAGAATACTGAATATAGAATTTTGAATATACAATGTAGAACACAGAATTTAGATATATAATTAAGAATACTGAATATAGAATTTAGAATATAGAATGTAGAACACAGAATATAGAATAGAGAATAGAGAACCCAGAATTTAGTACTTGGAATGCAGAACACAGAATTTTGAATATAGAATACAGAATACTGAATATAAAATTTAGAACATAAAATGTTGAACACAGAATATAGAATACGGTATGCAGAATATACAATAAAGAAGAGTGAATGCAGAACACAGAATATAGATTATGGAAAACAGAATACAGAACTCAGAATTTAGAACATGGAATGCAGAACACAGAATTTAAAATATAGTATACAGAATACTGAATATAGAATTAGAAATTAGAATGCAGAACACAGAATTAAGATTATATAATGCAGAATTCTGTATATAGAATTTATAAACAGGAATGCAGAACACAGAATTTAGAATAGAGAATGCAGAATACTGTATATAGTATTTAGAATATAGAATGAATAACACAGAATATAGAATATAGACTACGGAATGGAGAAAATAGAAGGTAGAATATAGACTGAATAACACAAAATATAGAATATAGAATAGACAATATAGATCCCAGAATATAGAAATGGAATGCAGAATATAGAATTTTGAATACAGAATACAGAAAACTGAATAAAGATTTTAGAATATAGAATGTAGAACACAGAATATAGAATATAGAATAGGGAATGCAGAATATAGTATGTAGAATATAGAATGAAGAACACAAGTATAGAATATAGAATAGTGAATATAGAAACCAGAACTTAGAACACGGAATGCAGAACACAGAATTTGAATATAGAATACATAATACTGAATATAGAATTTAGAATATAGAATGCAGAACACAGAATTTATAATATAGAATGCAGAATACAGAATATTGATTTTATAAACATGAATGCAGAACACAGAATTTAGAATATATAATGAAGAACACTGAATAGAGTATTTAGAATATACAATGAAGAACACAGAATATAGAATTTAGAATATAGAATAGAGAACCCAGGATATAGAACATGAAATGCAGAGCACAGAATTTAGAATATAGAACACAGAATACTGAATATAAGTTTAGGATATAGAATATAGAACACAGAGTATAGTATATAGAATACGGAATACTGAATATACAATTTAGAATATAGAATGTAGAACACAGAATATAGAATATAGAATACGGAATGCAGAATATAGAATACAGAACATAGAATGAAGAACACAGAATATAGAATATGGAAAACCAAATACAAAACCCAGAATTGAAAACATGGAATGCACAACAGAGAATTAAGAATATAGAACACAGAATACTGAATATAGAATTTAGAATAAAGAATGTAGAACAGAGAATTTAAAATATAGAATATAGTATGCTGAAAATGGAATTTAGAATATAGAATGTTGAACACAGAAAATAGAAAATAGAATAGAGAATATAGAACCCAGAATTTAGAACATGGAATGCAGAACACAGAATTTAGAATATAGAATACAGTATACTAAATATAGAATTTAGAATATACAATGTAGAACTCAGAATATAGAATATAGAATACGGAATGCAGAATATACAATATAGAATATAGAATGATGAACACAAAATTTAGAATATAGAATAGAGAATATAGAACCCAGAATTTAGAACATGGAATGCAGAACACAGAATTTAAAATATAGAATACCGAATACTGAATATACAATTTAGAATATAGAATGAAAGACACAGAATATAGTATATAGAAAACGGAATACTGAATATACAATTTAGAATATAGAATGTAGAACACACAATATAGAATATAGAATACGGAATGCAGAATATAGAATACAGAATATTGAATGTTGAACACTGAATATAGAAATAGGAATACAGAATACAGAACCCAGAATTTAGAACATGGAATGCAGAGCACAGAATTTAAAATATAGAATACCGAATACAGAATATAAAATTTAGAATATACAATATAGAACACAGAATATGGAATGTAGAATACGGAATGCAGAATATTGAACACAGAATATAGAATATAGAACACAGAATTTAGAATATGGAAAACAGGATATAGAACACAGATTATAGAACATGGAATGCAGAACACAGAATTAAAAATATAGAATACAGAAAACTGAATATCGAATTTAGAATATAGAACGCAGAACACAGAAAATAGAATATAGAATACGGAATGCAGAATATAGGATACAGAATATAGAATGTAGAACACAGAATATAGAATATTGAATAGAGTATATGGAACACAAAATTTAGAACATAGAATTCAGAACACAGAGTTTAGAATATAGTATACAGAATACTGACTATAGAATTTAGAATATAGAATGCAGAACAGAGAATTTAGAATATAGAATGCAGAATACTGAATAAAGAATTTATAAACAGGAATGCAAAACAGAATTTAGAATATAGAATACAGAATACAGAATATAGAATTTATAATATAGAACGTATACCACAGAATATAGAGTATAGAATACAGATTGCAGAATATAGAATTCAGAATATAGAATGTAGAACACAGAAAATAGAATATGGAAATCATAATACAAAACCCAGAACTGAGGACATGGAATGAAGAACACAGAATTTAGAATACAGAATAGAGAAAACTGAATATAGAATTTAGAATATAAAATGCAGAACCCAGAATTTAGAATATAGAATACAGAATACAGAATATAGAATTTATAATATAGAACGTATACCACAGAATATAGAGTATAGAATACAGATTGCAGAATATAGAATTCAGAATATAGAATGTAGAACACAGAAAATAGAATATGGAAATCATAATACAAAACCCAGAACTGAGGACATGGAATGAAGAACACAGAATTTAGAATACAGAATAGAGAATACTGAATATAGAATTTAGAATATAAAATGCAGAACCCAGAATTTAGAATATAGAATACAGAATACTGAATATAGGATTTAGAACATGGAATGCAGAACACAGATTATGGAATGTAGAATACGGAATGCAGAATATAGAATACAGAATATAGAATGTAGAATACAGAGTATAGAATATGGAAAACAGAATACATAACCCAGAATTTACAACATGGATTTCGGAACACAGAATTTAGAATATAGAATACAGAATACTGAATATAGAATTTAGAATATAGAATGTAGAACACAGAACTTAGAATAGAGAATAATGAATACTGCATATAAAATTTAGAATATAGAATGTAGAACACAGAATAGAGAAAATAGAATAGAGAATATAGAACACACAATTTAGAACATGGAATGCAGAACACAGAATTTAGAATGTAGAACACAGAATATAGAATATAGAATACGGAATGCAGAACAGAGAATATAAAATATAGAATATAGAATGATGAACACAAAATATAGAATAGAGAATATAGAACCCAGAAATTAGAACATGGAATTTAAAACACAGAATTTAGAATATAAAATACAGAATACTGAATATCGAATTTAGAATATAGAATGTAGAACACAGAATATAGAAAATAGAATAGAGAATATAGAACTCACAATTTAGAACATGAAATGCAGAACACAGAATTTAGAATGTAGAACAGAGAATACTGAATATAGAATTTGGAATATAGAATGTAGAACACAGAATATAGAATATAGAATACGGAATGCAGAATAGAGAATATAAAATATAGAATATAGAATGATGAACACAAAATATAGATTAGAGAATAGAGAATATAGAACACAGAATTTAGAACATGGAATGTAGAACACAGAATTTAGAATATAAAATACAGAATACTGAATATCGAATTTAGAATATAGAATGTAGAACACAGAATATAGAAAATAGAATAGAGAATATAGAATCAACAATTTAGAATATGGAATGCAGAACACAGAATTTAGAATGTAGAATACAGAATACTGCATATAGAATTAAGAATATAGAATGTAGAACACATAATATAGAATATAGAATACGGAATGCAGAATAGAGAATATAAAATATAGAATATAGAATGATGAACACAAAATATAGAATATAGAATAGAGAATATAGAACCCAGGATTTAGAACATGCAATTTAGAACACAGAATTTAGAATATAAAATACAGAATAATGAATATCGAATTTAGAATATAGAATTTAGAACACAGAATATGGTATGTAGAATACGGAAAGCAGAATATATAATACATAATATAGAAAGTAGAATACAGAATATAGAATAGGGAAAACAGAATATATAACACAGAATTTAGAACATGGAAATCAGAACACAGAATTTAGGATATAGTATACAGAATACTGAATATAGAATTTAGAAAATAGAATGCAGTACACAGAATTAAGAATATAGAATGCAGAATACTGTATATAGAATATATAAACAGGAATGCAGAACACAGTATATAGAAAATAGAATAAAGAATACTGAATATAGAATTGAGAATATATATTGAATAACGCAGAATATAGATTATAGACTACTGAATGGAGAATATAGAAGGTAGAATAAAGAATGAAGAACACAAAATATAGAATATAAAGTAGAGAATATAGAACCCAGAATTTAGAATTGGAATGCAGAACATAAAATATAGAATACAGAATACAGAATACGGAATAAATATTTTAGAATATAGAATATAGAACGCAGAATATAGAATATAGAATAGGAAATGCAGAATACAGTATGTAGAAAACAGAATGAAAAACAAAAATATAGAATATAGAATAGTGAATATAGAACCCAGAATATAGAACACGGAATGCAGAACACAGAATTTAGAATATAGAATACAGAATACTTAATATAAAATTTAGAATGTAGAATGTAGAACACAGAATATAGAATATAGAATACGGAATACAGAATATAGTATACAGAATATAGAATGTAGAACACGGAATATAGAATATTGAATAGAGTATATGGAAACAAAAATTTAGAACATGGAATGCAGAACACAATATTTAGAATATAGAATACAGAATACTGAATATAGAATTTAGAATATAGAATGTAGAACACAGAATATAGAATACGACATGCAGAATATTGAATACAGAATAAAGAATATAGAACACAGAATATAGAATATGGAAAAAGAATATTGAACCCAGAATATAGAACATGGAATGCAGAACACAGAATTTAAAATATAGAATGCAGAATACTGAATATAGAATTTAGAATATATAACGCAGAACACAGAATTTAGAATATAGAATACGGAATGCAGAATATAGAATACAGGATATAGAATGTAGAATACAGAATATAGAATATGGAAAACAGAATACAGAAGCCAGAATTTAGAGCATGGAATGCAACACAGAATTTACAATATAGAATACAGATTACTGAATATAGAATTTAGAACATAGAAAGCAGAACCCAGAATTTAGAATATAGAATACAGAATACTGAATATAGAATTTAGAATACAGAAAGTAGAACACAGAATATAGAATATAGAATATAGAATACAGATTATAGAAAGCAAAGTTTAGAACATGGAATGCAGTACACAGACTTTAAAATATAGAATACCGAATACTGAACATAGAATATGAATACACAATATAGAACACAGAATTTAGAATATAGGATACCGAATACTGAATATAGAATATAATTATACAATTTAGAGCACAGGATATAGAATATACAATAGAGAATATAGAACACAAAATTTAGAACATGGAACGCAGAACACAGAATTAAGAATATGGAATGCACAATACTGTATATAGAATTTAGACTATAGAATGAATAACAGAGAATATAGAATATAGAATACGGAATGGAGAATATAGAAGGTAGAATATAGAATGAAGAACACAATATATAGAATATAGTATAGAGAATATAGAACACAGAAATTAGGAATGTAATGCAGAACAGAGAATTTATAATATAGAATACAGAATACTGAATAAAGATTTTAGAATATAGAATGTAGAACACAGAATATAGAATATAGAAGAGGGAATGCAGAACATACTACGTAGAATACAGAAAGAAGAACACAAATATAGAATATAGAATAGTGAATATAGAACCCAGAACTAAAAACACGGAATGCAGAACACAGAATTTAGAATATAGAATACAGAATACTTAATATAAAATTTAGAATATAGAATATAGAAAACAGAATATAGAATATACAATACGGAATGCAGAATATAGAATACAGAATATAGAAAGTAGAACACAGAATATAGAATATTGAATAGAGTATATGGAACACAAATTTAGAACATGGAATGCAGAACACAGAATTAAGAATATAGAATACAGAATACTGAATATAGAATTTAGAATATAGAGTGTTGAACACAAAATATAGAATATAAAAAACGTAATGCAGAATATAGTATACAGAATATGGAACGTAGAACAGAGAATATAAAATATGAGAAACAAAATACAAAAGTCAGAATTGAGAACATGGTATGCAGAACACAGCATTTAGAATATAGTGTACAGAATACTGAATATAGAATTTAGAATATAGAACGCAGAACACAGAATATAGAATATAGAATACAGAATACAGAATATAGAATTTAGAATATAGAATGTAGAACACAGAGTATAGAATAAAGAAAACGGAATAATGAATATACAATTTAGAACATAGAATGTAGACCACAGTATATGAAATATATAATACGGAATGCAGAATATTGAATAGAGAATATAGAATGTAGAACACAGAATTTAGAATATGGAAAACAGAATATAGAACCCAGAATTTAGAACATGGAATGCAGAACACAGAATTTAGAATATAGGATACAGATTATTGAATATAGAATTTAGAATATAGATTGTAGAACACAGAATTTAGATTATAGACTACAGAATACTGAATATAGTATTTATAATATAGAATGTAGAACACAGAATATAGAATATAGAATACAGTATATAGAAATCAAAATTTAGAACATGGAACGCAGAACACAGAATTTAGAAAATAGAATACGGAATACTGAATATAGAATATGAATATACAAAGTAGAACACAGAATTTAGAATATAGAATACAGAATACTGAATATAGAATTTAGAATATACAATGTAGAACACAGAATATAGAATATAGAATACAGAAAACTGAATACAGGATTTAGAATATGGAATGCAGAACACCGAATTTAGAATATAAATACAGAAAACTGAATATAGAATTTAGAATATAGAATTTACAACACACAATATAGAATATACAATAGAGAATATAGAACACAGAATTTACAACATGGATTGCAGAACACAGAATTTAAAATATAGAATACCGAATACTGAATATAGAATATGAATATACAATATAGAACCCAGAATTTTGAATATAGAATACATAATACTGAATATAGGATTTAGAATATACAATGTAGAACCGAGAATATAGAATATAGAATACGGAATGCAGAATATAGTATACAGAATACAGAATGTAGAACACAGAATTTAGAATATGGAAAACAGGATATAGAACCCAGAATATAGAACATGGAATGCAGAAAACAGAATTTAAAATGTACAATAAAGAATACTGAATATCGAATTTAGAATATAGAATGCAGAACACAGAATATAGAATATAGAATACGGAATGCAGAATATAGAATACAGAATATAGAATGGAGAACACAGAACATAGAATATGAAAAACATAATACAAAACCCAGAATTGAGGACATGTAATGCAGAACACAGAATTTAGAATATAGAATAGTGAATACTGAATATAGAATTTAGAAAATTGAATGCAGAGCACAGAATTTAGAATATAGAATGCAGAATACTGTATATAGGATTTAGAATATAGAAAGAAAAACACAGAATATAGAATATAGACTACGGAATGGAGAATATAGAAGGTACAATATAGACTGAAGAACACAAAATATAGAATATAGAATGGAGAATATAGAACCCACAATATAGAAATGGAATGCAGAACAAAGAATTTAGAATATAGAATAGAGAAAACTAAATAAAGTTTTTAGAATATAGAATGTGGAACACAGAATATAGAATATAGAATAGAGAATAGAGAACCCAGGATATAGAACATGGAATGCAGAACACAGAATTTAGAATATAGAACACAGAATACTGAATATAAATTTAGAATATAGAATATAGAACACAGAGTATAGAATACAGAAAACGGAATAATGAATATACAATTTAGAATATAGAATGTAGAACACAGAAAATAGAATATAGAATACGGAATGCAGGAAATACAATACAGAACATAGAATGTAGAACACAGAATATAGAATATGGAAAACAGAATACAAAACCCAGAATTGAAAACATGAAATGCACAACAGAGAATTAAGAATAGAGAATACAGAATACTGAAAATAGGATTTAGAATACAGAGTGTAGAACAGAGAATTAGAACATAGAATATATTATACTGAATATAGAATTTAGAATATAGAATATAGAACACAGAATATAGAAAATAGAATAGAGAATATAGAACCCAGAATATAGAACATGGAATGCAGAACACAGAATTTAGAATATAGAATACAGAATACTGAATATAGAATTTAGAATATACAATGCAGAACGCAGAATATAGAATATAGAATATAGAATGTAGAACACAGAGTATAGAATATAGAATGATGAACACGAAATATTGAATATGGAATAGAGAATATAGAACCCAGAATTTAGAACATGGAATGCAGAACACAGAATTTAGAATATAGAATACAGAATACTGAATATCGAATTTAGAATATAGAATTTAGAACACAGAATTTGGTATGTAGAATAAGGAATGCAGAATATTGTATTCAGAATATAGAATTTAGAACACAAAATATAGAATATGGAAAACAGAATATAGAACGCAGAGTGTAGATCATGGAATGCAGAACACAGAATTTAGAGTATATAATACCGAATACTTAATATAAAATTTAGAATATAGAATATAGAATACAGAATATGGAATGTAGAATACGAAATGCAGAAAATTGAATACAGATTATTGAATGTAGAACACAGAATTTAGAATATGGAAAACAGAATATAGAACCCAGAATTTAGAACATGGAATGCAGAACACAAAATTAAGAATATAGAATACAGATTACTGAATATAGAATTTAGAATATAGAATGTAGAACACAGAATTTAGTCTATAGAATACAGAATACTGAATATAAAATTTAGAATATAGAATGCAGAACACAGAATATAGAATATAGAATACAGAATATAGAACACAAAGTTTAGAACATGGAATGCAGAACACAGAATTTAAAGTATAGAATAACGAATACTGAATATAGAATATGAATATACAATATAGAACCCAGAATTTAGAATATAGAATACATAATACTGAATATAGGATTTAGAATATACAATGTAGAACCAAGAATATAGAATATAGAATACAGAATGCAGAATATAGAACAGAATATAGAAAGTAGAACACAGAATATAGAATATTGAATAGAGTATATGGAACACAAAATTTAGAACATGGAATGCAGAACACAGAATTTAGAATATAGATTACAGAATACTGAATATAGAATTTAGAATATAGAATGTTGAACACAGAATATAGAATATAAAAAACGTAATGCAGAATATAGAATACAGAATATAGAATGTAGAACACAGCATATAGAATATGGGAAACAAAATACAAAAGTCAGAAATGAGAACAGGGAATGCAGAACACAGCATTTAGAATATAGTATACAGAATACTGAATATAGTATTTAGAATATAGAATGTAGAACACAGAATATAGAATATAGAATACAGAATATAGAAATCAAAATTTAGAACATGGAATGCAGAACACAGAATTTAGAAAATAGAATACGGAATACTGAATATAGAATATGAATATACAATGTAGAACACCAATTTAGAATATAGAATACAGAATACTGAATATAGAATTTAGAATATACAATGTAGAACACAGAATATAGAATATAGAATACAGAAAACTGAATACAGAATTTAGATTATGGAATGCAGAACACAGAATTTAGAATATAAATACAGAAAACTGAATATAGAATTTAGAATATAGAATGTACAAAACACAATATAAAATATACAATAGAGAATATAGAACTCAGAATTTACAACATGGATTACAGAACACCGAATTTAAAATATAGATTACAGAATACTGAATATAGAATATGAATATATAATATAGAACCCAGAATTTAGAATATAGAATACATAATACTGAATATAGGATTTAGAATATACAAAGTAGAACCGAGAATATAGAATATAGAGTACGGAATGCAGAATACAGTATACAAAATATAGAAATTAGAACACAGAATTTAGAATATGGAAAACAGGATATAGAACCCAGAATATAGAACATGGAATGCAGAAAACAGTATTTAAAATATAGTATACCGAATACTGAATATAGAATTTAGAACATAGAATGCAGAACACAGAATTAAGATTATTGAATGCAGAATACTGTATACAGAATTTATAAACAAGAATGCAGAACACAGAATTTAGAAAAGAGAATAAAGAATACTGAATATAGAATTTAGAATATATAATATATAACACAGAATATAGAATATAGACTACGGAAAGGAGAATATAGGAGGTAGAATGATGAATGAAGAACACAACATATAGAATATAGAATAGAGAATATAGAACCCAGAATTTAGAAATGGAATGCAGAACATAGAATTTAGAATATAGAATACAGAATACTGAATAAAGGTTTTAAAGAATAGAATATAGAACACAGAATTTAGAATATAAATAGGGAATGCTGAAAATAGTATGCAGAATATAGAATGAAGAACACAATTATAGAATATAGAATAGTGAATATAGAACCCAGAACTAAGAACACGGAATGCAGAACTCAGAATTTAGAATATAGAATACAGAATACTTAATATAAAATTTAGAAAATGGAACGTAGAAAACAGAATATAAAATATAGAATACGGAATGCCGAATATAGAATACAGAATATAGAATGTAGAACACAGAATATAGAATATAGAATACGGAATGCCGAATATAGAATACAGAATATAGTATTTAGAACACAGAATATAGAATATTGAATACAGTATATGGAACACAAAATTTAGAACATGGAATGCAGAACACATTATTTAGAATATAGAATACTGAATACTGAATATAGAATATGAATATACAATGTAGAACACAGAATTTAGAAAATAGAATACAGAATACTGAATATAGAATTTGGAATATACAATGTAGAACACAGAATATAGAATATAGTATACGGAATGCATAATATAGGATACAGAAAATAAAATGTAGAACACAGAATAGAGAATATGGAAAACAGAATACAAAACCGAGAATTGAGAACATGGACTTCAGAACAAATAATTAACAATATACAATACAGAATACTGAATATAGAATTTTGAATATACAATGTAGAACACAGAATTTAGATATATAATTAAGAATACTGAATATAGAATTTAGAATATAGAATGTAGAACACAGAATATAGAATAGAGAATAGAGAACCCAGAATTTAGAACTTGGAATGCAGAACACAGAATTTTGAATATAGAATACAGAATACTGAATATAAAATTTAGAACATAGAATGTTGAACACAGAATATAGAATACGGTATGCAGAATATACAATACAGAATAGTGAATGCAGAACACAGTATATAGAATATGGAAAACAGAATACAGAACTCAGACTTTAGAACATGGAATGCAGAACACAGAATTTAAAATATAGTATACAGAATACTGAATATAGAATTAGAACTTAGAATGCAGAACACAGAATTAAGATTATATAATGCAAAATTCTGTATATAGAATTTATAAACAGGAATGCAGAACACAGAATTTAGAATAGAGAATGCAGAATACTGTATATAGAATTTAGAATATAGAATGAATAACACAGAATATAGAATATAGACTACGGAATGGAGAAAATAGAAGGTAGAATATAGACTGAATAACACAAAATATAGAATATAGAATAGAGAATATAGATCCCAGAATATAGAAATGGAATGCAGAATATAGAATTTTGAATACAGAATACAGAAAACTGAATAAAGATTTTAGAATATAGAATGTAGAACACAGAATATAGAATATAGAATAGGGAATGCAGAATATAGTATGTAGAATATAGAATGAAGAAAACAAGTATAGAATATAGAATAGTGAATATAGAAACCAGAATTTAGAACACGGAATGCAGAACACAGAATTTATAATATAGAATGCAGAATACTGAATATTGATTATATAAACATGAATGCAGAGCACAGAATTTAGAATATAGAATGAAGAACACTGAATAGAGTATTTAGAATATACAATGAAGAACACAGAATATAGAATTTAGAATATAGAATAGAGAACCCAGGATATAGAACATGAAATGCAGAGCACAGAATTTAGAATATAGAACACAGAATACTGAATATAACTTTAGGATATAGAATATAGAACACAGAGTATAGAATATAGAATACGGAATACTGAATATACAATTAAGAATATAGAATGTAGAACAGAGAATATAGAATATAGAATACGGAATGCAGAATATAGAATACAGAACATAGAATGAAGAACACAGAATATAGAATATGGAAAACCAAATACAAAACCCAGAAATGAAAACATGGAATGCACAACAGAGAATTAAGATTATTGAACACAGAATACTGAATATAGAATTTAGAATAAAGAATGTAGAACAGAGAATTTAAAATATAGAATATAGTATGCTGAATATGGAATTTAGAATATAGAATGTAGAACACAGAATATAGAAAATAGAATAGAGAATATAGAAACCAGAATTTAGAACATGGAATGCAGAACACAGAATTTAGAATATAGAATACAGTATACTGAATATAGAATTTAGAATACACAATGTAGAACTCAGAATATACAATATAGAATACGGAAAACAGAATATAGAATATAGAATATAGAATGATGAACACAAAATTTAGAATATAGAATAGAGAATATAGAACCCAGAATTTAGAACATGGAATGCAGAACACAATATTAAGAATATAGAATACAGATTACTGAATATAGAATTTAGAATATAGAATGTAGAACACAGAATTTAGTATATAGAATACAGAATACTGAATATAAAATTTAGAATATAGAATGCAGAACACAGAATATAGAATATAGAATACAGAATATAGAACGCAAAATTTAGAACATGGAATGCAGAACACAGAATTTAAAGTATAGAATAACGAATACTGAATATAGAATATGAAAATACAATATAGAACCCAGAATTTAGAATATAGAATACATAATACTGAATATAGGATTTAGAATATACAATGTAGAACCAAGAATATAGAATATAGAATACAGAATGCAGAATATAGAACAGAATATAGAAAGTAGAACACAGAATATAGAATATTGAATAGAGTATATGGAACACAAAATTTAGAACATGGAATGCAGAACACAGAATTTAGAATATAGATTACAGAATACTGAATATAGAATTTAGAATATAGAATGTTGAACACAGAATATAGAATATAAAAAACGTAATGCAGAATATAGAATACAGAATATAGAATGTAGAACACAGCCTATAGAATATGGGAAACAAAATACAAAAGTCAGAAATGAGAACATGGAATGCAGAACACAGCATTTAGAATATAGTATACAGAATACTGAATATAGAATTTAGAATAGACAATGTAGAACACAGAGTATGGAATGTAGAATACGGAATGCAGAATACTGAATATAGAATATAGAATATAGAACACAGAATTTAGAATATGGAAAACAGAATATAGAACCCAGAATAAAGAACATGGAATGCAGAACACAGAATTTAATATATAGAATACAGAATACTGAATATAGAATTTAGATTATAGAACGCAGAACACAGAATTTAGAAAATAGAATACGGAATACTGAATATAGAATATGAATATACAATGTAGAACACCAATTTAGAATATAGAATACAGAATACTGAATATAGAATTTAGAATATACAATGTAGAACACAGAATATAGAATATAGAATACAGAAAACTGAATACAGAATTTAGATTATGGAATGCAGAACACAGAATTTAGAATATAAATACAGAAAACTGAATATAGAATTTAGAATATAGAATGTACAAAACACAATATAAAATATACAATAGAGAATATAGAACTCAGAATTTACAACATGGATTACAGAACACCGAATTTAAAATATAGATTACAGAATACTGAATATAGAATATGAATATATAATATAGAACCCAGAATTTAGAATATAGAATACATAATACTGAATATAGGATTTAGAATATACAACGTAGAACCGAGAATATAGAATATAGAGTACGGAATGCAGAATACAGTATACAAAATATAGAAATTAGAACACAGAATTTAGAATATGGAAAACAGGATATAGAACCCAGAATATAGAACATGGAATGCAGAAAACAGTATTTAAAATATAGTATACCGAATACTGAATATAGAATTTAGAACATAGAATGCAGAACACAGAATTAAGATTATTGAATGCAGAATACTGTATACAGAATTTATAAACAAGAATGCAGAACACAGAATTTAGAAAAGAGAATAAAGAATACTGAATATAGAATTTAGAATATATAATATATAACACAGAATATAGAATATAGACTACGGAAAGGAGAATATAGGAGGTAGAATGATGAATGAAGAACACAACATATAGAATATAGAATAGAGAATATAGAACCCAGAATTTAGAAATGGAATGCAGAACATAGAATTTAGAATATAGAATACAGAATACTGAATAAAGGTTTTAAAGAATAGAATATAGAACACAGAATTTAGAATATAAATAGGGAATGCTGAAAATAGTATGCAGAATATAGAATGAAGAACACAATTATAGAATATAGAATAGTGAATATAGAACCCAGAACTAAGAACACGGAATGCAGAACTCAGAATTTAGAATATAGAATACAGAATACTTAATATAAAATTTAGAATATGGAACGTAGAAAACAGAATATAAAATATAGAATACGGAATGCCGAATATAGAATACAGAATATAGAATGTAGAACACAGAATATAGAATATAGAATACGGAATGCCGAATATAGAATACAGAATATAGTATTTAGAACACAGAATATAGAATATTGAATACAGTATATGAAACACAAAATTTAGAACATGGAATGCAGAACACATTATTTAGAATATAGAATACTGAATACTGAATATAGAATATGAATATACAATGTAGAACACAGAATTTAGAAAATAGAATACAGAATACTGAATATAGAATTTGGAATATACAATGTAGAACACAGAATATAGAATATAGTATACGGAATGCATAATATAGGATACAGAAAATAAAATGTAGAACACAGAATAGAGAATATGGAAAACAGAATACAAAACCGAGAATTGAGAACATGGACTTCAGAACAAATAATTAACAATATACAATACAGAATACTGAATATAGAATTTTGAATATACAATGTAGAACACAGAATTTAGATATATAATTAAGAATACTGAATATAGAATTTAGAATATAGAATGTAGAACACAGAATATAGAATAGAGAATAGAGAACCCAGAATTTAGAACTTGGAATGCAGAACACAGAATTTTGAATATAGAATACAGAATACTGAATATAAAATTTAGAACATAGAATGTTGAACACAGAATATAGAATACGGTATGCAGAATATACAATACAGAATAGTGAATGCAGAACACAGTATATAGAATATGGAAAACAGAATACAGAACTCAGACTTTAGAACATGGAATGCAGAACACAGAATTTAAAATATAGTATACAGAATACTGAATATAGAATTAGAACTTAGAATGCAGAACACAGAATTAAGATTATATAATGCAAAATTCTGTATATAGAATTTAAAAACAGGAATGCAGAACACAGAATTTAGAATAGAGAATGCAGAATACTGTATATAGAATTTAGAATATAGAATGAATAACACAGAATATAGAATATAGACTACGGAATGGAGAAAATAGAAGGTAGAATATAGACTGAATAACACAAAATATAGAATATAGAATAGAGAATATAGATCCCAGAATATAGAAATGGAATGCAGAATATAGAATTTTGAATACAGAATACAGAAAACTGAATAAAGATTTTAGAATATAGAATGTAGAACACAGAATATAGAGTATAGAATAGGGAATGCAGAATATAGTATGTAGAATATAGAATGAAGAAAACAAGTATAGAATATAGAATAGTGAATATAGAAACCAGAATTTAGAACACGGAATGCAGAACACAGAATTTATAATATAGAATGCAGAATACTGAATATTGATTATATAAACATGAATGCAGAGCACAGAATTTAGAATATAGAATGAAGAACACTGAATAGAGTATTTAGAATATACAATGAAGAACACAGAATATAGAATTTAGAATATAGAATAGAGAACCCAGGATATAGAACATGAAATGCAGAGCACAGAATTTAGAATATAGAACACAGAATACTGAATATAACTTTAGGATATAGAATATAGAACACAGAGTATAGAATATAGAATACGGAATACTGAATATACAATTAAGAATATAGAATGTAGAACAGAGAATATAGAATATAGAATACGGAATGCAGAATATAGAATACAGAACATAGAATGAAGAACACAGAATATAGAATATGGAAAACCAAATACAAAACCCAGAATTGAAAACATGGAATGCACAACAGAGAATTAAGATTATTGAACACAGAATACTGAATATAGAATTTAGAATAAAGAATGTAGAACAGAGAATTTAAAATATAGAATATAGTATGCTGAATATGGAATTTAGAATATAGAATGTAGAACACAGAATATAGAAAATAGAATAGAGAATATAGAAACCAGAATTTAGAACATGGAATGCAGAACACAGAATTTAGAATATAGAATACAGTATACTGAATATAGAATTTAGAATACACAATGTAGAACTCAGAATATAGAATATAGAATATAGAATGATGAACACAAAATTTAGAATATAGAATAGAGAATATAGAACCCAGAATTTAGATCATGGAATGCAGAACACAGTATTTAGAGTATATACTACCGAATGCTGAATATGAAATTAAGAATATAGAATGTAGAATACAGAATATGGAATATAGAATACGGAATGCAGAATATAGAATATAGAATATAGAATGATGAACACAAAATTTAGAATATAGAATAGAGAATATAGAACCCAGAATTTAGAACATGGAATGCAGAACACAGAATTTAAAATATAGAATACCGAATACTGAATATTCAATTTAGAATATAGAATGAAAGACACAGAGTATAGTATATAGAAAACGGAATACTAAATATACAAATTAGAAAATAGAATGTAGAACACACAATATAGAATATAGAATACGGAATACAGAATATAGAATATAGAATATAGAATCATGAACACAAAATTTAGAATATAGAATAGAGAATATAGAACGCAGAATTTATAACATGGAATGCAGAACACAGAATTTAAAATATAGAATAACGAATACTGAATATACAATTTAGAATATAGAATGAAAGACACAGAGTATAGTATATAGAAAACGGAATACTGAACATACAATTTTGAATATAGAATGTAGAACACACAATATAGAATATAGAATACGGAATGCAGAACATAGAATACAGAATATAGAATGTAGAACACAGAATATAGAATATTGAATACAGTATATGGAACAAAAAATTTAGAACATGGAATGCAGAACACATTATTTAGAATATAGAATACTGCATACTGAATATAGAATATGAATATACAATGTAGAACACAGAATTTAGAATATAGAATACAGAATAATTAATATATAATTTAGAATATAGAAAGTAGAAAACAGAATATAGAATATAGAATACGGAATGCAGAATATAGAATACAGAATATAGAATGTAGAACACAGAATATGGAATATTGAATACAGTATATAGAACAAAAAATTAAGAACATGGAATGCAGAACCCATTATTTAGAATATAGAATACTGAATACTGAATATAGAATTTTTTATATACAATGTAGAACACAGAATATAGTATACGGGAAACAAAATACAAAAGTCAGAATTGAGAGCATGGAATGCAGAAAACAGCATTTAGAATATAGGATACAGAAAACTGAATATAGAATTTAGAATATACAATGTAGAACACAGGGTATGGAATGTAGAATACGGAATGCAGAATATTGAATACAGAATATAGAATATAGAACACAGAATTTAGAATATGGAAAACAGAATATAGAACCCAGAATAAAGAACATGGAATGCAGAGCACAGAAGTTAAAATATAGAATACAGAATACTGAATATAGAATTTAGAATATAGAACGCAGAACACAGAATATAGAATATAGAATACAGAATACAGAATATAGAATTTAGAATATAGAATGTAGAACACAGAGTATAGAATAAAGAAAACGGAATACTGAATATACAATTTAGAACATAGAATGTAGAACACAGAATATGAAATGTATAATACGGAAATCAAAATATTGAATACAGAATATAGAATGTAGAACACAGAATTTAGAATAGGGAAAACAGAATATAGGACCCAGAATATAGAACAAGGAATGCAGAACACAGAATTTAGAATATAGAATACAGATTATTGAATATAGAATTTAGAATGTAGATTGTAGAACACAGAATTTAGATTATAGAATACAGAATACTGAATATAGTATTTAGAATATAGAATGTAGAACACAGAATATAGAATATAGAATACAGAAAACTGAATACAGAATTTAGAATATGGAATGCAGAACACAGAATTTAGAATATAAATGCAGAAAACTGAATATAGAATTTAGAATATAGAATGTACAACACACAATATAGAATATACAATATAGAATATAGAACCCAGAATTTAGAACTTGGAAAACAGAACACAGAATTTAGAATATAGAATAGAGAATACTGTACATAGAATTTAGAACATTGAATGCAGAACACAGAATTTAGAATATAGAATGCACAATACTGTATATAGAATTTAGAATATAGAATGAATAACACAGAATATAGAATACAGACAACGGATGGAGAAAATAGAAGGTACTATATAGACTGAATAACACAAAATATAGAATATAGAATAGAGGATATAGAACCCAGAATATAGAAATGGATGCAGAACTGAGAATTTATAATATAGAATACAGAAGACTGAATAAAGATTTTAGAATATAGAATGTAGAACACAGAATATAGAATATAGAATAGGGAATGCAGAATATAGTATGTAGAATATAGAATGAAGAACACAAGTATAGAATATAGAATAGTGAATATAGAACCCAGAATTTAGAAATGGAATGCAGAACATAGAATTTAGAAAATAGAATACAGAATACTGAATAAAGGTTTTAGAGAATAGAATATAGAACACAGAATTTAGAATATAAATATGGAATGCTGAAAATAGTATGCAGAATATAGAATGAAGAACACAATTATAGAATATAGAATAGTGAATATAGAACCCAGAACTAAGAACACGGAATGCAGAACTCAGAATTTAGAATATAGAATACAGAATACTTAATATAAAATTTAGAATATGGAATGTAGAAAACAGAATATAGAATATAGAATACGGAATGCCGAATATAGAATACAGAATATAGAATGTAGAACACAGAATATAGAATATAGAATACGGAATGCCGAATATAGAATACAGAATATAGTATTTACAACACAGAATATAGAATATTGAATACAGTATATGGAACAAAAAATTTAGAACATGGAATGCAGAACGCAATATTTAGAATATAGAATACTGAATACTGAATATAGAATATGAATATACAATGTAGAACACAGAATTTAGAAAATAGAATACAGATTACTGAATATAGAATTTGGAATATACAATGTAGAACACAGAATATAGAATATAGTATACGGAATGCATAATATAGGATACAGAAAATAGAATGTAGAACACAGAATAGAGAATATGGAAAACAGAATACAAAACCGAGAATTGAGAACATGGACTTCAGAACAAATAATTAACAAAATACAATACAGAATACTGAATATAGAATTTTGAATATACAATGTAGAACACAGAATTTAGATATATAATTAAGAATACTGAATATAGAATTTAGAATATAGAATGTAGAACACAGAATATAGAATAGAGAATAGAGAACCCAGAATTTAGTACTTGGAATGCAGAACACAGAATTTTGAATATAGAATACAGAATACTGAATATAAAATTTAGAACATAAAATGTTGAACACAGAATATAGAATACGGTATGCAGAATATTCAATAAAGAAGAGTGAATGCAGAACACAGAATATAGATTATGGAAAACAGAATACAGAACTCAGAATTTAGAACATGGAATGCAGAACACAGAATTTAAAATATAGTATACAGAATACTGAATATAGAATTAGAAATTAGAATGCAGAACACAGAATTAAGATTATATAATGCAGAATTCTGTATATAGAATTTATAAACAGGAATGCAGAACACAGAATTTAGAATAGAGAATGCAGAATACTGTATATAGTATTTAGAATATAGAATGAATAACACAGAATATAGAATATAGACTACGGAATGGAGAAAATAGAAGGTAGAATATAGACTGAATAACACAAAATATAGAATATAGAATAGACAATATAGATCCCAGAATATAGAAATGGAATGCAGAATATAGAATTTTGAATACAGAATACAGAAAACTGAATAAAGATTTTAGAATATAGAATGTAGAACACAGAATATAGAATATAGAATAGGGAATGCAGAATATAGTATGTAGAATATAGAATGAAGAACACAAGTATAGAATATAGAATAGTGAATATAGAAACCAGAACTTAGAACACGGAATGCAGAACACAGAATTTGAATATAGAATACATAATACTGAATATAGAATTTAGAATATAGAATGCAGAACACAGAATTTATAATATAGAATGCAGAATACAGAATATTGATTTTATAAACATGAATGCAGAACACAGAATTTAGAATATATAATGAAGAACACTGAATAGAGTATTTAGAATATACAATGAAGAACACAGAATATAGAATTTAGAATATAGAATAGAGAACCCAGGATATAGAACATGAAATGCAGAGCACAGAATTTAGAATATAGAACACAGAATACTGAATATAAGTTTAGGATATAGAATATAGAACACAGAGTATAGTATATAGAATACGGAATACTGAATATACAATTTAGAATATAGAATGTAGAACACAGAATATAGAATATAGAATACGGAATGCAGAATATAGAATACAGAACATAGAATGAAGAACACAGAATATAGAATATGGAAAACCAAATACAAAACCCAGAATTGAAAACATGGAATGCACAACAGAGAATTAAGAATATAGAACACAGAATACTGAATATAGAATTTAGAATAAAGAATGTAGAACAGAGAATTTAAAATATAGAATATAGTATGCTGAAAATGGAATTTAGAATATAGAATGTTGAACACAGAAAATAGAAAATAGAATAGAGAATATAGAACCCAGAATTTAGAACATGGAATGCAGAACACAGAATTTAGAATATAGAATACAGTATACTAAATATAGAATTTAGAATATACAATGTAGAACTCAGAATATAGAATATAGAATACGGAATGCAGAATATACAATATAGAATATAGAATGATGAACACAAAATTTAGAATATAGAATAGAGAATATAGAACCCAGAATTTAGAACATGGAATGCAGAACACAGAATTTAAAATATAGAATACCGAATACTGAATATACAATTTAGAATATAGAATGAAAGACACAGAATATAGTATATAGAAAACGGAATACTGAATATACAATTTAGAATATAGAATGTAGAACACACAATATAGAATATAGAATACGGAATGCAGAATATAGAATACAGAATATTGAATGTTGAACACTGAATATAGAAATAGGAATACAGAATACAGAACCCAGAATTTAGAACATGGAATGCAGAGCACAGAATTTAAAATATAGAATACCGAATACAGAATATAAAATTTAGAATATACAATATAGAACACAGAATATGGAATGTAGAATACGGAATGCAGAATATTGAACACAGAATATAGAATATAGAACACAGAATTTAGAATATGGAAAACAGGATATAGAACACAGATTATAGAACATGGAATGCAGAACACAGAATTAAAAATATAGAATACAGAAAACTGAATATCGAATTTAGAATATAGAACGCAGAACACAGAAAATAGAATATAGAATACGGAATGCAGAATATAGGATACAGAATATAGAATGTAGAACACAGAATATAGAATATTGAATAGAGTATATGGAACACAAAATTTAGAACATAGAATTCAGAACACAGAGTTTAGAATATAGTATACAGAATACTGACTATAGAATTTAGAATATAGAATGCAGAACAGAGAATTTAGAATATAGAATGCAGAATACTGAATAAAGAATTTATAAACAGGAATGCAAAACAGAATTTAGAATATAGAATACAGAATACAGAATATAGAATTTATAATATAGAACGTATACCACAGAATATAGAGTATAGAATACAGATTGCAGAATATAGAATTCAGAATATAGAATGTAGAACACAGAAAATAGAATATGGAAATCATAATACAAAACCCAGAACTGAGGACATGGAATGAAGAACACAGAATTTAGAATACAGAATAGAGAAAACTGAATATAGAATTTAGAATATAAAATGCAGAACCCAGAATTTAGAATATAGAATACAGAATACAGAATATAGAATTTATAATATAGAACGTATACCACAGAATATAGAGTATAGAATACAGATTGCAGAATATAGAATTCAGAATATAGAATGTAGAACACAGAAAATAGAATATGGAAATCATAATACAAAAACCAGAACTGAGGACATGGAATGAAGAACACAGAATTTAGAATACAGAATAGAGAATACTGAATATAGAATTTAGAATATAAAATGCAGAACCCAGAATTTAGAATATAGAATACAGAATACTGAATATAGGATTTAGAACATGGAATGCAGAACACAGATTATGGAATGTAGAATACGGAATGCAGAATATAGAATACAGAATATAGAATGTAGAATACAGAGTATAGAATATGGAAAACAGAATACATAACCCAGAATTTACAACATGGATTTCGGAACACAGAATTTAGAATATAGAATACAGAATACTGAATATAGAATTTAGAATATAGAATGTAGAACACAGAACTTAGAATAGAGAATAATGAATACTGCATATAAAATTTAGAATATAGAATGTAGAACACAGAATAGAGAAAATAGAATAGAGAATATAGAACACACAATTTAGAACATGGAATGCAGAACACAGAATTTAGAATGTAGAACACAGAATATAGAATATAGAATACGGAATGCAGAACAGAGAATATAAAATATAGAATATAGAATGATGAACACAAAATATAGAATAGAGAATATAGAACCCAGAAATTAGAACATGGAATTTAAAACACAGAATTTAGAATATAAAATACAGAATACTGAATATCGAATTTAGAATATAGAATGTAGAACACAGAATATAGAAAATAGAATAGAGAATATAGAACTCACAATTTAGAACATGAAATGCAGAACACAGAATTTAGAATGTAGAACACAGAATACTGAATATAGAATTTGGAATATAGAATGTAGAACACAGAATATAGAATATAGAATACGGAATGCAGAATAGAGAATATAAAATATAGAATATAGAATGATGAACACAAAATATAGATTAGAGAATAGAGAATATAGAACACAGAATTTAGAACATGGAATGTAGAACACAGAATTTAGAATATAAAATACAGAATACTGAATATCGAATTTAGAATATAGAATGTAGAACACAGAATATAGAAAATAGAATAGAGAATATAGAATCAACAATTTAGAATATGGAATGCAGAACACAGAATTTAGAATGTAGAATACAGAATACTGCATATAGAATTAAGAATATAGAATGTAGAACACATAATATAGAATATAGAATACGGAATGCAGAATAGAGAATATAAAATATAGAATATAGAATGATGAACACAAAATATAGAATATAGAATAGAGAATATAGAACCCAGGATTTAGAACATGCAATTTAGAACACAGAATTTAGAATATAAAATACAGAATAATGAATATCGAATTTAGAATATAGAATTTAGAACACAGAATATGGTATGTAGAATACGGAAAGCAGAATATATAATACATAATATAGAAAGTAGAATACAGAATATAGAATAGGGAAAACAGAATATATAACACAGAATTTAGAACATGGAAATCAGAACACAGAATTTAGGATATAGTATACAGAATACTGAATATAGAATTTAGAAAATAGAATGCAGTACACAGAATTAAGAATATAGAATGCAGAATACTGTATATAGAATATATAAACAGGAATGCAGAACACAGTATATAGAAAATAGAATAAAGAATACTGAATATAGAATTGAGAATATATATTGAATAACGCAGAATATAGATTATAGACTACTGAATGGAGAATATAGAAGGTAGAATAAAGAATGAAGAACACAAAATATAGAATATAAAGTAGAGAATATAGAACCCAGAATTTAGAATTGGAATGCAGAACATAAAATATAGAATACAGAATACAGAATACGGAATAAATATTTTAGAATATAGAATATAGAACGCAGAATATAGAATATAGAATAGGAAATGCAGAATACAGTATGTAGAAAACAGAATGAAAAACAAAAATATAGAATATAGAATAGTGAATATAGAACCCAGAATATAGAACACGGAATGCAGAACACAGAATTTAGAATATAGAATACAGAATACTTAATATAAAATTTAGAATGTAGAATGTAGAACACAGAATATAGAATATAGAATACGGAATACAGAATATAGTATACAGAATATAGAATGTAGAACACGGAATATAGAATATTGAATAGAGTATATGGAAACAAAAATTTAGAACATGGAATGCAGAACACAATATTTAGAATATAGAATACAGAATACTGAATATAGAATTTAGAATATAGAATGTAGAACACAGAATATAGAATACGACATGCAGAATATTGAATACAGAATAAAGAATATAGAACACAGAATATAGAATATGGAAAAAGAATATTGAACCCAGAATATAGAACATGGAATGCAGAACACAGAATTTAAAATATAGAATGCAGAATACTGAATATAGAATTTAGAATATATAACGCAGAACACAGAATTTAGAATATAGAATACGGAATGCAGAATATAGAATACAGGATATAGAATGTAGAATACAGAATATAGAATATGGAAAACAGAATACAGAAGCCAGAATTTAGAGCATGGAATGCAACACAGAATTTACAATATAGAATACAGATTACTGAATATAGAATTTAGAACATAGAAAGCAGAACCCAGAATTTAGAATATAGAATACAGAATACTGAATATAGAATTTAGAATACAGAAAGTAGAACACAGAATATAGAATATAGAATATAGAATACAGATTATAGAAAGCAAAGTTTAGAACATGGAATGCAGTACACAGACTTTAAAATATAGAATACCGAATACTGAACATAGAATATGAATACACAATATAGAACACAGAATTTAGAATATAGGATACCGAATACTGAATATAGAATATAATTATACAATTTAGAGCACAGGATATAGAATATACAATAGAGAATATAGAACACAAAATTTAGAACATGGAACGCAGAACACAGAATTAAGAATATGGAATGCACAATACTGTATATAGAATTTAGACTATAGAATGAATAACAGAGAATATAGAATATAGAATACGGAATGGAGAATATAGAAGGTAGAATATAGAATGAAGAACACAATATATAGAATATAGTATAGAGAATATAGAACACAGAAATTAGGAATGTAATGCAGAACAGAGAATTTATAATATAGAATACAGAATACTGAATAAAGATTTTAGAATATAGAATGTAGAACACAGAATATAGAATATAGAAGAGGGAATGCAGAACATACTACGTAGAATACAGAAAGAAGAACACAAATATAGAATATAGAATAGTGAATATAGAACCCAGAACTAAAAACACGGAATGCAGAACACAGAATTTAGAATATAGAATACAGAATACTTAATATAAAATTTAGAATATAGAATATAGAAAACAGAATATAGAATATACAATACGGAATGCAGAATATAGAATACAGAATATAGAAAGTAGAACACAGAATATAGAATATTGAATAGAGTATATGGAACACAAATTTAGAACATGGAATGCAGAACACAGAATTAAGAATATAGAATACAGAATACTGAATATAGAATTTAGAATATAGAGTGTTGAACACAAAATATAGAATATAAAAAACGTAATGCAGAATATAGTATACAGAATATGGAACGTAGAACAGAGAATATAAAATATGAGAAACAAAATACAAAAGTCAGAATTGAGAACATGGTATGCAGAACACAGCATTTAGAATATAGTGTACAGAATACTGAATATAGAATTTAGAATATAGAACGCAGAACACAGAATATAGAATATAGAATACAGAATACAGAATATAGAATTTAGAATATAGAATGTAGAACACAGAGTATAGAATAAAGAAAACGGAATAATGAATATACAATTTAGAACATAGAATGTAGACCACAGTATATGAAATATATAATACGGAATGCAGAATATTGAATAGAGAATATAGAATGTAGAACACAGAATTTAGAATATGGAAAACAGAATATAGAACCCAGAATTTAGAACATGGAATGCAGAACACAGAATTTAGAATATAGGATACAGATTATTGAATATAGAATTTAGAATATAGATTGTAGAACACAGAATTTAGATTATAGACTACAGAATACTGAATATAGTATTTATAATATAGAATGTAGAACACAGAATATAGAATATAGAATACAGTATATAGAAATCAAAATTTAGAACATGGAACGCAGAACACAGAATTTAGAAAATAGAATACGGAATACTGAATATAGAATATGAATATACAAAGTAGAACACAGAATTTAGAATATAGAATACAGAATACTGAATATAGAATTTAGAATATACAATGTAGAACACAGAATATAGAATATAGAATACAGAAAACTGAATACAGAATTTAGAATATGGAATGCAGAACACCGAATTTAGAATATAAATACAGAAAACTGAATATAGAATTTAGAATATAGAATTTACAACACACAATATAGAATATACAATAGAGAATATAGAACACAGAATTTACAACATGGATTGCAGAACACAGAATTTAAAATATAGAATACCGAATACTGAATATAGAATATGAATATACAATATAGAACCCAGAATTTTGAATATAGAATACATAATACTGAATATAGGATTTAGAATATACAATGTAGAACCGAGAATATAGAATATAGAATACGGAATGCAGAATATAGTATACAGAATACAGAATGTAGAACACAGAATTTAGAATATGGAAAACAGGATATAGAACCCAGAATATAGAACATGGAATGCAGAAAACAGAATTTAAAATGTACAATAAAGAATACTGAATATCGAATTTAGAATATAGAATGCAGAACACAGAATATAGAATATAGAATACGGAATGCAGAATATAGAATACAGAATATAGAATGGAGAACACAGAACATAGAATATGAAAAACATAATACAAAACCCAGAATTGAGGACATGTAATGCAGAACACAGAATTTAGAATATAGAATAGTGAATACTGAATATAGAATTTAGAAAATTGAATGCAGAGCACAGAATTTAGAATATAGAATGCAGAATACTGTATATAGGATTTAGAATATAGAAAGAAAAACACAGAATATAGAATATAGACTACGGAATGGAGAATATAGAAGGTACAATATAGACTGAAGAACACAAAATATAGAATATAGAATGGAGAATATAGAACCCACAATATAGAAATGGAATGCAGAACAAAGAATTTAGAATATAGAATAGAGAAAACTAAATAAAGTTTTTAGAATATAGAATGTGGAACACAGAATATAGAATATAGAATAGAGAATAGAGAACCCAGGATATAGAACATGGAATGCAGAACACAGAATTTAGAATATAGAACACAGAATACTGAATATAAATTTAGAATATAGAATATAGAACACAGAGTATAGAATACAGAAAACGGAATAATGAATATACAATTTAGAATATAGAATGTAGAACACAGAAAATAGAATATAGAATACGGAATGCAGGAAATACAATACAGAACATAGAATGTAGAACACAGAATATAGAATATGGAAAACAGAATACAAAACCCAGAATTGAAAACATGAAATGCACAACAGAGAATTAAGAATAGAGAATACAGAATACTGAAAATAGGATTTAGAATACAGAGTGTAGAACAGAGAATTAGAACATAGAATATATTATACTGAATATAGAATTTAGAATATAGAATATAGAACACAGAATATAGAAAATAGAATAGAGAATATAGAACCCAGAATATAGAACATGGAATGCAGAACACAGAATTTAGAATATAGAATACAGAATACTGAATATAGAATTTAGAATATACAATGCAGAACGCAGAATATAGAATATAGAATATAGAATGTAGAACACAGAGTATAGAATATAGAATGATGAACACGAAATATAGAATATGGAATAGAGAATATAGAACCCAGAATTTAGAACATGGAATGCAGAACACAGAATTTAGAATATAGAATACAGAATACTGAATATCGAATTTAGAATATAGAATTTAGAACACAGAATTTGGTATGTAGAATAAGGAATGCAGAATATTGTATTCAGAATATAGAATTTAGAACACAAAATATAGAATATGGAAAACAGAATATAGAACGCAGAGTGTAGATCATGGAATGCAGAACACAGAATTTAGAGTATATAATACCGAATACTTAATATAAAATTTAGAATATAGAATATAGAATACAGAATATGGAATGTAGAATACGAAATGCAGAAAATTGAATACAGATTATTGAATGTAGAACACAGAATTTAGAATATGGAAAACAGAATATAGAACCCAGAATTTAGAACATGGAATGCAGAACACAAAATTAAGAATATAGAATACAGATTACTGAATATAGAATTTAGAATATAGAATGTAGAACACAGAATTTAGTCTATAGAATACAGAATACTGAATATAAAATTTAGAATATAGAATGCAGAACACAGAATATAGAATATAGAATACAGAATATAGAACACAAAGTTTAGAACATGGAATGCAGAACACAGAATTTAAAGTATAGAATAACGAATACTGAATATAGAATATGAATATACAATATAGAACCCAGAATTTAGAATATAGAATACATAATACTGAATATAGGATTTAGAATATACAATGTAGAACCAAGAATATAGAATATAGAATACAGAATGCAGAATATAGAACAGAATATAGAAAGTAGAACACAGAATATAGAATATTGAATAGAGTATATGGAACACAAAATTTAGAACATGGAATGCAGAACACAGAATTTAGAATATAGATTACAGAATACTGAATATAGAATTTAGAATATAGAATGTTGAACACAGAATATAGAATATAAAAAACGTAATGCAGAATATAGAATACAGAATATAGAATGTAGAACACAGCATATAGAATATGGGAAACAAAATACAAAAGTCAGAAATGAGAACAGGGAATGCAGAACACAGCATTTAGAATATAGTATACAGAATACTGAATATAGTATTTAGAATATAGAATGTAGAACACAGAATATAGAATATAGAATACAGAATATAGAAATCAAAATTTAGAACATGGAATGCAGAACACAGAATTTAGAAAATAGAATACGGAATACTGAATATAGAATATGAATATACAATGTAGAACACCAATTTAGAATATAGAATACAGAATACTGAATATAGAATTTAGAATATACAATGTAGAACACAGAATATAGAATATAGAATACAGAAAACTGAATACAGAATTTAGATTATGGAATGCAGAACACAGAATTTAGAATATAAATACAGAAAACTGAATATAGAATTTAGAATATAGAATGTACAAAACACAATATAAAATATACAATAGAGAATATAGAACTCAGAATTTACAACATGGATTACAGAACACCGAATTTAAAATATAGATTACAGAATACTGAATATAGAATATGAATATAAAATATAGAACCCAGAATTTAGAATATAGAATACATAATACTGAATATAGGATTTAGAATATACAACGTAGAACCGAGAATATAGAATATAGAGTACGGAATGCAGAATACAGTATACAGAATATAGAAATTAGAACACAGAATTTAGAATATGGAAAACAGGATATAGAACCCAGAATATAGAACATGGAATGCAGAAAACAGTATTTAAAATATAGTATACCGAATACTGAATATAGAATTTAGAACATAGAATGCAGAACACAGAATTAAGATTATTGAATGCAGAATACTGTATACAGAATTTATAAACAAGAATGCAGGACACAGAATTTAGAAAAGAGAATAAAGAATACTGAATATAGAATTTAGAATATATAATATATAACACAGAATATAGAATATAGACTACGGAAAGGAGAATATAGGAGGTAGAATGATGAATGAAGAACACAACATATAGAATGTAGAATAGAGAATATAGAACCCAGAATTTAGAAATGGAATGCAGAACATAGAATTTAGAATATAGAATACAGAATACTGAATAAAGGTTTTAGAGAATAGAATATAGAACACAGAATTTAGAATATAAATAGGGAATGCTGAAAATAGTATGCAGAATATAGAATGAAGAACACAATTATAGAATATAGAATAGTGAATATAGAACCCAGAACTAAGAACACGGAATGCAGAACTCAGAATTTAGAATATAGAATACAGAATACTTAATATAAAATTTAGAATATGGAACGTAGAAAACAGAATATAAAATATAGAATACGGAATGCCGAATATAGAATACAGAATATAGAATGTAGAACACAGAATATAGAATATAGAATACGGAATGCCGAATATAGAATACAGAATATAGTATTTAGAACACAGAATATAGAATATTGAATACAGTATATGGAACACAAAATTTAGAACATGGAATGCAGAACGCATTATTTAGAATATAGAATACTGAATACTGAATATAGAATATGAATATACAATGTAGAACACAGAATTTAGAAAATAGAATACAGAATACTGAATATAGAATTTGGAATATACAATGTAGAACACAGAATATAGAATATAGTATACGGAATGCATAATATAGGATACAGAAAATAAAATGTAGAACACAGAATAGAGAATATGGAAAACAGAATACAAAACCGAGAATTGAGAACATGGACTTCAGAACAAATAATTAACAATATACAATACAGAATACTGAATATAGAATTTTGAATATACAATGTAGAACACAGAATTTAGATATATAATTAAGAGTACTGAATATAGAATTTAGAAAATAGAATGCAGAACACAGAATATACAATAGAGAATAGAGAACCCAGAATTTAGAACTTGGAATGCAGAACACAGAATTTTGAATATAGAATACAGAATACTGAATATAAAATTTAGAACATAGAATGTTAAACACAGAATATAGAATACGGTATGCAGAATATACAATACAGAATAGTGAATGCAGAACACAGTATATAGAATATGGAAAACAGAATACAGAACTCAGACTTTAGAACATGGAATGCAGAACACAGAATTTAAAATATAGTATACAGAATACTGAATATAGAATTAGAACTTAGAATGCAGAACACAGAATTAAGATTATATAATGCAAAATTCTGTATATAGAATTTATAAACAGGCATGCAGAACACAGAATTTAGAATAGAGAATGCAGAATACTGTATATAGAATTTAGAATATAGAATGAATAACACAGAATATAGAATATAGACTACGGAATGGAGAAAATAGAAGGTAGAATATAGACTGAATAACACAAAATATAGAATATAGAATAGAGAATATAGATCCCAGAATATAGAAATGGAATGCAGAATATAGAATTTTGAATACAGAATACAGAAAACTGAATAAAGATTTTAGAATATAGAATGTAGAACACAGAATATAGAATAGAGAATAGGGAATGCAGAATATAGTATGTAGAATATAGAATGAAGAACACAAGTATAGAATATAGAATAGTGAATATAGAAACCAGAATTTAGAACACGGAATGTAGAACACAGAATTTATAATATAGAATGCAGAATACTGAATATTGATTATATAAACATGAATGCAGAGCACAGAATTTAGAATATAGAATGAAGAACACTGAATAGAGTATTTAGAATATACAATGAAGAACACAGAATATAGAATTTAGAATATAGAATAGAGAACCCAGGATATAGAATATGAAATGCAGAGCACAGAATTTAGAATATAGAACACAGAATACTGAATATAACTTTAGGATATAGAATATAGAACACAGAGTATAGAATATAGAATACGGCATACTGAATATACAATTAAGAATATAGAATGTAGAACACAGAATAAAGAATATAGAATACGGAATGCAGAATATAGAATACAGAACATAGAATGAAGAACACAGAATATAGAATATGGAAAACCAAATACAAAACCCAGAATTGAAAACATGGAATGCACAACAGAGAATTAAGAATATAGAACACAGAATACTGAATATAGAATTTAGAATAAAGAATGTAGAACAGAGAATTTAAAATATAGAATATAGTATGCTGAATATGGAATTTAGAATATAGAATGTAGAACACAGAATATAGAAAATAGAATAGAGAATATAGAAACCAGAATTTAGAACATGGAATGCAGAACACAGAATTTAGAATATAGAATACAGTATACTGAATATAGAATTTAGAATACACAATGTAGAACTCAGAATATAGAATATAGAATATGGAAAGCAGAATATAGAATATAGAATATAGAATGATGAACACAAAATTTAGAATATAGAATAGAGAATATAGAACCCAGAATTTAGATCATGGAATGCAGAACACAGTATTTAGAGTATATACTACCGAATGCTGAATATGAAATTAAGAATATAGAATGTAGAATACAGAATATGGAATATAGAATAAGGAATGCAGAATATAGAATATAGAATATAGAATGATGAACACAAAATTTAGAATATAGAATAGAGAATATAGAACCCAGAATTTAGAACATAGAATGCAGAACACAGAATTTAAAATATAGAATACCGAATACTGAATATTCAATTTAGAATATAGAATGAAAGACACAGAGTATAGTATATAGAAAACGGAATACTAAATATACAATTTAGAATATAGAATGTAGAACACACAATATAGAATATAGAATACGGAATGCAGAATATAGAATATAGAATATAGAATGAAGAACACAAAATTTAGAATATAGAATAGAGAATATAGAACCCAGAATTTAGAACATGGAATGCAGAACACAGAATTTAAAATATAGAATACCGAATACTGAATATACAATTTAGAATATAGAATGAAAGACACAGAGTATAGTATATAGAAAACGGAATACTGAATATACAATTTAGAACATAGAGTGTAGAACACACAATATAGAATATAGAATACGGAATGCAGAACATAGAATACAGAATATAGAATGTAGAACACAGAATATAGAATATTGAATACAGTATATGGAACACAAAATTAAGAACATGGAATGCAGAAAACATTATTTAGAATATAGAATACTGCATACTGAATATAGAATATGAATATACAATGTAGAACACAGAATTTAGAATATAGAATACAGAATAATTAATATATAATTTAGAATATAGAAAGTAGAAAACAGAATATAGAATATAGAATACGGAATGCAGAATATAGAATACAGAATATAGAATGTAGAACACAGAATATGGAATATTGAATACAGTATATAGAACAAAAAATTTAGAACATGGAATGCAGAACCCATTATTTAGAATATAGAATACTGAATACTGAATATAGAATTTTTTATATACAATGTAGAACACAGAATATAGAATATGGAAAACAGAATACAAATCCCAGAATTGAAAACATGGAATGCAGAAAACAGCATTTAGAATATAGTATACAGAATACTTAATATAGAATTTAGAATATACAATGTAGAACACAGGGTATGGAAGGTAGAATACGGAATGCAGAATATTGAATACAGAATATAGAATATAGAACACAGAATTTAGAATATGGAAAACAAAATATAGAACCCAGAATAAAGAACATGGAATGCAGAACACAGAATTTAAAATATAGAATACCGAATACTGAATATTCAATTTAGAATATAGAATGAAAGACATAGAGTATAGTATATAGAAAACGGAATACTAAATATACAATTTAGAATATAGAATGTAGAACACACAATATAGAATATAGAATACGGAATGCAGAATATAGAATATAGAATATAGAATCATGAACACAAAATTTAGAATATAGAATAGAGAATATAGAACCCAGAATTTATAACATGGAATGCAGAACACAGAATTTAAAATATAGAATACCGAATACTGAATACACAATTTAGAATATAGAATGAAAGACACGGAGTATAGTATATAGAAAACAGAATATTGAATATACAATTTAGAACATAGAATGTAGAACACACAATATAGAATATAGAATACGGAATGCAGAACATAGAATACAGAATATAGAATGTAGAACACAGAATATAGAATATTGAATACAGTATATGGAACACAAAATTTAGAACATGGAATGCAGAACACATTATTTAGAATATAGAATACTGCATACTGAATATAGAATATGAATATACAATGTAGAACACAGAATTTAGAATATAGAATACAGAATAATTAATATATAATTTAGAATATAGAAAGTAGAAAACAGAATATAGAATATAGAATACGGAATGCAGAATATAGAATACAGAATATAGAATGTAGAACACAGAATATGGAATATTGAATACAGTATATAGAACAAAAAATTTAGAACATGGAATGCAGAACCCATTATTTAGAATATAGAATACTGAATACTGAATATAGAATTTTTTATATACAATGTAGAACACAGATTATAGAATATGGGAAACAAAACACAAAAGTCAGAATTGAGAGCATGGAATGCAGAAAACAGCATTTAGAATATAGTATACAGAATACTGAATATAGAATTTAGAATATACAATGTAGAACACAGGGTATGGAATGTAGAATACGGAATGTAGAATATTGAATACAGAATATAGAATATAGAACACAGAATTTAGAATATGGAAAACAGAATATAGAACCCAGAATAAAGAACATGGAATGCAGAACACAGAATTTAAAATATAGAATACAGAATACTGAATATAGAATTTAGAATATAGAATGTAGAACACAGAGTATAGAATAAAGAAAACGGAATACTGAATATACAATTTAGAACATAGAATGTAGAACACAGAATATGAAATGTATAATACGGAAATCAAAATATTGAATACAGAATATAGAATGTAGAACACAGAATTTAGAATAGGGAAAACAGAATATAGGACCCAGAATATAGAACAAGGAATGCAGAACACAGAATTTAGAATATAGAATACAGATTATTGAATATAGAATTTAGAATATAGATTGTAGAACACAGAATTTAGATTATAGAATACAGAATACTGAATATAGTATTTAGAATATAGAATGTAGAACACAGAATATAGAATATAGAATACAGAAAACTGAATACAGAATTTAGAATATGGAATGCAGAACACAGAATTTAGAATATAAATACAGAAAACTGAATATAGAATTTAGAATATAGAATGTACAACACACAATATAGAATATACAATAGAGAATATAGAACCCAGAATTTAGAACTTGGAAAACAGAACACAGAATTTAGAATATAGAATAGAGAATACTGTACATAGAATTTAGAACATTGAATGCAGAACACAGAATTTAGAATATAGAATGCACAATACTGTATATAGAATTTAGAATATAGAATGAATAACACAGAATATAGAATACAGACAACGGATGGAGAAAATAGAAGGTACTATATAGACTGAATAACACAAAATATAGAATATAGAATAGAGGATATAGAACCCAGAATATAGAAATTGATGCAGAACTGAGAATTTATAATATAGAATACAGAAGACTGAATAAAGATTTTAGAATATAGAATGTAGAACACACAATATAGAATATAGAATACGGAATGCAGAATATAGTATGTAGAATATAGAATGAAGAACACAAGTATAGAATATAGAAAAGTGAATATAGAACCCAGAATTTAGAAATGGAATGCAGAACATAGAATTTAGAATATAGAATACAGAATACTGAATAAACGTTTTAGAGAATAGAATATAGAACACAGAATTTAGAATATAAATAGGGAATGCTGAAAATAGTATGCAGAATATAGAATGAAGAACACAATTATAGAATATAGAATAGTGAATATAGAACCCAGAACTATGAACACGGAATGCAGAACTCAGAATTTAGAATATAGAATACAGAATACTTAATATAAAATTTAGAATATGGAATGTAGAAAACAGAATATAGAATATAGAATACGGAATGCCGAATATAGAATACAGAATATAGAATTTAGAACACAGAATATAGAATATAGAATACGGAATGCCGAATATAGAATACAGAATATAGTATTTAGAACACAGAATATAGAATATTGAATACAGTATATGGAACAAAAAATTTAGAACATGGAATGCAGAACGCAATATTTAGAATATAGAATACTGAATACTGAATATAGAATATGAATATACAATGTAGAACACAGAATTTAGAAAATAGAATACAGAGTACTGAATATAGAATTTGGAATATACAATGTAGAACACAGAATATAGAATATAGTATACGGAATGCATAATATAGGATACAGAAAATAGAATGTAGAACACAGAATAGAGAATATGGAAAACAGAATACAAAACCGAGAATTGAGAACATGGACTTCAGAACAAATAATTAACAATATACAATACAGAATACTGAATATAGAATTTTGAATATACAATGTAGAACACAGAATTTAGATATATAATTAAGAATACTGAATATAGAATTTAGAATATAGAATGTAGAACACAGAATATAGAATAGAGAATAGAGAACCCAGAATTTAGTACTTGGAATGCAGAACACAGAATTTTGAACATAGAATACAGAATACTGAATATAAAATTTAGAACATAGAATGTTGAACACAGAATATAGAATACGGTATGCAGAATATACAATAAAGAAGAGTGAATGCAGAACACAGAATATAGAATATGGAAAACAGAATACAGAACTCAGACATTAGAACATGGAATGCAGAACACAGAATTTAAAATATAGTATACAGAATACTGAATATAGAATTAGAAATTAGAATGCAGAACACAGAATTAAGATTATATAATGCAGAATTCTTTATATAGAATTTATATACAGAAATGCAGAACACAGAATTTAGAATAGAGAATGCAGAATACTGTATATAGTATTTAGAATATAGAATGAATAACACAGAATATAGAATATAGACTACGGAATCGAGAAAATAGAAGGTAGAATATAGACTGAATAACACAAAATATAGAATATAGAATAGACAATTTAGATCCCAGAATATAGAAATGGAATGCAGAATATAGAATTTTGAATACAGAATACAGAAAACTGAATAAAGATTTTAGAATATATAATGTAGAACACAGAATATAGAATATAGAATAGGGAATGCAGAATATAGTATGTAGAATATAGAATGAAGAACACAAGTATAGAATATAGAATAGTGAATATAGAAACCAGAACTTAGAACACGGAATGCAGAACACAGAATTTGAATATAGAATACATAATACTGAATATAGAATTTAGAATATAGAATGCAGAACACAGAATTTATAATATAGAATGCAGAATACAGAATATTGATTTTATAAACATGAATGCAGAACACAGAATTTAGAATATAGAATGAAGAACACTGAATAGAGTATTTAGAATATACAATGAAGAACACAGAATATAGAATTTAGAATATAGAATAGAGAACCCAGGATATAGAACATGAAATGCAGAGCACAGAATTTAGAATATAGAACACAGAATACTGAATATAAGTTTAGAATATAGAATATAGAACACAGAGTATAGTATATAGAATACGGAATACTGAATATACAATTTAGAATATAGAATGTAGAACACAGAATATAGAATATAGAATACGGAATGCAGAATATAGAATACAGAACATAGAATGAAGAACACAGAATATAGAATATGGAAAACCAAATACAAAACCCAGAATTGAAAACATGGAATGCACAACAGAGAATTAAGAATATAGAACACAGAATACTGAATATAGAATTTAGAATAAAGAATGTAGAACAGAGAATTTAAAATATAGAATATAGTATGCTGAAAATGGAATTTAGAATATAGAATGTTGAACACAGAATATAGAAAATAGAATAGAGAATATAGAACCCAGAATTTAGAACATGGAATGCAGAACACAGAATTTAGAATATAGAATACAGTATACTGAATATAGAATTTAGAATATACAATGTAGAACTCAGAATATAGAATATAGAATACGGAATGCAGAATATAGAATATAGAATATAGAATGATGAACACAAAATTTAGAATATAGAATAGAGAATATAGAACCCAGAATTTAGATCATGGAATTCAGAACACAGTATTTAGAGTACATAATACCGAATGCTGAATATGAAATTAAAAATATAGAATGTAGAATACAGAATATGGAATATAGAATACGGAATGCAGAATATAGAATATAGAATATAGAATGATGAACACAAAATTTAGAATATAGAATAGAGAATATAGAACTCAGAATTTAGAACATGGAATGCAGAACACAGAATTTAAAATATAGAATACCGAATACTGAATATACAATTTAGAATATAGAATGAAAGACACAGAATATAGTATATAGAAAACGGAATACTGAATATACAATTTAGAACATAGAATGTAGAACACACAATATAGAATATAGAATACGGAATGCAGAATATAGAATACAGAACTTAGAATGTTGAACACTGAATATAGAAATAGGAATACAGAATACAGAACCCAGAATTTAGAACATGGAATGCAGAGCACAGAAATTAAAATATAGAATACCGAATACAGAATATAAAATTTAGAATATACAATATAGAACACAGAAAATGGAATGTAGAATACGGAATGCAGAATATTGAACACAGAATATAGAATATAGAACACAGAATTTAGAATATGGAAAACAGGATATAGAACACAGATTATAGAACATGGAATGCAGAACACAGAATTAAAAATATAGAATACAGAAAACTGAATATCGAATTTAGAATATAGAACGCAGAACACAGAAAATAGAATATAGAATACGGAATGCCAAATATAGAATACAGAATATAGAATGTAGAACACAGAATATAGAATATAGAATACGGAATGCCGAATATAGAATACAGAATATAGTATTTAGAACACAGAATATAGAATATTGAATACAGTATATGGAACAAAAAATTTAGAACATGGAATGCAGAACACATTATTTAGAATATAGAATACTGAATACTGAATATAGAATATGAATATACAATGTAGAACACAGAATTTAGAAAATAGAATACAGAATACTGAATATAGAATTTGGAATATACAATGTAGAACACAGAATATAGAATATAGTATACGGAATGCATAATATAGGATACAGAAAATAAAATGTAGAACACAGAATAGAGAATATGGATAACAGAATACAAAACCGAGAATTGAGAACATGGACTTCAGAACAAATAATTAACAATATACAATACAGAATACTGAATATAGAATTTTGAATATACAATGTAGAACACAGAATTTAGATATATAATTAAGAATACTGAATATAGAATTTAGAATATAGAATGTAGAACACAGAATATAGAATAGAGAATAGAGAACCCAGAATTTAGAACTTGGAATGCAGAACACAGAATTTTGAATATAGAATACAGAATACTGAATATAAAATTTAGAACATAGAATGTTGAACACAGAATATAGAATACGGTATGCAGAATATACAATACAGAATAGTGAATGCAGAACACAGTATATAGAATATGGAAAACAGAATACAGAACTCAGACTTTAGAACATGGAATGCAGAACACAGAATTTAAAATATAGTATACAGAATACTGAATATAGAATTAGAACTTAGAATGCAGAACACAGAATTAAGATTATATAATGCAAAATTCTGTATATAGAATTTATAAACAGGAATGCAGAACACAGAATTTAGAATAGAGAATGCAGAATACTGTATATAGAATTTAGAATATAGAATGAATAACACAGAATATAGAATATAGACTACGGAATGGAGAAAATAGAAGGTAGAATATAGACTGAATAACACAAAATATAGAATATAGAATAGAGAATATAGATCCCAGAATATAGAAATGGAATGCAGAATATAGAATTTTGAATACAGAATACAGAAAACTGAATAAAGATTTTAGAATATAGAATGTAGAACACAGAATATAGAATAGAGAATAGGGAATGCAGAATATAGTATGTAGAATATAGAATGAAGAACACAAGTATAGAATATAGAATAGTGAATATAGAAACCAGAATTTAGAACACGGAATGCAGAACACAGAATTTATAATATAGAATGCAGAATACTGAATATTGATTATATAAACATGAATGCAGAGCACAGAATTTAGAATATAGAATGAAGAACACTGAATAGAGTATTTAGAATATACAATGAAGAACACAGAATATAGAATTTAGAATATAGAATAGAGAACCCAGGATATAGAACATGAAATGCAGAGCACAGAATTTAGAATATAGAACACAGAATACTGAATATAACTTTAGGATATAGAATATAGAACACAGAGTATAGAATATAGAATACGGAATACTGAATATACAATTAAGAATATAGAATGTAGAACACAGAATATAGAATATAGAATACGGAATGCAGAATATAGAATACAGAACATAGAATGAAGAACACAGAATATAGAATATGGAAAACCAAATACAAAACCCAGAATTGAAAACATGGAATGCACAACAGAGAATTAAGAATATAGAACACAGAATACTGAATATAGAATTTAGAATAAAGAATGTAGAACAGAGAATTTAAAATATAGAATATAGTATGCTGAATATGGAATTTAGAATATAGAATGTAGAACACAGAATATAGAAAATAGAATAGAGAATATAGAAACCAGAATTTAGAACATGGAATGCAGAACACAGAATTTAGAATATAGAATACAGTATACTGAATATAGAATTTAGAATACACAATGTAGAACTCAGAATATAGAATATAGAATACGGAAAGCAGAATATAGAATATAGAATATAGAATGATGAACACAAAATTTAGAATATAGAATAGAGAATATAGTACCCAGAATTTAGATCATGGAATGCAGAACACAGTATTTAGAGTATATACTACCGAATGCTGAATATGAAATTAAGAATATAGAATGTAGAATACAGAATATGGAATATAGAATAAGGAATGCAGAATATAGAATATAGAATATAGAATGATGAACACAAAATTTAGAATATAGAATAGAGAATATAGAACCCAGAATTTAGAACATGGAATGCAGAACACAGAATTTAAAATATAGAATACCGAATACTGAATATTCAATTTAGAATATAGAATGAAAGACACAGAGTATAGTATATAGAAAACGGAATACTAAATATACAATTTAGAATATTGAATGTAGAACACACAATGTAGAATATAGAATACGGAATGCAGAATATAGAATATAGAATATAGAATTAAGAACACAAAATTTAGAATATAGAATAGAGAATATAGAAACCAGAATTTAGTACATGGAATGCAGAACACATTATTTAGAATATAGAATACTGCATACTGAATATAGAATATGAATATACAATGTAGAACACAGAATTTAGAATATAGAATACAGAATAATTAATATATAATTTAGAATATAGAAAGTAGAAATCAGAATATAGAATATAGAATACGGAATGCAGAATATAGAATACAGAATATAGAATGTAGAACACAGAATATGGAATATTGAATACAGTATATAGAACAAAAAATTTAGAACATGGAATGCAGAACCCATTATTTAGAGTATAGAATACTGAATACTGAATATAGAATTTTTTATATACAATGTAGAACACAGAATATAGAATATGGGAAACAACATACAAAAGTCAGAATTGAGAGCATGGAATGCAGAAAACAGCATTAAGAATATAGTATACAGAATACTGAATATAGAATTTAGAATATACAATGTAGAACACAGGGTATGGAATATAGAATACGGAATGCAGAATATTGAATACAGAATATAGAATATAGAACACAGAATTTAGAATATGGAAAACAGAATATAGAACCCAGAATAAAGAACATGGAATGCAGAACACAGAATTTAAAATATAGAATACAGAATACTGAATATAGAATTTAGAATATAGAACGCAAAACACAGAATATAGAATATAGAATACAGAATACAGAATATAGAATTTAGAATATAGAATGTAGAACACAGAGTATAGAATAAAGAAAACGGAATATTGAATATACAATTTAGAACATAGAATGTAGAACACAGAATATGAAATGTATAATACGGAAATCAAAATATTGAATACAGAATATAGAATGTAAAACACAGAATTTAGAATAGGGAAAACAGAATATAGGACCCAGAATATAGAACAAGGAATGCAGAACACAGAATTTAGAATATAGAATACAGATTATTGAATATAGAATTTAGAATATAGATTGTAGAACACAGAATTTAGATTATAGAATACAGAATACTGAATATAGTATTTAGAATATAGAATGTAGAACACAGAATATAGAATATAGAATACCGAAAACTGAATACAGAATGTAGAATATGGAATGCAGAACACAGAATTTAGAATATAAATACAGAAAACTGAATATAGAATTTAGAATATAGAATGTACAACACACAATATAGAATATACAATAGAGAATATAGAACCCAGAATTTAGAACTTGGAAAACAGAACACAGAATTTAGAATATAGAATAGAGAATACTGTACATAGAATTTAGAACATTGAATGCAGAACACAGAATTTAGAATATAGAATGCACAATACTGTATATAGAATTTAGAATATAGAATGAAAAACACAGAATATAGAATACAGACAACGGATGGAGAAAATAGAAGGTACTATATAGACTGAATAACACAAAATATAGAATATAGAATAGAGGATATAGAACCCAGAATATAGAAATGGATGCAGAACTGAGAATTTATAATATAGAATACAGAAGACTGAATAAAGATTTTAGAATATAGAATGTAGAACACAGAATATAGAATATAGAATAGGGAATGCAGAATATAGTATGTAGAATATAGAATGAAGAACACAAGTATAGAATATAGAATAGTGAATATAGAACCCAGAATTTAGAAATGGAATGCAGAACATAGAATTTAGAATATAGAATACAGAATACTGAATAAAGGTTTTAGAGAATAGAATATAGAACACAGAATTTAGAATATAAATATGGAATGCTGAAAATAGTATGCAGAATATAGAATGAAGAACACAATTATAGAATATAGAATAGTGAATATAGAACCCAGAACTATGAACACGGAATGCAGAACTCAGAATTTAGAATATAGAATACAGAATACTTAATATAAAATTTAGAATATGGAATGTAGAAAACAGAATATAGAATATAGAATACGGAATGCCAAATATAGAATACAGAATATAGAATGTAGAACACAGAATATAGAATATAGAATACGGAATGCCGAATATAGAATACAGAATATAGTATTTAGAACACAGAATATAGAATATTGAATACAGTATATGGAACAAAAAATTTAGAACATGGAATGCAGAACGCATTATTTAGAATATAGAATACTGAATACTGAATATAGAATATGAATATACAATGTAGAACACAGAATTTAGAAAATAGAATACAGAGTACTGAATATAGAATTTGGAATATACAATGTAGAACACAGAATATAGAATATAGTATACGGAATGCATAATATAGGATACAGAAAATAGAATGTAGAACACAGAATAGAGAATATGGAAAACAGAATACAAAACCGAGAATTGAGAACATGGACTTCAGAACAAATAATTAACAATATACAATACAGAATACTGAATATAGAATTTTGAATATACAATGTAGAACACAGAATTTAGATATATAATTAAGAATACTGAATATAGAATTTAGAATATAGAATGTAGAACACAGAATATAGAATAGAGAATAGAGAACCCAGAATTTAGTACTTGGAATGCAGAACACAGAATTTTGAACATAGAATACAGAATACTGAATATAAAATTTAGAACATAGAATGTTGAACACAGAATATAGAATACGGTATGCATAATATACAATAAAGAAGAGTGAATGCAGAACACAGAATATAGAATATGGAAAACAGAATACAGAACTCAGACATTAGAACATGGAATGCAGAACACAGAATTTAAAATATAGTATACAGAATACTGAATATAGAATTAGAAATTAGAATGCAGAACACAGAATTAAGATTATATAATGCAGAATTCTGTATATAGAATTTATAAACCGAAATGCAGAACACAGAATTTAGAATAGAGAATGCAGAATACTGTATATAGTATTTAGAATATAGAATGAATAACACAGAATATAGAATATAGACTACGGAATGGAGAAAATAGAAGGTAGAATATAGACTGAATAACACAAAATATAGAATATAGAATAGACAATTTAGATCCCAGAATATAGAAATGGAATGCAGAATATAGAATTTTGAATACAGAATACAGAAAACTGAATAAAGATTTTAGAATATAGAATGTAGAACACAGAATATAGAATATAGAATAGGGAATGCAGAATATAGTATGTAGAATATAGAATGAAGAACACAAGTATAGAATATAGAATAGTGAATATAGAAACCAGAACTTAGAACACGGAATGCAGAACACAGAATTTGAATATAGAATACATAATACTGAATATAGAATTTAGAATATAGAATGCAGAACACAGAATTTATAATATAGAATGCAGAATACAGAATATTGATTTTAAAACATGAATGCAGAACACAGAATTTAGAATATAGAATGAAGAACACTGAATAGAGTATTTAGAATATACAATGAAGAACACAGAATATAGAATTTAGAATATAGAAATGAGAACCCAGGATATAGAACATGAAATGCAGAGCACAGAATTTAGAATATAGAACACAGAATACTGAATATAAGTTTAGGATATAGAATATAGAACACAGAGTATAGTATATAGAATACGGAATACTGAATATACAATTTAGAATATAGAATGTAGAACACAGAATATAGAATATAGAATACGGAATGCAGAATATAGAATACAGAACATAGAATGAAGAACACAGAATATAGAATATGGAAAACCAAATACAAAACCCAGAATTGAAAACATGGAATGCACAACAGAGAATTAAGAATATAGAACACAGAATACTGAATATAGAATTTAGAATAAAGAATGTAGAACAGAGAATTTAAAATATAGAATATAGTATGCTGAAAATGGAATTTAGAATACAGAATGTTGAACACAGAATATAGAAAATAGAATAGAGAATATAGAACCCAGAATTTAGAACATGGAATGCAGAACACAGAATTTAGAATATAGAATACAGTATACTGAATATAGAATTTAGAATATACAATGTAGAACTCAGAATATAGAATATAGAATACGGAATGCAGAATATAGAATATAGAATATAGAATGATGAACACAAAATTTAGAATATAGAATAGAGAATATAGAACCCAGAATTTAGATCATGGAATGCAGAACACAGTATTTACAGTATATACTACCGAATGCTGAATATGAAATTAAGAATATAGAATGTAGAATACAGAATATGGAATATAGAATACGGAATGCAGAATATAGAATATAGAATATAGAATGATGAACACAAAATTTAGAATATAGAATAGAGAATATAGAACCCAGAATTTAGAACATGGAATGCAGAACACAGAATTTAAAATATAGAATACCGAATACTGAATATTCAATTTAGAATATAGAATGAAAGACACAGAGTATAGTATATAGAAAACGGAATACTGAATATACAATTTAGAATATAGAATGTAGAACACACAATATAGAATATAGAATACGGAATGCAGAATATAGCATATAGAATATAGAATGAAGAACACAAAATTTAGAATATAGAATAGAGAATATAGAACCCAGAATTTAGAACATGGAATGCAGAACACAGAATTTAAAATATAGAATACCGAATACTGAATATACAATTTAGAATATAGAATGAAAGACACAGAATATAGTATATAGAAAACGGAATACTGAATATACAATTTAGAACATAGAATGTAGAACACACAATATAGAATATAGAATACGGAATGCAGAATATAGAATACAGAATATAGAATGTTGAACACTGAATATAGAAATAGGAATACAGAATACAGAACCCAGAATTTAGAACATGGAATGCAGAGCACAGAAATTAAAATATAGAATACCGAATACAGAATATAAAATTTAGAATATACAATATAGAACACAGAATATGGAATGTAGAATACGGAATGCAGAATATTGAACACAGGATATAGAATATAGAACACAGAATTTAGAATATGGAAAACAGGATATAGAACACAGATTATAGAACATGGAATGCAGAACACAGAATTAAAAATATAGAATACAGAAAACTGAATATCGAATTTAGAATACAGAACGCAGAACACAGAAAATAGAATATAGAATACGGAATGCAGAATATAGGATACAGAATATAGAATGTAGAACACAGAATATAGAATATTGAATAGAGTATATGGAACACAAAATTTAGAACATAGAATTCAGAACACAGAGTTTAGAATATAGTATACAGAATACTGACTATAGAATTTAGAATATAGAATGCAGAACAGAGAATTTAGAATATAGAATGCAGAATACTGAATAAAGAATTTATAAACAGGAATGCAAAACAGAATTTAGAAAATAGAATACAGAATACAGAATATAGAATTTATAATATAGAACGCAGAACACAGAATATAGAATATAGAATACAGATTGCAGAATATAGAATTCAGAATATAGAATGTAGAACACAGAGTATAGAATAAAGAAAACGGAATACTGAATATACAATTTAGAACATAGAATGTAGAACACAGAATATGAAATGTATAATACGGAATGCAGAATATTGAATAGAGAATATAGAATGTAGAACACAGAATTTAGAATATGGAAAACAGAATATAGAACCCAGAATTTAGAACATGAAATGCAGAACACAGAATTTAGAATATAGAATACAGATTATTGAATATAGAAATTAGAATATAGATTGTAGAACACAGGATTTAGATTATAGAGTACAGAATACTGAATATAGTATTTAGAATATAGAATGTCGAACACACAAAATTGAATATAGAATACAGAATATAGAAATCAAAATTTAGAACATGGAATGCAGAACACAGAATTTAGAAAATAGAATACGGAATACTGAATATAGAATATGAATATACAATGTAGAACACCAATTTAGAATATAGAATACCGAATACTGAATATAGAATTTAGAATATACAATGTAGAACACAGAATATAGAATATAGAATACAGAAAACTGAATACAGAATTTAGATTATGGAATGCAGAACACAGAATTTAGAATATAAATACAGAAAACTGAATATAGAATTTAGAATATAGAATGTACAAAACACAATATAAAATATACAATAGAGAATATAGAACTCAGAATTTACAACATGGATTACAGAACACCGAATTTAAAATATAGATTACAGAATACTGAATATAGAATATGAATATAAAATATAGAACCCAGAATTTAGAATATAGAATACATAATACTGAATATAGGATTTAGAATATACAACGTAGAACCGAGAATATAGAATATAGAGTACCGAATGCAGAATACAGTATACAGAATATAGAAATTAGAACACAGAATTTAGAATATGGAAAACAGGATATAGAACCCAGAATATAGAACATGGAATGCAGAAAACAGTATTTAAAATATAGTATACCGAATACTGAATATAGAATTTACAACATAGAATGCAGAACACAGAATTAAGATTATTGAATGCAGAATACTGTATACAGAATTTATAAACAAGAATGCAGAACACAGAATTTAGAAAAGAGAATAAAGAATACTGAATATAGAATTTAGAATATATAATATATAACACAGAATATAGAATATAGACTACGGAAAGGAGAATATAGGAGGTAGAATGATGAATGAAGAACACAACATATAGAATATAGAATAGAGAATATAGAACCCAGAATTTAGAAATGGAATGCAGAACATAGAATTTAGAATATAGAATACAGAATACTGAATAAAGGTTTTAGATAATAGAATATAGAACACAGAATTTAGAATATAAATAGGGAATGCTGAAAATAGTATGCAGAATATAGAATGAAGAACACAATTATAGAATATAGAATAGTGAATATTGAACCCAGAACTAAGAACACGGAATGCAGAACTCAGAATTTAGAATATAGAATACAGAATACTTAATATAAAATTTAGAATATGGAACGTAGAAAACAGAATATAAAATATAGAATACGGAATGCCGAATATAGAATACAGAATATAGAATGTAGAACACAGAATATAGAATATAGAATACGGAATGCCGAATATAGAATACAGAATATAGTATATAGAACACAGAATATAGAATATTGAATACAGTATATGGAACAAAAAATTTAGAACATGGAATGCAGAACACATTATTTAGAATATAGAATACTGAATACTGAATATAGAATATGAATATACAATGTAGAACACAGAATTTAGAAAATAGAATACAGAATACTGAATATAGAATTTGGAATATACAATGTAGAACACAGAATATAGAATATAGTATACGGAATGCATAATATAGGATACAGAAAATAAAATGTAGAACACAGAATAGAGAATATGGAAAACAGAATACAAAACCGAGAATTGAGAACATGGACTTCAGAACAAATAATTAACAATATACAATACAGAATACTGAATATAGAATTTTGAATATACAATGTAGAACACAGAATTTAGATATATAATTAAGAATACTGAATATAGAATTTAGAATATAGAATGTAGAACACAGAATATAGAATAGAGAATAGAGAACCCAGAATTTAGAACTTGGAATGCAGAACACAGAATTTAGAATATAGAATACAGAATACTGAATATAAAATTTAGAACATAGAATGTTGAACACAGAATATAGAATACGGTATGCAGAATATACAATACAGAATAGTGAATGCAGAACACAGTATATAGAATATGGAAAACAGAATACAGAACTCAGACTTTAGAACATGGAATGCAGAACACAGAATTTAAAATATAGTATACAGAATACTGAATATAGAATTAGAAATTAGAATGCAGAACACAGAATTAAGATTATATAATGCAAAATTCTGTATATAGAATTTAAAAACAGGAATGCAGAACACAGAATTTAGAATAGAGAATGCAGAATACTGTATATAGAATTTAGAATATAGAATGAATAACACAGAATATAGAATATAGACTACGGAATGGAGAAAATAGAAGGTAGAATATAGACTGAATAACACAAAATATAGAATATAGAATAGAGAATATAGATCCCAGAATATACAAATGGAATGCAGAATATAGAATTTTGAATACAGAATACAGAAAACTGAATAAAGATTTTAGAATATAGAATGTAGAACACAGAATATAGAATATAGAATAGGGAATGCAGAATATAGTATGTAGAATATAGAATGAAGAACACAAGTATAGAATATAGAATAGTGAATATAGAAACCAGAACTTAGAACACGGAATGCAGAACACAGAATTTATAATATAGAATGCAGAATACTGAATATTGATTATATAAACATGAATGCAGAGCACAGAATTTAGAATATAGAATGAAGAACACTGAATAGAGTATTTAGAATATACAATGAAGAACACAGAATATAGAATTTAGAATATAAAATAGAGAACCCAGGATATAGAACATGAAATGCAGAGCACAGAATTTAGAATATAGAACACAGAATACTGAATATAACTTTAGGATATAGAATATAGAACACAGAGTATAGAATATAGAATACGGAATACTGAATATACAATTAAGAATATAGAATGTAGAACACAGAATATAGAATATAGAATACGGAATGCAGAATATAGAATACAGAACATAGAATGAAGAACACAGAATATAGAATATGGAAAACCAAATACAAAACCCAGAATTGAAAACATGGAATGCACAACAGAGAATTAAGAATATAGAACACAGAATACTGAATAAAGAATTTAGAATAAAGAATGTAGAACAGAGAATTTAAAATATAGAATATAGTATGCTGAATATGGAATTTAGAATATAGAATGTAGAACACAGAATATAGAAAATAGAATAGAGAATATAGAAACCAGAATTTAGAACATGGAATGCAGAACACAGAATTTAGAATATAGAATACAGTATACTGAATATAGAATTTAGAATACACAATGTAGAACTCAGAATATAGAATATAGAATACGGAATGCAGAATATAGAATATAGAATATAGAATGATGAACACAAAATTTAGAATATAGAATAGAGAATATAGAACCCAGAATTTAGATCATGGAATGCAGAACACAGTATTTAGAGTATATACTACCGAATGCTGAATATGAAATTAAGAATATAGAATGTAGAATACAGAATATGGAATATAGAATAAGGAATGCAGAATATAGAATATAGAATATAGAATGATGAACACAAAATTTAGAATATAGAATAGAGAATATAGAACCCAGAATTTAGAACATGGAATGCAGAACACAGAATTTAAAATATAGAATACCGAATACTGAATATTCAATTTAGAATATAGAATGAAAGACACAGAGTATAGTATATAGAAAACGGAATACTAAATATACAATTTAGAATATAGAATATAGAACACACAATATAGAATATAGAATACGGAATGCAGAATATAGAATATAGAATATAGAATCATGAACACAAAATTTAGAATATAGAATAGAGAATATAGAACCCAGAATTTATAACATGGAATGCAGAACACAGAATTTAAAATATAGAATACCGAATACTGAATATACAATTAAGAATATAGAATGAAAGACACAGAGTATAGTATATAGAAAACGGAATACTGAATATACAATTTAGAACATAGAATGTAGAACACACAATATAGAATATAGAATACGGAATGCAGAACATAGAATACAGAATATAGAATGTAGAACACAGAATATAGAATATTGAATACAGTATATGGAACACAAAATTTAGAACATGGAATGCAGAACACATTATTTAGAATATAGAATACTGCATACTGAATATAGAATATGAATATACAATGTAGAACACAGAATTTAGAAAATAGAATACAGAATACTGAATATAGAATTTGGAATATACAATGTAGAACACAGAATATAGAATATAGTATACGGAATGCATAATATAGGATACAGAAAATAAAATGTAGAACACAGAATAGAGAATATGGAAAACAGAATACAAAACCGAGAATTGAGAACATGGACTTCAGAACAAATAATTAACAATATACAATACAGAATACTGAATATAGAATTTTGAATATACAATGTAGAACACAGAATTTAGATATATAATTAAGAATACTGAATATAGAATTTAGAATATACAATGTAGAACACAGAATATAGAATAGAGAATAGAGAACCCAGAATTTAGAACTTGGAATGCAGAACACAGAATTTTGAATATAGAATACAGAATACTGAATATAAAATTTAGAAGATAGAATGTTGAACACAGAATATAGAATACGGTATGCAGAATATACAATACAGAATAGTGAATGCAGAACACAGTATATAGAATATAGAAAACAGAATACAGAACTCAGACTTTAGAACATGGAATGCAGAACACAGAATTTAAAATATAGTATACAGAATACTGAATATAGAATTAGAACTTAAAATGCAGAACACAGAATTAAGATTATATAATGCAAAATTCTGTATATAGAATTTATAAACAGGAATGCAGAACACAGAATTTAGAATAGAGAATGCAGAATACTGTATATAGAATTTAGAATATAGAATGAATAACACAGAATATAGAATATAGACTACGGAATGGAGAAAATAGAAGGTAGAATATAGACTGAATAACACAAAATATAGAATATAGAATAGAGAATATAGATCCCAGAATATAGAAATGGAATGCAGAATATAGAATTTTGAATACAGAATACAGAAAACTGAATAAAGATTTTAGAATGTAGAATGTAGAACACAGAATATACAATATAGAATAGGGAATGCAGAATATAGTATGTAGAATATAGAATGAAGAACACAAGTATAGAATATAGAATAGTGAATATAGAAACCAGAATTTAGAACACGGAATGCAGAACACAGAATTTATAATATAGAATGCAGAATACTGAATATTGATTATATAAACATGAATGCAGAGCACAGAATTTAGAATATAGAATGAAGAACACTGAATAGAGTATTTAGAATATACAATGAAGAACACAGAATATAGAATTTAGAATATAGAATAGAGAACCCAGGATATAGAACATGAAATGCAGAGCACAGAATTTAGAATATAGAACACAGAATACTGAATATAACTTTAGGATATAGAATATAGAACACAGAGTATAGAATATAGAATACGGAATACTGAATATACAATTAAGAATATAGAATGTAGAACACAGAATATAGAATATAGAATACGGAATGCAGAATATAGAATACAGAACATAGAATGAAGAACACAGAATATAGAATATGGAAAACCAAATACAAAACCCAGAATTGAAAACATGGAATGCACAACAGAGAATTAAGAATATAGAACACAGAATACTGAATATAGAATATAGAATAAAGAATGTAGAACAGAGAATTTAAAATATAGAATATAGAATGCTGAATATGGAATTTAGAATATAGAATGTAGAACACAGAATATAGAAAATAGAATAGAGAATATAGAAACCAGAATTTAGAACATGGAATGCAGAACACAGAATTTAGAATATAGAATACAGTATACTGAATATAGAATTTAGAATACACAATGTAGAACTCAGAATATAGAATATAGAATACGGAAAGCAGAATATAGAATATAGAATATAGAATGATGAACACAAAATTTAGAATATAGAATAGAGAATATAGAACCCAGAATTTAGATCATGGAATGCAGAACACAGTATTTAGAGTATATACAACCGAATGCTGAATATGAAATTAAGAATATAGAATGTAGAATACAGAATATGGAATATAGAATAAGGAATGCAGAATATAGAATATAGAATATAGAATGATGAACACAAAATTTAGAATATAGAATAGAGAATATAGAACCCAGAATTTAGAACATGGAATGCAGAACACAGAATTTAAAATATAGAATACCGAATACTGAATATTCAATTTAGAATATAGAATGAAAGACACAGAGTATAGTATATAGAAAACGGAATACTAAATATACAATTTAAAATATAGAATGTAGAACACACAATATAGAATATAGAATACGGAATGCAGAATATAGCATATAGAATATAGAATGAAGAACACAAAATTTAGAATATAGAATAGAGAATATAGAACCCAGAATTTAGAACATGGAATGCAGAACACAGAATTTAAAATATAGATTACCGAATACTGAATATACAATTTAGAATATAGAATGAAAGACACAGAGTATAGTATATAGAAAACGGAATACTTAATATACAATTTAGAACATAGAATGTAGAACACACAATATAGAATATAGAATACGGAATGCAGAACATAGAATACAGAATATAGAATGTAGAACACAGAATATAGAATATTGAATACAGTATATGGAACACAAAATTTAGAACATGGAATGCAGAACACATTATTTAGAATATAGAATACTGCATACTGAATATAGAATATGAATATACAATGTAGAACACAGAATTTAGAATATAGAATACAGAATAATTAATATATAATTTAGAATATAGAAAGTAGAAAACAGAATATAGAATATAGAATACGGAATGCAGAATATAGAATACAGAATATAGAATGTAGAACACAGAATATGGAATATTGAATACAGTATATAGAACAAAAAATTTAGAACATGGAATGCAGAACCCATTATTTAGAGTATAGAATACTGAATACTGAATATAGAATTTTTTATATACAATGTAGAACACAGAATATAGAATATGGGAAACAAAATACAAAAGTCAGAATTGAGAGCATGGAATGCAGAAAACAGCATTTAGAATATAGTATACAGAATACTGAATATAGAATTTAGAATATACAATGTAGAACACAGGGTATGGAATGTAGAATACGGAATGCAGAATATTGAATACAGAATATAGAATATAGAACACAGAATTTAGAATATGGAAAACAGGATATACAACCCAGAATAAAGAACATGGAATGCAGACCACAGAATTTAAAATATAGAATACAGAATACTGAATATAGAATTTAGAATATAGAACGCAGAACACAGAATATAGAATATAGAATACAGAATACAGAATATAGAATTTAGAATATAGAATGTAGAACACAGAGTATAGAATAAAGAAAACGGAATACTGAATATACAATTTAGAACATAGAATGTAGAACACAGAATATGAAATGTATAATACGGAAATCAAAATATTGAATACAGAATATAGAATGTAGAACACAGAATTTATAATAGGGAAAACAGAATATAGGACCCAGAATATAGAACAAAGAATGCAGAACACAGAATTTAGAATATAGAATACAGATTATTGAATATAGAATTAAGAATATAGATTGTAGAACACTGAATTTAGATTATAGAATACAGAATACTGAATATAGTATTTAGAATATAGAATGTAGAACACAGAATATAGAATATAGAATACAGAAAACTGAATACAGAAATTAGAATATGGATTGCAGAACACAGAATTTAGAATATAAATGCAGAAAACTGAATATAGAATTTAGAATATAGAATGTACAACACACAAAATAGAATATACAATAGAGAATATAGAACCCAGAATTTAGAACTTGGAAAACAGAACACAGAATTTAGAATATAGAATAGAGAATACTGTACATAGAATTTAGAACATTGAATGCAGAACACAGAATTTAGAATATAGAATGCACAATACTGTATATAGAATTTAGAATATAGAATGAATAACACAGAATATAGAATACAGACAACGGATGGAGAAAATAGAAGGTACTATATAGACTGAATAACACAAAATATAGAATATAGAATAGAGGATATAGAACCCAGAATATAGAAATGGATGCAGAACTGAGAATTTATAATATAGAATACAGAAGACTGAATAAAGATTTTAGAATATGGAATGTAGAACACAGAATATAGAATATAGAATAGGGAATGCAGAATATAGTATGTAGAATATAGAATGAAGAACACAAGTATAGAATATAGAATAGTGAATATAGAACCCAGAATTTAGAAATGGAATGCAGAACATAGAATTTAGAATATAGAATACAGAATACTGAATAAAGGTTTTAGAGAATAGAATATAGAACACAGAATTTAGAATATAAATATGGAATGCTGAAAATAGTATGCAGAATATAGAATGAAGAACACAATTATACAATATAGAATAGTGAATATAGAACCCAGAACTATGAACACGGAATGCAGAACTCAGAATTTAGAATATAGAATACAGAATACTTAATATAAAATTTAGAATATGGAATGTAGAAAACAGAATATAGAATATAGAATACGGAATGCCAAATATAGAATACAGAATATAGAATGTAGAACACAGAATATAGAATATAGAATACGGAATGCCGAATATAGAATACAGAATATAGTATTTAGAACACAGAATATAGAATATTGAATACAGTATATGGAACAAAAAATTTAGAACATGGAATGCAGAACGCATTATTTAGAATATAGAATACTGAATACTGAATATAGAATATGAATATACAATGTAGAACACAGAATTTAGAAAATAGAATACAGAGTACTGAATATAGAATTTGGAATATACAATGTAGAACACAGAATATAGAATATAGTATACGGAATGCATAATATAGGATACAGAAAATAGAATGTAGAACACAGAATAGAGAATATGGAAAACAGAATACAAAACCGAGAATTGAGAACATGGACTTCAGAACAAATAATTAACAATATACAATACAGAATACTGAATATAGAATTTTGAATATACAATGTAGAACACAGAATTTAGATATATAATTAAGAATACTGAATATAGAATTTAGAATATAGAATGTAGAACACAGAATATAGAATAGAGAATAGAGAACACAGAATTTAGTACTTGGAATGCAGAACACAGAATTTTGAACATAGAATACAGAATACTGAATATAAAATTTAGAACATAGAATGTTGAACACAGAATATAGAACACGGTATGCAGAATATACAATAAAGAAGAGTGAATGCAGAACACAGAATATAGAATATGGAAAACAGAATACAGAACTCAGACATTAAAACATGGAATGCAGAACACAGAATTTAAAATATAGTATACAGAATACTGAATATAGAATTAGAAATTAGAATGCAGAACACAGAATTAAGATTATATAATGCAGAATTCTGTATATAGAATTTATAAACAGAAATGCAGAACACAGAATTTAGAATAGAGAATGCAGAATACTGTATATAGTATTTAGAATATAGAATGAATAACACAGAATTTAGAATATAGACTACGGAATGGAGAAAATGGAAGGTAGAATATAGACTGAATAACACAAAATATAGAATATAGAATAGACAATTTAGATCCCAGAATATAGAAATGGAATGCAGAATATAGAATTTTGAATACAGAATACATAATACTGAATATAGAATTTAGAATATAGAATGCAGAACACAGAATTTATAATATAGAATGCAGAATACAGAATATTGATTTTATAAACATGAATGCAGAACACAGAATTTAGAATATAGAATGAAGAACACTGAATAGAGTATTTAGAATATACAATGAAGAACACAGAATATAGAATTTAGAATATAGAATAGAGAACCCAGGATATAGAACATGAAATGCAGAGCACAGAATTTAGAATATAGAACACAGAATACTGAATATAAGTTTAGGATATAGAATATAGAACACAGAGAATAGAATATAGAATAAGGAATACTGAATATTCAATTAAGAATATAGAATGTAGAACACAGAATATAGAATATAGAATACGGAATGCAGAATATAGAATACAGAACATAGAATGAAGAACACAGAATATAGAATATGGAAAACCAAATACAAAACCCAGAATTGAAAACATGGAATGCACAACAGAGAATTAAGAATATAGAACACAGAATACTGAATATAGAATTTAGAATAAAGAATGTAGAACAGAGAATTTAAAATATAGAATATAGTATGCTGAAAATGGAATTTAGAATATAGAATGTTGAACACAGAATATAGAAAATAGAATAGAGAATATAGAACCCAGAATTTAGAACATGGAATGCAGAACACAGAATTTAGAATATAGAATACAGTATACTGAATATAGAATTTAGAATATACAATGTAGAACTCAGAATATAGAATATAGAATACGGAATGCAGAATATAGAATATAGAATATAGAATGATGAACACAAAATTTAGAATATAGAATAGAGAATATAGAACCCAGAATTTAGATCATGGAATGCAGAACACAGTATTTAGAGTATATACTACCGAATGCTGAATATGAAATTAAGAATATAGAATGTAGAATACAGAATATGGAATATAGAATAAGGAATGCAGAATATAGAATATAGAATATAGAATGATGAACACAAAATTTAGAATATAGAATAGAGAATATAGAACCCAGAATTTAGAACATGGAATGCAGAACACAGAATTTAAAATATAGAATACCGAATACTGAATATTCAATTTAGAATATAGAATGAAAGACACAGAGTATAGTATATAGAAAACGGAATACTGAATATACAATTTAGAATATAGAATGTAGAACACACAATATAGAATATAGAATACGGAATGCAGAATATAGAATATAGAATATAGAATGAAGAACACAAAATTTAGAATATAGAATAGAGAATATAGAACCCAGAATTTAGAACATGGAATGCAGAACACAGAATTTAAAATATAGAATACCGAATACTGAATATACAATTTAGAATATAGAATGAAAGACACAGAATATAGTATATAGAAAACGGAATACTGAATATACAATTTAGAACATAGAATGTAGAACACACAATATAGAATATAGAATACGGAATGCAGAATATAGAATACAGAATATAGAATGTTGAACACTGAATATAGAAATAGGAATACAGAATACAGAACCCAGAATTTAGAACATGGAATGCAGAGCACAGAAATTAAAATATAGAATACCGAATACAGAATATAAAATTTAGAATATACAATATAGAACACAGAATATGGAATGTAGAATACGGAATTCAGAATATTGAACACAGAATATAGAATATAGAACACAGAATTTAGAATATGGAAAACAGGATATAGAACACAGATTATAGAACATGGAATGCAGAACACAGAATTAAAAATATAGAATACAGAAAACTGAATATCGAATTTAGAATATAGAACGCAGAACACAGAAAATAGAATATAGAATACGGAATGCAGTATATAGGATACAGAATATAGAATGTAGAACACAGAATATAGAATATTGAATAGAGTATATGGAACACAAAATTTAGAACATAGAATTCAGAACACAGAGTTTAGAATATAGTATACAGAATACTGACTATAGAATTTAGAATATAGAATGCAGAACAGAGAATTTAGAATATAGAATGCAGAATTCTGAATAAAGAATTTATAAACAGGAATGCAAAACAGAATTTAGAATATAGAATACAGAATACAGAATATAGAATTTATAATATAGAACGGATACCACAGAATATAGAGTATAGAATACAGATTGCAGAATATAGAATTCAGAATATAGAATGTAGAACACAGAAAATAGAATATGGAAATCATAATACAAAACCCAGAACTGAGGACATGGAATGAAGAACACAGAATTTAGAATACAGAATAGAGAAAACTGAATATAGAATTTAGAATATAAAATGCAGAACCCAGAATTTAGAATATAGAATACAGAATACTGAATATAGGATTTAGAACATGGAATGCAGAACACAGATTATGGAATGTAGAATACGGAATGCAGAATATAGAATACAGAATATAGAATGTAGAATACAGAGTATAGAATATGGAAAACAGAATACATAACCCAGAATTTACAACATGGATTTCGGAACACAGAATTTAGAATATAGAATACAGAATACTGAATATAGAATTTAGAATATAGAATGTAGAACACAGAACTTAGAATAGAGAATAATGAATACTGCATATAAAATTTAGAATATAGAATGTAGAACACAGAATAGAGAAAATAGAATAGAGAATATAGAACACACAATTTAGAACATGGAATGCAGAACTCAGAATTTAGAATGTAGAACACAGAATATAGAATATAGAATACGGAATGCAGAACAGAGAATATAAAATATAGAATATAGAATGATGAACACAAAATATAGAAAAGAGAATATAGAACCCAGAAATTAGAACATGGAATATAAAACACAGAATTTAGAATATAAAATACAGAATACTGAATATCGAATTTGGAATATGGAATGTAGAACACAGAATATAGAAAATAGAATAGAGAATATAGAACTCACAATTTAGAACATGAAATGCAGAACACAGAATTTAGAATGTAGAACACAGAATACTGAATATAGAATTTGGAATATAGAATGTAGAACACAGAATATAGAATATAGAATACGGAATGCAGAATAGAGAATATAAAATATAGAATATAGAATGATGAACACAAAATATAGATTAGAGAATAGAGAATATAGAACACAGAATTTAGAACATGGAATGTAGAACACAGAATTTAGAATATAAAATACAGAATACTGAATATCGAATTTAGAATATAGAATGTAGAACACAGAATATAGAAAATAGAATAGAGAATATAGAATCAACAATTTAGAATATGGAATGCAGAACACAGAATTTAGAATGTAGAATACAGAATACTGCATATAGGATTTAGAATATAGAATGTAGAACACATAATATAGAATATAGAATACGGAATGCAGAATAGAGAATATAAAATATAGAATATAGAATGATGAACACAAAATATAGAATATAGAATAGAGAATATAGAACCCAGGATTTAGAACATGCAATTTAGAACACAGAATTTAGAATATAAAATACAGAATAATGAATATCGAATTTAGAATATAGAATGTAGAACACAGAATATGGTATGTAGAATACGGAAAGCAGAATATAGAATACATAATATAGAAAGTAGAATACATAATATAGAATAGGGAAAACAGAATACATAACCCAGAATTTAGAACATGGAATTCAGAACACAGAATTTAGGATATAGTATACAGAGTACTGAATATAGAATTTAGAAAATATAATGCAGTACACAGAATTAAGAATATAGAATGCAGAATACTGTATATAGAATATATAAACAGGAATGCAGAACACAGTATATAGAAAATAGAATAAAGAATACTGAATATAGAATTGAGAATATATATTGAATAACACAGAATATAAATTATAGACTACTGAATGGAGAATATAGAAGGTAGAATAAAGAATGAAGAACACAAAATATAGAATATAAAGTAGAGAATATAGAACCCAGAATTTAGAATTGGAATGCAGAACATAAAATATAGAATACAGAATACAGAATACTGAATAAATATTTTAGAATATAGAATATAGAACGCAGAATATAGAATATAGAATATATAATAGGAAATGCAGAATACAGTATGTAGAATACAGAATGAAAAACAAAAATATAGAATATAGAATAGTGAATATAGAACCCAGAACATAGAACAGGGAATGCAGAACACAGAATTTAGAATATAGAATACAGAATACTTAATATAAAATTTAGAATGTAGAATGTAGAACACAGAATATAGAATATAGAATACGGAATACAGAATATAGTATACAGAATATAGAATGTAGAACACAGAATATAGAATATTGAATAGAGTATATGGAAACCAAAATTTAGAACATGGAATGCAGAACACAATATTTAGAATATAGAATACAGAATACTGAATATAGAATTTAGAATATAGAATGTAGAACACAGAATATAGAATACGACATGCAGAATATTGAATACAGAATAAAGAATATAGAACACAGAATATAGAATATGGAAAAAGAATATTGAACCCAGAATATAGAACATGGAATGCAGAACACAGAATTTAAAATATAGAATGCAGAAAACTGAATATAGAATTTAGAATATATAACGCAGAACACAGAATATAGAATATAGAATACGGAATGCAGAATATAGAATACAGGATATAGAATGTAGAATACAGAATATAGAATATTGAATAGAGTATATGGAAACCAAAATTTAGAACATGGAATGTAGAACACAGTATTTAGAATATAGAATACAGAATACTGAATATAGAATTTAGAGTATAGAATGTAGAATACAGAATATAGAATACGACATGCAGAATATTGAATACAGAATAAAGAATATAGAACACAGAATATAGAATATGGAAACAGAATTTTGAACACAGAATATAGAACATGGAATGCAGAACACAGAATATAAAATATAGAATGCAGAATACTGAATATAGAATTTAGAATATATAACGCAGAACACAGAATATAGAATATAGAATACGGAATGCAGAATATAGAATACAGGATATAGAATGTAGAATACAGCATACAGAATATGGAAAACAGAATACAGAACCCAGAATTTAGAGAATGTAATGCAACACAGAATTTACAATATAGAATACAGATTACTAAATATAGAATTTAGATCATAGAAGCAGAACCCAGAATTTAGAATATAGAATACAGAATACTGAATATATAATTAAGAATACAGAAAGTAGAACACAGAAAATAGAATATAGAATACAGATTATAGAACCCAAAGTTTAGAACATGGAATGCAGTACACAGACTTTAAAATATAGAATACCGAATACTGAACATAGAATATGAATACACAATATAGAACAAAGAATTTAGAATATAGGATACCGAATACTGAATATAGAATATAAATATACAATTTAGAACACAGAATATAAAATATAGAATAGAGAATATAGAACACAAAATTTAGAACATGGAATGCAGAACACAGAATTAAGAATATTGAATGCACAATACTGTATATAGAAATTAGAATATAGAATGTATAACACAGAATATAGAATATAGAATACGGAATGGAGAATATAGAAGGTAGAATATAGAATGAAGAACACAACATATAGAATATAGTATAGAGAATATAGAACCCAGAAATTAGGAATGGAATGCAGAACAGAGAATTTATAATATAGAATACAGAATACTGAATAAAGATTTTAGAATATAGGATGTAGAACACAGAATATAGAATATAGAATAGGGAATGCAGAATATACTACGTAGAATACAGAAAGAAGAACAAAAATATAGAATATAGAATAGTGAATATAGGACCCAAAACTAAGAACACGGAATGCAGAACACAGAATTTAGAATATAGAATACAGAATACTTAATATAAAATTTAGAATATAGAATGTACAAAACAGAATATAGAATATACAATACGGAATGCAGAATATAAAATACAGAATATAGAATGTAGAACACAGAATATAGAATATTGAATACAGTATATGGAACACAAAATTTAGAACATGGAATGCAGAACACAGTACTTAGAATATAGAATACCGAATACTGAATATAGAATATGAATATACAAGGTAGAACACAGAATTAAGAATATAGAATACAGAATACTGAATATAGAATTTTGAATATATAATGTAGAACACAGAATATAGAATATAGAATACGGAATGCAGAATATAGGATACAGAAAATAGAATATATAACACAGAATATAGAATATGGAAAACAGAATACAAAACAGAGAATTGAGAATATGGACTGCAGAACACATAATTAAGAATATACAATACAGAATACTGAATATAGAATTTTGAATATACAACGTAGAACACAGAATTTAGATATATAATAAAGAATACTGAATATAGAATTTAGAATATAGAATGTAGAACACAGTATATAGAATATAGAATAGAGAACCCAGAATTTAGAACATGGAATGCAGAACACAGAATTTAGAATATAGAATACAGAATACTGAATTTAAAATTTAGAACATAGAATGTTGAACACAGAATATAGAATACGGCATGCAGAATATACAATACAGAATAGTGAATGTAGAACACAGAATATAGAATATGGAAAACAGAATACAGAACTCAGAATTTAGAACATGGAATGCAGAACACACAATTTAAAATATAGTATACAGAATACTGAATATAGAATTCGATCATACAATGCAGAACACAGAATTAAGATTATATAATGCAGAATTCTGTATATAGAATTTATAAACAGGAATGCAGAACAAAGAATTTAGAAAATAGAATACACAGTAATGAATATAGAATTTAGAATATATAATAAATAACACAGAATATAGAATATAGACTACGGAATGGAGAATATAGGAGGTAGAATAAGGAATGACGAACACAAAATATAGAATATAGAATAGAGAATATAGAACCCAGAATTTAGAAATGGAATGCAGAACGTAGAATTTAGAATACAGAATACAGAATACTGAATAAAGATTTTAGAATATAGAATGTAGAACATATAATATAGAATATAGAATAATAAATGCAGAATATAGTATGTAGAATATAGAGTGAAGAACACAAATATAGAATAGAGAATAGTGAATATAGAACCCAGAACTTAGAACACGGAATGCAGAACAAAGAATTTAAAATATAGAATACAGAATACTTAAAATAAAATTTAGAATATAGAGTGTAGAACACAGAATATAGAATATAGAATACGGAATCCAGAATATAGAATGTAAAATATAGAATATAGAATGATGAACACAAAATATAGAATATAGAATAGAGAATATAGAACCCAGAATTTAGAACATGCAATTTAGAACACAGAATTTAGAATATAAAAACAGAATACTGAATATCGAATTTAGAATATAGAATGTAGAACACAGAATATGGTATGTAGAATACGGAAAGCAGAATATAGAATACAGAATATAGAAAGTAGAATACAGAATTTAGAATATGGAAAACAGAATACATAACCCAGAATTTAGAACATGGAATTCAGAACACAGAATTTAGAATATAGTATACAGAATACTGAATATAGAATTTAGAACATAGAATGCAGTACACAGAATTAAGAATATAGAATGCAGAATACTGTATATAGAATTTATAAACAGGAATGCAGAACACAGAATATAGAAAATAGAATAAAGAATACTGAATATAGAATTGAGAATATATATTGAATAACACAGAATATAGATAATAGAATACTGAATGGAGAATATAGAAGGTAGAATAAAGAATGAAGAACACAAAATATAGAATATAAAATGGAGAATATAGAACCCAGAATTTAGAAATGGAATGCAGAACATAAAATATACAATATAGAATACAGAATACTGAATAAATATCTTAAATTATAGAATGTAGAACACAGAATATAGAATATAGAATAGGAAATGCAGAATAAAGTATGTAGAATACAGAATGAAAAACAAAAATATAGAATATAGAATAGTGAATATAAACCCAGAACATAGAACACGGAATGCAGAACACAGAATTTAGAATACAGAATACTTAATATAAAATTTAGAATGTAGAATGTAGAACACAGAATATAGAATATAGAATACTTAATACAGAATATAGTATACAGAATATAGAATGTAGAACACAGAATATAGAGTATTGAATATAGAATATAGAATACAGATAATAGAACCCAAAGTTTAGAACATGGAATGCAGTACACAGAATTTAAAATATAGAATACAGAATACTGGACAAAGAATATGAATATACACTATAGAACACAGAATTTAGAATATAGGATACCGAATACTGAATATAGAATATAAATATACAATTTAGAACACTGAATATAGAATAGAGAATAGAGAATATAGAACACAAAATTTTGAACATGGAATGCAGAACACAGAATTAAGAATATGGAATGCACAATACTGTATATAGAATTTAGAATATTGAATGATTAAAACAGAATATAGAATATAGAATACGGAATGGAGATTATAGAAGGTAGAATATAGAAAGAAGAACACAATATATAGAATATAGTATAGAGAATATAGAACCCAGAATTTAGAAATGGAATGCAGAACAGAGAATATAGATTATAGAAAAGGGAATGCAGAATATAGTACGTAGTATACAGAATGAAGAACACAAATATAGAATATAGAATAGTGAATATAGAAACCAGAAATAAGAACACGGAATTCAGAACACACAATTTACAATATAGAACACAGAATAATTATTATAAAATTTAGAATACACAATGTAGAACACAGAATATAGAATATAGAATAGAGAATATAGAATCCAGAATTTAGAACATGGAATGCCAAACACAGAATTTAGAATATTGAATACATATTACTGAATATAGAATTTAGAAAATAGAATGTAGAACACAGAATTTAGAATATAGAATAGAGAATACTGAAAATAGAATTTAGTATATAGAATTTTGAGCTCAGAATATTGAATACAGAATAGAGTTTATAGAACCCAGAATTTAGGACAAGGAATGCAGAACACAGAATTTAGAGTATATAATACAGAATACTGAATATAGAATTTAGAACATGGAATGCCGAACACAGAATTCAGAATATAGAATACAGAATACTGAATATAGAATTTAGAACATAGAATGCGGAACACAGAATTTGGAATACAGAATACAGAATACTGAATATAGAATTTAGAACATAGAATGCGAAACACAGTATATAGAATATAGAATACAGAATACTGAATATAGAATTTAGAACATGGAATGCAGAATCCAGAATTTAGAATATAAAATACAGAATACTGAATATAGATTTTAGAACATGGAATGCATAACCCAGAGTATAGAAATTACATTACGGAATACTGAGTATACAATTTAGAATATAGAATGTAGAACACAGAATATAGAATATAGATTACGTAATGCAGAATATAGACTACAGAATATAGAATTTAAACACAGAATATAGAATATGGAAAAAAGAATACAAAACCCAGAATTGAAAAAATGGAATGCAGAACACAGAATTAAGAATATAGAGTACAGAACACTGAATAAAGAATTTAGAATATAGAATGTAGAACACAGAATTTAGAATACAGAATAAAGAATACTGAATATAGAATTTCGAATATAAAATGTAGAACACAGAATATAGAAAATAGAATAGAGAATATAGAACCCAGAATTTTGAACATGGAATGCAGAACACAGAATATAGAATATAGAATACAGAATACTGAATATAGAATTTAGAATCTAGAATGTAGAACACAGAATATAGAATATAGAATACGGAATGCAGAAAAGAGAATATAAAATATAGAATATAGAATGATGAACACAAAATATAGAATAGAGAATATAGAACCCAGAAATTAGAACATGGAATGTAAAACACAGAATTTAGAATATAAAATACAGAATACTGAATATCGAATTTAGAATATAGAATGTAGAACACAGAATATAGAAAATAGAATAGAGAATATAGAACTCACAATTTAGAATATGAAATGCAGAACACAGAATTTAGAATGTAGAATACAGAATACTGAATATAGAATTTGGAATATAGAATGTAGAACACAGAATATAGTATATAGAATATGGAATGCAGAATAGAGAATATAAAATATAGAATATAGAATGATGAACACAAAATATAGAATAGAGAATAGAGAATATAGAAACCAAAATTTAGAACATGGAATTTAGAACACAGAATTTAGAATATAAAATACAGAATACTGAATATCGAATTTAGAACATGGAATGCAGAACACAGAATTTAGAATATAGAATATAGAATACTTAATATAGAATTTAGAATATAGAATGTACAACACATAATATAGAATATACAATAGAGAATATAGAACCCAGAATTTAGAAAATAGAATGCAGAACACAGAATTAAGAGTATAGTATACAGAATACTGAATATACAATTTAGAATATAGAATGAAAGACACAGAGTATAGTATATAGAAAACGGAATACTGAACATACAATTTAGAATATAGAATGTAGAACACACAATATAGAATATAGAATACGGAATGTAGAATATAGAATACAGAATATAGAATGTTAAACACTGAATATAGAAATAGGAATACAGAATACAGAACCCAGAAATTAGAACATGGAATGCAGAACACAGAATTTAGAATATAAAATACAGAATACTGAATATCGAATTTAGAATATACAAAGTAGAAAACAGAATATAGAAAATAGAATACAGAATATAGAACCCACAATTTAGAACATGGAATGAAGAACACAGAATTTTGAATGTAGAATACAGATTACTGAATATAGAATTTAGAATATAGAATGTAGAACACAGAATATAGAATATAGAATACAGAATGCAGAATAGAGAATATAAAATATAGAATATAGAATGATGAACACAAAATATAGAATATAAAATAGAGACTATAGAACCCAGAAATTATAACATGCAATTTAGAACCCAGAATTTACAATATAAAATACAGAATACTGAATATCGAATTTAGAATATAGAATGTAGAACACAGAATATGGAATGTAGAATACGGAAAGCAGAATATAGAATACAGAATATAGAATGTAGAATACAGAATATAGAATATGGAAAACAGAATACATAACCCAGAATTTAGAACATGGAATTCAGAACACAGAATTTAGAATATAGCATACAGAATACTGAATATAGAATTTAGAACATAGAATGCAGTATACAGAATTATGAATATAGAATGCAGAATACTGTATATAGAATTTATAAACAGGAATGCAGAACGCAGATATAGAAAATAGAATAAAGAATACTGAATATAGAATTGAGAATATATATTGAATAACACAGAATATAGATTATAGACTACTGAATGGAGAATATAGAAGGTAGAATAATGAATGAAGAACAGAAAATATAGAATATAAAATAGAGGATATAGAACCCAGATTTAGAAATGGAATGCAGAACATAAAATATACAATATAGAATACAGAATAGTGAATAAATATTTTAGAATATAGAATGTAGAACACAGAATTTAAAATATAGAAAAGGAAATGCAGAATACAGTATGTAGAATACAGAATAAAAAACAAAAATATAGAATATAGAATAGTGAATATAGAACCTAGAACATAGAACACGGAAGGAAGAACACAGAATTTAGGATATAGAATACAGAATACATAATATAAAATTTAGAATGTAGAATGTAGAACACAGAAAATAGAATATAGAATACGGAACACAGAATATAGAATGTAGAACACAGAATATAGAATATTAAATAGATTATATGGAAACCAAAATTTAGAACATGGAATGCAGAACACAGTATTAAGAATATTGAATACAGAATACTGAATATAGAATTTAGAATATAGAATGTAGAACACAGAATATAGAATACGACATGCAGAATATTGAATACAGAATAAAGAATATAGAACACAGAATATAGAATATGGAAAACAGAATATTGAACCACGAATATAGAACAAGGAATGCAGAACACAGAATTTAAAATATAGAATGCAGAATACAGAATATAGAATTTAGAATATAGAACGCAGAACACAGAATATAGAATATAGAATACGGAAGGCAGAATATAGAATACAGGATATAGAATGTAGAATACAGAATATAGAATATGGAAAACAGAATACAGAACCCAGAATTTAAGCATGGAATGCAACACAGAATTTACAATATAGAATACAGATTACTGAATATAGAATTTACAACATAGAATGCAGAAACCAGAATTTAGAATATAGAACACAGAATACTGAATATAGAATTTAGAATACAGAAAGTGGAACACAGAATATAGAATATAGAATATAGAATACAGATTATAGAACACAAAGCTTAGAAAATGGAATGCAGTACACAGATTTTAAAATATAGAATACAGAATACTGAACATAGAATATGAATATACAATATAGAACACAGAATTTAGATTATAGGATTCCGAATACTGAATATAGAATATAAATATACAATTTAGAACACAGAATATAGAATATAAAATAGAGAATATAGAACACAAAATTTAGAACATGGAATGCAGAACACAGAATTAAGAATATGGAATGCACAATACTGTATATAAATTTAGAATATAGAAGGAATAACACAGAATATAGAATATAGAATACGGAATGGAGAATATAGAAGGTAGAATATAGAATGAAGAAAGCAATATATAGAATATAGTATAGAGAATATAGAAACCAGAATTTAGAAATGGAATGCAGAACAGAGAAATTAGAATATAGAATACAGAATACTGAATAAAGATTTTAGAATATAGAATGTAGAACACAGAATATAGAATATAGAATAGGGAATGCAGAACATAGTACGTAGAATACAGAAAGAAGAACACAAATATAGAATATAGAATAGTTAATATAGAATCCAGAAATTAGAACACGGATTTCAGAACACAGAATTTAGAATATATAACCTAGAATACTTAATATAAAATTTAGAATACACAATGTAGAACACAGAATATAGAATATAGAATAGAGAATATAGAATCCAGAATTTAGAACATGGAAAGCCAAACACAGAATTTAGAATATTGAATACAGATTACTGAATATAGGATTTAGAATATAGAATGTAGAACACAGAATTTAGAATATAGAATTGAGAATACTGCAAATAGAATTTAGAATATAGAATTTTGAGCTCAGAATATAGAATATAGAATAGAGTAAAAAGAACCCAGAATTCAGAACATGGAATGCAGAACACAGAATTTAGAGTATATAATACAGAATACTGAATATAGAATTTAGAACATGGAATGCCGAACACAGAATTTAGAATATAGAATACAGAATACTGAATATAGAATTAAGAACATGGAATCCAGAACCCAGAATTTAGAATATAAAATACAGAATACTGAATATAGATTTTAGAACATGGAATGAAGAACCCAGAGTATAGAATTTACATTACGGAATACTGAATATACAATTCAGAATATAGAATGTAGAACACAGAATATAGAATATAGATTACGTAATGCCGAATATAGACTACAGAACATAGAATGTAGAACACAGAATATAGAATATGGAAAAAAGAATACAAAACCCAGAATTGAAAACATGGAATGCAGAACACAGAATTAAGAATATAGACTACAGAATACTGAATATAGAATTTATAATATAGAATTTAGAACACAGAATTTAGAATACAGATAAAGAATACTGAATATAGAATTTCGAATATAGAATGTAGAACACAGAATATAGAAAATCGAATAGAGAATATAGAACCCAGAATTTAGAACATGGAATGCAGAACACAGAATAAAGAATATAGAATACAGAATACTGAATATCGAATTTAGAATATACAATGTAGAACACAGAATATAGAACACAGAATACAGAAAACTGAATACAGAATTTAGAATATGGAATGCAGAACACAGAATTAAGAATATAGAATAAAGAATATAGAACCCAAAATTTAGAACATGGAATGCTGAACACAGAATTTAAATTATAGAATAACGAATACTGAATATAGAATATGAATATACAATATAGAACCCAGAATTTAGAATATAGAATACATAAAACTGAATATAGGATTTAGAATATACAATGTAGAACCAAGAATATAGAATATAGAATACAGAATGCAGAATATAGAACAGAATATAGAAAGTAGAACACAGAATATAGAATATTGAATAGAGTATATGAAACACAAAATTTAGAACATGGAATGCAGAACACAGAATTTAGAATATAGAATACAGAATACTGAATATAGAATTAAGAATATAGAATGTTGAACACAGAATATAGAATATAAAAAACGTAATGCAGAATATAGAATACAGAATATAGAGTGTAGAACACAGCATATAGAAAATGGGAAACAAAATACAAAAGTCAGAATTGAGAACATGGAATGCAGAACACAGCATATAGAATATAGTATACAGAATACAGAATATAGAATTTAGAATAGACAATGTAGAACACAGAGTATGGAATGTAGAATACGGAATACAGAATATTGAATATAGAATATAGAATATAGAACACAGAATTTAGAATATGGAAAACAGAATATAGAACCCAGAATAAAGAACATGTAATGCAGAACACAGAATTTATAATATAGAATACAGAATACTGAATATAGAATTTAGATTATAGAACGCAGAACACAGAATATAGAATATAGAATACAGAATACTGAATATAGAATTTAGAATATAGAATGTAGAACACAGAGTATAGAATATAGAATACGGAATACTGAATATACAATTTAATATATAGAATGTAGAACACAGAATATGAAATGTATAATACGGAATGCAGAATATTGAATAGAGAATATAGAATATAGAACACAGTATTTAGAATATGGAAAAAAGAATATAGAACCAAGAATTTACAACATGGAATGCAGAACACAGAATTTAGAATATAGAATACAGATTATTGAATATAGAAATTAGAATATAGATTGTAGAACACAGAATTTAGATTATAGAGTACAGAATACTGAATATAGTATTTAGAATATAGAATGTAGAACACAGAATATAGAATATAGAATACAGAATATAGAAAACAAAATTTAGAACATGGAATGCAGAACACAGAATTTAGAAAATAGAATACGGAATACTGAATATAGAATATGAATATACAATGTAGAACACAGAATTTAGAATATACAATATAGAATACTGAATATAGAATTTAGAATATACAATGTAGAACAAAGAATATAGAATATAGAATACAGAAAACTGAATACAGAATTTAGAATATGGAATGCAGGACACAGAATTTAGAATATAAATACAGAAAACTGAATAGAGAATTTAGAATATAGAATGTACAACACACAATATAAAATATACAATAGAGAATATAGAACACAGAATTTACATCATGGATTACACAACACCGAATTTAAAATATAGAATACCGAATACTGAACATAGAATATGAATATACAATATAGAACCCAGAATTTAGAATATAGAATACATAATACTGAATATAGGATTTAGAATATACAATGTAGAGCCGAGAATATAGAATATAGAATACGGAATGCAGAATAAAGTATACAGAATATAGAATGTAGAACACAGAATTTAGAATATGGAAAACAGGATATAGAACCCAGAATATAGAACATGGAATGCAGAACACAGAATTTAAAATGTACAATACAGAATACTGAATATCGAATTTAGAATATAGAACGCAGAACATAGAATATAGAATATAGAATACGGAACGCAGAATATAGAATACAGAATATAGAATGTAGAACACAGAATATAGAATATGGAAAACATAATACAAAACCCAGAATTGATGACATGTAATGCAGAACACAGAATTTAGAATATAGAATAGTGAATACTGAATATAGAATTTAGAAAATTGAATGCAGAACACAGAATTAAGAATATAGAATGCAGAATACTGTATATAGGATTTAGAATATAGAAAGAAAAACACAGAATATAGAATATAGACTACGGAATGGAGAATATAGAAGGTACAATATAGACTGAAGAACACAAAATATAGAATATAGAATGGAGAATATAGAACCCAGAATATAGTAATGGAATGCAGAACAGAGAATATAGAATATAGAATACAGAAAACTAAATAAAGTTTTTAGAATATAGAATGTAGAAACAGAATATAGAATATAGAATAGAGAATAGAGAACCCAGGATATAGAACATGGAATGCAGAACACAGAATTTAGAATATAAATACAGAAAACTGAATATAGAATTTACAATATGAATGTACAACACACAATATAGAATATACAATAGAGAATATAGAACCCAGAATTTAGAAATTGGAATGCAGAACACAGGATTTAGAATATAGAATACAGAATACTGTATATAGAATTTAGAACATTGAATGCAGAACACGGAATTTAGAATATAGATTGCAGAATACTGTATATAATTTAGAATATAGAATGAAAACACAGAATATAGAATATAGACTATGGAATGGAGAAAATAGGAGGTAGAATATAGACAGAATAGCACAAAATATAGAATATAGAATAGATAATATAGAACCTAGAATATAGAAATGGAATGTAGAACAGAGATTTTAGAATATAGAATACAGAAAACTGAATAAAGATTTTAGGATATAGAATGTAGAACACAGAATATAGAATATAGAATAGGGAATGCAGAATATAGTATGTAGAATATAGAATGAAGAACACAAGTATAGAATATAGAATAGTGAATTTAGAACCCAGAACTTAGAACACGGAATGCAGAACACAAAATTTAGAATAAAGAATACATAACACTGAATATAGAATTTAGAACATAGAATGCAGAACACAGAATTTAGAATATAGAATACAGAATACTGAATATAGATTTTATAAACATGAATGCAGAAAACAGAATTTAGAATATAGAATGAAGAAAACTGAATAGAATATTTAGAATATAGAATGAAGAACACAGAATATAGAATATAGAATAGAGAATATAGAACAAACAATTTAGAATATGGAATGCAGAACACAGAATTTAGAATGTAGAATATAGAATACTGCATATAGAATTTAGAATATAGAAAGTAGAACACAGAATTTAGAATATAGAGTACAGAATACTGAATATAGAATTTAGAATATGGAATGTAGTACACAGAATATAGAATATAGAATACGGAATGCAGAATATAGAATACAGAATATAGAATATAGAACACAGAATTTAGAATATGGAAAACAGAATACAAAACCCAGAAATTAGAACATGGAATGCAGAACACAGAATTCAGAATATAGAATACAGGATCAGAATATAGAATTTAGAATATATAATGTAGAACACAGAGTATGGAATGTAGAATACGGAATGCAGAATATTGTACACAGAATATAGAATATAGAACACAGAATTTAGAATATGAAAAAGAGAAAATATAACACAGAATTTAGAACATGGAATGCAGAACACAGAATTTGGAATATAAAATACAGAATACTTAAAATAGAATTTAGAATATTGAATGTAGAACACAGAATTTAGAATATACAGTAGAGAATATAGAACCTAAAATTTAGAACATGGAATGCAGAACACAGAATTTAGAATATACAATACAGATTACTGAATATAGAATTTAGAATGTAGAATGTAGAACACAGAATTTGGAATGTAGAATACAGAATACTGAATATAGAATTTAGAATATACATTGTATAACACAAAATATAGAATATAGAGTACAGAATATAGAACCCAAAATTTAGAACCTGGAAAGCAGTACACAGAATTTAGAATATTGAATACCGAATACTGAATATAGAATATGAATATCCAATTTAGAACACAGAATTTGGAGTATAGAATACAGAATACTGAATATAGAATTAAGACTATACAATGTAGAACACAAAATATAGAACATAGAATACGGAATTCAGAATATTGAATACAGAATGTGGAATGTAGAACACAGAATATAGAATACGGCATGCAGAATATACAATACAGATTATAGAATGCAGAACACAGAATATAGAATATAGAATACGGAATGCAGAATATAGGATACAGAAAATAGAATATAGAACACAGAATATAGAATATGGAAAACAGAATACAAAACAGAGAATTGAGAATATGGACTGCAGAACACATAATTAAGAATATTCAATACAGAATACTGAATATAGAATTTTGAATATACAATGTAGAACAGAGAATTTAGATATATAATAAAGAATACTGAATATAGAATTTAGAATATAGAATGTAGAACACAGAATATAGAAAAGAGAATTGAGAACCCAGAATTTAGAACATGGAATGCAGAACACAGAATTTAGAATATAGAATACAGAATACTGAATATAAAATTTAGAACATAGAATGTAGAACACAGTATATAGAATACGGCATGCAGAATATACAATACAGAATAGTGAATGCACAAAATAGAATATAGAATATGGAACACAGAATACAGAACTCAGAATTTAGAACATGGAATGAAGAACACAGAATTTAAAATATAGTATACAGAATACTGAATAAAGAATTAGATCTTACAATGCAGAACACAGAATTAAGATTATATAATGCAGAATTCTGTATATAGAATTTATAATCAGGAATGCAGAAAAAGAATTTAGAAAATAGAATACAAAATAAAGAATATAGAATTTCGAATATATAATAAATAACACAGAATATAGAATATAGACTACGGAATGGAGAATATAGGAGGTAGAATAAGGAATGACGAACACAAAATATAGAATATAGAATAGAGAATAGAGAACCCAGAATTTAGAAATGGAATGCAGAACATAGAATTTAGAATACAGAATACTGAATACTGAATAAAGATTTTAGAATATAGAATGTAGAACATATAATATAGAATATAGAATAATAAATGCAGAATATAGTATGTAGAATACAGAATGAAGAACACAAATATAGAATAGAGAATATTGAATATAGAACCCAGAACTTAGAACACGGAATGCAGAACAAAGAATTTAAAATATAGAATACAGAATACTTAAAAAAAAATTTAGAATATAGAGTGTAGAACACAGAATATAGAATATAGAATACGGAATCCGGAATATAGAATGTAAAATATAGAATATAGGATGATGAACACAAAATATAGAATATAGAATAGAGACTATAGAACCCAGAATTTAGAACATGCAATTTAGAACACAGAATTTAGAATAAAAAAACAGAATACTGAATATCGAATTTAGAATATACAATGTAGAACACAGAATATGGTATGTAGAATACGGAAAGCAGAATATAGAATACAGAATATAGAATGTAGAATAGAGAATATAGAATATGGAATACAGAATACATAACCCAGAATTTAGAACATGGAATTCAGAACACAGAATTTAGAATATAGTATACAGAATACTGAATATAGAATTTAGAACATAGAATGCAGTACACAGAATTAAGAATATAGAATGCAGAATACTGTATATAGAATTTATAAACAGGAATGCAGAACACAGAATATAGAAAATAGAATAAAGAATACTGAATATAGAATTGAGAATATATATTGAATAACACAGAATATAGATAATAGAATACTGAATGGAGAATATAGAAGGTAGAATAAAGAATGAAGAACACAAAATATAGAATATAAAATGGAGAATATAGAACCCAGAATTTAGAAATGGAATGCAGAACATAAAATATACAATATAGAATACAGAATACTGAATAAATATTTTAGATTATAGAATGTAGAACACAGAATATAGAATATAAAATAGGAAATGCAGAATAGAGTATGTAGAATACAGAATGAAAAACAAAAATATACAATATAGAATAGTGAATATAAACCCAGAACACAGAACACGGAATGCAGAACACAGAATTTAGAATACAGAATACAGAATACTTAATATAAAATTTAGAATGTAGAATGTAGAACGCAGAATATAGAATATAGAATACTTAATACAGAATATAGTATACAGAATATAGAATGTAGAACACAGAATATAGAATATTGAATATAGAATATAGAATACAGATTATAGAACACAAAGTTTAGAACATGGAATGCAGTACACAGAATTTAAAATATAGAATACCGAATACTGGACATAGAATATGAATATACACTATAGAACACAGAATTTAGAATATAGGATACCGAATACTGAATATAGAATATAAATATACAATTAGGAACACTGAATAGAGAATAGAGAATATAGAACACAAAATTTAGAACATGGAATGCAGAACACAGAATTAAGAATATGGAAAGCACAATACTGTATATAGAATTTAGAATATTGAATGATTAAAACAAAATTTAAAATATAGAATACGGAATGGAGAATATAGAAGGTAGAATATAGAATGAAGAACACAATATATAGAATATAGTATAGAGAATATAGAACCCAGAATTTAGAAATGGAATGCAGAACAGAGAATATAGAATATAGAATAGGGAATGCAGAACATAGTACGTAGAATACAGAATGAAGAACACAAATATAGAATATAGAATAGTGAATATAGAAACCAGAACTTAGAACACGGAATTCAGAACACAGAATTTACAATATAGAACACAAAATAATTAATATAAAATTAAGAATACACAATGTAGAACACAGAATATAGAATATAGAATAGAGAATATAGAATCCAGAATTTAGAACATGGAATGCCAAACACAGAATTTAGAATATTGAATACATATTACTGAATATAGAATTTAGAATATAGAATGTAGAACATAGAATTTAGAATATAGAATAGAGAATACTGAAAATAGAATTTAGAATATAGAATTTTGAGCTCAGAATATAGAATAAAGTATAGAGTTTATAGAACCCAGAATTTAGGAGAAGGAATGCAGAACACAGAATTTAGAGTATATAATACAGAATACTGAATATAGAATTTAGAACATGGAATGCCGAACACAGAATTCAGAATATAGAATACAGAATACTGAATATAGAATTTAGAAAATAGAATGCGGAACACAGAATTTCGAATACAGAATACAGAATACTGAATATAGAATTTAGAACATAGCATGCGAAACACAGTATTTAGAATATAGAATACAGAATACTGAATACAGAATTTAGAACATGGAATGCAGAACCCAGAATTTAGAATATAAAATACAGAATACTGAATATAGATTTTAGAACATGGAATGCATAACCCAGAGTATAGAAATTACATTACGGAATACTGAATATACAATTTAGAATATAGAAAGTAGAACACAGAATATAGAATATAGAATAAGGAATGCAGAATATAGAATATAGAATACAGAATATAGAATGATGAACACAAAATATAGAATAGAGAATAGAGAATAGAGAACCCAGAATTTATAACATGGAATGTAGAACACAGAATTTAGAATATAGAATACAGAATACTGAATATCGAATTTAAAATATAGAATGTAGAACACAGAATATACAATATGGCATGCAGAATATACAATACAGTATATAGAATGTAGAACACAGAATATAGAATATGGGAAACAGAATGCAGAACCCAGAATTTAGGACATGGAATGCAGAACAAAGGATTTAGAAAATAGAATGCAGAATACTGAATATAGAATTTAGAATGAAGAATGTATAACACAGAATATAGAATATAGACTAATGAATGGAGAATATAGAGGGTAGAATATAGAATGAAGAACACAAAATATAGTATATAGTATAGAGAATATAGAACCCAGAATTTAGAAAAGGAATGCAGAACACAGAATATAGAATATGGAAAACAGAATACTCAACTCAGAATTTAGAACATGGGATGCAGAACACAGAATTTAGAGTATAGAATAAAGAATACTAAATATAGAATTTAGAGTATAGAATGTATAAAACAGAATATACAATATAGAATACGGAATGCAGAATATAGAATACACAATATAGAATGAAGAACACACAAAATAGAATATGGAAAATATAATACAAAACCCAGAATTCAGGACATGGAATGCAGAACACAGAATTAAGAATATAGAATCCAGAATACTGAATATAGAATTTAGAACATAGAATGCAGAACACAGAATTTATTATATAGAATACAGAATACTGAATATAGAATTTAGAACATGAAATGCAGAACACAGAATTTAGAATATATAATACAGTAAACTGAATATATAATTTAGAATATAGAATGTACAACACATTATATAGAATATACAATAGAGAATATAGAACCCAGAATATAGAAAATAGAATGCAGAACACAGAATTTAGAGTATAGTATACAGAATACTGAATATACAATTTAGAATATAGAATGAAAGACACAGAATATAGTATATAGAAAACGGAATACTGAATATACAATTTAGAATACAGAATGTAGAACACACAATATAGAGTATAGAATACGGAATGCAGAATATAGAATACAGAATATAGAATGTTAAACACTGAATATAGAAATAGAAATACAGAATACAAAACCCAGAATTTAGAACCTGGAATGCAGAGCATAGAATTTAAAATATAGAATACCGAATACTGAATATAAAATTTAGAATATAGAATATAGAACACAGAATATGGAATGTAGAATAAGGAATGCAGAATATTGAACACAGAATATAGAATATAGAACACAGAATTTAGAATATTGAAAACAGGATATAGAACCCAGATTATAAAACCTGGAATGCAGAACACAGAATTTAAAATATAGAATACAGAATACTGAATATCGAATTTAGAATATAGAACGCAGAACACAGAATATAGTATATAGTATACGGAATGTAGAATATAGGATACAGAATATAGAATGTAGAACAAAGAATATAGAATATTGAATAGAGTATATGGAACACAAAATATAGAACATAGAATTCAGAACACAGAGTTTAGAATATAAAATACAGAATACTGAATATAGAATTTAGAACATGGAATTCAGAACCCAGAATTTAGAATATAAAATACAGAATACTGAATATAGATTTTAGAACATGGAATGAAGAACCAAGAGTATAGAATTTACATTACGGTATACTGAATATACAATTTAGAATATAGAATGTAGAACACAGAATATAGAATATAGATTACTTAATGCAGAATATAGACTACAGAACATAGAATGTAGAACACAGAATATAGAATATGGAAAAAAGAATACAAAACCCAGAATTGAAAACATGGAATGCAGAACACAGAATTAAGAATATAGACTACAGAATACTGAATATAGGATTTATAATATAGAATGCAGAACACAGAATTAAGAATATAGACTACAGAATACTGAATAAAGGATTTATAATATAGAATGTAGAACACAGAATTTAGAATACAGAATAAAGAATACTGAATATAGAATTTCTAATATAGAATGTAGAACACAGAATATAGAAAATCGAATAGAGAATATAGAACCCAGAATTTAGAACATGCAATGCAGAACACAGAATATAGAATATAGAATACAGAATACTGAATATCGAATTTAGAATATACAATGTAGAACACAGAATATAGAATATAGAATACAGAAAACTGAATACAGAATTTAGAATATGGAATGCAGAACACAGAATTTAGAATATAAATACAGAAAACTGAATATAGAATTTAGAATATAGAATGTACAACACACAATATAGAATATACAATAGAGAATATAGAACCCAGAATTTAGAACATGGAATGCAGAACACATAATTTAGAATATAGAATAGAGAATACTGTATATAGAATTTAGAACATTGAATGCAGAACACAGAATTTAGAATATAGAATGCAGAATACTGTATATAGAATTTAGAATATAGAATGAATAACACAGAATATAGAATATAGACTACGGAATGGAGAAAATAGAAGGAAGAATATAGACTGAATAACACAAAATAAAGAATATAGAATAGAGAACATAGAACCCAGAATATAGAAATGGAATTTAGAACAGAGAATTTAGAATATAGAATACAGAAAACTGAATAAAGATTTTAGAATATAGAATGTAGAACACAGAATATAGAATATAAATAGGGAATGCAGAATATAGTATGTAGAATATAGAATGAAGAACACAAGTATAGAATATACAATAGTGAATATAGAACCCAGAAATTAGAACACGGAATTCAGAACACAGAATTTAGAATATAGAATACATAATATTGAATATAGAATTTAGAACATAGAATGCAGAACACAGAATTTAGAATATAGAATGCAGAATACTGAATATAGATTTTATAAATATTAATGCACAACACAGAATTTAGAATATAGAATGAAGAAAACTGAATACAGTATTTAGAATATAGAATGAAGAACACAGGATATAGAATATAGAATAGAGTATAGAGAACCCAGGATATAGAACATGGAATGTAGAGCACAGAATTTAGAATATAGAACACAGAATACTGAATATAACTTTAGAATATAGAATATAGAACACAGAGTATAGAATATAGAATACGAAATACTGAATATACAATTTAGAATATAGAATGTAGATCACAGAATATAGAATATAGAATACGGAATGCAGAGTATAGAATACAGAACATAGAATGTAGAACACAGAATATAGAATATGGAAAACAGAATACAAAATAAACAATTGAAAACATGGAATGCACAACACATAATTAAGTATATAGAATACAGAATACTGAATACAGAATTTAGAATACAGAATGTAGAACAGAGAATTTAAAATATATCATATAGTAAGCTGAATATAGAATTTAGAATACAGAATATAGAACACAGAATATAGTATATAGAATATAGAATACAGATTATAGAACACAAAGTTTAGAACATGGAATGCTGTAAACAGAATTTAAAATATAGAATACCAAATTCTGAACTTAGAATATGAATATACAATATAGAACACAGAATTTAGAATATAGGATACCGAATACAGAATATAGATTATAAATATACAATTTAGAACACAGAATATAGAATATGGAATACAGAATATAGAACACAAATTTAGAACATGGAATGCAGAACACAGAATTAAGAATATAGAGTACAGAATACTGAATATAGAATTTAGAATATAGATTGAAAACATAGAATTTAGAATACAGAATAAAGAATGCTGAATATAGATTTTCGAATATAAAATGTAGAACACAGAATATAGAAAATAGAATAGAGAATATAGAATCCAGAATTTAGAACATGCAATGCAGAACACAGAATATAGAATATAGAATACAGAATACTGAATATAGAATTTAGAATATAGAATGTATAACACAGAATATAGAATATACAATACGGAATGCAGAATATAGAATACAGAATATACAATCTAGAACACAGAATATAGAATATGGAAAACATAATACAAAACCCAGAATTGAGAACATGGAACAGAACACAGAATTTAGAATATAGAATACAGAATACTGAATATAGAATATAGAACATAGAATGCAGAACCCAGAATTTAGAATATAGAATACATAATACTGAATATAGGATTTAGAATATACAATGTAGAACCGAGAATATAGAATATAGAATACAGAATGCAGAATATAGAACAGAATATAGAAAGTAGAAAACAGAATATAGAATATTGAATACAGTATATGGAACACCAAATTTAGAACATGGAATGCAAACACAGAATTTAGAATATAGAATACAGAATACTGAATATAGAATTTAGAATATAGAATGTTGAACACAGAATATAGAATATAAAAAAGTAATGCAGAATATAGAATACAGAATATGGAATGTAGAACACAGAATATAGAATAAGGGAAACAAAATACAAAAGTCAGAATTGACAGCATGGAATGCAGAACACAGCATTTAGAATAGAGTATACAGAATACTGAATATAGAATTTAGAATAGACAATGTAGAACACAGAATATGGAATGTAGAAGACGGAATGCAGAATATTGAATACAGAATATAGAATATAGAACACAGAATTTAGAATATGGAAAACAGAATATAGAACCCAGAATAAAGAACATGGAATGCAGAACACAGAATTTAAAATATAGAATACAGAATACTGAATGCAGAATATAGAATACAGGATATAGAATGTAGAATAAAGAATATAGAATATGGAAAAGAGAAGACAGAACCCAGAATTTAGAGCATGGAATGCAACACAGAATTTAGAATATAGAACACAGAATACTGAATATAGAATTTAGAATACAGAAAGTAGAACAAAGTATATAGAATATAGAATATAGAATACAGATTATAGAACCCAAAGTTTAGAAAATGGAATGCAGTACACAGACTTTAAAATATAGAATACCGAATACTGAACATAGAATATGAATACACAATATAGAACACAGAATTTAGAATATAGGATACCGAATACTGAATATAGAATATAAATATACAATTTAGAACACAGAATATAGAATATAAAATAGAGAATATAGAACAGAAAATTTAGAACATGGAATGCAGAACACAGAATTAAGAATATGGAATGCACAATAATATATATAGAATATAGAATATAGAATGAATAACCCAGAATATAGAATATAGAATACGGAATGGAGAATATAGAAGGTAGAATATAGAATGAAGAATACAATACATAGAATATAGTATAGAGAATATAGAAACCAGAATTTAGAAATGGAATGCAGAACAGAGAAATTAGAATATAGAATACAGAATACTGAATAAAGATTTTAGAATATAGAATGTAGAACACAGAATATAGAATATAGAATAGGGAATGCAGAAAATAGTACGTAGAATACAGAATGAATAACACAAATATAGAATATAGAATAGTGAATATAGAACCCAGAAATTAGAACACGGAATTCAGAACACAGAATTTAGAATATAGAACCCAGAATACTTAATATATAATTTAGAATACACAATGTAGAACACAGAATATAGAATATAGAATAGAGAATAATGAAAATAGAATTTAGAATATAGAATTTTGAGCTCAGAATATAGAATATAGAATAGAGTTTATAGAACCCAGAATTTAGAACATGGAATGCAGAACACAGAATATAGAGTATATAACACAGAATGCTGAATATAGAATTTAGAACATGGAATGCCGAACACAGAATTTAGAATATAGAATACAGAATACTGAATATAGAATTTAGAACATAGAATGCGGAACACAGAATTTCGAATACACAATACAGAATACTGAATATAGAATTTAGAACATAGAATGTGAAACACAGTATGTAGAATATAGAATATAGAATACTGAATATAGAATTTAGAACATGGAATTCAGAACCCAGAATTTAGAATATAAAATACAGAATACTGAATATAGATTTTAGAACATGGAATGAAGAACCAAGAGTATAGAATTTACATTACGGTATACTGTATATACAATTTAGAATATAGAATGTAGAACACAGAATATAGAATATAGATTACGTAATGCAGAATATAGACTACAGAACATAGAATGTAGAACACAGAATATAGAATATGGAAAAAAAATACAAAACCCAGAATTGAAAACATGGAATGCAGAACACAGAATTAAGAATATAGACTACAGAATACTGAATATAGGATTTATAATATAGAATGCAGAACACAGAATTAAGAATATAGACTACAGAATACTGAATAAAGGATTTATAATATAGAATGTAGAACACAGAATTTAGAATACAGAATAAAGAATACTGAATATAGAATTTCTAATATAGAATGTAGAACACAGAATATAGAAAATCGAATAGAGAATATAGAACCCAGAATTTAGAACATGCAATGCAGAACACAGAATATAGAATATAGAATACAGAATACTGAATATCGAATTTAGAATATACAATGTAGAACACAGAATATAGAATATAGAATACAGAAAACTGAATACAGAATTTAGAATATGGAATGCAGAACACAGAATTTAGAATATAAATACAGAAAACTGAATATAGAATTTAGAATATAGAATGTACAACACACAATATAGAATATACAATAAAGAATATAGAACCCAGAATTTAGAACATGGAATGCAGAACACATAATTTAGAATATAGAATAGAGAATACTGTATATAGAATTTAGAACATTGAATGCAGAACACAGAATTTAGAATATAGAATGCAGAATACTGTATATAGAATTTAGAATATAGAATGAATAACACAGAATATAGAATATAGACTACGGAATAGAGAAAATAGAAGGAAGAATATAGACTGAATAACACAAAATAAAGAATATAGAATAGAGAACATAGAACCCAGAATATAGAAATGGAATTTAGAACAGAGAATTTAGAATATAGAATACAGAAAACTGAATAAAGATTTTAGAATATAGAATGTAGAACACAGAATATAGAATATAAATAGGGAATTCAGAATATAGTATGTAGAATATAGAATGAAGAACACAAGAATAGAATATACAATAGTGAATATAGAACCCAGAAATTAGAACACGGAATTCAGAACACAGAATTTAGAATATAGAATACATAATATTGAATATAGAATTTAGAACATAGAATGCAGTACACATAATTTAGAATATAGAATGCAGAATACTGAATATAGATTTTATAAATATTAATGCACAACACAGAATTTAGAATATAGAATGAAGAAAACTGAATAGAGTATTTAGAATATAGAATGAAGAACACAGGATATAGAATATAGAATAGAGAATAGAGAACCCAGGATATAGAACATGGAATGCAGAGCACAGAATTTAGAATATAGAACACAGAATACTGAATATAACTTTAGAATATAGAATATAGAACACAGAGTATAGAATATAGAATACGAAATACTGAATATACAATTTAGAATATAGAATGTAGATCACAGAATATAGAATATAGAATACGGAATGCAGAGTATACAATACATAACATAGAATGTAGAACACAGAATATAGAATATGGAAAACAGAATACAAAATAAACAATTGAAAACATGGAATGCACAACACATAATTAAGTATGTAGAATACAGAATACTGAATACAGAATTTAGAATACAGAATGTAGAACAGAGAATTTAAAATATAGCATATAGTAAGCTGAATATAGAATTTAGAATACAGAATATAGAACACAGAATATAGTATATAGAATATAGAATACAGATTATAGAACACAAAGTTTAGAACATGGAATGCTGTAAAAAGAATTTAAAATATAGAATACCAAATTCTGAACTTAGAATATGAATATACAATATAGAACACAGAATTTAGAATATAGGATACCGAATACAGAATATAGATTATAAATATACAATTTAGAACACAGAATATAGAATATGGAATACAGAATATAGAACACAAATTTAGAACATGGAATGCAGAACACAGAATTAAGAATATAGAGTACAGTATACTGAATATAGAATTTAGAATATAGATTGAAAACATAGAATTTAGAATACAGAATAAAGAATGCTGAATATAGATTTTCGAATATAGAATGTAGAACACAGAATATAGAAAATAGAATAGAGAATATAGAATCCAGAATTTAGAACATGCAATGCAGAACACAGAATATAGAATATAGAATACAGAATACTGAATATAGAATTTAGAATATAGAATGTATAACACAGAATATAGAATATACAATACGGAATGCAGAATATAGAATACAGAATATACAATCTAGAACACAGAATATAGAATATGGAAAACATAATACAAAACCCAGAATTGAGAACATGGAACAGAACACAGAATTTAGAATATAGAATACAGAATACTGAATATAGAATATAGAACATAGAATGCAGAACCCAGAATTTAGAATATAGAATACATAATACTGAATATAGGATTTAGAATATACAATGTAGAACCGAGAATATAGAATATAGAATACAGAATGCAGAATATAGAACAGAATATAGAAAGTAGAAAACAGAATATAGAATATTGAATACAGTATATGGAACACCAAATTTAGAACATGGAATGCAAACACAGAATTTAGAATATAGAATACAGAATACTGAATATAGAATTTAGAATATAGAATTTTGAAAACAGAATATAGAATATAAAAAAGTAATGCAGAATATAGAATACAGAATATGGAATGTAGAACACAGAATATAGAATAAGGGAAACAAAATACAAAAGTCAGAATTGACAGCATGGAATGCAGAACACAGCATTTAGAATAGAGTATACAGAATACTGAATATAGAATTTAGAATAGACAATGTAGAACACAGAATATGGAATGTAGAAGACGGAATGCAAAATATTGAATACAGAATATAGAATATAGAACACAGAATTTAGAATATGGAAACAGAATATAGAACCCAGAATAAAGAACATGGAATGCAGAACACAGAATTTAAAATATAGAGTACAGAATACTGAATATAGAATTTAGAATATAGAACGCAGAACACAGAATATAGAATATAGAATACAGAATACTGAATATAGAATTTAGAATATAGAATCTAGAACACAGAGTATAGAATATAGAATACGGAATACTGAATATACAATTTAAAATATAGAATGTATAACAAAGAATATGAAATGTATAATACGGAATGCAGAATATTGAATAGAGAATATAGAATGTAGAACACAGAATTTAGAATATGGAAAACAGAATATAGAACCCAGAAATTAGAACATGGAATGCAGAACACAGAACTTAGAATATAGGATACAGATTATTGAATATAGAATTTAGAATATAGATTGTAGAACACAGAATTTAGATTATAGACTACAGAATACTGAATATAGTATTTAGAATATAGAATGTAGAACACAGAATATAGAATATAGAATACAGTATATAGAAATCAAAATTTAGAACATGGAATGCAGAACACAGAATTTAGAAAATAGAATACGGAATACTGAATATAGAATATGAATATACAATGTAGAACACAGAATTTAGAATATAGAATACAGAATACTGAATATAGAATTTAGAATATACAATGTAGAACACAGAATATAGAATATAGAATACAGAAAACTAAATACAGGATTTAGAATATGGAATGCAGAACACAGAATTTAGAATATAAATACAGAAAACTTAATATAGAATTTAGAATATAGAATGTACAACACACAATATAGAATATACAATAGAGAATATAGAACACAGAATTTACAACATGGATTGCAGAACACAGAATTTAAAATATAGAATACCGAATACTGAATATAGAATATGAATATACAATATAAAACCCAGAATTTAGAATACAGAATACATAATACTGAATATAGAATTTAGAATATACAATGTAGAACCGAGAATATAGAATATAGAATACGGAATGCAGAATACATTATACAGAATATAGAAAGTAGAAAACAGAATTTAGAATATGGAAAACAGGATATATAACTCAGAATATAGAACATGGAATGCAGAACACAGTATTTAAAATGTACAATACAGAATACTGAATATCGAATTTAGAATATAGAACGCAGAACACAGAATATAGAATATAGAATACGGAATGCAGAATATAGAATACAGAATATAGAATGTAGAACACAGAACATACAATATGGAAAACATAATACAAAATCCAGAATTGAGGACATGTAACGCAGAACACAGAATTTAGAATATAGAATAGTGAATACTGAAAATAGAATTTAGAACATTGAATGCAGAACACAGAATTTAGAATATAGAATGCAGAATACTGTATATAGGATTTAGAATATAGAAAGAAAGAAACTGAATATAGAATATAGACTACGGAATGGAGAATATAGAAGGTAGAATATAGACTGAAGAACACAAAATATAGAATATACAATTGAGAATATAGAACCCACAATATAGAAATGGAATGCAAAACAGAGAATTTAGAATATAGAATAGAGAAAACTAAATAAAGTTTTTACAATATAGAATGTAGAACACAGAATATAGAATATAGAATAGAGAATAGAGAACCCAGGATATAGAACATGGAAAGCAGAACACAGAATTTAGAATATAGAACACAGAATACTGAATATAAATTTAAAATATAGAATGTAGAACACAGAATATAGAATATAGAATACGGAATGCAGGATATACAATACAGAACATAGAATGTAGAACACAGAATATAGAATATGGAAAACAGAATACAAAACCCAGAATTGAAAACATGAAATGCACAACAGAGAATTAAGAATACAGAATACAGTATACTGAATATAGGATTTAGAATACAGAGTGTAGAACAGAGAATTAAAACATAGAATATATTATACTGAATATAGAATTTAGAATATAGAATGTACAACACACAATATAGAATATACAATAGAGAATATAGAACCCAGAATATAGAACATGGAATACAGAACACAGAATTTAGAATATAGAATACAGAATACTGAATATAGAATTTAGAATATAGAATGTCGAACACAGAATATAGAATATAAAAAAGTAATGCAGAATATAGAATACAGAATATGGAATGTAGAACACAGAATATAGAATAAGGGAAACAAAATACAAAAGTCAGAATTGACAGCATGGAATGCAGAACACAGCATTTAGAATAGAGTATACAGAATACTGAATATAGAATTTAGAATAGACAATGTAGAACACAGAATATGGAATGTAGAAGACGGAATGCAAAATATTGAATACAGAATATAGAATATAGAACACAGAATTTAGAATATGGAAAACAGAATATAGAACCAAGAATAAAGAACATGGAATGCAGAACACAGAATTTAAAATATAGAGTACAGAATATTGAATATAGAATTTAGAATATAGAACGCAGAACACAGAATATAGAATATAGAATACAGAATACTGAATATAGAATTTAGAATATAGAATCTAGAACACAGAGTATAGAATATAGAATACGGAATACTGAATATACAATTTAAAATATAGAATGTAGAACAAAGAATATGAAATGTATAATACGGAATGCAGAATATTGAATAGAGAATATAGAATGTAGAACACAGAATTTAGAATATGGAAAACAGAATATAGAACCCAGAAATTAGAACATGGAATGCAGAACACAGAACTTAGAATATAGGATACAGATTATTGAATATAGAATTTAGAATATAGATTGTAGAACACAGAATTTAGATTATAGACTACAGAATACTGAATATAGTATTTAGAATATAGAATGTAGAACACAGAATATAGAATATAGAATACAGTATATAGAAATCAAAATTTAGAACATGGAATGCAGAACACAGAATTTAGAAAATAGAAAACGGAATACTGAATATAGAATAGGAATATACAATGTAGAACACAGAATTTAGAATATAGAATACAGAATACTGAATATAGAATTTAGAATATACAATGTAGAACACAGAATATAGAATATAGAATACAGAAAACTGAATACAGGATTTAGAATATGGAATGCAGAACACAGAATTTAGAATATAAATACAGAAAACTTAATATAGAATTTAGAATATAGAATGTACAACACACAATATAGAATATACAATAGAGAATATAGAACACAGAATTTACAACATGGATTGCATAACACAGAATTTAAAATATAGAATACCGAATACTGAATATAGAATATGAATATACAATATAAAACCCAGAATTTAGAATACAGAATACATAATACTGAATATAGCATTTAGAATATACAATGTAGAACCGAGAATATAGAATATAGAATACGGAATGCAGAATACAGTATACAGAATATAGAAAGTAGAAAACAGAATTTAGAATATGGAAAACAGGATATAGAACTCAGAATATAGAACATGGAATGCAGAACACAGAATTTAAAATGTACAATACAGAATACTGAATATCGAATTTAGAATATAGAACGCAGAACACAGAATATAGAATATAGAATACGGAATGCAGAATATAGAATACAGAATATAGAATGTAGAACACAGAACATACAATATGGAAAACATAATACAAAATCCAGAATTGAGGACATGTAACGCAGAACACAGAATTTAGAATATAGAATAGTGAATACTGAAAATAGAATTTAGAACATTGAATGCAGAACACAGAATTTAGAATATAGAATGCAGAATACTGTATATAGGATTTAGAATATAGAAAGAAAGACACAGAATATAGAATATAGACTACGGAATGGAGAATATAGAAGGTAGAATATAGACTGAAGAACACAAAATATAGAATATACAATTGAGAATATAGAACCCACAATATAGAAATGGAATGCAAAACAGAGAATTTAGAATATAGAATAGAGAAAACTAAATAAAGTTTTTACAATATAGAATGTAGAACACAGAATATAGAATATAGAATAGAGAATAGAGAACCCAGGATATAGAACATGGAAAGCAGAACACAGAATTTAGAATATAGAACACAGAATACTGAATATAAATTTAGAATATAGAATGTAGAACACAGAATATAGAATAAAGAATACGGAATGCAGAATATACAATACAGAACATAGAATGTAGAACACAGAATATAGAATATGGAAAACAGAATACAAAACCCAGAATTGAAAACATGAAATGCACAACAGAGAATTAAGAATACAGAATACAGTATACTGAATATAGGATTTAGAATACAGAGTGTAGAACAGAGAATTAAAACATAGAATATATTATACTGAATATAGAATATAGAATATAGAATATAGAACACAGAATATAGAAAATTGAATGGAGAATATAGAACCCAGAATATAGAACATGGAATACAGAACACAGAATTTAGAATATAGAATACAGAATACTGAATATAGAATTTAGAATATACAATGCAGAACGCAGAATATAGAATATACAATACGGAATGCAGAATATTGAATATAGAATATAGAATGATGAACACGAAATATAGAATATGCAATAGAGAATATAGAACCCAGAATTTAGAACATGGAATGCAGAACACAGAATTTAGAATATAGAATACAGAATACTGAATATCGAATTTAGAATATAGAATGTAGAACACAGAATTTGGTATGTAGAATACGGAATGCAGAATATTGTATTCAGAATATAGAATTTAGAACACAAAATATAGAATATGGAAAACAGAATAAAGAACGCAGAGTGTAGATCATGGAATGCAGAACACAGAATTTAGAGTATATAATACCGAATACTTAATATAAAATTTAGAATATAGAATGTAGAATACAAAATATGGAATGTAGAATACGGAATGCAGAAAATTGAATACAGATTATAGAATGTAGAACACAGAATTTAGAATATGGAAAAAAGAATATAGAACCCAGAATTTAGAATATGGAATGCAGAACACAAAATTAAGAATATAGAATACAGATTACTGAATATAGAATTTAGAATATAGAATGTAGAACACAGAATTTAGTATATAGAATACATAATACTGAATATAGGATTTAGAATATACAATGTAGAACCAAGAATATAGAATACAGAATACATAATGCAGAATATAGAACAGAATATAGAAAGTAGAACACAGAACATAGAATATTGAATAGAGAATATAGAACCCAGAATTTTGAACATGGAATGTAAAACACAGAATTTAGAATATAGAATACAGAATATTGAATATCGAATATAGAATATAGAATGTAGAACACAGAATTTGGTATGTAGAATACGGAATGCAGAATATTGAATCCAGAATATAGAATGTAGAACACAAAATATAGATTATGGAAAACAGAATACAGAACCCAGAATTTAGATCATGGAATGCAGAACACAGAATTTAGAATACAGAATACAGTATAATGAAAATAGAATTTACTATATAGAATGTAGAACAAAAATACAGAATACGGCATGCAGAATATACAATACAGAATAGAGAATGCAGAACACAGAATATAGAATATGGAAAACAGAATAAAAAACTCAGAATTTAGAACATGGAATGCAGAAAACAGAATTTAAAATATAGTATACCGAATACTGAATATAGAATTTAGATCATAGAATGCAGAACACAGAATTAAGAATATTGAATGCAAAATACTGTATACAGAATTTATAAACAGGAATGCAGGACGCAGAATTTAGAAACGAGAATAAAGAATACGGAATATAGAATTTAGAATATATAATATATAACACAGAATATAGAATATAGACTACGGAATAGAGAATATAGGAGGTAGAATAAGGAATGAAGAACACAACATATAGATTAGAGAATAGAGAATATAGAACCCAGAATTTAGAAATGGAAAGCAGAACATAGAATTTAGAATATAGAATACAGAAAACTGAATAAAGCTTTTAGAATATAGAATATAGAACACAGAATATAGAATATAGAATAGGGAATGCAGAAAAAATTATGCAGAATATAGAATGAAGAACACAAATATAGAATATAGAATAGTGAATATAGAACCCAGAACTAAGAACACGGAATGCAGAATACAGAATTTAGAATATAGAATACAGAATTCTTAATATAAAATTTAGAATATTGAATGTAGAAAACAGAATATAGAATATAGAATACGGAATGCAGAATATAGAATACAGAATATAGAATGTAGAACACAGAATATAGAATATTGAATACAGTATATGGAACACAAAATTTAGAACATGGAATGCAGAACACATTATTTAGAATATAGAATACTGCATACTGAATATAGAAAATGAATATACAATGTAGAACACAGAATTTAGAATATAGAATACAGAATACTTAATATATAATTTAGAATATAGAAAGTAGAAAACAGAATATAGAATATAGAAAACTGAATGCAGAATATAGAATACAGAATATAGAATGAAGAACACAGAATATGGAATATTGAATACAGTATATGGAACAAAAAATTTAGAACATGGAATGCAGAACCCATTATTTAGAATATAGAATACTGAATACTGAATATAGAATTTTTTATATACAATGTAGAACACAGAATATAGAATATGGGAAACAAAATACAAAAGTCAGAATTGAGAGCATGGAATGCAAAACACAGCATTTAGAATATAGTATACAGAATACTGAATATAGAATTTAGAATATACAATGTAGAACACAGGGTATGGAATGTAGAATACGGAATGCAGAATATTGAATACAGAATATAGAATATAGAACACAGAATTTAGAATACGGAAAACAGAATATAGAACCCAGAATAAAGAACATGGAATGCAGAACACAGAATTTAAAATATAGAATACAGAATACTGAATATAGAATTTAGAATATAGAACGCAGAACACAGAATATAGAATATAGAATACAGAATACAGAATATAGAATTTAGAATATAGAATGTAGAACACAGAGAATAGAATAAAGAAAACGGAATAATGAATATACAATTTAGAACAAAGGATGTAGAACACACAATATGAAATATATAATACGGAAATCAAAATATTGAATACAGAATATAGAATGTAGAACACAGAATTTAGAATAGGGAAAACAGAATATAGAACCCAGAATTTAGAACATGGAATGCAGAACACAGAATATAGAATATAGAATAAAGATTATTGAATATAGAATTAGGATATAGATTGTAGAACACAGAATTTAGATTATAGAATACAGAATAATGAATATAGTATTTAGAATATAGAATGTAGAACACAGAATATAGAATATAGAATACAGAAAACTGAATACAGAATTTAGAATATGGAATGCAGAACACAGAATTTAGAATATAAATACAGAAAACTGAACATAGAATTTAGCATATAGAATGTACAACACACAATATAGAATATACAATAGAGAATATAGAAACCAGAATTTAGAACTTGGAAAACAGAACAGAGAATTTAGAATATAGAATAGAGAATACTGTACATAGAATTTAGAACATTGAATGCAGAACACAGAATTTAGAATATAGAATGCAGAATACTGTATATAGAATTTAGAATATAGAATGAATAACACAGAATATAGAATATAGACTACGGATGGAGAAAATAGAAGGTACTATATAGACTGAATAACACAAAATATAGAATATAGAATACACAATATAGAACACAGAATATAGAAATGGATGCAGAACAGAGAATTTATAATATAGAATACAGAAAACTGAATAAAGATTTTAGAATATAGAATGTAGAACACAGAATATAGAATATAGAATAGGGAATGCAGAATATAGTATGTAGAATATAGAATGAAGAACACAAGTATAGAATATAGAATAGTGAATATAGAACCCAGAACTTAAACACGGAATGCGGAACACAGAATTTAGAATATAGAATACATAATACTGAATATAGAATTTAGAACATTGAATGCAGAACACAGAATTTAGAATATAGAATGTAGAAAACTGAATAGAGTATTTAGAATATAGAATGAAGAACACAGAATATAGAATAAAAAATAGATAATAGAGAACCCAGGATATAGAACATGGAATGCAGAGCGCAGAATTTAGAATATAGAACACAGAATACTGAATATAAATTTAGAATATTGAATATAGAACACAGAGTATAGAATATAGAATACGGAATACTGAATATACAATTTCGAATATAGAATGTAGAACACAGAATATAGAATATAGATTACGGAATGCAGAATATAGAATACAGAACATAGAATGTAGAACACAGAATATAGAATATGGAAAACAAAATACAAAACCCAGAATTGAAAACATGGAATGCACAACACAGAATTAAGATTATAAAATACAGAATACTGAATATAGAAATTAGAATACAGAATGTAGAACAGAGAATTTAAAATATAGAATATAGTGTGCTGAATATAGAATTTAGAATATAGAATGTAGAACACAGAATATAGAAAATAGAATAGAGAATATAGAACACAGAATTTATAACATGGAATGCAGAACACAGAAATTCGAATATAGAATACAGTATACTGAATATAGAATTTAGAATATAGAATGTAGAACACAGAATATAGAATATAGAATACGGAATGCAGAATATAAAATATAGAATATAGAATGATGGACACAAAATATAGAATATAGAATAGAGAATATAGAACCCAGAATTTAGAACATGGAATGTAAAACACAGAATTTAGTATATAGAATACATAATACTGAATATCGAATTTAGAATATAGAATGAAGAACACAGAATTTGGTATGAAGAATACGGAATGCAGAATATTGAATACAGAATATAGAATATAGAACACAATATATAGAATATGGAAAACAGGATACAGAACCCAGGATATAGATCATGGAATGCAGAACACAGAATTTAGAGTATATAGTACCGAATACTGAATATGAAATTTAGAATATACAATGTACAATACAGAATATGGAATGTAGAATACGGAATGCAGAATATTGAATATCAGAATATAGAATGTAGAACACAGAATTTAGCATATGGAAAACAGAATATAGAACCCAGAATATAGAACATGGAATGCACAACACGAAATTTAGAATATAGAATACAGAATACTGAATATAGAATTTAGATTATATAATGTAGAACACAGAATTTAGAATATAGAATACAGAATAATGAATATAGAATTTAGATTATACAGTGTAGAACACAGAATAGAGAATATAGAATACAGAATATAGAACACAAAATTTAGAACATGGAATGCAGAACACAGAATATAAAATATAGAATAACGAATACTGATTATAGAATATGAATATACAATGTAGAACCCAGAATTTAGAATATAGAATACAGAATACTGAATGTAGGATGTAGAATATACAATGTAGAACCGAGAATATAGAATATAGAATACGGAATGCAGAATATAGTATACAGAATATAGAATGAAGAAAACCGAATATAGTATAGAGAATAGAGTATATAGAATCCAAAATTTAGAACATGGATTGCAGAACACAGAATTTAGAATATAGAATACAGAATACTGAATATAGAATTTACAATATAGAATGTAGAACAAAAATACAGAATACGGCATGCAGAATATACAATACAGAATTGAGAATGCAGAACACAGAATATAGAATATGGAAAACAGAATAAAAAACTCAGAATTTAGAACATGGAATGCAGAAAACAGAATTTAAAATATAGTATACCGAATACTGAATATAGAATTTAGAACATAGAATGCAGAACACAGAATTAAGTTTATTGAATGCAGAATAATGAATACAGAATTTATAAACAGGAATGCAGAACACAGAATTCAGAAAAGAGAATAAAGATTACTGAATATAGAATTTAGAATATATAATATATAACACAGAATATAGAATATAGACTACGGAAAGGAGAATATAGGAGGTAGAATAAGGAATGAAGAACACAACATATAGAATATAGAATAGAGAATATAGAACCCAGAATTTAGAAATGGAATGCAGAACATAGAATTTAGAATATAGAATACAGAATACTGAATAAAGCTTTTAGAATATAGAATATAGAACACAGAATATAGAATATAAATAGGGAATGCTGAAAATAGTATGCGGAATATAGAATGAAGAACACAAATATAGAATATAGAATAGTGAATATAGAACCCAGAACTAAGAACACGGAATGCAGAACACAGAATTTAGAATAGAGAATACAGAATACTTAATATAAAATTTAGAACATAGAATGTTGAACACAGAATATAGAATACGGTATGCAGAATATACAATAAAGTAGAGTGAATGCAGAACACAGAATTTAGAATATGGAAAACAGAATACAGAACTCAGAACTTAGAACATGGAATGCAGAACACAGAATTTAAAATATAGAATAGAGAATACTGAATATAGAAATTAGAACTTAGAATGCAGAACACAGAATTAAGATTATATAATGCAGAATTCTGTATATAGAATTTATAAACAGGAATGCAGAACACAGAACTTAGAATAGAGAATGCAGAATACTGTATATAGAATTTAGAATATAGAATGAATAACTCAGAATATAGAATATAGACTACGGAATGGAGAAAATAGAAGGTAGAATATAGACTGAATAACACAAAATATAGAATATAGAATAGAGAATATAGATCCCAGAATATAGAAATGGAATGCAGAATATAGAATTTTGAATACAGAATACAGAAAACTGAATAAAGGTTTTAGAATATAGAATGTAGAACACAGAATATAGAATATAGAATAGGGAATGCAGAATATAGTATGTAGAATATAGAATGAAGAACACAAGTATAGAATATAGAATAGTGAATATAGAAACCAGAACTTAGAACACGGAATGCAGAACACAGAATTAGAATATAGAATACATAATACTGAATATAGAATTTAGAACATAGAATGCAGAACACACAATTTATAATATAGAATGCAGAATACTGAATATAGATTTTATAAACATGAATGCAGAACACAGAATTTAGAATATAGAATGAAGAACACTGAATAGAGTATTTAGAATATACAATGAAGAACACAGAATATAGAATTTAGAATATAGAATAGAGAACCCAGGATATAGAACATGAAATGCAGAGCACAGAATTTAGAATATAGAACACAGAATACTGAATATAAGTTTAGGATATAGAATATAGAACACAGAGTATAGAATATAGAATACGGAATACTGAATATACAATTTAGAATATAGAATGTAGAACACAGAATATTGAATATAGAATACGGAATGCAGAATATAGAATACAGAACATAGAATGAAGAACACAGAATATAGAATATGGAAAACCAAATACAAAACCCAGAATTGAAAACATGGAATGCACAACAGAGAATTAAGAATATAGAACACAGAATACTGAATATAGAATTTAGAATACAGAATGTAGAACAGAGAATTTAAATATAGAATATAGTATGCTGAATATGGAATTTAGAGTATAGAATGTAGAACACAGAATATAGAATTTAGAATAGAGAATATAGAACCCAGAATTTAGAACATGGATTGCAGAAAACAGAATTTAGAATATAGAATACAGTATACTGAATATAGAATTTAGAATATACAATGTAGAACTCAGAATATAGAATATAGAATACGGAATGCAGAATATAGAATATAGAATATAGAATGACGAACACAAAATTTAGAATATAGAATAGAGAATATAGAACACAGAATTATATCATGGAATGCAGAACACAGTATTTAGAGTATATACTACCGAATACTGAATATGAAATTAAGAATATAGAATGTAGAATGCAGAATATGGAATATAGAATACGGAATGCAGAATATAGAATATAGAATATAGAATGATGAACACAAAATTTAGAATATACAATAGAGAATATAGAACCCAGAATTTAGAACATGGAATGCAGAACACAGAATTTAAAATATAGAATAACGAATACTGAATATTCAATTTAGAATATAGAATGAAAGACACAGAGTATAGTATATAGAAAACGGAATACTGAATATACAATTTAGAATATAGAATGTAGAACACACAATATAGAATATAGAATACGGAATGCAGAATATAGAATATAGAATATGGAATGATGAACACAAAATTTAGAATATAGAATAGAGAATATAGAACCCAGAATTTAGAACATTGAATGCAGAACACAGAATTTAAAATATAGAATACCGAATACTGAATATTCAATTTAGAATATAGAATGAAAGACACAGAGTATAGTATATAGAAAACGGAATACTGAATATACAATTTAGAATATAGAATGTAGAACACACAATATAGAATACGGAATGCAGAATATAGAATATAGAATATGGAATGATGAACACAAAATTTAGAATATAGAATAGAGAATATAGAACCCAGAATTTAGAACATTGAATGCAGAACACAGAATTTAAAATATAGAATACCGAATACTGAATATACAATTTAGAATATAGAATGAAAGACACAGAGTATAGTATATAGAAAACGGAATACTGAATATACAATTTAGAATATAGAATGTAGAACACACAATATAGAATATAGAATACGGAATGCAGAATATAGAATACAGAATATAGAATGTTGAACACTGAATATAGAAATAGGAATACAGAATACAGAACCCAGAAATTAGAACATGGAATGCAGAGCACAGAATTTAAAATATAGAATACCGAATACTGAATATAAAATTTAGAATATACAATATAGAACACAGAATATGGAATGTAGAATACGTAATGCAGCTATTGATCACAGAATATAGAATATAGAACACAGAATTTAGAATATGGAAAACAGGATATAGAACCCAGAATATAGAACATGGAATGAAGAACACAGAATTAAAAATATAGAATACAGAATACTGAATATCGAATTTAGAATATAGAACGCAGAACACAGAAAATAGAATATAGAATACGGAATGCTAAATATAGGATACAGATTATAGAATGTAGAACACAGAATATAGAATATTGAATAGAGTATATGGAACACAAAATTTAGAACATAGAATTCAGAACACAGAGTTTAGAATATAGTATACAGAATACTGACTATATAATTTAGAATATAGAATGCAGAACAGAGAATTTAGAATATAGAATGCAGAATACTGAATAAAGAATTTATACACAGGAATGCAAAACAGAATTTAGAATATAGAATGCAGAATACAGAATATAGAATTTATAATATAGAACGTATACCACAGAATATAGAGTATAGAATACAAATTGCAGAATATAGAATACAGAATATAGAATGTACAACACAGAAAAGAGAATATGGAAATCATAATACAAAACCCAGAAATGAGGACATGGAATGCAGAAAACAGAATTTAGAATACAGAATAGAGAATACTGAATATAGAATTTAGAACATAGAATGCAGAACCCAGAATTTAGAATATAGAATACAGAATACTGAATATAGGATTTAGAACAAGGAATGCAGAACACAGATTATGGAATGTAGAATACGGAATGCAGAATATAGAATACAAAATATAGAATGTAGAATACAGAATATAGAATATGGAAAACAGAATACATAACCCAGAAATTGCAACATGGATATCGGAACACAGAATTTAGAATATAGAATACAGAATACTGAATATAGAATTTAGAATATAGAATGTAGAACACAGAACATAGAATAGAGAATAAAGAATACTGCATATAAAATTTAGAATATAGAATGTAGAACACAGAATATAGAAAATAGAATAGAGAATATAGAACACACAATTTAGAACATGGAATGCAGAACACAGAATTTAGAATGTAGAATACAGAATACTGAATATAGAATTCAGAATCTAGAATGTAGAACACAGAATATAGTATATAGAATACGGAATGCAGAATAGAGAATATAAAATATAGAATATAGAATGATGAAAACAAAATATAGAATAGAGAATATAGAACCCAGAAATTAGAACATGGAATGTAAAACACAGAATTTAGAATATAAAATACAGAATTCTGAATATCGAATTTAGAATATAGAATGTAGAACACAGAATATAGAAAATAGAATAGAGAATATAGAACTCACAATTTAGAACATGAAATGCAGAACACAGAATTTACAATGTAGAATACAGAATACTGAATATAGAATTTGGATTATAGAATGTAGAACACAGAATATAGAATATAGAATACGGAATGCAGAATAGAGAATATAAAATATAGAATATAGAATGATGAACACAAAATATAGAATAGAGAATAGAGAATATAGAACCCAGAATTTAGAACATGGAAAGTAGAACACAGAATTTAGAATATAAAATACAGAATACTGAATATCGAATTTAGAATACAGAATGTAGAACAGAGAATTTAAAATATAGAATATAGTATGCTGAATATGGAATTTAAAATATAGAATGTAGAACACAGAATATAGAAAATAGAATAGAGACTATAGAACCCAGAATTTAGAACATGCAATTTAGAACACAGAAATTAGAATATAAAATACAGAATACTGAATATCGAATTTAGAATATAGAATGTAGAACACAGAATATGGTATGTAGAATACGGAAAGCAGAATATAGAATACAGAATATAGAATGTAGAATACAGAATATAGAATATAGAAAACAGAATACATAACCCAGAATTTAGAACATGGACTTCAGAACACAGAATTTAGAATATAGTATACAGAATACTGAATATAGAATTTAGAACATAGAATGAGGTACACAGGATTAAGAATATAGAATGCAGAATACTGTATATAGTATTTATAAACAGGAATGCAGAACGCAGAATATAGAAAATAGAATAAAGAATACTGAATATAGAATTGAGAATATATATTGAATAACACAGAATATAGATTATAGACTACTGAATGGAGAATATAGAAGGTAGAATAAAGAATGAAGAACAAAAAAAATATAGTATATAAAATAGAAAATATAGAACCCAGATTTAGAAATGGAATGCAGAACATAAAATATAGAATATAGAATACAGAATACTGAATAAATATTTTAGAATATTGAATGTAGAACACAGAATATAGAATATAGAAAAAGAAATGCAGAATACAGTATGTAGAATACAGAATAAAAAACAAAAATATAGAATATAGAATAGTGAATATAGAACCCAGAACATAGAACACGGAATGCAGAACACAGAATTTAGAATATAGAATACAGAATACATAAAATGAAATTTAGAATGTAGAATGCAGAACACAGAATATAGAATATAGAATACGGAATACAGAATATAGAATGTAGAACACAGAATATAGAATATTGAATAGATTACATGGAAACCAAAATTTAGAACATGGAATGCAGAACACAGTATTTAGAATATAGAATACAGAATACTGAATATAGAATTTAGAATATAGAATGTAGAAAACAGAATATTGAATACGACATGCAGAATATTGAATACAGAATAAAGAATATAGAATACAGAATATAGAATATGGAAAACAGAATATTGAACCCAGAATATAGAACATGGAATGAAGAACACAGAATTTAAAATATAGAATGCAGAATACAGAATATAGAATTTAGAATATAGAACGCAGAACACAGAATATAGAATATAGAATACGGAATGCAGAATGTAGAATACAGGAGATAGAATGTAGAATAAAGAATATAGAATATGGAAAACAGAATACAGAACCCAGAATTTAGAGCATGGAATGCAACACAGAATTTACAATATAGAATACAGATTACTGAATATAGAATTTAGAACATAGAATGCAGAACCCAGAATTTAGAATATAGAACACAGAATACTGAATATAGAATTTAGAATACAGAAAGTAGAACACAGAATATAGAATATAGAATATAGAATACAGATTATAGAACCCAAAGTTTAGAAAATGGAATGCAGTACACAGACTTTAAAATATAGAATAACGAATACTGAACATAGAATATGAATACACAAAATAGAACACAGAATTTAGAATATAGGACACCGAATACTGAATATAGAATATATATATACAATTTAGAACACAGAATATAGAATATAGAATAGAGAATAGAGAACACAAAATTTAGAACATGGAATGCAGAACACAGAATTAAGAATATGGAATGCACAATACTGTATATAGAATTTAGAATATAGAATGAATAACACCGAATATAGAATATAGAATACGGAATGGAGAATATAGAAGGTAGAATATAGAATGAAGAAAACAATATATAGAATATAGTATAGAGAATATAGAAACCAGAATTTAGAAATGGAATGCAGAACAGAGAAATTAGAATATAGAATACAGAATACTGAATAAAGATTTTAGAATATAGAATGTAGAACACAGAATATTGAATATAGAATAGGTAATGCAGAACATAGTACGTAGAATACAGAATGAAGAACACAAGTATAGAATATAGAATAGTGAATATAGAACACAGAAATTAGAACACGAAATTCAGAACACAGAATTTAGAATATAGAACCCAGAATACTTAAAATAAAATTTAGAATACACAATGTAGAACAAAGAATATAGAATATAGAATAGAGAATATAGAATCCAGAATTTAGAAAATGGAAATCCAAACACAGAATTGAGAATATTGAATACACATTACTGAATATAGGATTTAGAATAAAGAATGTAGAACACAGAATTTAGAATATAGAATAGAGAATAATGAAAATAGAATGTAGAATATAGAATTTTGAGCTCAGAATATAGAATATAGAATAGAGTTTATAGAACCCAGAATTTAGAACATGGAATGCAGAACACAGAATATACAATATGGAATACAGAATACTGAATATCGAATTTAGAATATACAATGTAGAATATAGAATATAGAATACAGAAAACTGAATACAGAATTTAGAATATGGAATGCAGAACACAGAATTTAGAATATAAATACAGAAAACTGAATATAGAATTTAGAATATAGAATGTACAACACACAATATAGAATATACAATAGAGAATATAGAACCCAGAATTTAGAACTTGGAATGCGGAACACAGAATTTAGAATATAGAATAGAGAATACTATATATAGAATTTAGAACATTGAATGCAGAACACAAAATTTAGAATATAGAATGCAGAATACTGTATATAGAGTTTAGAATATAGAATGAATAACACAGAATATAGAATATAGGCTACGGAATGGAGAAAATAGAAGGTAGAATATAGACTGAATAACACAAAATATAGAATATAGAATAGAGAACATAGAACCCAGAATATAGAAATGGAATGTAGAACAGAGAATTTAGAATATAGAATACAGAAAACTGAATAAAGATTCTAGAATATAGAATGCAGAACACAGAATATAGAATATAAATAGGGAATGCAGAATATAGTATGTAGAATATAGAATGAAGAACACAAGTATAGAATATACAATAGTGAATATAGAACCCAGAACTTAGAACACGGAATTCAGAACACAGAATTTAGTATATAGAATACATAATAATGAATATAGAATTTAGAACATAGAATGCAGAACACAGAATTTAGAATATAGAATGCAGAATACTGAATATAGATTTTATAAACATTAATCCACAACACAGAATTTAGAATATAGAATGAAGAAAACTGAATAGAGTGTTTAGAATATAGAATGAAGAACACAGAATATAGAATATAGAATAGAGAATAGAGAACCCAGGATATAGAACATGGAATGCAGAGCACAGGATTTAGAATATAGAACACAGAATACAGAATATAAGTTTAGAATAAAGAATATAGAACACAGAGTATAGAATATAGAATACGAAATACTGAATATACAATTTAGAATATAGAATGTAGATCACAGAATACAGAATATAGAATTCCTAAATGCAGAATATAGAATACAGAACATAGAATGTAGAACACAGAATATAGAATATGGAAAACAGAATACAAAACCCACAATTGCAAACATGGAATGCACAAAACAAATTAAGTATATAGAATAGAGAATACTGAATATAGAATTTAGAATACAGAATGTAGAACAGAGAATTTAAAATATAGCATATATTAAGCTGAATATAGAATTTAGAATATAGAATGTAGAACACAGAATATAGAAATTAGAATAGAGAATATAGAACCCAGAATTTAGAACATGGAATGCAGAACACAGAATTTAAAATATAGAATGCAGAATACTGAATATAGAATTTAGAATATAGAATGCAGAACCCAGAATTTAGAATATAGAATACAGAATACTGAATATAGTATTTAGAATACAGAATATAGAACACAGAATATAGTATATAGAATATAGAATACAGATTATAGAACACAAAGTTTACAACATGGAATGCTGTAAACAGAATTTAAAATATAGAATACCGAATACTGAACATAGAATATGAATATACAATATAGAACACAGAATTTAGAATATAGGATACCGAATACAGAATATAGAATATAAATATACAATTTAGAACACAGAATATAGAATATGGAATACAGAATATAGAACACAAAATTTAGAACATGGAATGCAGAACACAGAATTAAGAATATAGAGTAGAGAATACTGAATATAGAATTTAGAATATAGAATGAAGAACATAGAATTTAGAATACAGAATAAAGAATGCTGAATATAGATTTTCGAATATAGAATGTAGAACACAGAATATAGAAAATAGAATAGAGAATATAGAATCCAGAATTTAGAACATGCAATGCAGAACACAGAATATAGAATATAGAATACAGAATACTGAATATAGAATTTAGAATATAGAATGTATAACACAGAATATAGAATATACAATACGGAATGCAGGACATAGAATAGAGAATATAGAATGTAGAACACAGAATATAGAATATGGAAAACATAATACAAAACCCAGAATTGAGAACATGGAACAGAACACAGAATTTAGAATATAGAATACAGAATACTGAATATAGAATTTAGAACATAGAATGCATAACCCAGAATTTAGAATATAGAATACATAATACTGAATATAGGATATAGAATATACAATGTAGAACCGAGAATATAGAATATAGAATACAGAATGCAGAATATAGAACCAAATATAGAAAGTAGAACACAGAATATAGAATATTGAATAGAGTATATGGAACACAAAATTTAGAACATGGAATGCAAACACAGAATTTAGAATATAGAATACAGAATACTGAATAAAGAATTTAGAATATAGAATGTTGAACACAGAATATAGAATACAGAATATGGAATGTAGAACACAGAATTTAGAATATAGAATACAGAATACTGAATATAAATTTAGATTATAGAACGCAGAACACAGAATATAGAATATAGAATACAGAATACTGAATATAGAATTTAGAATATAGAATGTAGAACACAGAGTATAGAATATAGAATATGGAATACTGAATATACAATTTAAAATATAGAATGTAGAACACAGAATATGAAATATATACTACGGAATGCAGAATATTGAATAGAGAATATAGAATGTAGAACACAGAATATAGAATATGGAAAAAAGTATATAGAAACCAGAATTTAGAACATGGAATGCAGAACACAGAATTTAGAATATAGAATACAGAATATTGAATATATAAAACAGAATATAGATTGTAGAAAACAGAATATAGATTATAGAGTACAGAATACTGAATATAGAATTTAGAATATAGAATGTAGAACACAGAATATAGAATATAGAATAGAGAATATAGAATCCAGAATTTAGAAAATGGAAATCCAAACACAGAATTTAGAATATTGAATACACATTACTGAATATAGGATTTAGAATAAAGAATGTAGAACACAGAATTTAGAATATAGAATAGAGAATAATGAAAATAGAATGTAGAATATAGAATTTTGAGCTCAGAATATAGAATATAGAATAGAGTTTATAGAACCCAGAATTTAGAACATGGAATGCAGAACACAGAATATACAATATGGAATACAGAATACTGAATATCGAATTTAGAATATACAATGTAGAATATAGAATATAGAATACAGAAAACTGAATACAGAATTTAGAATATGGAATGCAGAACACAGAATTTAGAATATAAATACAGAAAACTGAATATAGAATTTAGAATATAGAATGTACAACACACAATATAGAATATACAATAGAGAATATAGAACCCAGAATTTAGAACTTGGAATGCGGAACACAGAATTTAGAATATAGAATAGAGAATACTATATATAGAATTTAGAACATTGAATGCAGAACACAAAATTTAGAATATAGAATGCAGAATACTGTATATAGAGTTTAGAATATAGAATGAATAACACAGAATATAGAATATAGGCTACGGAATGGAGAAAATAGAAGGTAGAATATAGACTGAATAACACAAAATATAGAATATAGAATAGAGAACATAGAACCCAGAATATAGAAATGGAATGTAGAACAGAGAATTTAGAATATAGAATACAGAAAACTGAATAAAGATTCTAGAATATAGAATGCAGAACACAGAATATAGAATATAAATAGGGAATGCAGAATATAGTATGTAGAATATAGAATGAAGAACACAAGTATAGAATATACAATAGTGAATATAGAACCCAGAACTTAGAACACGGAATTCAGAACACAGAATTTAGTATATAGAATACATAATAATGAATATAGAATTTAGAACATAGAATGCAGAACACAGAATTTAGAATATAGAATGCAGAATACTGAATATAGATTTTATAAACATTAATCCACAACACAGAATTTAGAATATAGAATGAAGAAAACTGAATAGAGTGTTTAGAATATAGAATGAAGAACACAGAATATAGAATATAGAATAGAGAATAGAGAACCCAGGATATAGAACATGGAATGCAGAGCACAGGATTTAGAATATAGAACACAGAATACAGAATATAAGTTTAGAATAAAGAATATAGAACACAGAGTATAGAATATAGAATACGAAATACTGAATATACAATTTAGAATATAGAATGTAGATCACAGAATACAGAATATAGAATTCCTAAATGCAGAATATAGAATACAGAACATAGAATGTAGAACACAGAATATAGAATATGGAAAACAGAATACAAAACCCACAATTGCAAACATGGAATGCACAAAACAAATTAAGTATATAGAATAGAGAATACTGAATATAGAATTTAGAATACAGAATGTAGAACAGAGAATTTAAAATATAGCATATATTAAGCTGAATATAGAATTTAGAATATAGAATGTAGAACACAGAATATAGAAATTAGAATAGAGAATATAGAACCCAGAATTTAGAACATGGAATGCAGAACACAGAATTTAAAATATAGAATGCAGAATACTGAATATAGAATTTAGAATATAGAATGCAGAACCCAGAATTTAGAATATAGAATACAGAATACTGAATATAGTATTTAGAATACAGAATATAGAACACAGAATATAGTATATAGAATATAGAATACAGATTATAGAACACAAAGTTTACAACATGGAATGCTGTAAACAGAATTTAAAATATAGAATACCGAATACTGAACATAGAATATGAATATACAATATAGAACACAGAATTTAGAATATAGGATACCGAATACAGAATATAGAATATAAATATACAATTTAGAACACAGAATATAGAATATGGAATACAGAATATAGAACACAAAATTTAGAACATGGAATGCAGAACACAGAATTAAGAATATAGAGTAGAGAATACTGAATATAGAATTTAGAATATAGAATGAAGAACATAGAATTTAGAATACAGAATAAAGAATGCTGAATATAGATTTTCGAATATAGAATGTAGAACACAGAATATAGAAAATAGAATAGAGAATATAGAATCCAGAATTTAGAACATGCAATGCAGAACACAGAATATAGAATATAGAATACAGAATACTGAATATAGAATTTAGAATATAGAATGTATAACACAGAATATAGAATATACAATACGGAATGCAGGACATAGAATAGAGAATATAGAATGTAGAACACAGAATATAGAATATGGAAAACATAATACAAAACCCAGAATTGAGAACATGGAACAGAACACAGAATTTAGAATATAGAATACAGAATACTGAATATAGAATTTAGAACATAGAATGCATAACCCAGAATTTAGAATATAGAATACATAATACTGAATATAGGATATAGAATATACAATGTAGAACCGAGAATATAGAATATAGAATACAGAATGCAGAATATAGAACCAAATATAGAAAGTAGAACACAGAATATAGAATATTGAATAGAGTATATGGAACACAAAATTTAGAACATGGAATGCAAACACAGAATTTAGAATATAGAATACAGAATACTGAATAAAGAATTTAGAATATAGAATGTTGAACACAGAATATAGAATACAGAATATGGAATGTAGAACACAGAATTTAGAATATAGAATACAGAATACTGAATATAAATTTAGATTATAGAACGCAGAACACAGAATATAGAATATAGAATACAGAATACTGAATATAGAATTTAGAATATAGAATGTAGAACACAGAGTATAGAATATAGAATATGGAATACTGAATATACAATTTAAAATATAGAATGTAGAACACAGAATATGAAATATATACTACGGAATGCAGAATATTGAATAGAGAATATAGAATGTAGAACACAGAATATAGAATATGGAAAAAAGTATATAGAAACCAGAATTTAGAACATGGAATGCAGAACACAGAATTTAGAATATAGAATACAGAATATTGAATATATAAAACAGAATATAGATTGTAGAAAACAGAATATAGATTATAGAGTACAGAATACTGAATATAGAATTTAGAATATAGAATGTAGAACACAGAATATAGAATATAGAATAGAGAATATAGAATCCAGAATTTAGAAAATGGAAATCCAAACACAGAATTTAGAATATTGAATACACATTACTGAATATAGGATTTAGAATAAAGAATGTAGAACACAGAATTTAGAATATAGAATAGAGAATAATGAAAATAGAATGTAGAATATAGAATTTTGAGCTCAGAATATAGAATATAGAATAGAGTTTATAGAACCCAGAATTTAGAACATGGAATGCAGAACACAGAATATACAATATGGAATACAGAATACTGAATATCGAATTTAGAATATACAATGTAGAATATAGAATATAGAATACAGAAAACTGAATACAGAATTTAGAATATGGAATGCAGAACACAGAATTTAGAATATAAATACAGAAAACTGAATATAGAATTTAGAATATAGAATGTACAACACACAATATAGAATATACAATAGAGAATATAGAACCCAGAATTTAGAACTTGGAATGCGGAACACAGAATTTAGAATATAGAATAGAGAATACTATATATAGAATTTAGAACATTGAATGCAGAACACAAAATTTAGAATATAGAATGCAGAATACTGTATATAGAGTTTAGAATATAGAATGAATAACACAGAATATAGAATATAGGCTACGGAATGGAGAAAATAGAAGGTAGAATATAGACTGAATAACACAAAATATAGAATATAGAATAGAGAACATAGAACCCAGAATATAGAAATGGAATGTAGAACAGAGAATTTAGAATATAGAATACAGAAAACTGAATAAAGATTCTAGAATATAGAATGCAGAACACAGAATATAGAATATAAATAGGGAATGCAGAATATAGTATGTAGAATATAGAATGAAGAACACAAGTATAGAATATACAATAGTGAATATAGAACCCAGAACTTAGAACACGGAATTCAGAACACAGAATTTAGTATATAGAATACATAATAATGAATATAGAATTTAGAACATAGAATGCAGAACACAGAATTTAGAATATAGAATGCAGAATACTGAATATAGATTTTATAAACATTAATCCACAACACAGAATTTAGAATATAGAATGAAGAAAACTGAATAGAGTGTTTAGAATATAGAATGAAGAACACAGAATATAGAATATAGAATAGAGAATAGAGAACCCAGGATATAGAACATGGAATGCAGAGCACAGGATTTAGAATATAGAACACAGAATACAGAATATAAGTTTAGAATAAAGAATATAGAACACAGAGTATAGAATATAGAATACGAAATACTGAATATACAATTTAGAATATAGAATGTAGATCACAGAATACAGAATATAGAATTCCTAAATGCAGAATATAGAATACAGAACATAGAATGTAGAACACAGAATATAGAATATGGAAAACAGAATACAAAACCCACAATTGCAAACATGGAATGCACAAAACAAATTAAGTATATAGAATAGAGAATACTGAATATAGAATTTAGAATACAGAATGTAGAACAGAGAATTTAAAATATAGCATATATTAAGCTGAATATAGAATTTAGAATATAGAATGTAGAACACAGAATATAGAAATTAGAATAGAGAATATAGAACCCAGAATTTAGAACATGGAATGCAGAACACAGAATTTAAAATATAGAATGCAGAATACTGAATATAGAATTTAGAATATAGAATGCAGAACCCAGAATTTAGAATATAGAATACAGAATACTGAATATAGTATTTAGAATACAGAATATAGAACACAGAATATAGTATATAGAATATAGAATACAGATTATAGAACACAAAGTTTACAACATGGAATGCTGTAAACAGAATTTAAAATATAGAATACCGAATACTGAACATAGAATATGAATATACAATATAGAACACAGAATTTAGAATATAGGATACCGAATACAGAATATAGAATATAAATATACAATTTAGAACACAGAATATAGAATATGGAATACAGAATATAGAACACAAAATTTAGAACATGGAATGCAGAACACAGAATTAAGAATATAGAGTAGAGAATACTGAATATAGAATTTAGAATATAGAATGAAGAACATAGAATTTAGAATACAGAATAAAGAATGCTGAATATAGATTTTCGAATATAGAATGTAGAACACAGAATATAGAAAATAGAATAGAGAATATAGAATCCAGAATTTAGAACATGCAATGCAGAACACAGAATATAGAATATAGAATACAGAATACTGAATATAGAATTTAGAATATAGAATGTATAACACAGAATATAGAATATACAATACGGAATGCAGGACATAGAATAGAGAATATAGAATGTAGAACACAGAATATAGAATATGGAAAACATAATACAAAACCCAGAATTGAGAACATGGAACAGAACACAGAATTTAGAATATAGAATACAGAATACTGAATATAGAATTTAGAACATAGAATGCATAACCCAGAATTTAGAATATAGAATACATAATACTGAATATAGGATATAGAATATACAATGTAGAACCGAGAATATAGAATATAGAATACAGAATGCAGAATATAGAACCAAATATAGAAAGTAGAACACAGAATATAGAATATTGAATAGAGTATATGGAACACAAAATTTAGAACATGGAATGCAAACACAGAATTTAGAATATAGAATACAGAATACTGAATAAAGAATTTAGAATATAGAATGTTGAACACAGAATATAGAATACAGAATATGGAATGTAGAACACAGAATTTAGAATATAGAATACAGAATACTGAATATAAATTTAGATTATAGAACGCAGAACACAGAATATAGAATATAGAATACAGAATACTGAATATAGAATTTAGAATATAGAATGTAGAACACAGAGTATAGAATATAGAATATGGAATACTGAATATACAATTTAAAATATAGAATGTAGAACACAGAATATGAAATATATACTACGGAATGCAGAATATTGAATAGAGAATATAGAATGTAGAACACAGAATATAGAATATGGAAAAAAGTATATAGAAACCAGAATTTAGAACATGGAATGCAGAACACAGAATTTAGAATATAGAATACAGAATATTGAATATATAAAACAGAATATAGATTGTAGAAAACAGAATATAGATTATAGAGTACAGAATACTGAATATAGAATTTAGAATATAGAATGTAGAACACAGAATATAGAATATAGAATAGAGAATATAGAATCCAGAATTTAGAAAATGGAAATCCAAACACAGAATTTAGAATATTGAATACACATTACTGAATATAGGATTTAGAATAAAGAATGTAGAACACAGAATTTAGAATATAGAATAGAGAATAATGAAAATAGAATGTAGAATATAGAATTTTGAGCTCAGAATATAGAATATAGAATAGAGTTTATAGAACCCAGAATTTAGAACATGGAATGCAGAACACAGAATATACAATATGGAATACAGAATACTGAATATCGAATTTAGAATATACAATGTAGAATATAGAATATAGAATACAGAAAACTGAATACAGAATTTAGAATATGGAATGCAGAACACAGAATTTAGAATATAAATACAGAAAACTGAATATAGAATTTAGAATATAGAATGTACAACACACAATATAGAATATACAATAGAGAATATAGAACCCAGAATTTAGAACTTGGAATGCGGAACACAGAATTTAGAATATAGAATAGAGAATACTATATATAGAATTTAGAACATTGAATGCAGAACACAAAATTTAGAATATAGAATGCAGAATACTGTATATAGAGTTTAGAATATAGAATGAATAACACAGAATATAGAATATAGGCTACGGAATGGAGAAAATAGAAGGTAGAATATAGACTGAATAACACAAAATATAGAATATAGAATAGAGAACATAGAACCCAGAATATAGAAATGGAATGTAGAACAGAGAATTTAGAATATAGAATACAGAAAACTGAATAAAGATTCTAGAATATAGAATGCAGAACACAGAATATAGAATATAAATAGGGAATGCAGAATATAGTATGTAGAATATAGAATGAAGAACACAAGTATAGAATATACAATAGTGAATATAGAACCCAGAACTTAGAACACGGAATTCAGAACACAGAATTTAGTATATAGAATACATAATAATGAATATAGAATTTAGAACATAGAATGCAGAACACAGAATTTAGAATATAGAATGCAGAATACTGAATATAGATTTTATAAACATTAATCCACAACACAGAATTTAGAATATAGAATGAAGAAAACTGAATAGAGTGTTTAGAATATAGAATGAAGAACACAGAATATAGAATATAGAATAGAGAATAGAGAACCCAGGATATAGAACATGGAATGCAGAGCACAGGATTTAGAATATAGAACACAGAATACAGAATATAAGTTTAGAATAAAGAATATAGAACACAGAGTATAGAATATAGAATACGAAATACTGAATATACAATTTAGAATATAGAATGTAGATCACAGAATACAGAATATAGAATTCCTAAATGCAGAATATAGAATACAGAACATAGAATGTAGAACACAGAATATAGAATATGGAAAACAGAATACAAAACCCACAATTGCAAACATGGAATGCACAAAACAAATTAAGTATATAGAATAGAGAATACTGAATATAGAATTTAGAATACAGAATGTAGAACAGAGAATTTAAAATATAGCATATATTAAGCTGAATATAGAATTTAGAATATAGAATGTAGAACACAGAATATAGAAATTAGAATAGAGAATATAGAACCCAGAATTTAGAACAGGGAATGCAGAACACAGAATTTAAAATATAGAATGCAGAATACTGAATATAGAATTTAGAATATAGAATGCAGAACCCAGAATTTAGAATATAGAATACAGAATACTGAATATAGTATTTAGAATACAGAATATAGAACACAGAATATAGTATATAGAATATAGAATACAGATTATAGAACACAAAGTTTACAACATGGAATGCTGTAAACAGAATTTAAAATATAGAATACCGAATACTGAACATAGAATATGAATATACAATATAGAACACAGAATTTAGAATATAGGATACCGAATACAGAATATAGAATATAAATATACAATTTAGAACACAGAATATAGAATATGGAATACAGAATATAGAACACAAAATTTAGAACATGGAATGCAGAACACAGAATTAAGAATATAGAGTAGAGAATACTGAATATAGAATTTAGAATATAGAATGAAGAACATAGAATTTAGAATACAGAATAAAGAATGCTGAATATAGATTTTCGAATATAGAATGTAGAACACAGAATATAGAAAATAGAATAGAGAATATAGAATCCAGAATTTAGAACATGCAATGCAGAACACAGAATATAGAATATAGAATACAGAATACTGAATATAGAATTTAGAATATAGAATGTATAACACAGAATATAGAATATACAATACGGAATGCAGGACATAGAATAGAGAATATAGAATGTAGAACACAGAATATAGAATATGGAAAACATAATACAAAACCCAGAATTGAGAACATGGAACAGAACACAGAATTTAGAATATAGAATACAGAATACTGAATATAGAATTTAGAACATAGAATGCATAACCCAGAATTTAGAATATAGAATACATAATACTGAATATAGGATATAGAATATACAATGTAGAACCGAGAATATAGAATATAGAATACAGAATGCAGAATATAGAACCAAATATAGAAAGTAGAACACAGAATATAGAATATTGAATAGAGTATATGGAACACAAAATTTAGAACATGGAATGCAAACACAGAATTTAGAATATAGAATACAGAATACTGAATATAAATTTAGATTATAGAACGCAGAACACAGAATATAGAATATAGAGTACAGAATACTGAATATAGAATTTAGAATATAGAATGTAGAACACAGAATATAGAATATAGAATACAGAATATAGAAATCAAAATTTAGAACATGGAAAGCAGAACACAGAATTCAGAAAATAGAATACGGAATACTGAATATAGAATATGAATATACAATATAGAACACAGAATTTAGAATATAGAATACAGAATAATGAATATAGGATTTAGAATATACAATGTAGAACCAAGAATATAGAATATAAAATACAGAATGCAGAATATAGAACGGAATATAGAAAGTAGAACACAGAATATAGAATATTGAATAGAGTTTATGGAACACAAAATTTAGAACATGGAATGCAGAACACAGAATTTAGAATATAGAATACAGAATACTGAATATAGAATTTAGATTATAGAACGCAGAACACAGAATAAAGAATATAGAATACAGAATACTGAATATAGAATTTAGAATATAGAATGTAGAACACAGAGTATAGAATATAGAATACGGAATACTGAATATACAATTTAAAATATAGAATGTAGAACACAGAATATGAAATGTATAATACGGAATGCAGAATATTGAATAGAGAATATAGAATGTAGAACACAGAATTTACAATATGGAAAAAAATTTATAGAACCCAGAATTTAGAACATGGAATGCAGAACACAGAATTTAGAATATAGAACACAGATTATTGAATATATAAAGTAGAATATAGATTGTAGAACACAGAATTTAGATTATAGAGTACAAAATACTGAATATAGTATTTAGAATATAGAATGTTAAACACAGAATATAGAATATAGAATACAGAATATAGAAATCAAAATTTAGAACATGGAATGCAGAACACAGAATTTAGAATATAGAATACGGAATACTGAATATAGAATATGAATATACAATGTAGGACACAGAATTTAGTATATAGAATACAGAATACTGAATATAGAATTTAGAATATACAATGTAGAACACAGAATATAGAATAGAGAAGACAGAAACCTGAATACAGGATTTAGAATATGGAATGCAGAACACAGAATTTAGAATATAAATACAGAAAACTGAATAGAGAATTTAGAATATAGAATGTACAAAACACAATATAATATATACAATAGAGAATATAGAACACAGAATTTACAACATGGATTACAGAACACCGAATTTAAAATATAGAATACCGAATACTGAATATAGAATATTAATATAAAATATAGAACCCAGAATTTAGAATATAGAATACATAATACTGAATATAGGATTTAGAATATACAATGAAGAACCGAGAATATAGAATATAGAATACGGAATGCAGAATACAGTATACAGAATATAGAATGTAGAACACAGAATATAGAATATGGAAAACATAATACAAAACCCAGAATTGATGACATGTAATGCAGAACACACAACTTAGAATATAGAATAGTGAATACTGAATATAGAATTTAGAAAATTGAATGCAGAACACAGAATTTTGAATATAGAATGCAGAATACTGTATATAGGATTTAGAATATAGAAAGAAAAACACAGAATATAGAATATAGACTACGGAACGGAAAATATAGAAGGTACAATATAGACTGAAGAACACAAAATATAGAATATAGAATGGAGAATATAGAACCCAGAATATATTAATGGAATGCAGAACAGAGAATATAGAATATAGAATACAGAAAACTAAATAAAGTTTTTAGAATATAGAATGTAGAACACAGAATAAAGAATATAGAATAGAGAATAGAGAACCCAGGATATAGAATATGGAATGCAGAACACAGAAATTAGAATATAAATACAGAAAACTGAATATAGAATTTACAATATGAATGTACAACACACAATATAGGATATAAAATAGAGAATATAGAACCCAGAATTTAGAAATTGGAATGCAGAACACAGAATTTAGAATATAGAATACAGATTACTGTATATAGAATTTAGAACACTGAATGCAGAACACAGAAATTAGAATAAAGAATGCAGAATACTGTATATAATTTAGAATACAGAATGAAAACACAGAATATAGAATATAGAGTATGGAAAGGAGAAAATAGGAGGTAGAATAAAGACAGAATAACAGAAAATATAGAATATAGAATAGAGAATATAGAACCCAGAATATAGAAATGGAATGTAGAACAGAGATTTTAGAATAAAGAATACAGAAAACTTAATAAAGATTTTAGAATATAGAATGTAGAAAACAGAATATAGAATAAAGAATAGGGAATGCAGAATATAGTATGTAGAATATAGAATGAAGAACACAAGTATAGAATATAGAATAGTGAATATAGAACCCAGAACTTAGAACACGGAATGAAGAACACAGAATTTAGAATATAGAATACATAATACTGAATATAGAATTTAGAACATAGAATGCAGAACACAGAATTTAGTATATAGAATGCACTATACTGAATATAGATTTTATAAACATTAATGCAGAACACAGAATTTAGAATATAGAATGAAGAAAACTGAATAGAGTATTTAGAATATAGAATGAAGAACACAGAATATAAAATATAGAATAGAGAATATAGAACCCACAATTTAGAATATGGAATGCAGAACACAGAATTTAGAATGTAGAATACAGAATACTGCATATAGAATTTAGAATATAGAAAGTAGAACACAGAATTTAGAATATAGAGTACAGAATACTGAATATAGAATTTAGAATATGGACTGTAGTACACAGAATATACAATATGGAACACAGAATATAGAACACAAAATTTAGAACATGGAATGAAGAGCACAGAATTAAGAATGTAGAACACAGAATACTGAATATAAGTTTAGAATATAGAGTATAGAACACAGAGTATAGAATATAGAATACGGAATACTGAATACACAATTTAGAATATAGAATGTAGAACAAAGAATATAGAATATAGAATACGGAATGCAGAATATAGAATACAGAACATAGAATGTAGAACACAGAATATGAAATGTATAATACGGAATGCAGAATATTGAATAGAGAATATAGAATGTAGAACACAGAATTTACAATATGGAAAAAAATTTATAGAACCCAGAATTTAGAACATGGAATGCAGAACACAGAATTTAGAATATAGAACACAGATTATTGAATATATAAATTAGAATATAGATTGTAGAACACAGAATTTAGATTATAGAGTACAAAATACTGAATATAGTATTTAGAATATAGAATGTTAAACACAGAATATAGAATATAGAATACAGAATATAGAAATCAAAATTTAGAACATGGAATGCAGAACACAGAATTTAGAATATAGAATACGGAATACTGAATATAGAATATGAATATACAATGTAGGACACAGAATTTAGAATATAGAATACAGAATACTGAATATAGAATTTAGAATATACAATGTAGAACACAGAATATAGAATAGAGAAGACAGAAACCTGAATACAGGATTTAGAATATGGAATGCAGAACACAGAATTTAGAATATAAATACAGAAAACTGAATAGAGAATTTAGAATATAGAATGTACAAAACACAATATAATATATACAATAGAGAATATAGAACACAGAATTTACAACATGGATTACAGAACACCGAATTTAAAATATAGAATACCGAATACTGAATATAGAATATTAATATAAAATATAGAACCCAGAATTTAGAATATAGAATACATAATACTGAATATAGGATTTAGAATATACAATGAAGAACCGAGAATATAGAATATAGAATACGGAATGCAGAATACAGTATACAGAATATAGAATGTAGAACACAGAATATAGAATATGGAAAACATAATACAAAACCCAGAATTGATGACATGTAATGCAGAACACACAACTTAGAATATAGAATAGTGAATACTGAATATAGAATTTAGAAAATTGAATGCAGAACACAGAATTTTGAATATAGAATGCAGAATACTGTATATAGGATTTAGAATATAGAAAGAAAAACACAGAATATAGAATATAGACTACGGAACGGAAAATATAGAAGGTACAATATAGACTGAAGAACACAAAATATAGAATATAGAATGGAGAATATAGAACCCAGAATATATTAATGGAATGCAGAACAGAGAATATAGAATATAGAATACAGAAAACTAAATAAAGTTTTTAGAATATAGAATGTAGAACACAGAATAAAGAATATAGAATAGAGAATAGAGAACCCAGGATATAGAATATGGAATGCAGAACACAGAAATTAGAATATAAATACAGAAAACTGAATATAGAATTTACAATATGAATGTACAACACACAATATAGGATATAAAATAGAGAATATAGAACCCAGAATTTAGAAATTGGAATGCAGAACACAGAATTTAGAATATAGAATACAGATTACTGTATATAGAATTTAGAACACTGAATGCAGAACACAGAAATTAGAATAAAGAATGCAGAATACTGTATATAATTTAGAATACAGAATGAAAACACAGAATATAGAATATAGAGTATGGAAAGGAGAAAATAGGAGGTAGAATAAAGACAGAATAACAGAAAATATAGAATATAGAATAGAGAATATAGAACCCAGAATATAGAAATGGAATGTAGAACAGAGATTTTAGAATAAAGAATACAGAAAACTTAATAAAGATTTTAGAATATAGAATGTAGAAAACAGAATATAGAATAAAGAATAGGGAATGCAGAATATAGTATGTAGAATATAGAATGAAGAACACAAGTATAGAATATAGAATAGTGAATATAGAACCCAGAACTTAGAACACGGAATGAAGAACACAGAATTTAGAATATAGAATACATAATACTGAATATAGAATTTAGAACATAGAATGCAGAACACAGAATTTAGTATATAGAATGCACTATACTGAATATAGATTTTATAAACATTAATGCAGAACACAGAATTTAGAATATAGAATGAAGAAAACTGAATAGAGTATTTAGAATATAGAATGAAGAACACAGAATATAAAATATAGAATAGAGAATATAGAACCCACAATTTAGAATATGGAATGCAGAACACAGAATTTAGAATGTAGAATACAGAATACTGCATATAGAATTTAGAATATAGAAAGTAGAACACAGAATTTAGAATATAGAGTACAGAATACTGAATATAGAATTTAGAATATGGACTGTAGTACACAGAATATACAATATGGAACACAGAATATAGAACACAAAATTTAGAACATGGAATGAAGAGCACAGAATTAAGAATGTAGAACACAGAATACTGAATATAAGTTTAGAATATAGAGTATAGAACACAGAGTATAGAATATAGAATACGGAATACTGAATACACAATTTAGAATATAGAATGTAGAACAAAGAATATAGAATATAGAATACGGAATGCAGAATATAGAATACAGAACATAGAATGTAGAACACAGAATATAGAATATGGAAAACAGAATACAAATCCCAGAATTGAAAACATGGAATGCACAACACAGAATTAAGAATATAGAATACATTATACTGAATATATAATTTAGAATATAGAATGTAGAACACAGAATATAGAATATAGAATACAGAATACAGAATATAGAATATAGAATATAGAATGATGAACACAAAATATAGTATAAAGAATAGAGAATATAGAACCCAGAATTTAGAACATGGAATGTAAAACACAGAATTTAGAATATAGAATACAGAATACTGAATATCGAATTTAGAATATAGAATGTAGAACACAGAATTTGGTATGTAGAATACGGAATGCTGAATATTGAATCCAGAATATAGAATGTAGAACACAAAATATAGAATAGGGAAAACAGAATACAGAACCCAGAATTTAGATCATGGAATGCAGAACACAGAATTTAGAATACAGAATACAGTATAATGAATATAGAATTTACTATATACATTGTAGAACAAAAATACAGAATACGGCATGCAGAATATACAATACACAATAGAGAATGCAGAACACAGAATATAGAATATGGAAAACAGAATAAAAAACTCAGAATTTAGAACATTGAATGCAGAAAACAGAATTTAAAATATAGTATACCGAATACTGAATATAGAATTTAGATCATAGACTGCAGAACACAGAATTAAGAATATTGAATGCAAAATACTGTATACAGAATTTATAAACAGGAATGCAGGACGCAGAATTTAGAAACGAGAATAAAGAATACTGAATATAGAATTTAGAATATATAATATATAACACAGAATATAGAATATAGACTAAGGTATAGAGAATATAGGAGGTAGAATAAGGAATGAAGAACACAAAATATAGAATATAGAATAGAGAATATAGAACCCAGAATTTAGAATTTGAATGCAGAACATAGAATTTAGTATATAGAATACAGAATACTGAATAAAGTTTTTAGAATATAAAATATAGAACACAGAATATAGAATATAGAATAGGGAATGCTGAAAAAAGTATGCAGAATATAGAATGAAGAACACAAATATAGAATATAGAATAGCGAATATAGAACCCAGAACTAAGAACACGGAATGCAGAACACAGAATTTAGAATATAGAATACAGTATACTGAATATAGAATTTAGAATATAGAATGTAGAACACAAGATTATAGAATATAGAATACGGAATGCAGAATATAGAATATAGAATATAGAATGATGAACACAAAATATAGAATATAGAATAGAGAATATAGAACCCAGAATTTAGAACATGGAATGTAAAACACAGAATTTAGAATATAGAATACATAATACTGAATATCGAATTTAGAATATAGAATGAAGAACACAGAATTTGGTATGTAGAATACGGAATGCATAATATTGAATACAGAATATAGAATATAGAACACAATATATAGAATATGGAAAACAGAATACAGAACCCAGGATATAGATCATGGAATGCAGAACACAGAATTTAGAGTATATAGTACCGAATACTGAATATGAAATTTAGAATATACAATGTAGAATACAGAATATGGAAAGTAGAATACGGAATGCAGAATATTGAATATCAGAAAATAGAATGTAGAACACAGAATTTAGAATATGGAAAACAGAATATAGAACCCAGAATATTAAACATGGAATGCAGAACAGGAAATATAGAATATAGAATACAGAATACTGAATATAGAATTTAGAATATGTAATGTAGAACACAGAATTTAGAATATAGAATACAGAATACTGAATACAGAATTTAGATTATACAGTGTAGAACACAGAATAGAGAATATAGAATACAGAATATAGAACCCAAAATTTAGAACATGGAATGCAGAACATAGAATATAAAATATAGAATACCGAATACTGATTACAGAATATGAATATGCAATGTAGAACCCAGAATTTAGAATATAGAATACAGAATACTGAATGTAGGATGTAGAATATACAATGTAGAACCGAGAATATAGAATATAGAATACGGAATGCAGAATATAGTATACAGAATATAGAATGAAGAAAACAGAATATAGTATAGAGAATAGATTATATAGAACACAAAATTTAGAACATGGATTGCAGAATACAGAATTTAGAATATAGAATACAGAATACTGAATATAGAATTTACAATATAGAATGTAGAACAAAAATACAGAATACGGCATGCAGAATATACAATACAGAATTGAGAATGCAGAACACAGAATATAGAATATGGAAAACAGAATACAAAACTCAGAATTTAGAACATGGAATGCAGAAAACAGTATTTAAAATATAGTATACCGAATACTGAATATAGAATTTAGAACATAGAATGCAGAACACAGAATTAAGATTATTGAATGCAGAATACTGTATACAGAATTTATAAACAAGAATGCAGAACACAGAATTTAGAAAAGAGAATAAAGAATACTGAATATAGAATTTAGAATATATAATATATAACACAGAATATAGAATATAGACTACGGAAAGGAGAATATAGGAGGTAGAATGATGAATGAAGAACACAACATATAGAATATAGAATAGAGAATATAGAACCCAGAATTTAGAAATGGAATGCAGAACATAGAATTTAGAATATAGAATACAGAATACTGAATAAAGGTTTTAGAGAATAGAATATAGAACACAGAATTTAGAATATAAATAGGGAATGCTGAAAATAGTATGCAGAATATAGAATGAAGAACACAATTATAGAATATAGAATAGTGAATATAGAACCCAGAACTAAGAACACGGAATGGAGAACTCAGAATTTAGAATATAGAATACAGAATACTTAATATAAAATTTAGAATATGGAACGTAGAAAACAGAATATAAAATATAGAATACGGAATGCCGAATATAGAATACAGAATATAGAATGTAGAACACAGAATATAGAATATAGAATACGGAATGCCGAATATAGAATACAGAATATAGTATTTAGAACACAGAATATAGAATATTGAATACAGTATATGGAACACAAAATTTAGAACATGGAATGCAGAACACATTATTTAGAATATAGAATACTGAATACTGAATATAGAATATGAATATACAATGTAGAACACAGAATTTAGAAAATAGAATACAGAATACTGAATATAGAATTTGGAATATACAATGTAGAACACAGAATATAGAATATAGTATACGGAATGCATAATATAGGATACAGAAAATAAAATGTAGAACACAGAATAGAGAATATGGAAAACAGAATACAAAACCGAGAATTGAGAACATGGACTTCAGAACAAATAATTAACAATATACAATACAGAATACTGAATATAGAATTTTGAATATACAATGTAGAACACAGAATTTAGATATATAATTAAGAATACTGAATATAGAATTAAGAATATAGAATGTAGAACACAGAATATAGAATAGAGAATAGAGAACCCAGAATTTAGAACTTGAAATGCAGAACACAGAATTTTGAATATAGAATACAGAATACTGAATATAAAATTTAGAACATAGAATGTTGAACACAGAATATAGAATACGGTATGCAGAATATACAATACAGAATAGTGAATGCAGAACACAGTATATAGAATATGGAAAACAGAATACAGAACTCAGACTTTAGAACATGGAATGCAGAACACAGAATTTAAAATATAGTATACAGAATACTGAATATAGAATTAGAACTTAGAATGCAGAACACAGAATTAAGATTATATAATGCAAAATTCTGTATATAGAATATATAAACAGGAATGCAGAACACAGAATTTAGAATAGAGAATGCAGAATACTCTATATCGAATTTAGAATATAGAATGAATAACACAGAATATAGAATATAGACTACGGAATGGAGAAAATAGAAGGTAGAATATAGACTGAATAACACAAAATATAGAATATAGAATAGAGAATATAGATCCCAGAATATAGAAATGGAATGCAGAATATAGAATTTTGAATACAGAATACAGAAAACTGAATAAAGATTTTAGAATATAGAATGTAGAACACAGAATATAGAATATAGAATAGGGAATGCAGAATATAGTATGTAGAATATAGAATGAAGAACACAAGTATAGAATATAGAATAGTGAATATAGAAACCAGAATTTAGAACACGGAATGCAGAACACAGAATTTATAATATAGAATGCAGAATACTGAATATTGATTATATAAACATGAATGCAGAACACAGAATTTAGAATATAGAATGAAGAAAACTGAATAGAGTATTTAGAATATACAATGAAGAACACAGAATATAGAATTTAGAATATAGAATAGAGAACCCAGGATATAGAACATGAAATGCAGAGCACAGAATTTAGAATATAGAACACAGAATACTGAATATAACTTTAGGATATAGAATATAGAACACAGAGTATAGAATATAGAATACGGAATACTGAATATACAATTAAGAATATAGAATGTAGAACACAGAATATAGAATATAGAATACGGAATGCAGAATATAGAATACAGAACATAGAATGAAGAACACAGAATATAGAATATGGAAAACCAAATACAAAACCCAGAATTGAAAACATGGAATGCACAACAGAGAATTAAGAATATAGAACACAGAATACTGAGTATAGAATTTAGAATAAGAATGTAGAACAGAGAATTTAAAATATAGAATATAGTATGCTGAATATGGAATTTAGAATATAGAATGTAGAACACAGAATATAGAAAATAGAATAGAGAATATAGAAACCAGAATTTAGAACATGGAATGCAGAACACAGAATTTAGAATATAGAATACAGTATACTGAATATAGAATTTAGAATACACAATGAAGAATTCAGAATATAGAATATAGAATACGGAAAGCAGAATATAGAATATAGAATATAGAATGATGAACACAAAATTTAGAATATAGAATAGAGAATATAGAACCCAGAATTTAGATCATGGAATGCAGAACACAGTATTTAGAGTATATACTACCGAATGCTGAATATGAAATTAAGAATATAGAATGTAGAATACAGAATATGGAATATAGAATACGGAATGCAGAATATAGAATATAGAATATAGAATGATGAACACAAAATTTAGAATATAGAATAGAGAATATAGAACCCAGAATTTAGAACATGGAATGCAGAACACAGAATTTAAAATATAGATTACCGAATACTGAATATTCAATTTAGAATATAGAATGAAAGACACAGAGTATAGTATATAGAAAACGGAATACTAAATATACAATTTAGAATATAGAATGTAGAACACACAATATAGAATATAGGATACGGAATGCAGAATATAGAATATAGAATATAGAATCATGAACACAAAATTTAGAATATAGAATAGAGAATATAGAACCCAGAATTTATAACATGGAATGCAGAACACAGAATTTAAAATATAGAATACCGAATACTGAATATACAATTGAGAATATAGAATGAAAGACACAGAGTATAGTATATAGAAAACGGAATACTGAATATACAATTTAGAATATAGAATGTAGAACACACAATATAGAATATAGAATACGGAATGCAGAACATAGAATACAGAATATAGAATGTAGAACACAGAATATAGAATATTGAATACAGTATATGGAACACAAAATTTAGAACATGGAATGCAGAACACATTATTTAGAATATAGAATACTGCATACTGAATATAGAATATGAATATACAATGTAGAACACAGAATTTAGAATATAGAATACAGAATAATTAATATATAATTTAGAATATAGAAAGTAGAAAACAGAATATAGAATATAGAATACGGAATGCAGAATATAGAATACAGAATATAGAATGTAGAACACAGAATATGGAATATTGAATACAGTATATAGAACAAAAAATGTAGAACAAGGAATGCAGAACCCATTATTTAGAATATAGAATACTGAATACTGAATATAGAATTTTTTATATACAATGTAGAACACAGAATATAGAATATGGGAAACAAAATACAAAAGTCAGAATTGAGAGCATGGAATGCAGAAAACAGCATTTAGAATATAGTATACAGAATACTGAATATAGAATTTAGAATATACAATGTAGAACACAGGGTATGGAATGTAGAATACGGAATGCAGAATATTGAATACAGAATATAGAATATAGAACACAGAATTTAGAATATGGAAAACAGAATATAGAACCCAGAATAAAGAACATGGAATGCAGAACACAGAATTTAAAATATAGAATACAGAATACTGAATATAGAATTTAGAATATAGAACGCAGAACACAGAATATAGAATATAGAATACAGAATACAGAATATAGAATTTAGAATATAGAATGTAGAACACAGAGTATAGAATAAAGAAAACGGAATACTGAATATACAATTTAGAACATAGAATGTACAACACAGAATATGAAATGTATAATACGGAAATCAAAATATTGAATACAGAATATAGAATGTAGAACACAGAATTTAGAATAGGGAAAACAGAATATTGGACCCAGAATATAGAACAAGGAATGCAGAACACAGAATTTAGAATATAGAATACAGATTATTGAATATAGAATTTAGAATATAGATTGTAGAACACAGAATTTAGATTATAGAATACAGAATACTGAATATAGTATTTAGAATATAGAATGTAGAACACAGAATATAGAATATAGAATACAGAAAACTGAATACAGAATGTAGAATATGGAATGCAGAACACAGAATTTAGAATTTAAATACAGAAAACTGAATATAGAATTTAGAATATAGAATGTACAACACACAATATAGAATATACAATAGAGAATATAGAACCCAGAATTTAGAACTTGGAAAACAGAACACAGAATTTAGAATATAGAATAGAGAATACTGTACATAGAATTTAGAACATTGAATGCAGAACACAGAATTTAGAATATAGAATGCACAATACTGTATATAGAATTTAGAATATAGAATGAATAACACAGAATATAGAATACAGACAACGGATGGAGAAAATAGAAGGTACTATATAGACTGGATAACACAAAATATAGAATATAGAATAGAGGATATAGAACCCAGAATATAGAAATGGATGCAGAACTGAGAATTTATAATATAGAATACAGAAGACTGAATAAAGATTTTAGAATATAGAATGTAGAACACAGAATATAGAATATAGAATAGGGAATGCAGAATATAGTATGTAGAATATAGAATGAAGAACACAAGTATAGAATATAGAATAGTGAATATAGAACCCAGAATTTAGAAATGGAATGCAGAACATAGAATTTAGAATATAGAATACAGAATACTGAATAAAGGTTTTAGAGAATAGAATATAGAACACAGAATTTAGAATATAAATAGGGAATGCTGAAAATAGTATGCAGAATATAGAATGAAGAACACAATTATAGAATATAGAATAGTGAATATAGAACCCAGAACTAAGAACACGGAATGCAGAACTCAGAATTTAGAATATAGAATACAGAATACTTAATATAAAATTTAGAATATGGAATGTAGAAAACAGAATATAGAATATAGAATACGGAATGCCGAATATAGAATACAGAATATAGAATGTAGAACACAGAATATAGAATATAGAAAACGGAATGCCGAATATAGAATACAGAATATAGTAATTAGAACACAGAATATAGAATATTGAATACAGTATATGGAACAAAAAATTTAGAACATGGAATGCAGAACGCATTATTTAGAATATAGAATACTGAATACTTAATATAGAATATGAATATACAATGTAGAACACAGAATTTAGAAAATAGAATGCAGAGTACTGAATATAGAATTTGGAATATACAATGTAGAACACAGAATATAGAATAAAGTATACGGAATGCATAATATAGGATACAGAAAATAGAATGTAGAACACAGAATAGAGAATATGGAAAACAGAATACAAAACCGAGAATTGAGAACATGGACTTCAGAACAAATAATTAACAATATACAATACAGAATACTGAATATAGAATTTTGAATATACAATGTAGAACACAGAATTTAGATATATAATTAAGAATACTGAATATAGAATTTAGAATATAGAATGTAGAACACAGAATATAGAATAGAGAATAGAGAACCCAGAATTTAGTACTTGGAATGCAGAACACAGAATTTTGAATATAGAATACAGAATACTGAATATAAAATTTAGAACATAGAATGTTGAACACAGAATATAGAATATGGAAAACAGAATACAGAACTCAGACATTAGAACATGGAATGCAGAACACAGAATTTAAAATATAGTATACAGAATACTGAATATAGAATTCGAAATTAGAATGCAGAACACAGAATTAAGATTATATAATGCAGAATTCTGTATATAGAATTTATAAACAGGAATGCAGAACACAGAATTTAGAATAGAGAATGCAGAATACTGTATATAGAATTTAGAATATAGAATGAATAACACAGAATATAGAATATAGACTACGGAATGGAGAAAATAGAAGGTAGAATATAGACTGAATAACACAAAATATAGAATATAGAATAGACAATATAGATCCCAGAATATAGAAATGGAATGCAGAATATAGAATTTTGAATACAGAATACAGAAAACTGAATAAAGATTTTAGAATATAGAATGTAGAACACAGAATATAGAATATAGAATAGGGAATGCAGAATATAGTATGTAGAATATAGAATGAAGAACACAAGTATAGAATATAGAATAGTGAATATAGAAACTAGAACTTAGAACACGGAATGCAGAACACAGAATTTGAATATAGAATACATAATACTGAATATAGAATTTAGAATATAGAATGCAGAACACAGAATTTATAATATAGAATGCAGAATACAGAATATTGATTTTATAAACATGAATGCAGAACACAGAATTTAGAATATAGAATGAATAACACTGAATAGAGTATTTAGAATATACAATGAAGAACACAGAATATAGAATTTAGAATATAGAATAGAGAACCCAGGATATAGAACATGAAATGCAGAGCACAGAATTTAGAATATAGAACACAGAATACTAAATATAAGTTTAGGATATAGAATATAGAACACAGAGTATAGTATATAGAATACGGAATACTGAATATACAATTTAGAATATAGAATGCAGAACACAGAATATAGAATATAGAATACGGAATGCAGAATATAGAATACAGAACATAGAATGAAGAACACAGAATATAGAATATGGAAAACCAAATACAAAACCCAGAATTGAAAACATGGAATGCACAACAGAGAATTAAGAATATAGAACACAGAATACTGAATATAGAATTTAGAATAAAGAATGTAGAACAGAGAATTTAAAATATAGAATATAGTATGCTGAAAATGGAATTTAGAATATAGAATGTTGAACACAGAATATAGAAAATAGAATAGAGAGTATAGAACCCAGAATTTAGAACATGGAATGCAGAACACAGAATTTAGAATATAGAATACACTATACTGAATATAGAATTTAGAATATACAATGTAGAACTCAGAATATAGAATATAGAATACGGAATGCAGAATATAGAATATAGAATATAGAATGATGAACACAAAATTTAGAATATAGAATAGAGAATATAGAACCCAGAATTTAGATCATGGAATGCAGAACACAGTATTTAGAGTATATACTACCGAATGCTGAATATGAAATTAAGAATATAGAATGTAGAATACAGAATATGGAATATAGAATACGGAATGCAGAATATAGAATATAGAATATAGAATATAGAATGATGAACACAAAATTTAGAATATAGAATAGAGAATATAGAACCCAGAATTTAGAACATGGAATGCAGAACACAGAATTTAAAATATAGAATACCGAATACTGAATATTCAATTTAGAATATAGAATGAAAGACACAGAGTATAGTATATAGAAAACGGAATACTGAATATACAATTTAGAATATAGAATGTAGAACACACAATATAGAATATAGAATACGGAATGCAGAATATAGAATATAGAATATAGAATGAAGAACACAAAATTTAGAATATAGAATAGAGAATATAGAACCCAGAATTTAGAACATGGAATGCAGAACACAGAATATAAAATATAGAATACCGAATACTGAATATACAATTTAGAATATAGAATGAAAGACACAGAATATAGTATATAGAAAACGGAATACTGAATATACAATTTAGAATATAGAATGTAGAACACACAATATAGAATATAGAATACGGAATGCAGAATATAGAATACAGAATATAGAATGTTGAACACTGAATATAGAAATAGGAATACAGAATACAGAACCCAGAATTTAGAACATGGAATGCAGAGCACAGAAATTAAAATATAGAATACCGAATACAGAATATAAAATTTAGAATATACAATATAGAACAAAGAATATGGAATGTAGAATACGGAATGCAGAATATTGAACACAGAATATAGAATATAGAACACAGAATTTAGAATATGGAAAACAGGATATAGAACACAGATTATAGAACATGGAATGCAGAACACAGAATTAAAAATATAGAATACAGAAAACTGAATATCGAATTTAGAATATAGAACGCAGAACACAGAAAATAGAATATAGAATACGGAATGCAGAATATAGGATACAGAATATAGAATGTAGAACACAGAATATAGAATATTGAATAGAGTATATGGAACACAAAATTTAGAACATAGAATTCAGAACACAGAGTTTAGAATATAGTATACAGAATACTGACTATAGAATTTAGAATATAGAATGCAGAACAGAGAATTTAGAATATAGAATGCAGAATACTGAATAAAGAATTTATAAACAGGAATGCAAAACAGAATTTAGAATATAGAATACAGAATACAGAATATAGAATTTATAATATAGAACGTATACCACAGAATATAGAGTATAGAATACAGATTGCAGAATATAGAATTCAGAATATAGAATGTAGAACACAGAAAATAGAATATGGAAATCATAATACAAAACCCAGAACTGAGGACATGGAATGAAGAACACAGAATTTAGAATACAGAATAGAGAATACTGAATATAGAATTTAGAATATAAAATGCAGAACCCAGAATTTAGAATATAGAATACAGAATACTGAATATAGGATTTAGAACATGGAATGCAGAACACAGATTATGGAATGTAGAATACGGAATGCAGAATATAGAATACAGAATATAGAATGTAGAATACAGAGTATAGAATATGGAAAACAGAATACATAACCCAGAATTTACAACATGGATTTCGGAACACAGAATTTAGAATATAGAATACAGAATACTGAATATAGAATTTAGAATATAGAATGTAGAACACAGAACTTAGAATAGAGAATAATGAATACTGCATATAAAATTTAGAATATAGAATGTAGAACACAGAATAGAGAAAATAGAATAGAGAATATAGAACACACAATTTAGAACATGGAATGCAGAACACAGAATTTAGAATGTAGAACACAGAATATAGAATATAGAATACGGAATGCAGAACAGAGAATATAAAATATAGAATATAGAATGATGAACACAAAATATAGAATAGAGAATATAGAACCCAGAAATTAGAACATGGAATTTAAAACACAGAATTTAGAATATAAAATACAGAATACTGAATATCGAATTTAGAATATAGAATGTAGAACACAGAATATAGAAAATAGAATAGAGAATATAGAACTCACAATTTAGAACATGAAATGCAGAGCACAGAATTTAGAATGTAGAACAGAGAATACTGAATATAGAATTTGGAATATAGAATGTAGAACACAGAATATAGAATATAGAATACGGAATGCAGAATAGAGAATATAAAATATAGAATATAGAATGATGAACACAAAATATAGATTAGAGAATAGAGAATATAGAACACAGAATTTAGAACATGGAATGTAGAACACAGAATTTAGAATATAAAATACAGAATACTGAATATCGAATTTAGAATATAGAATGTAGAACACAGAATATAGAAAATACAATAGAGAATATAGAATCAACAATTTAGAATATGGAATGCAGAACACAGAATTTAGAATGTAGAATACAGAATACTGCATATAGAATTTAGAATATAGAATGTAGAACACATAATATAGAATATAGAATACGGAATGCAGAATAGAGAATATAAAATATAGAATATAGAATGATGAACACAAAATATAGAATATAGAATAGAGAATATAGAACCCAGGATTTAGAACATGCAATTTAGAACACAGAATTTAGAATATAAAATACAGTATAATGAATATCGAATTTAGAATATAGAATTTAGAACACAGAATATGGTATGTAGAATACGGAAAGCAGAATATAGAATACATAATATAGAAAGTAGAATACAGAATATAGAATAGGGAAAACAGAATACATAACCCAGAATTTAGAACATGGAATTCAGAACACAGAATTTAGGATATAGTATACAGAATACTGAATATAGAATTTAGAAAATAGAATGCAGTACACTGAATTAAGAATATAGAATACAGAATACTGTATATAGAATATATAAACAGGAATGCAGAACACAGTATATAGAAAATAGAATAAAGAATACTGAATATAGAATTGAAAATATATATTGAATAACACAGAATATAGATTATAGACTACTGAATGGAGAATATAGAAGGTAGAATAAAGAATGAAGAACACAAAATATAGAATATAAAGTAGAGAATATAGAACCCAGAATTTAGAAATGGAATGCAGAACATAAAATATAGAATACAGAATACAGAATACTGAATAAATATTTTAGAATATAGAATATAGAACGCAGAATAGAGAATATAGAATAGGAAATGCAGAATACAGTATGTAGAATACAGAAGGAAAAACAAAAATATAGAATATAGAATAGTGAATATAGAACCCAGAACATAGAACACGGAATGCAGAACACAGAATTTAGAATATAGAATACAGAATACTTAATATAAAATTTAGAATGTAGAATGTAGAACACAGAATATATAATATAGAATACGGAATACAGAATATAGTATACAGAATATAGAATGTAGAACACAGAATATAGAATATTGAATAGAGTATATGGAAACCAAAATTTTGAACATGGAATGCAGAACACAATATTTAGAATATAGAATACAGAATACTGAATATAGAATTTAGAATATAGAATGTAGAACACAGAATATAGAATACGACATGCAGAATATTGAATACAGAATAAAGAATATAGAACACAGAATATAGAATATGGAAAAAGAATATTGAACCCAGAATATAGAACATGGAATGCAGAACACAGAATTTAAAATATAGAATGCAGAATACTGAATATAGAATTTAGAATATATAACGCAGAACACAGAATATAGAATATAGAATACGGAATGCAGAATATAGAATACAGGATATAGAATGTAGAATACAGAATATAGAATATGGAAAACAGAATACAGAAGCCAGAATTTAGAGCATGGAATGCAACACAGAATTTACAATATAGAATACAGATTACTGAATATAGAATTTAGAACATAGAAAGCAGAACCCAGAATTTAGAATATAGAATACAGAATACTGAATATAGAATTTAGAATACAGAAAGTAGAACACAGAATATAGAATATAGAATATAGAATACAGATTATAGAAAGCAAAGTTTAGAACATAGAATGCAGTACACAGACTTTAAAATATTGAATACCGAATACTGAACATAGAATATGAATACACAATATAGAACACAGAATTTAGAATATAGGATACCGAATACTGAATATAGAATATAATTATACAATTTAGAGCACAGAATATAGAATATACAATAGAGAATATAGAACACAAAATTTAGAACATGGAACGCAGAACACAGAATTAAGAATATGGAATGCACAATACTGTATATACAATTTAGACTATAGAATGAATAACAGAGATTATAGAATATAGAATACGGAATGGAGAATATAGAAGGTAGAATATAGAATGAAGAACACAATATATAGAATATAGTATAGAGAATATAGAACACAGAAATTAGGAATGTAATGCAGAACAGAGAATTTATAATATAGAATACAGAATACTGAATAAAGATTTTAGAATATAGAATGTAGAACACAGAATATAGAATATAGAATAGGGAATGCAGAACATACTACGTAGAATACAGAAAGAAGAACACAAATATAGAATATAGAATAGTGAATATAGAACCCAGAACTAAAAACACGATATGCAGAACACAGAATTTAGAATATAGAATACAGAATACTTAATATAAAATTTAGAATATAGAATGTAGAAAACAGAATATAGAATATACAATACGGAATGCAGAATATAGAATACAGAATATAGAAAGTAGAACACAGAATATAGAATATTGAATAGAGTATATGGAACACAAAATTTAGAATATGGAATGCAGAACACAGAATTTAGAATATAGAATACAGAATACTGAATATATGATTTAGAATATAGAGTGTTCAACACAAAATATAGAATATAATAAACGTAATGCAGAATATAGAATACAGAATATGGAACGTAGAACAGAGAATATAAAATATGAGAAACAAAATACAAAAGTCAGAATTGAGAACATGTTATGCAGAACACAGCATTTAGAATATAGAGTACAGAATACTGAATATAGAATTTAGAATATAGAACGCAGAACACAGAATATAGAATATAGAATACAGAATACAGAATATAGAATTTAGAATATAGAATGTAGAACACAGAGTATAGAATAAAGAAATCGGAATACTGAATATACAATTTAGAACATAGAATGTAGAACACAGAATATGAAATATATAATACGGAATGCAGAATATTGAATAGAGAATATAGAATGTAGAACACAGAATTTAGAATATGGAAAACAGAATATAGAACCCAGAATTTAGAACATGGAATGCAGAACACAGAATTTAGAATATAGGATACAGATTATTGAATATAGAATTTAGAATATAGATTGTAGAACACAGAATTTAGATTATAGACTACAGAATACTGAATATAGTATTTATAATATAGAATGTAGAACACAGAATATAGAATATAGAATACAGTATATAGAAATCAAAATTTAGAACATGGAATGCAGAACACAGAATTTAGAAAATAGAATACGGAATACTGAATATAGAATATGAATATACAATGTAGAACACAGAATTTAGAATATAGAATACAGAATACTGAATATAGAATTTAGAATATACAATGTAGAACACAGAATATAAAATAGAGAAGACAGAAAACTGAATACAGGATTTAGAATATGGAATGCAGAACACCGAATTTAGAATATAAATACAGAAAACTGAATATAGAATTTAGAATATAGAATGTTCAACACACAATATAGAATATACAATAGAGAATATAGAACACAGAATTTACAACATGGATTGCAGAACACAGAATTTAAAATATAGAATACCGAATACTGAATATAGAATATGAATATACAATATAGAACCCAGAATTTTGAATATAGAATACATAATACTGAATATAGGATTTAGAATATACAATGTAGAACCGAGAATATAGAATACGGAATGCAGAATATAGTATACAGAATACAGAATGTAGAACACAGAATTTAGAATATGGAAAACAGGATATAGAACCCAGAATATAGAACATGGAATGCAGAAAACAGAATTTAAAATGTACAATAAAGAATACTGAATATCGAATTTAGAATATAGAACGCAGAACACAGAATATAGAATATAGAATACGGAATGCAGAATATAGAATACAGAATATAGAATGTAGAACACAGAACATAGAATATGGAAAACATAATACAAAACCCAGAATTGAGGACATGTAATGCAGAACACAGAATTTAGAATATAGAATAGTGAATACTGAATATAGAATTTAGAAAATTGAATGCAGAGCACAGAATTTAGAATATAGAATGCAGAATACTGTATATAGGATTTGGAATATAGAAAGAAAAACTCAGAATATAGAATATAGACTCCGGAATGGAGAATATAGAAGGTACAATATAGACTGAAGAACACAAAATATAGAATATAGAATGGAGAATATAGAACCCACAATATAGAAATGGAATGCAGAACAGAGAATTTAGAATATAGAATAGAGAAAACTAAATAAAGTTTTTAGAATATAGAATGTAGAACACAGAATATAGAATATAGAATAGAGAATAGAGAACCCAGGATATAGAACATGGAATGCAGAACACAGAATTTAGAATATAGAACACAGAATACTGAATATAAATTTAGAATATAGAATATAGAACACAGAGTATAGAATACAGAATACGGAATAATGAATATACAATTTAGCATATAGAATGTAGAACACAGAAAATAGAATATAGAATACGGAATGCAGGAAATACAATACAGAACATAGAATGTAGAACACAGAATATAGAATATGGAAAACAGAATACAAAACCCAGAATTGAAAACATGAAATGCACAACAGAGAATTAAGAATAGAGAATACAGAATATTGAAAATAGAATTTAGAATACAGAGTGTAGAACAGAGAATTAGAACATAGAATATATTATACTGAATATAGAATTTAGAATATAGAATATAGAACACAGAATATAGAAAATAGAATAGAGAATATAGAACCCAGAATATAGAACATGGAATGCAGAACACAGAATTTAGAATATAGAATACAGAATACTGAATATAGAATTTAGAATATACAATGCAGAACGCAGAATATAGAATATAGAATATAGAATGTAGAACACAGAGTATAGAATATAGAATGATGAACACGAAATATAGAATATGGAATAGAGAATATAGAACCCAGAATTTAGAACATGGAATGCAGAACACAGAATTTAGAATATAGAATACAGAATACTGAATATCGAATTTAGAATATAGAATGTAGAACACAGAATTTGGTATGTAGAATACGGAATGCAGAATATTGTATTCAGAATATAGAATTTAGAACACAAAATATAGAATATGGAAAACAGAATATAGAACGCAGAGTGTAGATCATGGAATGCAGAACACAGAATTTAGAGTATATAATACCGAATACTTAATATAAAATTTAGAATATAGAATGTAGAATACAGAATATGGAATGTAGAATACGAAATGCAGAAAATTGAATACAGATTATAGAATGTAGAACACAGAATTTAGAATATGGAAAACAGAATATAGAACCCAGAAATTAGAACATGGAATGCAGAACACAAAATTAAGAATATAGAATACAGATTACTGAATATAGAATTTAGAATATAGAATGTAGAACACAGAATTTAGTATATAGAATACAGAATACTGAATATAAAATTTAGAATATAGAATGCAGAACACAGAATATAGAATATAGAATACAGAATATAGAACCCAAAATTTAGAACATGGAATGCAGAACACAGAATTTAAAGTGTAGAATAACGAATACTGAATATAGAATATGAATATACAATATAGAACCCAGAATTTAGAATATAGAATACATAATACTGAATATAGGATTTAGAATATACAATGTAGAACCAAGAATATAGAATATAGAATACAGAATGCAGAATATAGAACAGAATATAGAAAGTAGAACACAGAATATAGAATATTGAATAGAGTATATGGAACACAAAATTTAGAACATGGAATGCAGAACACAGAATTTAGAATATAGATTACAGAATACTGAATATAGAATTTAGAATATAGAATGTTGAACACAGAATATAGAATATAAAAAAAGTAATGCAGAATATAGAATACAGAATATAGAATGTAGAACACAGCCTATAGAATATGGGAAACAAAATACAAAAGTCAGAAATGAGAAAATGGAATGCAGAACACAGCCTTTAGAATATAGTATGCAGAATACTGAATATAGAATTTAGAATAGACAATGTAGAACACAGAGTATGGAATGTAGAATACGGAATGCAGAATACTGAATATAGAATATAGAATATAGAACACAGAATTTAGAATATGGAAAACAGAATATAGAACCCAGAATAAAGAACATGGAATGCAGAACACAGAATTTAATATATAGAATACAGAATACTGAATATAGAATTTAGATTATAGAACGCAGAACACAGAATTTAGAAAATAGAATACGGAATACTGAATATAGAATATGAATATACAATGTAGAACACCAATTTAGAATATAGAATACAGAATACTGAATATAGAATTTAGAATATACAATGTAGAACACAGAATATAGAATATAGAATACAGAAAACTGAATACAGAATTTAGATTATGGAATGCAGAACACAGAATTTAGAATATAAATACAGAAAACTGAATATAGAATTTAGAATATAGAATGTGCAAAACACAATATAAAATATACAATAGAGAATATAGAACTCAGAATTTACAACATGGATTACAGAACACCGAATTTAAAATATAGATTACAGAATACTGAATATAGAATATGAATATAAAATATAGAACCCAGAATTTAGAATATAGAATACATTATACTGAATATAGGATTTAGAATATACAACGTAGAACCGAGAATATAGAATATAGAGTACGGAATGCAGAATACAGTATACAGAATATAGAAATTAGAACACAGAATTTAGAATATGGAAAACAGGATATAGAACCCAGAATATAGAACATGGAATGCAGAAAACAGTATTTAAAATATAGTATACCGAATACTGAATATAGAATTTAGAACATAGAATGCAGAACACAGAATTAAGATTCTTGAATGCAGAATACTGTATACAGAATTTATAAACAAGAATGCAGAACACAGAATTTAGAAAAGAGAATAAAGAATACTGAATATAGAATTTAGAATATATAATATATAACACAGAATATAGAATATAGACTACGGAAAGGAGAATATAGGAGGTAGAAGGATGAATGAAGAACACAACATATAGAATATAGAATAGAGAATATAGAACCCAGAATTTAGAAATGGAATGCAGAACATAGAATTTAGAATATAGAATACAGAATACTGAATAAAGGTTTTAGAGAATAGAATATAGAACACAGAATTTAGAATATAAATAGGGAATGCTGAAAATAGTATGCAGAATATAGAATGAAGAACACAATTATAGAATATAGAATAGTGAATATAGAACCCAGAACTAAGAACACGGAATGCAGAACTCAGAATTTAGAATATAGAATACAGAATACTTAATATAAAATTTAGAATATGGAACGTAGAAAACAGAATATAAAATATAGAATACGGAATGCCGAATATAGAATACAGAATATAGAATGTAGAACACAGAATATAGGATATAGAATACGGAATGCCGAATATAGAATACAGAATATAGTATTTAGAACACAGAATATAGAATATTGAATACAGTATATGGAACACAAAATTTAGAACATGGAATGCAGAACACATTATTTAGAATATAGAATACTGAATACTGAATATAGAATATGAATATACAATGTAGAACACAGAATTTAGAAAATAGAATACAGAATACTGAATATAGAATTTGGAATATACAATGTAGAACACAGAATATAGAATATAGTATACGGAATGCATAATATAGGATACAGAAAATAAAATGTAGAACACAGAATAGAGAATATGGAAAACAGAATACAAAACCGAGAATTGAGAACATGGACTTCAGAACAAATAATTAACAATATACAATACAGAATACTGAATATAGAATTTTGAATATACAATGTAGAACACAGAATATAGATATATAATTAAGAATACTGAATATAGAATTTAGAATATAGAATGTAGAACACAGAATATAGAATAGAGAATAGAGAACCCAGAATTTAGAACTTGGAATGCAGAACACAGAATTTTGAATATAGAATACAGAATACTGAATATAAAATTTAGAACATAGAATGTTGAACACAGAATATAGAATACGGTATGCAGAATATACAATACAGAATAGTGAATGCAGAACACAGTATATAGAATATGGAAAACAGAATACAGAACTCAGACTTTAGAACATGGAATGCAGAACACAGAATTTAAAATATAGTATACAGAATACTGAATATAGAATTAGAACTTAGAATGCAGAACACAGAATTAAGATTATATAATGCAAAATTCTGTATATAGAATTTATAAACAGGAATGCAGAACACAGAATTTAGAATAGAGAATGCAGAATACTGTATATAGAATTTGGAATATAGAATGAATAACACAGAATATAGAATATAGACTACGGAATGGAGAAAATAGAAGGTAGAATATAGACTGAATAACACAAAATATAGAATATAGAATAGAGAATATAGATCCCAGAATATAGAAATGGAATGCAGAATATAGAATTTTGAATACAGAATACAGAAAACTGAATAAAGATTTTAGAATATAGAATGTAGAACACAGAATATAGAATATAGAATAGGGAATGCAGAATATAGTATGTAGAATATAGAATGAAGAACACAAGTATAGAATATAGAATAGTGAATATAGAAACCAGAATTTAGAACACGGAATGCAGAACACAGAATTTATAATATAGAATGCAGAATACTGAATATTGATTATATAAACATGAATGCAGAGCACAGAATTTAGAATATAGAATGAAGAACACTGAATAGAGTATTTAGATTATACAATGAAGAACACAGAATATAGAATTTAGAATATAGAATAGAGAACCCAGGATATAGAACATGAAATGCAGAGCACAGAATTTAGAATATAGAACACAGAATACTAAATATAATTTTAGGATATAGAATATAGAACACAGAGTATAGAATATAGAATACGGAATACTGAATATACAATTAAGAATATAGAATGTAGAACACAGAATATAGAATATAGTATACGGAATGCAGAATATAGAATACAGAACATAGAATGAAGAACACAGAATATAGAATATGGAAAACCAAATACAAAACCCAGAATTGAAAACATGGAATGCACAACAGAGAATTAAGAATATAGAACACAGAATACTGAATATAGAATTTAGAATAAAGAATGTAAAACAGAGAATTTAAAATATAGAATATAGTATGCTGAATATGGAATTTAGAAAATAGAATGTAGAACACAGAATATAGAAAATAGAATAGAGAATATAGAAACCAGAATTTAGAACATGGAATGCAGAACACAGAATTTAGAATATAGAATACAGTATACTGAATATAGAATTTGAATACACAATGTAGAACTCAGAATATAGAATATAGAATACGGAAAGCAGAATATAGAATATAGAATATAGAATGATGAACACAAAATTTAGAATATAGAATAGAGAATATAGAACCCAGAATTTAGATCATGGAATGCAGAACACAGTATTTAGAGTATATACTACCGAATGCTGAATATGAAATTAAGAATATAGAATGTAGAATACAGAATATGGAATATAGAATACGGAATGCAGAATATAGAATATAGAATATAGAATGATGAACACAAAATTTAGAATATAGAATAGAGAATATAGAACCCAGAATTTAGAACATGGAATGCAGAACACAGAATTTAAAATATAGAATACCGAATACTGAATATTCAATTTAGAATATAGAATGAAAGACACAGAGTATAGTATGTAGAAAACGGAATACTAATTATACAATTTAGAAAATAGAATGTAGAACACACAATATAGAATATAGAATACGGAATGCAGAATATAGAATATAGAATATAGAATCATGAACACAAAATTTAGAATATAGAATAGAGAATATAGAACCCAGAATTTAGAACATGGAATGAAGAACACAGAATTTAAAATATAGAATACCGAATACTGAATATACAATTTAGAATATAGAATGAAAGACACAGAGTATAGTATATAGAAAACGGAATACTGAATATACAATTTAGAATATAGAATGTAGAACACACAATATAGAATATAGAATACGGAATGCAGAACATAGAATACAGAATATAGAATGTAGAACACAGAATATAGAATATTGAATACAGTATATGGAACAAAAAATTTAGAATATGGAATGCAGAACACATTATTTAGAATATAGAATACTGCATACTGAATATAGAATATGAATATACAATGTAGAACACAGAATTTAGAATATAGAATACAGAATAATTAATATATAATTTAGAATATAGAAAGTAGAAATCAGAATATACAATATAGAATACGGAATGCAGAATATAGAATACAGAATATAGAAAGTAGAACACAGAATATGGAATATTGAATACAGTATATAGAACAAAAAATTAAGAACATGGAATGCAGAACCCATTATTTAGAATATAGAATACTGAATACTGAATATAGAATTTTTTATATACAATGTAGAACACAGAATATAGTATATGGGAAACAAAATACAAAAGTCAGAATTGAGAGCATGGAATGCAGAAAACAGCATTTAGAATATAGGATACAGAATACTGAATATAGAATTTAGAATATACAATGTAGAACACAGGGTATGGAATGTAGAATACGGAATGCAGAATATTGAATACAGAATATAGAATATAGAACACAGAATTTAGAATATGGTAAACAGAATATAGATCCCAGAATAAAGAACATGGAATGCAGAACACAGAATTTAAAATATAGAATACAGAATACTGAATATAGAATTTAGAATATAGAACGCAGAACACAGAATATAGAATACAGAATACAGAATACAGAATATAGAATTTAGAATATAGAATGTAGAACACAGAGTATAGAATAAAGAAAACGGAATACTGAATATACAATTTAGAACATAGAATGTAGAACACAGAATATGAAATGTATAATACGGAAATCAAAATATTGAATACAGAATATAGAATGTAGAACACAGAATTTAGAATAGGGAAAACAGAATATAGGACCCAGAATATAGAACAAGGAATGCAGAACACAGAATTTAGAATATAGAATACAGATTATTGAATATAGAATTTAGAATATAGATTGTAGAACACAGAATTTAGATTATAGAATACAGAATACTGAATATAGTATTTAGAATATAGAATGTAGAACACAGAATATAGAATATAGAATACAGAAAACTGAATACAGAATTTAGAATATGGAAAGCAGAACACAGAATTTAGAATATAAATGCAGAAAACTGAATATAGAATTTAGAATATAGAATGTACAACACACAATATAGAATATACAATAGAGAATATAGAACCCAGAATTTAGAACTTGGAAAACAGAACACAGAATTTAGAATATAGAATAGAGAATACTGTACAGAGAATTTAGAACATTGAATGCAGAACACAGAATTTAGAATATAGAATGCACAATACTGTATATAGAAATTAGAATATAGAATGAATAACACAGAATATAGAATACAGACAACGGATGGAGAAAATAGAAGGTACTATATAGACTGAATAACACAAAATATAGAATATAGAATAGAGGATATAGAACCCAGAATATAGAAATGGATGCAGAACTGAGAATTTATAATATAGAATACAGAAGACTGAATAAAGATTTTAGAATATAGAATGTAGAACACAGAATATAGAATATAGAATAGGGAATGCAGAATATAGTATGTAGAATATAGAATGAAGAACACAAGTATAGGATATAGAATAGTGAATATAGAACCCAGAATTTAGAAATGGAATGCAGAACATAGAATTTAGAATATAGAATACAGAATACTGAATAAAGGTTTTAAACAATAGAATATAGAACACAGAATTTAGAATATAAATATGGAATGCTAAAAATAGTATGCAGAATATAGAATGAAGAACACAATTATAGAATATAGAATAGTGAATATAGAACCCAGAACTAAGAACACGGAATGCAGAACTCAAAATTTAGAATATAGAATACAGAATACTTAATATAAAATTTAGAATATGAAATGTAGAAAACAGAATATAGAATAAAGAATACGGAATGCCGAATATAGAATACAGAATATAGAATGTAGAACACAGAATATAGAATATAGAATACGGAATGCCGAATATAGAATACAGAATATAGTATTTAGAACACAGAATATAGAATATTGAATACAGTATATGGAACAAAAAATTTAGAACATGGAATGCAGAACGCAATATTTAGAATATAGAATACTGAATACTGAATATAGAATATGAATATACAATGTAGAACACAGAATTTAGAAAATAGAATACAGAGTACTGAATATAGAATTTGGAATATACAATGTAGAACACAGAATATAGAATATAGTATACGGAATGCATAATATAGGATACAGAAAATAGAATGTAGAACACAGAATAGAGAATATGGAAAACAGAATACAAAACCGAGAATTGAGAACATGGACTTCAGAACAAATAATTAACAATATACAATACAGAATACTGAATATAGAATTTTGAATATACAATGTAGAACACAGAATTTAGATATATAATTAAGAATACTAAATATAGAATTTAGAATATAGAATGTAGAACACAGAATATAGAATAGAGAATAGAGAACCCAGAATTTAGTACTTGGAATGCAGAACACAGAATTTTGAATATAGAATACAGAATACTGAATATAAAATTTAGAACATAGAATGTTGAACACAGAATATAGAATACGGTATGCAGAATATACAATAAAGAAGAGTGAATGCAGAACACAGAATATAGAATATGGAAAACAGAATACAGAACTCAGACATTAGAACATGGAATGCAGAACACAGAATTTAAAATATAATATACAGAATACTGAATATAGAATTAGAAATTAGAATGCAGAACACAGAATTAAGATTATATAATGCAGAATTCTGTATATAGAATTTATAAACAGGAATGCAGAACACAGAATTTAGAATAGAGAATGCAGAATACTGTATATAGTATTTAGAATATAGAATGAATAACACAGAATATAGAATATAGACTACGGAATGGAGAAAATAGAAGGTAGAATATAGACTGAATAACACAAAATATAGAATATAGAAAAGACAATATAGATCCCAGAATATAGAAATGGAATGCAGAATATAGAATTTTGAATACAGAATACAGAAAACTGAATAAAGATTTTAGAATATAGAATGTAGAACACAGAATATAGAATATAGAATAGGGAATGCAGAATATAGTATGTAGAATATAGAATGAAGAACACAAGTATAGAATATAGAATAGTGAATATAGAAACCAGAACTTAGAACACGGAATGCAGAACACAGAATTTGAATATAGAATACATAATACTGAATATAGAATTTAGAATATAGAATGCAGAACACAGAATTTATAATATAGAATGCAGAATACAGAATATTGATTTTATAAACATGAATGCAGAACACAGAATTTAGAATATAGAATGAAGAACACTGAATAGAGTATTTAGAATATACAATGAAGAACACAGAATATAGAATTTAGAATATAGAATAGAGAACCACGGATATAGAACATGAAATGCAGAGCACAGAATTTAGAATATAGAACACAGAATACTGAATATAAGTTTAGGATATAGAATATAGAACACAGAGTATAGTATATAGAATACGGAATACTGAATATACAATTTAGAATATAGAATGTAGAACACAGAATATAGAATATAGAATACGGAATGCAGAATATAGAATACAGAACATAGAATGAAGAACACAGAATATAGAATATGGAAAACCAAATACAAAACCCAGAATTGAAAACATGGAATGCACAACAGAGAATTAAGAATATAGAACACAGAATACTGAATATAGAATTTAGAATAAAGAATGTAGAACAGAGAATTTAAAATATAGAATATAGTATGCTGAAAATGGAATTTAGAATATAGAATGTTGAACACAGAAAATAGAAAATAGAATAGAGAATATAGAACCCAGAATTTAGAACATGGAATGCAGAACACAGAATTTAGAATATAGAATACAGTATACTGAATATAGAATTTAGAATATACAATGTAGAACTCAGAATATAGAAAATAGAATACGGAATGCAGAATATAGAATATAGAATATAGAATGATGAACACAAAATTTAGAATATAGAATAGAGAATATAGAACCCAGAAATTAGATCATGGAATGCAGAACACAGTATTTAGAGTATATACTACCGAATGCTGAATATGAAATTAAGAATATAGAATGTAGAATACAGAATATGGAATATAGAATACGGAATGCAGAATATAGAATATAGAATATAGAATGATGAACACAAAATTTAGAATATAGAATAGAGAATATAGAACACAGAATTTAGAACATGGAATGCAGAACACAGAATTTAAAATATAGAATACCGAATACTGAATATTCAATTTAGAATATAGAATGAAAGACACAGAGTATAGTATATAGAAAACGGAATACTGAATATACAATTTAGAATATACAATGTAGAACACACAATATAGAATATAGAATACGGAATGCAGAATATAGAATATAGAATATAGAATGAAGAACGCAAAATTTAGAATATAGAATAGAGAATATAGAACCCAGAATTTAGAACATGGAATGAAGAACACAGAATTTAAAATATAGAATACCGAATACTGAATATACAATTTAGAATATAGAATGAAAGACACAGAATATAGTATATAGAAAACGGAATACTGAATATACAATTTAGAACATAGAATGTAGAACACACAATATAGAATATAGAATACGGAATGCAGAATATAGAATACAGAATATAGAATGTTGAACACTGAATATAGAAATAGGAATACAGAATACAGAACCCAGAATTTAGAACATGGAATGCAGAGCACAGAATTTAAAATATAGAATACCGAATACAGAATATAAAATTTAGAATATACAATATAGAACACAGAATATGGAATGTAGAATACGGAATGCAGAATATTGAACACAGAATATAGAATATAGAACACAGAATTTAGAATATGGAAAACAGGATATAGAACACAGATTATAGAACATGGAATGCAGAACACAGAATTAAAAATATAGAATACAGAAAACTGAATATCGAATTTAGAATATAGAACGCAGAACACAGAAAATAGAATATAGAATACGGAATGCAGAATATAGGATACAGAATATAGAATGTAGAACACAGAATATAGAATATTGAATAGAGTATATGGAACACAAAATTTAGAACATAGAATTCAGAACACAGAGTTTAGAATATAGTATACAGAATACTGACTATAGAATTTAGAATATAGAATGCAGAACAGAGAATTTAGAATATAGAATGCAGAATACTGAATAAAGAATTTATAAACAGGAATGCAAAACAGAATTTAGAATATAGAATACAGAATACAGAATATAGAATTTATAATATAGAACGTATACCACAGAATATAGAGTATTGAATACAGATTGCAGAATATAGAATTCAGAATATAGAATGTAGAACACAGAAAATAGAATATGGAAATCATAATACAAAACCCAGAACTGAGGACATGGAATGAAGAACACAGAAATTAGAATACAGAATATAGAATACTGAATATAGAATTTAGAATATAAAGTGCAGAACCCAGAATTTAGAATATAGAATACAGAATACTGAATATAGGATTTAGAACATGGAATGCAGAACACAGATTATGGAATGTAGAATACGGAATGCAGAATATAGAATACAGAATATAGAATGTAGAATACAGAGTATAGAATATGGAAAACAGAATACATAACCCAGAATTTACAACATGGATTTCGGAACACAGAATTTAGAATATAGAATACAGAATACTGAATATAGAATTTAGAATATAGAATGTAGAACACAGAACATAGAATAGAGAATAATGAATACTGCATATAAAATTTAGAATATAGAATGTAGAACACAGAATAGAGAAAATAAAATAGAGAATAAAGAACACACAATTTAGAACATGGAATGCAGAACTCAGAATTTAGAATGTAGAACACAGAATATAGAATATAGGATACGGAATGCAGAACAGAGAATATAAAATATAGAATATAGAATGATGAACACAAAATATAGAATAGAGAATATAGAACCCAGAAATTAGAACATGGAATTTAAAACACAGAATTTAGAATATAAAATACAGAATACTGAATATCGAATTTAGAATATAGAATGTAGAACACAGAATATAGAAAATAGAATAGAGAATATAGAACTCACAATTTAGAACATGAAATGCAGAGCACAGAATTTAGAATGTAGAACAGAGAATACTGAATATAGAATTTGGAATATAGAATGTAGAACACAGAATATAGAATATAGAATACGGAATGCAGAATAGAGAATATAAAATATAGAATATAGAATGATGAACACAAAATATAGATTAGAGAATAGAGAATATAGAACACAGAATTTAGAACATGGAATGTAGAACACAGAATTTAGAATATAAAATACAGAATACTGAATATCGAATTAAGAATATAGAATGTAGAACACAGAATATAGAAAATAGAATAGAGAATATAGAATCAACAATTTAGAATATGGAATGCAGAACACAGAATTTAGAATGTAGAATACAGAATACTGCATATAGAATTTAGAATATAGAATGTAGAACACATAATATAGAATATAGAATACGGAATGCAGAATAGAGAATATAAAATATAGAATATAGAATGATGAACACAAAATATAGAATATAGAATAGAGAATATAGAACCCAGGATTTAGAACATGCAATTTAGAACACAGAATTTAGAATATAAAATAAAGAATAATGAATATCGAATTTAGAATATAGAATGTAGAACACAGAATATGGTATGTAGAATACGGAAAGCAGAATATAGAATACATAATATAGAAAGTAGAACACAGAATATAGAATAGGGAAAACAGAATACATAACCCAGAATTTAGAACATGGAATTCAGAACACAGAATTTAGGATATAGTATACAGAATACTGAATATAGAATTTAGAAAATAGAATGCAGTACACTGAATTAAGAATATAGAATGCAGAATACTGTATATAGAATATATAAACAGGAATGCAGAACACAGTATATAGAAAATAGAATAAAGAATACTGAATATAGAATTGAGAATATATATTGAATAACACAGAATATAGATTATAGACTACTGAATGGAGAATATAGAAGGTAGAATAAAGAATGAAGAACACAAAATATAGAATATAAAGTAGAGAATATAGAACCCAGAATTTAGAATTGGAATGCAGAACATAAAATATAGAATACAGAATACAGAATACGGAATAAATATTTTAGAATATAGAATATAGAACGCAGAATATAGAATATAGAATAGGAAATGCAGAATACAGTATGTAGAATACAGAATGAAAAACAAAAATATAGAATATAGAATAGTGAATATAGAACCCAGAACATAGAACACGGAATGCAGAACACAGAATTTAGAATATAGAATACAGAATACTTAATATAAAATTTAGAATGTAGAATGTAGAACACAGAATATAGAATATAGAATACGGAATACAGAATATAGTATACAGAATATAGAATGTAGAACACAGAATATAGAATATTGAATAGAGTATATGGAAACCAAAATTTAGAACATGGAATGCAGAACACAATATTTAGAATATAGAATACAGAATACTGAATATAGAATTTAGAATATAGAATGTAGAACACAGAATATAGAATACGACATGCAGAATATTGAATACAGAATAAAGAATATAGAACACAGAATATAGAATATGGAAAAAGAATATTGAACCCAGAATATAGAACATGGAATGCAGAACACAGAATTTAAAATATAGAATGCAGAATACTGAATATAGAATTTAGAATATATAACGCAGAACACAGAATATAGAATATAGAATACGGAATGTAGAATATAGAAAACAGGATATAGAATGTAGAATACAGAATATAGAATATGGAAAACAGAATACAGAAGCCAGAATTTAGAGCATGGAATGCAACACAGAATTTACAATATAGAATACAGATTACTGAATATAGAATTTAGAACATAGAAAGCAGAACCCAGAATTTAGAATATAGAATACAGAATAATGAATATAGAATTTAGAATACAGAAAGTAGAACACAGAATATAGAATATAGAATATAGAATACAGATTATAGAAAGCAAAGTTTAGAACATAGAATGCAGTACACAGACTTTAAAATATAGAATACCGAATACTAAACATAGAATATGAATACACAATATAGAACACAGAATTTAGAATATAGGATACCGAATACTGAATATAGAATATAATTATACAATTTAGAGCACAGAATATAGAATATACAATAGAGAATATAGAACACAAAATTTAGAACATGGAACGCAGAACACAGAATTAAGAATATGGAATGCACAATACTGTATATAGAATTTAGACTATAGAATCAATAACAGAGAATATAGAATATAGAATACGGAAAGGAGAATATAGAAGGTAGAATATAGAATGAAGAACACAATATATAGAATATAGTATAGAGAATATAGAACACAGAAATTAGGAATGTAATGCAGAACAGAGAATTTATAATATAGAATACAGAATACTGAATAAAGATTTTAGAATATAGAATGTAGAACACAGAATATAGAATATAGAATAGGGAATGCAGAACATACTACGTAGAATACAGAAAGAAGAACACAAATATAGAATATAGAATAGTGAATATAGAACCCAGAACTAAAAACACGGAATGCAGAACACAGAATTTAGAATATAGAATACAGAATACTTAATATAAAATTTAGAATATAGAATGCAGAAAACAGAATATAGAATATACAATACGGAATGCAGAATATAGAATACAGAATATAGAACGAAGAACACAGAATATAGAATATTGAATAGAGTATATGGAACACAAATTTAGAACATGGAATGCAGAACACAGAATTTAGAATATAGAATACAGAATACTGAATATAAAATTTAGAACATAGAATGTTGAACACAGAATATAGAATACGGTATGCAGAATATACAATAAAGAAGAGTGAATGCAGAACACAGAATATAGAATATGGAAAACAGAATACAGAACTCAGACATTAGAACATGGAATGCAGAACACAGAATTTAAAATATAGTATACAGAATACTGAATATAGAATTAGAAATTAGAATGCAGAACACAGAATTAAGATTATATAATGCAGAATTCTGTATATAGAATTTATAAACAGAAATGCAGAACACAGAATTTAGAATAGAGAATGCAGAATACTGTATATAGTATTTAGAATATAGAATGAATAACACAGAATATAGAATATAGACTACGGAATGGAGAAAATAGAAGGTAGAATATAGACTGAATAACACAAAATATAGAATATAGAAAAGACAATTTAGATCCCAGAATATAGAAATGGAATGCAGAATATAGAATTTTGAATACAGAATACAGAAAACTGAATAAAGATTTTAGAATATAGAATGTAGAACACAGAATATAGAATATAGAATAGGGAATGCAGAATATAGTATGTAGAATATAGAATGAAGAACACAAGTATAGAATATAGAATAGTGAATATAGAAACCAGAACTTAGAACACGGAATGCAGAACACAGAATTTGAATATAGAATACATAATACTGAATATAGAATTTAGAATATAGAATGCAGAACACAGAATTTATAATATAGAATGCAGAATACAGAATATTGATTTTATAAACATGAATGCAGAACACAGAATTTAGAATATAGAATGAAGAACACTGAATAGAGTATTTAGAATATACAATGAAGAACACAGAATATAGAATTTAGAATATAGAATAGAGAACCCAGGATATAGAACATGAAATGCAGAGCACAGGTTTTAGAATATAAAACACAGAATACTGAATATAAGTTTAGGATATAGAATATAGAACACAGAGTATAGTATATAGAATACGGAATACTGAATATACAATTTAGAATATAGAATGTAGAACACAGAATATAGAATATAGAATACGGAATGCAGAATATAGAATGCAGAACATAGAATGAAGAACACAGAATATAGAATATGGAAAACCAAATACAAAACCCAGAATTGAAAACATGGAATGCACAACAGAGAATTAAGAATATAGAACACAGAATACTGAATATAGAATTTAGAATAAAGAATGTAGAACAGAGAATTTAAAATATAGAATATAGTATGCTGAAAATGGTATTTAGAATATAGAATGTAGAACACAGAATATAGAAAATAGAATAGAGAATATAGAACCCAGAATTTAGAACATGGAATGCAGAACACAGAATTTAGAATATAGAATACAGTATACTGAATATAGAATTTAGAATATACAATGTAGAACTCAGAATATAGAATATAGAATACGGAATGCAGAATATAGTATATAGAATATAGAATGATGAACACAAAATTTAGAATATAGAATAGAGAATATAGAACCCAGAATTTAGATCATGGAATGCAGAACACAGTATTTAGAGTATATACTACCGAATGCTGAATATGAAATTAAGAATATAGAATGTAGAATACAGAATATGGAATATGGAATACGGAACGCAGAATATAGAATATAGAATATAGAATGATGAACACAAAATTTAGAATATAGAATAGAGAATATAGAACCCAGAATTTAGAACATGGAATGCAGAGCACAGAATTTAAAATATAGAATACCGAATACTGAATATTCAATTTAGAATATAGAATGAAAGACACAGAGTATAGTATATAGAAAACGGAATACTGAATATACAATTTAGAATATAGAATGTAGAACACACAATATAGAATATAGAATACGGAATGCAGAATATAGAATATAGAATATAGAATGAAGAACACAAAATTTAGAATATAGAATAGAGAATATACAACCCAGAATTTAGAACATGGAATGCAGAACACAGAATTTAAAATATAGAATACCGAAAACTGAATATACAATTTAGAATATAGAATGAAAGACACATAATATAGTATATAGAAAACGGAATACTGAATATACAATTTAGAACATAGAATGTAGAACACACAATATAGAATATAGAATACGGAATGCAGAATATAGAATACAGAATATAGAATGTTGAACACTGAATATAGAAATAGGAATACAGAATACAGAACCCAGAATTTAGAACATGGAATGCAGAGCACAGAAATTAAAATATAGAATAAAGAATACAGAATATAAAATTTAGAATATACAATATAGAACACAGAATATGGATTGTAGAATACGGAATGCAGAAGATTGAACACAGAATATAGAATATAGAACACAGAATTTAGAATATGGAAAACAGGATATAGAACACAGATTATAGAACATGGAATGCAGAACACAGAATTAAAAATATAGAATACAGAAAACTGAATATCGAATTTAGAATATAGAACGCAGAACACAGAAAATAGAATATAGAATGCAGAATACTGAATAAAGAATTTATAAACAGGAATGCAAAACAGAATTTAGAATATAGAATACAGAATACAGAATATAGAATTTATAATATAGAACGTATACCACAGAATATAGAGTATAGAATACAGATTGCAGAATATAGAATTCAGAATATAGAATGTAGAACACAGAAAATAGAATATGGATATCATAATACAAAACCCAGAACTGAGGACATGGAATGAAGAACACAGAATTTAGAATACAGAATAGAGAATACTGAATATAGAATTTAGAATATAAAATGCAGAACCCAGAATTTAGAATATAGAATACAGAATACTGAATATAGGATTTAGAACATGGAATGCAGAACACAGATTATGGAATGTAGAATACGGAATGCAGAATATAGAATACAGAATATAGAATATAGAATACAGAGTATAGAATATGGAAAACAGAATACATAACCCAGAATTTACAACATGGATTTCGGAACACAGAATTTAGAATATAGAATACAGAATACTGAATATAGAATTTAGAATATAGAATGTAGAACACAGAACTTAGAATAGAGAATAATGAATACTGCATATAAAATTTAGAATATAGAATATAGAACACAGAATAGAGAAAATAGAATAGAGAATATAGAACACACAATTTAGAACATGGAATGCAGAACACAGAATTTAGAATGTAGAACACAGAATATAGAATATAGAATACGGAATGCAGAACAGAGAATATAAAATATAGAATATAGAATGATGAACACAAAATATAGAATAGAGAATATAGAACCCAGAAATTAGAACATGGAATTTAAAACACAGAATATAGAATATAAAATACAGAATACTGAATATCGAATTTAGAATATAGAATGTAGAACACAGAATATAGAAAATAGAATAGAGAATATAGAACTCACAATTTAGAAAATGAAATGCAGTACACAGAATTTAGAAAGTAGAACACAGAATACTGAATATAGAATTTGGAATATAGAATGTAGAACACAGAATATAGAATATAGAATACGGAATGCAGAATATAGAATATAAAATATAGAATATAGAATGATGAACACAAAATATAGATTAGAGAATAGAGAATATAGAACACAGAATTTAGAACATGGAATGTAGAACACAGAATTTGGAATATAAAATACAGAATACTGAATATCGAATTTAGAATATAGAATGTAGAACACAGAATATAGAAAATAGAATAGAGAATATAGAATCAACAATTTAGAATATGGAATGCAGAACACAGAATTTAGAATGTAGAATACAGAATACTGCATATAGAATTTAGAATATAGAATGTAGAACACAGAATATAGAATATAGAATACGGAATGCAGAATAGAGAATATAAAATATAGAATATAGAATGATGAACACAAAATATAGAATAGAGAATATAGAACCCAGGATTTAGAACATGCAATTTAGAACACAGAATGTAGAATATAAAATACAGAATAATGAATATCGAATTTAGAATATAGAATGTAGAACACAGAATATGGTATGTAGAATACGGAAAGCAGAATATAGAATACATAATATAGAAAGTAGAATACAGAATATAGAATAGGGAAAACAGAATACATAACCCAGAATTTAGAACATGGAATTCAGAACACAGAATTTAGGATATAGTATACAGAATACTGAATATAGAATTTAGAAAATAGAATGCAGTACACAGAATTAAGAATATAGAATGCAGAATACTGTATATAGAATATATAAACAGGAATGCAGAACACAGTATATAGAATATAGAATAAAGAATACTGAATATAGAATTGAGAATATATATTGAATAACACAGAATATAGATTATAGACTACTGAATGGAGAATATAGAAGGTAGAATAAAGAATGAAGAACACAAAATATAGAATATAAAGTAGAGAATATAGAACCCAGAATTTAGAATTGGAATGCAGAACATAAAATATAGAATACAGAATACAGAATACTGAATAAATATTTTAGAATATAGAATATAGAACGCAGAATATAGAATATAGAATAGGAAATGCAGAATACAGTATGTAGAATACAGAATGAAAAACAAAAATATAGAATATAGAATAGTGAATATAGAACCCAGAACATAGAACACGGAATGCAGAACACAGAATTTAGAATATAGAATACAGAATACTAAATATAAAATTTAGAATGTAGAATGTAGAACACAGAATATAGAATATAGAATACGGAATACAGAATATAGTATACAGAATATAGAATGTAGAACACAGAATATAGAATATTGAATAGAGTATATGGAAACCAAAATTTAGAACATGGAATGCAGAACACAATATTTAGAATATAGAATACAGAATACTGAATATAGAATTTAGAATATAGAATGTAGAACACAGAATATAGAATACGACATGCAGAATATTGAATACAGAATAAAGAATATAGAACACAGAATATAGAATATGGAAAAAGAATATTGAACCCAGAATATAGAACATGGAATGCAGAACACAGAATTTAAAATATAGAATGCAGAATACTGAATATAGAATTTAGAATATATAACGCAGAACACAGAATATAGAATATAGAATACGGAATGCAGAATATAGAATACAGGATATAGAATGTAGAATACAGAATATAGAATATGGAAAACAGAATACAGAAGCCAGAATTTAGAGCATGGAATGCAACACAGAATTTACAATATAGAATACACATTACTGAATATAGAATTTAGAACATAGAAAGCAGAACCCAGAATTTAGAATATAGAATACAGAATACTGAATATAGAATTTAGAATACAGAAAGTAGAACACAGAATATAGAATATAGAATATAGAATACAGATTATAGAAAGCAAAGTTTAGAACATGGAATGCAGTACACAGACTTTAAAATATAGAATACAGAATACTGAACATAGAATATGAATACACAATATAGAACACAGAATTTAGAATATAGGATACCGAATACTGAATATAGAATATAATTATACAATTTAGAGCACAGAATATAGAATATACAATAGAGAATATAGAACACAAAATTTAGAACATGGAACGCAGAACACAGAATTAAGAATATGGAATGCACAATACTGTATATAGAATTTAGACTATAGAATGAATAACAGAGAATATAGAATATAGAATACGGAATGGAGAATATAGAAGGCAGAATATAGAATGAAGAACACAATATATAGAATATAGTATAGAGAATATAGAACACAGAAATTAGGAATGTAATGCAGAACAGAGAATTTATAATATAGAATACAGAATACTGAATAAAGATTTTAGAATATAGAATGTAGAACACAGAATATAGAATATAGAATAGGGAATGCAGAACATACTACGTAGAATACAGAAAGAAGAACACAAATATAGAATATAGAATAGTGAATATAGAACCCAGAACTAAAAACACGAAATGCAGAACACAGAATTTAGAATATAGAATACAGAATACTTAATATAAAATTTAGAATATAGAATGTAGAAAACAGAATATAGAATATACAATACGGAATGCAGAATATAGAATACAGAATATAGAACGTAGAACACAGAATATAGAATATTGAATAGAGTATATGGAACACAAATTTAGAACATGGAATGCAGAACACAGAATTTAGAATATAGAATACAGAATACTGAATATAGAATTTAGAATATAGAGTGTTGAACACAAAATATAGAATATAAAAAACGTAATGCAGAATATAGAATACAGAATATGGAACGTAGAACAGAGAATATAAAATATGAGAAACAAAATACAAAAGTCAGAATTGAGAACATGGTATGCAGAACACAGCATTAAGAATATAGTGTACAGAATACTGAATATAGAATTTAGAATATAGAACGCAGAACACAGAATATAGAATATAGAATACAGAATACAGAATATAGAATTTAGAATATAGAACGTAGAACACAGAGTATAGAATAAAGAAAACGGAATACTGAATATACAATTTAGAACATAGAATGTTGAACACAGAATATGAAATATATAATACGGAATGCAGAATATTGAATAGAGAATATAGAATGTAGAACACAGAATTTAGAATATGGAAAACAGAATATAGAACCCAGAATTTAGAACATGGAATGCAGAACACAGAATTTAGAATATAGGATACAGATTATTGAATATAGAATTTAGAATATAGATTGTAGAACACAGAATTTAGATTATAGAATACAGAATACTGAATATAGTATTTTATAATATAGAATGTAGAACACAGAATAAAGAATATAGAATACAGTATATAGAAATCAAAATTTAGAACATGGAATGCAGAACACAGAATTTAGAAAATAGAATACGGAATACTGAATATAGAATATGAATATACAATGTAGAACACAGAATTTAGAATACAGAATACAGAATACTGAATATAGAATTTAGAATATACAATGTAGAACACAGAATATAGAATATAGAATACAGAAAACTGAATACAGGATTTAGAATATGGAATGCAGAACACCGAATTTAGAATATAAATACAGAAAACTGATTATAGAATTTAGAATATAGAATGTACAACACACAATATAGAATATACAATAGAGAATATAGAACACAGAATTTACAACATGGATTGCAGAACACAGAATTTAAAATATAGAATACCGAATACTGAATATAGAATATGAATATACAATATAGAACCCAGAATTTTGAATATAGAATACATAATACTGAATATAGGATTTAGAATATACAATGTAGAACCGAGAATATAGAATATAGAATACGGAATGCAGATTATAGTATACAGAATACAGAATGTAGAACACAGAATTTAGAATATGGAAAACAGGATATAGAACCCAGAATATAGAACATGGAATGCAGAAAACAGAATTTAAAATGTACAATAAAGAATACTGAATATCGAATTTAGAATATAGAACGCAGAACACAGAATATAGAATATAGAATACGGTATGCAGAATATAGAATACAGAATATAGAATGTAGAACACAGAACATAGAATAAGGAAAACATAATACAAAACCCAGAATTGAGTACATGTAATGCAGAACACAGAATTTAGAATATAGAATAGTGAATACTGAATATAGAATTTAGAAAATTGAATGCAGAGCACAGAATTTAGAATATAGAATGCAGAATACTGTATATAGGATTTAGAATATAGAAAGAAAAACACAGAATATAGAATATAGACTACGGAATGGAGAATATAGAAGGTACAATATAGACTGAAGAACACAAAATATAGAATATAGAATGGAGAATATAGAACCCACAATATAGAAATGGAATGCAGAACAGAGAATTTAGAATATAGAATAGAGAAAACTAAACAAAGTTTTTAGAATATAGAATGTAGAACACAGAATATAGAATATAGAATAGAGAATAGAGAACCCAGGATATAGAACATGGAATGCAGAACACAGAATTTAGAATATAGAACACATAATACTGAATATAAATTTAGAATATAGAATATAGAACACAGAGTATAGAATACAGAATACGGAATAATGAATATACAATTTAGAATATAGAATGTAGAACACAGAAAATAGAATATAGAATACGGAATGCAGGAAATACAATACAGAACATAGAATGTAGAACACAGAAAATAGAATATGGAAAACAGAATACAAAACCCAGAATTGAAAACATGAAATGCACAACAGAGAATTAAGAATAGAGAATACAGAATACTGAAAATAGGATTTAGAATACAGAGTGTAGAACAGAGAATTAGAACATAGAATATATTATACTGAATATAGAATTTAGAATATAGAATATAGAACACAGAATATAGAAAACAGAATAGAGAATATAGAACCCAGAATATAGAACATGGAATGCAGAACACAGAATTTAGAATATAGAATACAGAATACTGAATATAGAATTTAGAATATACAATGCAGAACGCAGAATATAGAATATAGAATATAGAATGTTGAAAACAGAGTATAGAATATAGAATGATGAACACGAAATATAGAATATGGAATAGAGAATATAGAACCCAGAATTTAGAACATGGAATGCAGAACACAGAATTTAGAATATAGAATACAGAATACTGAATATCGAATTTAGAATATAGAATGTAGAACACAGAATTTGGTATGTAGAATACGGAATGCAGAATATTGTATTCAGAATATAGAATTTAGAACACAAAATATAGAATATGGAAAACAGAATATAGAACGCAGAGTGTAGATCATGGAATGCAGAACACAGAATTTAGAGTATATAATACCGAATACTTAATATAAAATTTAGAATATAGAATGTAGAATACAGAATATGGAATGTAGAATACGAAATGCAGAAAATTGAATACAGATTATAGAATGTAGAACACAGAATTTAGAATATGGAAAACAGAATATAGAACCCAAAATTTAGAACATGGAATGCAGAACACAAAATTAAGAATATAGAATACAGATTACTGAATATAGAATTTAGAATATAGAATGTAGAACACAGAATTTAGTATATAGAATAAAGAATACTGAATATAAAATTTAGAATATAGAATGCAGAACACAGAATATAGAATATAGAATACAGAGTATAGAACCCAAAATTTAGAACATGGAATGCAGAACACAGAATTTAAAGTATAGAATAACGAATACTGAATATAGAATATGAATATACAATATAGAACCCAGAATTTAGAATATAGAATACATTATACTGAATATAGGATTTGGAATATACAATGTAGAACCAAGAATATAGAATATAGAATACAGAATGCAGAATATAGAACAGAATATAGAAAGTAGAACACAGAATATAGAATATTGAATAGAGTATATGGAACACAAAATTTAGAACATGGAATGCAGAACACAGAATTTAGAATAAAGATTACAGAATACTGAATATAGAATTTAGAATATAGAATGTTGAACACAGAATATAGAATATAAAAAACGTAATGCAGAATATAGAATACAGAATATAGAATGCAGAACACAGCATATAGAATATGGGAAACACAATACAAAAGTCAGAAATGAGAACATGGAATGCAGAACACAGCATTTAGAATATAGTATACAGAATACTGAATATAGAATTTAGAATAGACAATGTAGAACACAGAGTATGGAATGTAGAATACGGAATGCAGAATATTGAATATAGAATATAGAATATAGAACACAGAATTTAGAATATGGAAAACAGAATATAGAACCCAGAATAAAGAACATGGAATGCAGAACACAGAATTTAATATATAGAATACAGAATACTGAATATAGAATTTAGATTATAGAACGCAGAACACAGAATATAGAATATAGAATACAGAATACTGAATATAAAATTTAGAATAAAGAATGTAGAACACAGAGTATAGAATATAGAATACGGAATACTGAATATACAATTTAAAATATAGAATGTAGAACACAGAATATGAAATGTATAATACGGAATGCAGAATATTGAATAGAGAATATGGAATGTAGAACACAGGATTTAGAATATGGAGAAAAGAATATAGAACCCAGAATTTAGAACATGGAATGCAGAACACAGAATTTAGAATATAGAATACAGATTATTGAATATAGAAATTAGAATATAGATTGTAGAACACAGGATTTAGATTATAGAGTACAGAATACTGAATATAGTATTTAGAATATAGAATGTAGAACACAGAATATAGAATATAGAATACAGAATATAGAAATCAAAATTTAGAACATGGAATGCAGAACACAGAATTTAGAAAATGGAATACGGAATACTGAATATAGAATATGAATATACAATGTAGAACACCAATTTAGAATATAGAATACAGAATACTGAATATAGAATTTAGAATATACAATGTAGAACACAGAATATAGAATATAGAATACAGAAAACTGAATACAGAATTTAGATTATGGAATGCAGAACACAGAATTTAGAATATAAATACAGAAAACTGAATATAGAATTTAGAATATAGAATGTACAAAACACAATATAAAATATACAATAGAGAATATAGAACTCAGAATTTACAACATGGATTACAGAACACCGAATTTAAAATATAGATTACAGAATACTGAATATAGAATATGAATACAAAATATAGAACCCAGAATTTAGAATATAGGATACATAATACTGAATATAGGATTTAGAATATACAACGTAGAACCGAGAATATAGAATATAGAGTACGGAATGCAAAATACAATATACAGAATATAGAAATTAGAACACAGAATTTAGAATATGGAAAACAGGATATAGAACCCAGAATATAGAACATGGAATGCAGAATACAGAATTTAAAATATAGAATACAGAATACTGAATATAGAATTTAGAATATAGAACGCAGAACACAGAATATAGAATATAGAATACAGAATACAGAATATAGAATTTAGAATATAGAATGTAGAACACAGAGTATAGAATAAAGAAAACGGAATACTGAATATACAATTTAGAACATAGAATGTAGAACACAGAATATGAAATGTATAATACGGAATGCAGAATATTGAATAGAGAATATAGAATGTAGAACACAGAATTTAGAATATGTAAAACAGAATATAGAACCCAGAATTTAGAACATGGAATGCAGAACACAGAATTTAGAATATAGGATACAGATTATTGAATATAGAATTTAGAATATAGATTGTAGAACACAGAATTTAGATTATAGACTACAGAATACTGAATATAGTATTTATAATATAGAATGTAGAACACAGAATATAGAATATAGAATACAGAAAACTGAATACAGGATTTAGAATATGGAATGCAGAACACAGAATTTAGAATATAAATACAGAAAACTGAATATAGAATTTAGAATATAGAATGTACAACACACAATATAGAATATACAATAGAGAATATAGAACACAGAATTTACAACATGGATTGCAGAACACAGAATTTAAAATATAGAATACCGAATACTGAATATATAATATGAATATACAATATAGAACCCAGAATTTAGAATATAGAATACATAATACTGAATATAGGATTTAGAATATACAATGTAGAACCGAGAATATAGAATATAGAATACGGAATGCAGAATACAGTATACAGAATATAGAATGTAGAACACAGAATTTAGAATATGGAAAACAGGATATAGAACCCAGAATATAGAACATGGAATGCAGAAAACAGAATTTAAAATGTACAATAAAGAATACTGAATATCGAATTTAGAATATAGAACGCAGAACACAGAATATAGAATATAGAATACGGAATGCAGAATATAGAATACAGAATATAGAATGTAGAACACAGAACATAGTATATGGAAAACATAATACAAAACCCAGAATTGAGGACATGTAATGCAGAACACAGAATTTAGAATATAGAATAGTGAATACTGAATATAGAATTTAGAACATTGAATGAGGAACACAGAATTTAGAATATAGAATGCAGAATACTGTATATAGGATTTAGAATATAGAAAGAAAAACACAGAATATAGAATATAGACTACGGAATGGAGAATATAGAAGGTACATTATAGACTGAAGAACACAAAATATAGAATATAGAATGGAGAATATAGAACCCACAATATAGAAATGGAATGCAGAACAGAGAATTTAGAATATAGAATAGAGAAAACTAAACAAAGTTTTTAGAATATAGAATGTAGAACACAGAATATAGAATATAGAATAGAGAATAGAGAACCCAGGATATAGAACATGGAATGCAGAACACAGAATTTAGAATATAGAACACAGAATACTGAATATAAATTTAGAATATAGAATATAGAACACAGAGTATAGAATACAGAATACGGAATAATGAATATACAATTTAGAATATAGAATGTAGAACACAGAAAATAGAATATAGAATACGGAATGCAGGAAATACAATACAGAACATAGAATGTAGAACACAGAATATAGAATATGGAAAACAGAATACAAATCCCAGAATTGAAAACATGAAATGCACAACAGAGAATTAAGAAAAGAGAATACAGAATACTGAAAATAGGATTTAGAATACAGAGTGTAGAACAGAGAATTAGAACATAGAATATATTATACTGAATATAGAATTTAGAATATAGAATATAGAACACAGAATATAGAAAACAGAATAGAGAATATAGAACCCAGAATATAGAACATGGAATGCAGAACACAGAATTTAGAATATAGAATACAGAATACTGAATATAGAATTTAGAATATACAATGCAGAACGCAGAATATAGAATATAGAATACGGAATGCAGAATATAGAATATAGAATATAGAATGATGAACACGAAATATAGAATATGGAATAGAGAATATAGAACCCAGAATTTAGAACATGGAATGCAGAACACAGAATTTAGAATATAGAATACAGAATACTGAATATCGAATTTAGAATATAGAATGTAGAACACAGAATTTGGTATGTAGAATACGGAATGCAGAATATTGTATTCAGAATATAGAATTAAGAACACAAAATATAGAATATGGAAAACAGAATATAGAACGCAGAGTGTAGATCATGGAATGCAGAACACAGAATTTAGAGTATATAATACCGAATACTTAATATAAAATTTAGAATATAGAATGAAGAATACAGAATATGGAATGTAGAATACGAAATGCAGAAAATTGAATACAGATTATAGAATGTAGAACACAGAATTTAGAATATGGAAAACAGAATATAGAACCCAGAATTTAGAACATGGAATGCAGAACACAAAAATAAGAATATAGAATACAGATTACTGAATATAAAATTTAGAATATAGAATGCAGAACACAGAATATAGAATATAGAATACAGAATATAGAACCCAAAATTTAGAACATGGAATGCCGAACACAGAATTTAAAGTATAGAATAACGAATACTGAATATAGAATATGAATATACAATATAGAACCCAGAATTTAGAATATAGAATACATACTACTGAATATAGGATTTAGAATATACAATGTAGAACCAAGAATATAGAATATAGAATACAGAATGCAGAATATAGAACAGAATATAGAAAGTAGAACACAGAATATAGAATATTGAATAGAGTATATGGAACAAAAAATTTAGAACATGGAATGCAGAACACAGAATTTAGAATATAGATTACAGAATACTGAATATAGAATTTAGAATATAGAATGTTGAACACAGAATATAGAATATAAAAAACGTAATGCAGAATATAGAATACAGAATATAGAATGTAGAACACAGCATATAGAATATGGGAAACAAAATACAAAAGTCAGAAATGAGAACAGGGAATGCAGAACACAGCATTTAGAATATAGTATACAGAATACTGAATATAGAATTTAGAATAGACAATGTAGAACACAGAGTATGGAATGTAGAATACGGAATGCAGAATATTGAATATAGAATATAGAATATAGAACACAGAATTTAGAATATGTAAAAAACAGAATATAGAACCCAGAATAAAGAACATGGAATGCAGAACACAGAATTTAATATATAGAATACAGAATACTGAATATAGAATTTAGATTATAGAACGCAGAACACAGAATATAGAATATAGAATACAGAATACTGAATATAGAATTTAGAATATAGAATGTAGAACACAGAGTATAGAATATAGAATACGGAATACTGAATATACAATTTAAAATATAGAATGTAGAACACAGAATATGAAATGTATAATACGGAATGCAGAATATTGAATAGAGAATATAGAATGTAGAACACAGAATTTAGAATATGGAGAAAAGAATATAGAACCCAGAATTTAGAACATGGAATGCAGAACACAGAATTTAGAATATAGAATACAGATTATTGAATATAGAAATTAGAATATAGATTGTAGAACACAGGATTTAGATTATAGAGTACAGAATACTGAATATAGTATTTAGAATATAGAATGTAGAACACAGAATATAGAATACGGTATGCAGAATATACAATAAAGAAGGGTGAATGCAGAACACAGAATATAGAATATGGAAAACAATACAGAACTCAGACATTAGAGCATGGAATGCAGAACACAGAATTTAAAATATAGTATACAGAATACTGAATATAGAATTAGAAATTAGAATGCAGAACACAGAATTAAGATTATATAATGCAGAATTCTGTATATAGAATTTATAAACAGGAATGCAGAACACAGAATTTAGAATAGAGAATGCAGAATACTGTATATAGTATTTAGAATATAGAATGAATAACACAGAATATAGAATATAGACTACGGAATGGAGAAAATAGAAGGTAGAATATAGACTGAATAACACAAAATATAGAATATAGAATAGACAATATAGGTCCCAGAATATAGAAATGGAATGCAGAATATAGAATTTTGAATACAGAATACAGAAATCTGAATAAAGATTTTAGAATATAGAATGTAGAACACAGAATATAGAATATAGAATAGGGAATGCAGAATATATTATGTAGAATATAGAATGAAGAACACAAGTATAGAATATAGAATAGTGAATATAGAAACCAGAACTTAGAACACGGAATGCAGAACACAGAATTTGAATATACAATACATAATACTGAATATAGAATTTTGAATATAGAATGCAGAACACAGAATTTATAATATAGAATGCAGAATACAGAATATTGATTTTATAAACATGAATGCAGAACACAGAATTTAGAATATAGAATGAAGAACACTGAATAGAGTATTTAGAATATACAATGAAGAACACAGAATATAGAATTTAGAATATAGAATAGAGAACCCAGGTTATAGAACATGAAATGCAGAGCACAGAATTTAGAATATAGAACACAGAATACTGAATATAAGTTTAGGATATAGAATATAGAACACAGAGTATAGTATATAGAATACGGAATACTGAATATACAATTTAGAATATAGAATGTAGAACACAGAATATAGAATATAGAATACGGAATGCAGAATATAGAATACAGAACATAGAATGAAGAACACAGAATATAGAATATGGAAAACCAAATACAAAACCAAGAATTGAAAACATGGATTGCACAACAGAGAATTAAGAATATAGAACACAGAATACTGAATATAGAATTTAGAATAAAGAATGAAGAACAGAGAATTTAAAATATAGAATATAGTATGCTGAAAATGGAATTTAGAATATAGAATGTTGAACACAGAATATAGAAAATAGAATAGAGGATATAGAACCCAGAATTTAGAACATGGAATGCAGAACACAGAATTTAGAATATAGAATACAGTATACTGAATATAGAATTTAGAATATACAATGTAGAACTCAGAATATAGAATATAGAATACGGAATACAGAATATAGAATATAGAATATAGAATGATGAACACAAAATTTAGAATATAGAATAGAGAATATAGAACCCAGAATTTAGATCATGGAATGCAGAACACAGTATTTAGAGTATATACTACCGAATGCTGAATATGAAATTAAGAGTATAGAATGTAGAATACAGAATATGGAATATAGAATACGGAATGCAGAATATAGAATATAGAATACAGAATGATGAACACAAAATTTAGAATATAGAATAGAGAATATAGAACCCAGAATTTAGAACATGGAATGCAGAACACAGAATTTAAAATATAGAATACCGAATACTGAATATTCAATTTAGAATATAGAATGAAAGACACAGAGTATAGTATATAGAAAACGGAATACTGAATATACAATTTAGAATATAGAATGTAGAACACACAATATAGAATATAGAATACGGAATGCAGAATAAAGAATATAGAATATAGAATGAAGAACACAAAATTTAGAATATAGAATAGAGAATATAGAACCCAGAATTTTGAACATGGAATGCAGAACACAGAATTTAAAATATAGAATACCGAATACTGAATATACAATTTAGAATATAGAATGAAAGACACAGAATATAGTATATAGAAAACGGAATACTGAATATACAATTTAGAATATAGAATGTAGAACACACAATATAGAATATAGAATACGGAATGCAGAAAATAGAATACAGAATATAGAATGTTGAACACTGAATATAGAAATAGGAATACAGAATACAGAACCCAGAATTTAGAACATGTAATGCAGAGCACAGAAATTAAAATATAGAATACCGAATACAGAATATAAAATTTAGAATATACAATATAGAACACAGAATATGGAATGTAGAATACGGAATGCAGAATATTGAACACAGAATATAGAATATAGAACACAGAATTTAGAATATGGAAAACAGGATATACACCACAGATTATAGAACATGGAATGCAGAACACAGAATTAAAATTATAGAATACAGAAATCTGAATATCGAATTTAGAATATAGAACGCAGAACACAGAAAATAGAATATAGAATACGGAATGCAGAATATAGGATACAGAATATAGAATGTAGAACACAGAATATAGAATATTGAATAGAGTATATGGAACACAAAATTTAGAACATAGAATTCAGAACACAGAGTTTAGAATATAGTATACAGAATACTGACAATAGAATTTAGAATATAGAATGCAGAACAGAGAATTTAGAATATAGAATGCAGAATACTGAATAAAGAATTTATAAACAGGAATGCAAAACAGAATTTAGAATATAGAATACAGAATACAGAATATAGAATTTATAATATAGAACGTATACCACAGAATATAGAGTATAGAATACAGATTGCAGAATATAGAATTCAGAATATAGAATGTAGAACACAGAAAATAGAATATGGAAATCATAATACAAAACCCAGAACTGAGGACATGGAATGAAGAACACAGAATTTAGAATACAGAATAGAGAATACTGAATATAGAATTTAGAATATAAAATGCAGAACCCAGAATTTAGAATATAGAATACAGAATACTGAATATAGGATTTAGAACATGGAATGCAGAACACAGATTATGGAATGTAGAATACGGAATGCAGAATATAGAATACAGAATATAGAATGTAGAATACAGAGTATAGAATATGGAAAACAGAATACATAACCCAGAATTTACAACATGGATTTCGGAACACAGAATTTAGAATATAGAATACAGAATACTGAATATAGAATTTAGAATATAGAATGTAGAACACAGAACTTAGAATAGAGAATAATGAATACTGCATATAAAATTTAGAATATAGAATGTAGAACACAGAATAGAGAAAATAGAATAGAGAATATAGAACACACAATTTAGAACATGGAATGCAGAACTCAGAATTTAGAATGTAGAACACAGAATATAGAATATAGAATACGGAATGCAGAACAGAGAATATAAAATATAGAATATAGAATGATGAACACAAAATATGGAATAGAGAATATAGAACCCAGAATTTAGAACATGGAATGCAGAACACAGAATTTAGAATATAGAATACAGAATACTGAATATCGAATTTAGAATATAGAATGTAGAACACAGAATTTGGTATGTAGAATACGGAATGCAGAATATTGTATTCAGAATATAGAATTTAGAACACAAAATATAGAATATGGAAAACAGAATATAGAACGCAGAGTGTAGATCATGGAATGCAGAACACAGAATTTAGAGTATATAATACCGAATACTTAATATAAAATTTAGAATATAGAATGTAGAATACAGAATATGGAATGTAGAATACGAAATGCAGAAAATTGAATACAGATTATAGAATGTAGAACACAGAATTTAGAATATGGAAAACAGAATATAGAACCCAAAATTTAGAACATGGAATGCAGAACACAAAATTAAGAATATAGAATACAGATTACTGAATATAGAATTTAGAATATAGAATGTAGAACACAGAATTTAGTATATAGAATAAAGAATACTGAATATAAAATTTAGAATATAGAATGCAGAACACAGAATATAGAATATAGAATAAAGAGTATAGAACCCAAAATTTAGAACATGGAATGCAGAACACAGAATTTAAAGTATAGAATAACGAATACTGAATATAGAATATGAATATACAATATAGAACCCAGAATTTAGAATATAGAATACATAATACTGAATATAGGATTTAGAATATACAATGTAGAACCAAGAATATAGAATATAGAATACAGAATGCAGAATATAGAACAGAATATAGAAAGTAGAACACAGAATATAGAATATTGAATAGAGTATATGGAACACAAAATTTAGAACATGGAATGCAGAACACAGAATTTAGAATAAAGATTACAGAATACTGAATATAGAATTTAGAATATAGAATGTTGAACACAGAATATAGAATATAAAAAACGTAATGCAGAATATAGAATACAGAATATAGAATGCAGAACACAGCATATAGAATATGGGAAACACAATACAAAAGTCAGAAATGAGAACATGGAATGCAGAACACAGCATTTAGAATATAGTATACAGAATACTGAATATAGAATTTAGAATAGACAATGTAGAACACAGAGTATGGAATGTAGAATACGGAATGCAGAATATTGAATATAGAATATAGAATATAGAACACAGAATTTAGAATATGGAAAACAGAATATAGAACCCAGAATAAAGAACATGGAATGCAGAACACAGAATTTAATATATAGAATACAGAATACTGAATATAGAATTTAGATTATAGAACGCAGAACACAGAATATAGAATATAGAATACAGAATACTGAATATAAAATTTAGAATAAAGAATGTAGAACACAGAGTATAGAATATAGAATACGGAATACTGAATATACAATTTAAAATATAGAATGTAGAACACAGAATATGAAATGTATAATACGGAATGCAGAATATTGAATAGAGAATATGGAATGTAGAACACAGAATTTAGAATATGGAGAAAAGAATATAGAACCCAGAATTTAGAACATGGAATGCAGAACACAGAATTTAGAATATAGAATACAGATTATTGAATATAGAAATTAGAATATAGATTGTAGAACACAGGATTTAGATTATAGAGTACAGAATACTGAATATAGTATTTAGAATATAGAATGTAGAACACAGAATATAGAATATAGAATACAGAATATAGAAATCAAAATTTAGAACATGGAATGCAGAACACAGAATTTAGAAAATGGAATACGGAATACTGAATACAGAATATGAATATACAATGTAGAACACCAATTTAGAATATAGAATACAGAATACTGAATATAGAATTTAGAATATACAATGTAGAACACAGAATATAGAATATAGAATACAGAAAACTGAATACAGAATTTAGATTATGGAATGCAGAACACAGAATTTAGAATATAAATACAGAAAACTGAATATAGAATTTAGAATATAGAATGTACAAAACACAATATAAAATATACAATAGAGAATATAGAACTCAGAATTTACAACATGGATTACAGAACACCGAATTTAAAATATAGATTACAGAATACTGAATATAGAATATGAATACAAAATATAGAACCCAGAATTTAGAATATAGGATACATAATACTGAATATAGGATTTAGAATATACAACGTAGAACCGAGAATATAGAATATAGAGTACGGAATGCAAAATACAATATACAGAATATAGAAATTAGAACACAGAATTTAGAATATGGAAAACAGGATATAGAACCCAGAATATAGAACATGGAATGCAGAACACAGAATTTAAAATATAGAATACAGAATACTGAATATAGAATTTAGAATATAGAACGCAGAACACAGAATATAGAATATAGAATACAGAATACAGAATATAGAATTTAGAATATAGAATGTAGAACACAGAGTATAGAATAAAGAAAACGGAATACTGAATATACAATTTAGAACATAGAATGTAGAACACAGAATATGAAATGTATAATACGGAATGCAGAATATTGAATAGAGAATATAGAATGTAGAACACAGAATTTAGAATATGTTAAACAGAATATAGAACCCAGAATTTAGAACATGGAATGCAGAACACAGAATTTAGAATATAGGATACAGATTATTGAATATAGAATTTAGAATATAGATTGTAGAACACAGAATTTAGATTATAGACTACAGAATACTGAATATAGTATTTATAATATAGAATGTAGAACACAGAATATAGAATATAGAATACAGAAAACTGAATACAGGATTTAGAATATGGAATGCAGAACACAGAATTTAGAATATAAATACAGAAAACTGAATATAGAATTTAGAATATAGAATGTACAACACACAATATAGAATATACAATAGAGAATATAGAACACAGAATTTACAACATGGATTGCAGAACACAGAATTTAAAATATAGAATACCGAATACTGAATATATAATATGAATATACAATATAGAACCCAGAATTTAGAATATAGAATACATAATACTGAATATAGGATTTAGAGTATACAATGTAGAACCGAGAATATAGAATATAGAATACGGAATGCAGAATACAGTATACAGAATTTAGAATGTAGAACACAGAATTTAGAATATGGAAAACAGGATATAGAACCCAGAATATAGAACATGGAATGCAGAAAACAGAATTTAAAATGTACAATAAAGAATACTGAATATCGAATTTAGAATATAGAACGCAGAACACAGAATATAGAATATAGAATACGGAATGCAGAATATAGAATACAGAATATAGAATGTAGAACACAGAACATAGTATATGGAAAACATAATACAAAACCCAGAATTGAGGACATGTAATGCAGAACACAGAATTTAGAATATAGAATAGTGAATACTGAATATAGAATTTAGAACATTGAATGAGGAACACAGAATTTAGAATATAGAATGCAGAATACTGTATATAGGATTTAGAATATAGAAAGAAAAACACAGAATATAGAATATAGACTACGGAATTGAGAATATAGAAGGTACAATATAGACTGAAGAACACAAAATATAGAATATAGAATGGAGAATATAGAACCCACAATATAGAAATGGAATGCAGAACAGAGAATTTAGAATATAGAATAGAGAAAACTAAACAAAGTTTTTAGAATATAGAATGTAGAACACAGAATATAGAATAGAGAATAGAGAACCCAGGATATAGAACATGGAATGCAGAACACAGAATTTAGAATATAGAACACATAATACTGAATATAAATTTAGAATATAGAATATAGAACACAGAGTATAGAATACAGAATACGAAATAATGAATATACAATTTAGAATATAGAATGTAGAACACAGAAAATAGAATATAGAATACGGAATGCAGGAAATACAATACAGAACATAGAATGTAGAACACAGAATATAGAATATGGAAAACAGAATACAAATCCCAGAATTGAAAACATGAAATGCACAACAGAGAATTAAGAAAAGAGAATACAGAATACTGAAAATAGGATTTAGAATACAGAGTGTAGAACAGAGAATTAGAACATAGAATATATTATACTGAATATAGAATTTAGAATATAGAATATAGAACACAGAATATAGAAAACAGAATAGAGAATATAGAACCCAGAATATAGAACATGGAATGCAGAACACAGAATTTAGAATATAGAATACAGAATACTGAATATAGAATTTAGAATATACAATGCAGAACGCAGAATATAGAATATAGAATACGGAATGCAGAATATAGAATATAGAATATAGAATGATGAACACGAAATATAGAATATGGAATAGAGAATATAGAACCCAGAATTTAGAACATGGAATGCAGAACACAGAATTTAGAATATAGAATACAGAATACTGAATATCGAATTTAGAATATAGAATGTAGAACACAGAATTTGGTATGTAGAATACGGAATGCAGAATATTGTATTCAGAATATAGAATTAAGAACACAAAATATAGAATATGGAAAACAGAATATAGAACGCAGAGTGTAGATCATGGAATGCAGAACACAGAATTTAGAGTATATAATACCGAATACTTAATATAAAATTTAGAATATAGAATGAAGAATACAGAATATGGAATGTAGAATACGAAATGCAGAAAATTGAATACAGATTATAGAATGTAGAACACAGAATTTAGAATATGGAAAACAGAATATAGAACCCAGAATTTAGAACATGGAATGTAGAACACAAAAATAAGAATATAGAATACAGATTACTGAATATAAAATTTAGAATATAGAATGCAGAACACAGAATATAGAATATAGAATACAGAATATAGAAACCAAAATTTAGAACATGGAATGCAGAACACAGAATTTAAAGTATAGAATAACGAATACTGAATATAGAATATGAATATACAATATAGAACCCAGAATTTAGAATATAGAATACATACTACTGAATATAGGATTTAGAATATACAATGTAGAACCAAGAATATAGAATATAGAATACAGAATGCAGAATATAGAACAGAATATAGAAAGTAGAACACAGAATATAGAATATTGAATAGAGTATATGGAACAAAAAATTTAGAACATGGAATGCAGAACACAGAATTTAGAATATAGATTACAGAATACTGAATATAGAATTTAGAATATAGAATGTTGAACACAGAATATAGAATATAAAAAACGTAATGCAGAATATAGAATACAGAATATAGAATGTAGAACACAGCATATAGAATATGGGAAACAAAATACAAAAGTCAGAAATGAGAACAGGGAATGCAGAACACAGCATTTAGAATATAGTATACAGAATACTGAATATAGAATTTAGAATAGACAATGTAGAACACAGAGTATGGAATGTAGAATACGGAATGCAGAATATTGAATATAGAATATAGAATATAGAACACAGAATTTAGAATATGTAAAAAACAGAATATAGAACCCAGAATAAAGAACATGGAATGCAGAACACAGAATTTAATATATAGAATACAGAATACTGAATATAGAATTTAGATTATAGAACGCAGAACACAGAATATAGAATATAGAATACAGAATACTGAATATAGAATTTAGAATATAGAATGTAGAACACAGAGTATAGAATATAGAATACGGAATACTGAATATACAATTTAAAATATAGAATGTAGAACACAGAATATGAAATGTATAATACGGAATGCAGAATATTGAATAGAGAATATAGAATGTAGAACACAGAATTTAGAATATGGAGAAAAGAATATAGAACCCAGAATTTAGAACATGGAATGCAGAACACAGAATTTAGAATATAGAATACAGATTATTGAATATAGAAATTAGAATATAGATTGTAGAACACAGGATTTAGATTATAGAGTACAGAATACTGAATATAGTATTTAGAATATAGAATGTAGAACACAGAATATAGAATACGGTATGCAGAATATACAATAAAGAAGGGTGAATGCAGAACACAGAATATAGAATATGGAAAACAATACAGAACTCAGACATTAGAGCATGGAATGCAGAACACAGAATTTAAAATATAGTATACAGAATACTGAATATAGAATTAGAAATTAGAATGCAGAACACAGAATTAAGATTATATAATGCAGAATTCTGTATATAGAATTTATAAACAGGAATGCAGAACACAGAATTTAGAATAGAGAATGCAGAATACTGTATATAGTATTTAGAATATAGAATGAATAACACAGAATATAGAATATAGACTACGGAATGGAGAAAATAGAAGGTAGAATATAGACTGAATAACACAAAATATAGAATATAGAATAGACAATATAGGTCCCAGAATATAGAAATGGAATGCAGAATATAGAATTTTGAATACAGAATACAGAAATCTGAATAAAGATTTTAGAATATAGAATGTAGAACACAGAATATAGAATATAGAATAGCGAATGCAGAATATAGTATGTAGAATATAGAATGAAGAACACAAGTATAGAATATAGAATAGTGAATATAGAAACCAGAACTTAGAACACGGAATGCAGAACACAGAATTTGAATATACAATACATAATACTGAATATAGAATTTTGAATATAGAATGCAGAACACAGAATTTATAATATAGAATGCAGAATACAGAATATTGATTTTATAAACATGAATGCAGAACACAGAATTTAGAATATAGAATGAAGAACACTGAATAGAGTATTTAGAATATACAATGAAGAACACAGAATATAGAATTTAGAATATAGAATAGAGAACCCAGGTTATAGAACATGAAATGCAGAGCACAGAATTTAGAATATAGAACACAGAATACTGAATATAAGTTTAGGATATAGAATATAGAACACAGAGTATAGTATATAGAATACGGAATACTGAATATACAATTTAGAATATAGAATGTAGAACACAGAATATAGAATATAGAATACGGAATGCAGAATATAGAATACAGAACATAGAATGAAGAACACAGAATATAGAATATGGAAAACCAAATACAAAACCAAGAATTGAAAACATGGATTGCACAACAGAGAATTAAGAATATAGAACACAGAATACTGAATATAGAATTTAGAATAAAGAATGTAGAACAGAGAATTTAAAATATAGAATATAGTATGCTGAAAATGGAATTTAGAATATAGAATGTTGAACACAGAATATAGAAAATAGAATAGAGAATATAGAACCCAGAATTTAGAACATGGAATGCAGAACACAGAATTTAGAATATAGAATACAGTATACTGAATATAGAATTTAGAATATACAATGTAGAACTCAGAATATAGAATATAGAATACGGAATACAGAATATAGAATATAGAATATAGAATGATGAACACAAAACTTAGAATATAGAATAGAGAATATAGAACCCAGAATTTAGATCATGGAATGCAGAACACAGTATTTAGAGTATATACTACCGAATGCTGAATATGAAATTAAGAATATAGAATGTAGAATACAGAATATGGAATATAGAATACGGAATGCAGAATATAGAATATAGAATATAGAATGATGAACACAAAATTTAGAATATAGAATAGAGAATATAGAACCCAGAATTTAGAACATGGAATGCAGAACACAGAATTTAAAATATAGAATACCGAATACTGAATATTCAATTTAGAATATAGAATGAAAGACACAGAGTATAGTATATAGAAAACGGAATACTGAATATACAATTTAGAATATAGAATGTAGAACACACAATATAGAATATAGAATACGGAATGCAGAATAAAGAATATAGAATATAGAATGAAGAACACAAAATTTAGAATATAGAATAGAGAATATAGAACCCAGAATTTTGAACATGGAATGCAGAACACAGAATTTAAAATATAGAATACCGAATACTGAATATACAATTTAGAATATAGAATGAAAGACACAGAATATAGTATATAGAAAACGGAATACTGAATATACAATTTAGAATATAGAATGTAGAACACACAATATAGAATATAGAATACGGAATGCAGAATATAGAATACAGAATATAGAATGTTGAACACTGAATATAGAAATAGGAATACAGAATACAGAACCCAGAATTTAGAACATGGAATGCAGAGCACAGAAATTAAAATATAGAATACCGAATACAGAATATAAAATTTAGAATATACAATATAGAACACAGAATATGGAATGTAGAATACGGAATGCAGAATATTGAACACAGAATATAGAATATAGAACACAGAATTTAGAATATGGAAAACAGGATATAGACCACAGATTATAGAACATGGAATGCAGAACACAGAATTAAAAATATAGAATACAGAAAACTGAATATCGAATTTAGAATATAGAACGCAGAACACAGAAAATAGAATATAGAATACGGAATGCAGAATATAGGATACAGAATATAGAATGTAGAACACAGAATATAGAATATTGAATAGAGTATATGGAACACAAAATTTAGAACATAGAATTCAGAACACAGAGTTTAGAATATAGTATACAGAATACTGACAATAGAATTTAGAATATAGAATGCAGAACAGAGAATTTAGAATATAGAATGCAGAATACTGAATAAAGAATTTATAAACAGGAATGCAAAACAGAATTTAGAATATAGAATACAGAATACAGAATATAGAATTTATAATATAGAACGTATACCACAGAATATAGAGTATAGAATACAGATTGCAGAATATAGAATTCAGAATATAGAATGTAGAACACAGAAAATAGAATATGGAAATCATAATACAAAACCCAGAACTGAGGACATGGAATGAAGAACACAGAATTTAGAATACAGAATAGAGAATACTGAATATAGAATTTAGAATATAAAATGCAGAACCCAGAATTTAGAATATAGAATACAGAATACTGAATATAGGATTTAGAACATGGAATGCAGAACACAGATTATGGAATGTAGAATACGGAATGCAGAATATAGAATACAGAATATAGAATGTAGAATACAGAGTATAGAATATGGAAAACAGAATACATAACCCAGAATTTACAACATGGATTTCGGAACACAGAATTTAGAATATAGAATACAGAATACTGAATATAGAATTTAGAATATAGAATGTAGAACACAGAACTTAGAATAGAGAATAATGAATACTGCATATAAAATTTAGAATATAGAATGTAGAACACAGAATAGAGAAAATAGAATAGAGAATATAGAACACACAATTTAGAACATGGAATGCAGAACTCAGAATTTAGAATGTAGAACACAGAATATAGAATATAGAATACGGAATGCAGAACAGAGAATATAAAATATAGAATATAGAATGATGAACACAAAATATGGAATAGAGAATATAGAACCCAGAATTTAGAACATGGAATGCAGAACACAGAATTTAGAATATAGAATACAGAATACTGAATATCGAATTTAGAATATAGAATGTAGAACACAGAATTTGGTATGTAGAATACGGAATGCAGAATATTGTATTCAGAATATAGAATTTAGAACACAAAATATAGAATATGGAAAACAGAATATAGAACGCAGAGTGTAGATCATGGAATGCAGAACACAGAATTTAGAGTATATAATACCGAATACTTAATATAAAATTTAGAATATAGAATGTAGAATACAGAATATGGAATGTAGAATACGAAATGCAGAAAATTGAATACAGATTATAGAATGTAGAACACAGAATTTAGAATATGGAAAACAGAATATAGAACCCAAAATTTAGAACATGGAATGCAGAACACAAAATTAAGAATATAGAATACAGATTACTGAATATAGAATTTAGAATATAGAATGTAGAACACAGAATTTAGTATATAGAATAAAGAATACTGAATATAAAATTTAGAATATAGAATGCAGAACACAGAATATAGAATATAGAATAAAGAGTATAGAACCCAAAATTTAGAACATGGAATGCAGAACACAGAATTTAAAGTATAGAATAACGAATACTGAATATAGAATATGAATATACAATATAGAACCCAGAATTTAGAATATAGAATACATAATACTGAATATAGGATTTAGAATATACAATGTAGAACCAAGAATATAGAATATAGAATACAGAATGCAGAATATAGAACAGAATATAGAAAGTAGAACACAGAATATAGAATATTGAATAGAGTATATGGAACACAAAATTTAGAACATGGAATGCAGAACACAGAATTTAGAATAAAGATTACAGAATACTGAATATAGAATTTAGAATATAGAATGTTGAACACAGAATATAGAATATAAAAAACGTAATGCAGAATATAGAATACAGAATATAGAATGCAGAACACAGCATATAGAATATGGGAAACACAATACAAAAGTCAGAAATGAGAACATGGAATGCAGAACACAGCATTTAGAATATAGTATACAGAATACTGAATATAGAATTTAGAATAGACAATGTAGAACACAGAGTATGGAATGTAGAATACGGAATGCAGAATATTGAATATAGAATATAGAATATAGAACACAGAATTTAGAATATGGAAAACAGAATATAGAACCCAGAATAAAGAACATGGAATGCAGAACACAGAATTTAATATATAGAATACAGAATACTGAATATAGAATTTAGATTATAGAACGCAGAACACAGAATATAGAATATAGAATACAGAATACTGAATATAAAATTTAGAATAAAGAATGTAGAACACAGAGTATAGAATATAGAATACGGAATACTGAATATACAATTTAAAATATAGAATGTAGAACACAGAATATGAAATGTATAATACGGAATGCAGAATATTGAATAGAGAATATGGAATGTAGAACACAGAATTTAGAATATGGAGAAAAGAATATAGAACCCAGAATTTAGAACATGGAATGCAGAACACAGAATTTAGAATATAGAATACAGATTATTGAATATAGAAATTAGAATATAGATTGTAGAACACAGGATTTAGATTATAGAGTACAGAATACTGAATATAGTATTTAGAATATAGAATGTAGAACACAGAATATAGAATATAGAATACAGAATATAGAAATCAAAATTTAGAACATGGAATGCAGAACACAGAATTTAGAAAATGGAATACGGAATACTGAATACAGAATATGAATATACAATGTAGAACACCAATTTAGAATATAGAATACAGAATACTGAATATAGAATTTAGAATATACAATGTAGAACACAGAATATAGAATATAGAATACAGAAAACTGAATACAGAATTTAGATTATGGAATGCAGAACACAGAATTTAGAATATAAATACAGAAAACTGAATATAGAATTTAGAATATAGAATGTACAAAACACAATATAAAATATACAATAGAGAATATAGAACTCAGAATTTACAACATGGATTACAGAACACCGAATTTAAAATATAGATTACAGAATACTGAATATAGAATATGAATACAAAATATAGAACCCAGAATTTAGAATATAGGATACATAATACTGAATATAGGATTTAGAATATACAACGTAGAACCGAGAATATAGAATATAGAGTACGGAATGCAAAATACAATATACAGAATATAGAAATTAGAACACAGAATTTAGAATATGGAAAACAGGATATAGAACCCAGAATATAGAACATGGAATGCAGAACACAGAATTTAAAATATAGAATACAGAATACTGAATATAGAATTTAGAATATAGAACGCAGAACACAGAATATAGAATATAGAATACAGAATACAGAATATAGAATTTAGAATATAGAATGTAGAACACAGAGTATAGAATAAAGAAAACGGAATACTGAATATACAATTTAGAACATAGAATGTAGAACACAGAATATGAAATGTATAATACGGAATGCAGAATATTGAATAGAGAATATAGAATGTAGAACACAGAATTTAGAATATGTTAAACAGAATATAGAACCCAGAATTTAGAACATGGAATGCAGAACACAGAATTTAGAATATAGGATACAGATTATTGAATATAGAATTTAGAATATAGATTGTAGAACACAGAATTTAGATTATAGACTACAGAATACTGAATATAGTATTTATAATATAGAATGTAGAACACAGAATATAGAATATAGAATACAGAAAACTGAATACAGGATTTAGAATATGGAATGCAGAACACAGAATTTAGAATATAAATACAGAAAACTGAATATAGAATTTAGAATATAGAATGTACAACACACAATATAGAATATACAATAGAGAATATAGAACACAGAATTTACAACATGGATTGCAGAACACAGAATTTAAAATATAGAATACCGAATACTGAATATATAATATGAATATACAATATAGAACCCAGAATTTAGAATATAGAATACATAATACTGAATATAGGATTTAGAGTATACAATGTAGAACCGAGAATATAGAATATAGAATACGGAATGCAGAATACAGTATACAGAATTTAGAATGTAGAACACAGAATTTAGAATATGGAAAACAGGATATAGAACCCAGAATATAGAACATGGAATGCAGAAAACAGAATTTAAAATGTACAATAAAGAATACTGAATATCGAATTTAGAATATAGAACGCAGAACACAGAATATAGAATATAGAATACGGAATGCAGAATATAGAATACAGAATATAGAATGTAGAACACAGAACATAGTATATGGAAAACATAATACAAAACCCAGAATTGAGGACATGTAATGCAGAACACAGAATTTAGAATATAGAATAGTGAATACTGAATATAGAATTTAGAACATTGAATGAGGAACACAGAATTTAGAATATAGAATGCAGAATACTGTATATAGGATTTAGAATATAGAAAGAAAAACACAGAATATAGAATATAGACTACGGAATTGAGAATATAGAAGGTACAATATAGACTGAAGAACACAAAATATAGAATATAGAATGGAGAATATAGAACCCACAATATAGAAATGGAATGCAGAACAGAGAATTTAGAATATAGAATAGAGAAAACTAAACAAAGTTTTTAGAATATAGAATGTAGAACACAGAATATAGAATATAGAATAGAGAATAGAGAACCCAGGATATAGAACATGGAATGCAGAACACAGAATTTAGAATATAGAACACAGAATACTGAATATAAATTTAGAATATAGAATATAGAACACAGAGTATAGAATACAGAATACGAAATAATGAATATACAATTTAGAATATAGAATGTAGAACACAGAAAATAGAATATAGAATACGGAATGCAGGAAATACAATACAGAACACAGAATGTAGAACACAGAATATAGAATATGGAAAACAGAATACAAATCCCAGAATTGAAAACATGAAATGCACAACAGAGAATTAAGAAAAGAGAATACAGAATACTGAAAATAGGATTTAGAATACAGAGTGTAGAACAGAGAATTAGAACATAGAATATATTATACTGAATATAGAATTTAGAATATAGAATATAGAACACAGAATATAGAAAACAGAATAGAGAATATAGAACCCAGAATATAGAACATGGAATGCAGAACACAGAATTTAGAATATAGAATACAGAATACTGAATATAGAATTTAGAATATACAATGCAGAACGCAGAATATAGAATATAGAATACGGAATGCAGAATATAGAATATAGAATATAGAATGATGAACACGAAATATAGAATATGGAATAGAGAATATAGAACCCAGAATTTAGAACATGGAATGCAGAACACAGAATTTAGAATATAGAATACAGAATACTGAATATCGAATTTAGAATATAGAATGTAGAACACAGAATTTGGTATGTAGAATACGGAATGCAGAATATTGTATTCAGAATATAGAATTAAGAACACAAAATATAGAATATGGAAAACAGAATATAGAACGCAGAGTGTAGATCATGGAATGCAGAACACAGAATTTAGAGTATATAATACCGAATACTTAATATAAAATTTAGAATATAGAATGAAGAATACAGAATATGGAATGTAGAATACGAAATGCAGAAAATTGAATACAGATTATAGAATGTAGAACACAGAATTTAGAATATGGAAAACAGAATATAGAACCCAGAATTTAGAACATGGAATGCAGAACACAAAAATAAGAATATAGAATACAGATTACTGAATATAAAATTTAGAATATAGAATGCAGAACACAGAATATAGAATATAGAATACAGAATATAGAACCCAAAATTTAGAACATGGAATGCAGAACACAGAATTTAAAGTATAGAATAACGAATACTGAATATAGAATATGAATATACAATATAGAACCCAGAATTTAGAATATAGAATACATACTACTGAATATAGGATTTAGAATATACAATGTAGAACCAAGAATATAGAATATAGAATACAGAATGCAGAATATAGAACAGAATATAGAAAGTAGAACACAGAATATAGAATATTGAATAGAGTATATGGAACAAAAAATTTAGAACATGGAATGCAGAACACAGAATTTAGAATATAGATTACAGAATACTGAATATAGAATTTAGAATATAGAATGTTGAACACAGAATATAGAATATAAAAAACGTAATGCAGAATATAGAATACAGAATATAGAATGTAGAACACAGCATATAGAATATGGGAAACAAAATACAAAAGTCAGAAATGAGAACATGGAATGCAGAACACAGCATTTAGAATATAGTATACAGAATACTGAATATAGAATTTAGAATAGACAATGTAGAACACAGAGTATGGAATGTAGAATACGGAATGCAGAATATTGAATATAGAATATAGAATATAGAACACAGAATTTAGAATATGTAAAAAACAGAATATAGAACCCAGAATAAAGAACATGGAATGCAGAACACAGAATTTAATATATAGAATACAGAATACTGAATATAGAATTTAGATTATAGAACGCAGAACACAGAATATAGAATATAGAATACAGAATACTGAATATAGAATTTAGAATATAGAATGTAGAACACAGAGTATAGAATATAGAATACGGAATACTGAATATACAATTTAAAATATAGAATGTAGAACACAGAATATGAAATGTATAATACGGAATGCAGAATATTGAATAGAGAATATAGAATGTAGAACACAGAATTTAGAATATGGAGAAAAGAATATAGAACCCAGAATTTAGAACATGGAATGCAGAACACAGAATTTAGAATATAGAATACAGATTATTGAATATAGAAATTAGAATATAGATTGTAGAACACAGGATTTAGATTATAGAGTACAGAATACTGAATATAGTATTTAGAATATAGAATGTAGAACACAGAATATAGAATACGGTATGCAGAATATACAATAAAGAAGGGTGAATGCAGAACACAGAATATAGAATATGGAAAACAATACAGAACTCAGACATTAGAGCATGGAATGCAGAACACAGAATTTAAAATATAGTATACAGAATACTGAATATAGAATTAGAAATTAGAATGCAGAACACAGAATTAAGATTATATAATGCAGAATTCTGTATATAGAATTTATAAACAGGAATGCAGAACACAGAATTTAGAATAGAGAATGCAGAATACTGTATATAGTATTTAGAATATAGAATGAATAACACAGAATATAGAATATAGACTACGGAATGGAGAAAATAGAAGGTAGAATATAGACTGAATAACACAAAATATAGAATATAGAATAGACAATATAGGTCCCAGAATATAGAAATGGAATGCAGAATATAGAATTTTGAATACAGAATACAGAAATCTGAATAAAGATTTTAGAATATAGAATGTAGAACACAGAATATAGAATATAGAATAGGGAATGCAGAATATATTATGTAGAATATAGAATGAAGAACACAAGTATAGAATATAGAATAGTGAATATAGAAACCAGAACTTAGAACACGGAATGCAGAACACAGAATTTGAATATACAATACATAATACTGAATATAGAATTTTGAATATAGAATGCAGAACACAGAATTTATAATATAGAATGCAGAATACAGAATATTGATTTTATAAACATGAATGCAGAACACAGAATTTAGAATATAGAATGAAGAACACTGAATAGAGTATTTAGAATATACAATGAAGAACACAGAATATAGAATTTAGAATATAGAATAGAGAACCCAGGTTATAGAACATGAAATGCAGAGCACAGAATTTAGAATATAGAACACAGAATACTGAATATAAGTTTAGGATATAGAATATAGAACACAGAGTATAGTATATAGAATACGGAATACTGAATATACAATTTAGAATATAGAATGTAGAACACAGAATATAGAATATAGAATACGGAATGCAGAATATAGAATACAGAACATAGAATGAAGAACACAGAATATAGAATATGGAAAACCAAATACAAAACCAAGAATTGAAAACATGGATTGCACAACAGAGAATTAAGAATATAGAACACAGAATACTGAATATAGAATTTAGAATAAAGAATGTAGAACAGAGAATTTAAAATATAGAATATAGTATGCTGAAAATGGAATTTAGAATATAGAATGTTGAACACAGAATATAGAAAATAGAATAGAGAATATAGAACCCAGAATTTAGAACATGGAATGCAGAACACAGAATTTAGAATATAGAATACAGTATACTGAATATAGAATTTAGAATATACAATGTAGAACTCAGAATATAGAATATAGAATACGGAATACAGAATATAGAATATAGAATATAGAATGATGAACACAAAACTTAGAATATAGAATAGAGAATATAGAACCCAGAATTTAGATCATGGAATGCAGAACACAGTATTTAGAGTATATACTACCGAATGCTGAATATGAAATTAAGAATATAGAATGTAGAATACAGAATATGGAATATAGAATACGGAATGCAGAATATAGAATATAGAATATAGAATGATGAACACAAAATTTAGAATATAGAATAGAGAATATAGAACCCAGAATTTAGAACATGGAATGCAGAACACAGAATTTAAAATATAGAATACCGAATACTGAATATTCAATTTAGAATATAGAATGAAAGACACAGAGTATAGTATATAGAAAACGGAATACTGAATATACAATTTAGAATATAGAATGTAGAACACACAATATAGAATATAGAATACGGAATGCAGAATATAGAATATAGAATATAGAATGAAGAACGCAAAATTTAGAATATAGAATAGAGAATATAGAACCCAGAATTTAGAACATGGAATGAAGAACACAGAATTTAAAATATAGAATACCGAATACTGAATATACAATTTAGAATATAGAATGAAAGACACAGAATATAGTATATAGAAAACGGAATACTGAATATACAATTTAGAACATAGAATGTAGAACACACAATATAGAATATAGAATACGGAATGCAGAATATAGAATACAGAATATAGAATGTTGAACACTGAATATAGAAATAGGAATACAGAATACAGAACCCAGAATTTAGAACATGGAATGCAGAGCACAGAATTTAAAATATAGAATACCGAATACAGAATATAAAATTTAGAATATACAATATAGAACACAGAATATGGAATGTAGAATACGGAATGCAGAATATTGAACACAGAATATAGAATATAGAACACAGAATTTAGAATATGGAAAACAGGATATAGAACACAGATTATAGAACATGGAATGCAGAACACAGAATTAAAAATATAGAATACAGAAAACTGAATATCGAATTTAGAATATAGAACGCAGAACACAGAAAATAGAATATAGAATACGGAATGCAGAATATAGGATACAGAATATAGAATGTAGAACACAGAATATAGAATATTGAATAGAGTATATGGAACACAAAATTTAGAACATAGAATTCAGAACACAGAGTTTAGAATATAGTATACAGAATACTGACTATAGAATTTAGAATATAGAATGCAGAACAGAGAATTTAGAATATAGAATGCAGAATACTGAATAAAGAATTTATAAACAGGAATGCAAAACAGAATTTAGAATATAGAATACAGAATACAGAATATAGAATTTATAATATAGAACGTATACCACAGAATATAGAGTATAGAATACAGATTGCAGAATATAGAATTCAGAATATAGAATGTAGAACACAGAAAATAGAATATGGAAATCATAATACAAAACCCAGAACTGAGGACATGGAATGAAGAACACAGAAATTAGAATACAGAATATAGAATACTGAATATAGAATTTAGAATATAAAGTGCAGAACCCAGAATTTAGAATATAGAATACAGAATACTGAATATAGGATTTAGAACATGGAATGCAGAACACAGATTATGGAATGTAGAATACGGAATGCAGAATATAGAATACAGAATATAGAATGTAGAATACAGAGTATAGAATATGGAAAACAGAATACATAACCCAGAATTTACAACATGGATTTCGGAACACAGAATTTAGAATATAGAATACAGAATACTGAATATAGAATTTAGAATATAGAATGTAGAACACAGAACATAGAATAGAGAATAATGAATACTGCATATAAAATTTAGAATATAGAATGTAGAACACAGAATAGAGAAAATAAAATAGAGAATAAAGAACACACAATTTAGAACATGGAATGCAGAACTCAGAATTTAGAATGTAGAACACAGAATATAGAATATAGAATACGGAATGCAGAACAGAGAATATAAAATATAGAATATAGAATGATGAACACAAAATATAGAATAGAGAATATAGAACCCAGAAATTAGAACATGGAATTTAAAACACAGAATTTAGAATATAAAATACAGAATACTGAATATCGAATTTAGAATATAGAATGTAGAACACAGAATATAGAAAATAGAATAGAGAATATAGAACTCACAATTTAGAACATGAAAAGCAGAGCACAGAATTTAGAATGTAGAACAGAGAATACTGAATATAGAATTTGGAATATAGAATGTAGAACACAGAATATAGAATATAGAATACGGAATGCAGAATATAGTATATAGAATATAGAATGATGAACACAAAATTTAGAATATAGAATAGAGAATATAGAACCCAGAATTTAGATCATGGAATGCAGAACACAGTATTTAGAGTATATACTACCGAATGCTGAATATGAAATTAAGAATATAGAATGTAGAATACAGAATATGGAATATGGAATACGGAACGCAGAATATAGAATATAGAATATAGAATGATGAACACAAAATTTAGAATATAGAATAGAGAATATAGAACCCAGAATTTAGAACATGGAATGCAGAGCACAGAATTTAAAATATAGAATACCGAATACTGAATATTCAATTTAGAATATAGAATGAAAGACACAGAGTATAGTATATAGAAAACGGAATACTGAATATACAATTTAGAATATAGAATGTAGAACACACAATATAGAATATAGAATACGGAATGCAGAATATAGAATATAGAATATAGAATGAAGAACACAAAATTTAGAATATAGAATAGAGAATATAGAACCCAGAATTTAGAACATGGAATGCAGAACACAGAATTTAAAATATAGAATACCGAATACTGAATATACAATTTAGAATATAGAATGAAAGACACATAATATAGTATATAGAAAACGGAATACTGAATATACAATTTAGAACATAGAATGTAGAACACACAATATAGAATATAGAATACGGAATGCAGAATATAGAATACAGAATATAGAATGTTGAACACTGAATATAGAAATAGGAATACAGAATACAGAACCCAGAATTTAGAACATGGAATGCAGAGCACAGAAATTAAAATATAGAATAAAGAATACAGAATATAAAATTTAGAATATACAATATAGAACACAGAATATGGATTGTAGAATACGGAATGCAGAAGATTGAACACAGAATATAGAATATAGAACACAGAATTTAGAATATGGAAAACAGGATATAGAACACAGATTATAGAACATGGAATGCAGAACACAGAATTAAAAATATAGAATACAGAAAACTGAATATCGAATTTAGAATATAGAACGCAGAACACAGAAAATAGAATATAGAATGCAGAATACTGAATAAAGAATTTATAAACAGGAATGCAAAACAGAATTTAGAATATAGAATACAGAATACAGAATATAGAATTTATAATATAGAACGTATACCACAGAATATAGAGTATAGAATACAGATTGCAGAATATAGAATTCAGAATATAGAATGTAGAACACAGAAAATAGAATATGGATATCATAATACAAAACCCAGAACTGAGGACATGGAATGAAGAACACAGAATTTAGAATACAGAATAGAGAATACTGAATATAGAATTTAGAATATAAAATGCAGAACCCAGAATTTAGAATATAGAATACAGAATACTGAATATAGGATTTAGAACATGGAATGCAGAACACAGATTATGGAATGTAGAATACGGAATGCAGAATATAGAATACAGAATATAGAATATAGAATACAGAGTATAGAATATGGAAAACAGAATACATAACCCAGAATTTACAACATGGATTTCGGAACACAGAATTTAGAATATAGAATACAGAATACTGAATATAGAATTTAGAATATAGAATGTAGAACACAGAACTTAGAATAGAGAATAATGAATACTGCATATAAAATTTAGAATATAGAATATAGAACACAGAATAGAGAAAATAGAATAGAGAATATAGAACACACAATTTAGAACATGGAATGCAGAACACAGAATTTAGAATGTAGAACACAGAATATAGAATATAGAATACGGAATGCAGAACAGAGAATATAAAATATAGAATATAGAATGATGAACACAAAATATAGAATAGAGAATATAGAACCCAGAAATTAGAACATGGAATTTAAAACACAGAATATAGAATATAAAATACAGAATACTGAATATCGAATTTAGAATATAGAATGTAGAACACAGAATATAGAAAATAGAATAGAGAATATAGAACTCACAATTTAGAAAATGAAATGCAGTACACAGAATTTAGAATGTAGAACACAGAATACTGAATATAGAATTTGGAATATAGAATGTAGAACACAGAATATAGAATATAGAATACGGAATGCAGAATATAGAATATAAAATATAGAATATAGAATGATGAACACAAAATATAGATTAGAGAATAGAGAATATAGAACACAGAATTTAGAACATGGAATGTAGAACACAGAATTTGGAATATAAAATACAGAATACTGAATATCGAATTTAGAATATAGAATGTAGAACACAGAATATAGAAAATAGAATAGAGAATATAGAATCAACAATTTAGAATATGGAATGCAGAACACAGAATTTAGAATGTAGAATACAGAATACTGCATATAGAATTTAGAATATAGAATGTAGAACACAGAATATAGAATATAGAATACGGAATGCAGAATAGAGAATATAAAATATAGAATATAGAATGATGAACACAAAATATAGAATAGAGAATATAGAACCCAGGATTTAGAACATGCAATTTAGAACACAGAATGTAGAATATAAAATACAGAATAATGAATATCGAATTTAGAATATAGAATGTAGAACACAGAATATGGTATGTAGAATACGGAAAGCAGAATATAGAATACATAATATAGAAAGTAGAATACAGAATATAGAATAGGGAAAACAGAATACATAACCCAGAATTTAGAACATGGAATTCAGAACACAGAATTTAGGATATAGTATACAGAATACTGAATATAGAATTTAGAAAATAGAATGCAGTACACAGAATTAAGAATATAGAATGCAGAATACTGTATATAGAATATATAAACAGGAATGCAGAACACAGTATATAGAATATAGAATAAAGAATACTGAATATAGAATTGAGAATATATATTGAATAACACAGAATATAGATTATAGACTACTGAATGGAGAATATAGAAGGTAGAATAAAGAATGAAGAACACAAAATATAGAATATAAAGTAGAGAATATAGAACCCAGAATTTAGAATTGGAATGCAGAACATAAAATATAGAATACAGAATACAGAATACTGAATAAATATTTTAGAATATAGAATATAGAACGCAGAATATAGAATATAGAATAGGAAATGCAGAATACAGTATGTAGAATACAGAATGAAAAACAAAAATATAGAATATAGAATAGTGAATATAGAACCCAGAACATAGAACACGGAATGCAGAACACAGAATTTAGTATATAGAATACAGAATATTAATATAAAATTTAGAATGTAGAATGTAGAACACAGAATATAGAATATAGAATACGGAATACAGAATATACTATACAGAATATAGAATGTAGAACACAGAATATAGAATATTGAATAGAGTATATGGAAACCAAAATTTAGAACATGGAATGCAGAACACAATATTTAGAATATAGAATACAGAATACTGAATATAGAATTTAGAATATAGAATGTAGAACACAGAATATAGAATACGACATGCAGAATATTGAATACAGAATAAAGAATATAGAACACAGAATATAGAATATGGAAAAAGAATATTGAACCCAGAATATAGAACATGGAATGCAGAACACAGAATTTAAAATATAGAATGCAGAATACTGAATATAGAATTTAGAATATATAACGCAGAACACAGAATATAGAATATAGAATACGGAATGCAGAATATAGAATACAGGATATAGAATGTAGAATACAGAATATAGAATATGGAAAACAGAATACAGAAGCCAGAATTTAGAGCATGGAATGCAACACAGAATTTACAATATAGAATACACATTACTGAATATAGAATTTAGAACATAGAAAGCAGAACCCAGAATTTAGAATATAGAATACAGAATACTGAATATAGAATTTAGAATACAGAAAGTAGAACACAGAATATAGAATATAGAATATAGAATACAGATTATAGAAAGCAAAGTTTAGAACATGGAATGCAGTACACAGACTTTAAAATATAGAATACAGAATACTGAACATAGAATATGAATACACAATATAGAACACAGAATTTAGAATATAGGATACCGAATACTGAATATAGAATATAATTATACAATTTAGAGCACAGAATATAGAATATACAATAGAGAATATAGAACACAAAATTTAGAACATGGAACGCAGAACACAGAATTAAGAATATGGAATGCACAATACTGTATATAGAATTTAGACTATAGAATGAATAACAGAGAATATAGAATATAGAATACGGAATGGAGAATATAGAAGGTAGAATATAGAATGAAGAACACAATATATAGAATATAGTATAGAGAATATAGAACACAGAAATTAGGAATGTAATGCAGAACAGAGAATTTATAATATAGAATACAGAATACTGAATAAAGATTTTAGAATATAGAATGTAGAACACAGAATATAGAATATAGAATAGGGAATGCAGAACATACTACGTAGAATACAGAAAGAAGAACACAAATATAGAATATAGAATAGTGAATATAGAACCCAGAACTAAAAACACGAAATGCAGAACACAGAATTTAGAATATAGAATACAGAATACTTAATATAAAATTTAGAATATAGAATGTAGAAAACAGAATATAGAATATACAATACGGAATGCAGAATATAGAATACAGAATATAGAACGTAGAACACAGAATATAGAATATTGAATAGAGTATATGGAACACAAATTTAGAACATGGAATGCAGAACACAGAATTTAGAATATAGAATACAGAATACTGAATATAGAATTTAGAATATAGAGTGTTGAACACAAAATATAGAATATAAAAAACGTAATGCAGAATATAGAATACAGAATATGGAACGTAGAACAGAGAATATAAAATATGAGAAACAAAATACAAAAGTCAGAATTGAGAACATGGTATGCAGAACACAGCATTAAGAATATAGTGTACAGAATACTGAATATAGAATTTAGAATATAGAACGCAGAACACAGAATATAGAATATAGAATACAGAATACAGAATATAGAATTTAGAATATAGAATGTAGAACACAGAGTATAGAATAAAGAAAACGGAATACTGAATATACAATTTAGAACATAGAATGTTGAACACAGAATATGAAATATATATTACGGAATGCAGAATATTGAATAGAGAATATAGAATGTAGAACACAGAATTTAGAATATGGAAAACAGAATATAGAACCCAGAATTTAGAACATGGAATGCAGAACACAGAATTTAGAATATAGGATACAGATTATTGAATATAGAATTTAGAATATAGATTGTAGAACACAGAATTTAGATTATAGAGTACAGAATACTGAATATAGTATTTTATAATATAGAATGTAGAACACAGAATAAAGAATATAGAATACAGTATATAGAAATCAAAATTTAGAACATGGAATGCAGAACACAGAATTTAGAAAATAGAATACGGAATACTGAATATAGAATATGAATATACAATGTAGAACACAGAATTTAGAATACAGAATACAGAATACTGAATATAGAATTTAGAATATACAATGTAGAACACAGAATATAGAATATAGAATACAGAAAACTGAATACAGGATTTAGAATATGGAATGCAGAACACCGAATTTAGAATATAAATACAGAAAACTGATTATAGAATTTAGAATATAGAATGTACAACACACAATATAGAATATACAATAGAGAATATAGAACACAGAATTTACAACATGGATTGCAGAACACAGAATTTAAAATATAGAATACCGAATACTGAATATAGAATATGAATATACAATATAGAACCCAGAATTTTGAATATAGAATACATAATACTGAATATAGGATTTAGAATATACAATGTAGAACCGAGAATATAGAATATAGAATACGGAATGCAGATTATAGTATACAGAATACAGAATGTAGAACACAGAATTTAGAATATGGAAAACAGGATATAGAACCCAGAATATAGAACATGGAATGCAGAAAACAGAATTTAAAATGTACAATAAAGAATACTGAATATCGAATTTAGAATATAGAACGCAGAACACAGAATATAGAATATAGAATACGGTATGCAGAATATAGAATACAGAATATAGAATGTAGAACACAGAACATAGAATAAGGAAAACATAATACAAAACCCAGAATTGAGTACATGTAATGCAGAACACAGAATTTAGAATATAGAATAGTGAATACTGAATATAGAATTTAGAAAATTGAATGCAGAGCACAGAATTTAGAATATAGAATGCAGAATACTGTATATAGGATTTAGAATATAGAAAGAAAAACACAGAATATAGAATATAGACTACGGAATGGAGAATATAGAAGGTACAATATAGACTGAAGAACACAAAATATAGAATATAGAATGGAGAATATAGAACCCACAATATAGAAATGGAATGCAGAACAGAGAATTTAGAATATAGAATAGAGAAAACTAAACAAAGTTTTTAGAATATAGAATGTAGAACACAGAATATAGAATATAGAATAGAGAATAGAGAACCCAGGATATAGAACATGGAATGCAGAACACAGAATTTAGAATATAGAACACATAATACTGAATATAAATTTAGAATATAGAATATAGAACACAGAGTATAGAATACAGAATACGGAATAATGAATATACAATTTAGAATATAGAATGTAGAACACAGAAAATAGAATATAGAATACGGAATGCAGGAAATACAATACAGAACATAGAATGTAGAACACAGAAAATAGAATATGGAAAACAGAATACAAAACCCAGAATTGAAAACATGAAATGCACAACAGAGAATTAAGAATAGAGAATACAGAATACTGAAAATAGGATTTAGAATACAGAGTGTAGAACAGAGAATTAGAACATAGAATATATTATACTGAATATAGAATTTAGAATATAGAATATAGAACACAGAATATAGAAAATAGAATAGAGAATATAGAACCCAGAATATAGAACATGGAATGCAGAACACAGAATTTAGAATATAGAATACAGAATACTGAATATAGAATTTAGAATATACAATGCAGAACGCAGAATATAGAATATAGAATATAGAATGTTGAAAACACAGTATAGAATATAGAATGATGAACACGAAATATAGAATATGGAATAGAGAATATAGAACCCAGAATTTAGAACATGGAATGCAGAACACAGAATTTAGAATATAGAATACAGAATACTGAATATCGAATTTAGAATATAGAATGTAGAACACAGAATTTGGTATGTAGAATACGGAATGCAGAATATTGTATTCAGAATATAGAATTTAGAACACAAAATATAGAATATGGAAAACAGAATATAGAACGCAGAGTGTAGATCATGGAATGCAGAACACAGAATTTAGAGTATATAATACCGAATACTTAATATAAAATTTAGAATATAGAATGTAGAATACAGAATATGGAATGTAGAATACGAAATGCAGAAAATTGAATACAGATTATAGAATGTAGAACACAGAATTTAGAATATGGAAAACAGAATATAGAACCCAAAATTTAGAACATGGAATGCAGAACACAAAATTAAGAATATAGAATACAGATTACTGAATATAGAATTTAGAATATAGAATGTAGAACACAGAATTTAGTATATAGAATAAAGAATACTGAATATAAAATTTAGAATATAGAATGCAGAACACAGAATATAGAATATAGAATACAGAGTATAGAACCCAAAATTTAGAACATGGAATGCAGAACACAGAATTTAAAGTATAGAATAACGAATACTGAATATAGAATATGAATATACAATATAGAACCCAGAATTTAGAATATAGAATACATGATACTGAATATAGGATTTAGAATATACAATGTAGAACCAAGAATATAGAATATAGAATACAGAATGCAGAATATAGAACAGAATATAGAAAGTAGAACACAGAATATAGAATATTGAATAGAGTATATGGAACACAAAATTTAGAACATGGAATGCAGAACACAGAATTTAGAATAAAGATTACAGAATACTGAATATAGAATTTAGAATATAGAATGTTGAACACAGAATATAGAATATAAAAAACGTAATGCAGAATATAGGATACAGAATATAGAATGCAGAACACAGCATATAGAATATGGGAAACACAATACAAAAGTCAGAAATGAGAACATGGAATGCAGAACACAGCATTTAGAATATAGTATACAGAATACTGAATATAGAATTTAGAATAGACAATGTAGAACACAGAGTATGGAATGTAGAATACGGAATGCAGAATATTGAATATAGAATATAGAATATAGAACACAGAATTTAGAATATGGAAAACAGAATATAGAACCCAGAATAAAGAACATGGAATGCAGAACACAGAATTTAATATATAGAATACAGAATACTGAATATAGAATTTAGATTATAGAACGCAGAACACAGAATATAGAATATAGAATACAGAATACTGAATATAAAATTTAGAATAAAGAATGTAGAACACAGAGTATAGAATATAGAATACGGAATACTGAATATACAATTTAAAATATAGAATGTAGAACACAGAATATGAAATGTATAATACGGAATGCAGAATATTGAATAGAGAATATGGAATGTAGAACACAGGATTTAGAATATGGAGAAAAGAATATAGAACCCAGAATTTAGAACATGGAATGCAGAACACAGAATTTAGAATATAGAATACAGATTATTGAATATAGAAATTAGAATATAGATTGTAGAACACAGGATTTAGATTATAGAGTACAGAATACTGAATATAGTATTTAGAATATAGAATGTAGGACACAGAATATAGAATATAGAATACAGAATATAGAAATCAAAATTTAGAACATGGAATGCAGAACACAGAATTTAGAAAATGGAATACGGAATACTGAATATAGAATATGAATATACAATGTAGAACACCAATTTAGAATATAGAATACAGAATACTGAATATAGAATTTAGAATATACAATGTAGAACACAGAATATAGAATATAGAATACAGAAAACTGAATACAGAATTTAGATTATGGAATGCAGAACACAGAATTTAGAATATAAATACAGAAAACTGAATATAGAATTTAGAATATAGAATGTACAAAACACAATATAAAATATACAATAGAGAATATAGAACTCAGAATTTACAACATGGATTACAGAACACCGAATTTAAAATATAGATTACAGAATACTGAATATAGAATATGAATACAAAATATAGAACCCAGAATTTAGAATATAGGATACATAATACTGAATATAGGATTTAGAATATACAACGTAGAACCGAGAATATAGAATATAGAGTACGGAATGCAAAATACAATATACAGAATATAGAAATTAGAACACAGAATTTAGAATATGGAAAACAGGATATAGAACCCAGAATATAGAACATGGAATGCAGAATACAGAATTTAAAATATAGAATACAGAATACTGAATATAGAATTTAGAATATAGAACGCAGAACACAGAATATAGAATATAGAATACAGAATACAGAATATAGAATTTAGAATATAGAATGTAGAACACAGAGTATAGAATAAAGAAAACGGAATACTGAATATACAATTTAGAACATAGAATGTAGAACACAGAATATGAAATGTATAATACGGAATGCAGAATATTGAATAGAGAATATAGAATGTAGAACACAGAATTTAGAATATGTAAAACAGAATATAGAACCCAGAATTTAGAACATGGAATGCAGAACACAGAATTTAGAATATAGGATACAGATTATTGAATATAGAATTTAGAATATAGATTGTAGAACACAGAATTTAGATTATAGACTACAGAATACTGAATATAGTATTTATAATATAGAATGTAGAACACAGAATATAGAATATAGAATACAGAAAACTGAATACAGGATTTAGAATATGGAATGCAGAACACAGAATTTAGAATATAAATACAGAAAACTGAATATAGAATTTAGAATATAGAATGTACAACACACAATATAGAATATACAATAGAGAATATAGAACACAGAATTTACAACATGGATTGCAGAACACAGAATTTAAAATATAGAATACCGAATACTGAATATATAATATGAATATACAATATAGAACCCAGAATTTAGAATATAGAATACATAATACTGAATATAGGATTTAGAATATACAATGTAGAACCGAGAATATAGAATATAGAATACGGAATGCAGAATACAGTATACAGAATATAGAATGTAGAACACAGAATTTAGAATATGGAAAACAGGATATAGAACCCAGAATATAGAACATGGAATGCAGAAAACAGAATTTAAAATGTACAATAAAGAATACTGAATATCGAATTTAGAATATAGAACGCAGAACACAGAATATAGAATATAGAATACGGAATGCAGAATATAGAATACAGAATATAGAATGTAGAACACAGAACATAGTATATGGATAACATAATACAAAACCCAGAATTGAGGACATGTAATGCAGAACACAGAATTTAGAATATAGAATAGTGAATACTGAATATAGAATTTAGAACATTGAATGAGGAACACAGAATTTAGAATATAGAATGCAGAATACTGTATATAGGATTTAGAATATAGAAAGAAAAACACAGAATATAGAATATAGACTACGGAATGGAGAATATAGAAGGTACAATATAGACTGAAGAACACAAAATATAGAATATAGAATGGAGAATATAGAACCCACAATATAGAAATGGAATGCAGAACAGAGAATTTAGAATATAGAATAGAGAAAACTAAACAAAGTTTTTAGAATATAGAATGAAGAACACAGAATATAGAATATAGAATAGAGAATAGAGAACCCAGGATATAGAACATGGAATGCAGAACACAGAATTTAGAATATAGAACACAGAATACTGAATATAAATTTAGAATATAGAATATAGAACACAGAGTATAGAATACAGAATACGGAATAATGAATATACAATTTAGAATATAGAATGTAGAACACAGAAAATAGAATATAGAATACGGAATGCAGGAAATACAATACAGAACATAGAATGTAGAACACAGAATATAGAATATGGAAAACAGAATACAAATCCCAGAATTGAAAACATGAAATGCACAACAGAGAATTAAGAAAAGAGAATACAGAATACTGAAAATAGGATTTAGAATACAGAGTGTAGAACAGAGAATTAGAACATAGAATATATTATACTGAATATAGAATTTAGAATATAGAATATAGAACACAGAATATAGAAAACAGAATAGAGAATATAGAACCCAGAATATAGAACATGGAATGCAGAACACAGAATTTAGAATATAGAATACAGAATACTGAATATAGAATTTAGAATATACAATGCAGAACGCAGAATATAGAATATAGAATACGGAATGCAGAATATAGAATATAGAATATAGAATGATGAACACGAAATATAGAATATGGAATAGAGAATATAGAACCCAGAATTTAGAACATGGAATGCAGAACACAGAATTTAGAATATAGAATACAGAATACTGAATATCGAATTTAGAATATAGAATGTAGAACACAGAATTTGGTATGTAGAATACGGAATGCAGAATATTGTATTCAGAATATAGAATTAAGAACACAAAATATAGAATATGGAAAACAGAATATAGAACGCAGAGTGTAGATCATGGAATGCAGAACACAGAATTTAGAGTATATAATACCGAATACTTAATATAAAATTTAGAATATAGAATGAAGAATACAGAATATGGAATGTAGAATACGAAATGCAGAAAATTGAATACAGATTATAGAATGTAGAACACAGAATTTAGAATATGGAAAACAGAATATAGAACCCAGAATTTAGAACATGGAATGCAGAACACAAAAATAAGAATATAGAATACAGATTACTGAATATAAAATTTAGAATATAGAATGCAGAACACAGAATATAGAATATAGAATACAGAATATAGAACCCAAAATTTAGAACATGGAATGCCGAACACAGAATTTAAAGTATAGAATAACGAATACTGAATATAGAATATGAATATACAATATAGAACCCAGAATTTAGAATATAGAATACATACTACTGAATATAGGATTTAGAATATACAATGTAGAACCAAGAATATAGAATATAGAATACAGAATGCAGAATATAGAACAGAATATAGAAAGTAGAACACAGAATATAGAATATTGAATAGAGTATATGGAACAAAAAATTTAGAACATGGAATGCAGAACACAGAATTTAGAATATAGATTACAGAATACTGAATATAGAATTTAGAATATAGAATGTTGAACACAGAATATAGAATATAAAAAACGTAATGCAGAATATAGAATACAGAATATAGAATGTAGAACACAGCATATAGAATATGGGAAACAAAATACAAAAGTCAGAAATGAGAACAGGGAATGCAGAACACAGCATTTAGAATATAGTATACAGAATACTGAATATAGAATTTAGAATAGACAATGTAGAACACAGAGTATGGAATGTAGAATACGGAATGCAGAATATTGAATATAGAATATAGAATATAGAACACAGAATTTAGAATATGTAAAAAACAGAATATAGAACCCAGAATAAAGAACATGGAATGCAGAACACAGAATTTAATATATAGAATACAGAATACTGAATATAGAATTTAGATTATAGAACGCAGAACACAGAATATAGAATATAGAATACAGAATACTGAATATAGAATTTAGAATATAGAATGTAGAACACAGAGTATAGAATATAGAATACGGAATACTGAATATACAATTTAAAATATAGAATGTAGAACACAGAATATGAAATGTATAATACGGAATGCAGAATATTGAATAGAGAATATAGAATGTAGAACACAGAATTTAGAATATGGAGAAAAGAATATAGAACCCAGAATTTAGAACATGGAATGCAGAACACAGAATTTAGAATATAGAATACAGATTATTGAATATAGAAATTAGAATATAGATTGTAGAACACAGGATTTAGATTATAGAGTACAGAATACTGAATATAGTATTTAGAATATAGAATGTAGAACACAGAATATAGAATACGGTATGCAGAATATACAATAAAGAAGGGTGAATGCAGAACACAGAATATAGAATATGGAAAACAATACAGAACTCAGACATTAGAGCATGGAATGCAGAACACAGAATTTAAAATATAGTATACAGAATACTGAATATAGAATTAGAAATTAGAATGCAGAACACAGAATTAAGATTATATAATGCAGAATTCTGTATATAGAATTTATAAACAGGAATGCAGAACACAGAATTTAGAATAGAGAATGCAGAATACTGTATATAGTATTTAGAATATAGAATGAATAACACAGAATATAGAATATAGACTACGGAATGGAGAAAATAGAAGGTAGAATATAGACTGAATAACACAAAATATAGAATATAGAATAGACAATATAGGTCCCAGAATATAGAAATGGAATGCAGAATATAGAATTTTGAATACAGAATACAGAAATCTGAATAAAGATTTTAGAATATAGAATGTAGAACACAGAATATAGAATATAGAATAGGGAATGCAGAATATATTATGTAGAATATAGAATGAAGAACACAAGTATAGAATATAGAATAGTGAATATAGAAACCAGAACTTAGAACACGGAATGCAGAACACAGAATTTGAATATACAATACATAATACTGAATATAGAATTTTGAATATAGAATGCAGAACACAGAATTTATAATATAGAATGCAGAATACAGAATATTGATTTTATAAACATGAATGCAGAACACAGAATTTAGAATATAGAATGAAGAACACTGAATAGAGTATTTAGAATATACAATGAAGAACACAGAATATAGAATTTAGAATATAGAATAGAGAACCCAGGTTATAGAACATGAAATGCAGAGCACAGAATTTAGAATATAGAACACAGAATACTGAATATAAGTTTAGGATATAGAATATAGAACACAGAGTATAGTATATAGAATACGGAATACTGAATATACAATTTAGAATATAGAATGTAGAACACAGAATATAGAATATAGAATACGGAATGCAGAATATAGAATACAGAACATAGAATGAAGAACACAGAATATAGAATATGGAAAACCAAATACAAAACCAAGAATTGAAAACATGGATTGCACAACAGAGAATTAAGAATATAGAACACAGAATACTGAATATAGAATTTAGAATAAAGAATGAAGAACAGAGAATTTAAAATATAGAATATAGTATGCTGAAAATGGAATTTAGAATATAGAATGTTGAACACAGAATATAGAAAATAGAATAGAGGATATAGAACCCAGAATTTAGAACATGGAATGCAGAACACAGAATTTAGAATATAGAATACAGTATACTGAATATAGAATTTAGAATATACAATGTAGAACTCAGAATATAGAATATAGAATACGGAATACAGAATATAGAATATAGAATATAGAATGATGAACACAAAATTTAGAATATAGAATAGAGAATATAGAACCCAGAATTTAGATCATGGAATGCAGAACACAGTATTTAGAGTATATACTACCGAATGCTGAATATGAAATTAAGAGTATAGAATGTAGAATACAGAATATGGAATATAGAATACGGAATGCAGAATATAGAATATAGAATACAGAATGATGAACACAAAATTTAGAATATAGAATAGAGAATATAGAACCCAGAATTTAGAACATGGAATGCAGAACACAGAATTTAAAATATAGAATACCGAATACTGAATATTCAATTTAGAATATAGAATGAAAGACACAGAGTATAGTATATAGAAAACGGAATACTGAATATACAATTTAGAATATAGAATGTAGAACACACAATATAGAATATAGAATACGGAATGCAGAATAAAGAATATAGAATATAGAATGAAGAACACAAAATTTAGAATATAGAATAGAGAATATAGAACCCAGAATTTTGAACATGGAATGCAGAACACAGAATTTAAAATATAGAATACCGAATACTGAATATACAATTTAGAATATAGAATGAAAGACACAGAATATAGTATATAGAAAACGGAATACTGAATATACAATTTAGAATATAGAATGTAGAACACACAATATAGAATATAGAATACGGAATGCAGAAAATAGAATACAGAATATAGAATGTTGAACACTGAATATAGAAATAGGAATACAGAATACAGAACCCAGAATTTAGAACATGTAATGCAGAGCACAGAAATTAAAATATAGAATACCGAATACAGAATATAAAATTTAGAATATACAATATAGAACACAGAATATGGAATGTAGAATACGGAATGCAGAATATTGAACACAGAATATAGAATATAGAACACAGAATTTAGAATATGGAAAACAGGATATACACCACAGATTATAGAACATGGAATGCAGAACACAGAATTAAAATTATAGAATACAGAAATCTGAATATCGAATTTAGAATATAGAACGCAGAACACAGAAAATAGAATATAGAATACGGAATGCAGAATATAGGATACAGAATATAGAATGTAGAACACAGAATATAGAATATTGAATAGAGTATATGGAACACAAAATTTAGAACATAGAATTCAGAACACAGAGTTTAGAATATAGTATACAGAATACTGACAATAGAATTTAGAATATAGAATGCAGAACAGAGAATTTAGAATATAGAATGCAGAATACTGAATAAAGAATTTATAAACAGGAATGCAAAACAGAATTTAGAATATAGAATACAGAATACAGAATATAGAATTTATAATATAGAACGTATACCACAGAATATAGAGTATAGAATACAGATTGCAGAATATAGAATTCAGAATATAGAATGTAGAACACAGAAAATAGAATATGGAAATCATAATACAAAACCCAGAACTGAGGACATGGAATGAAGAACACAGAATTTAGAATACAGAATAGAGAATACTGAATATAGAATTTAGAATATAAAATGCAGAACCCAGAATTTAGAATATAGAATACAGAATACTGAATATAGGATTTAGAACATGGAATGCAGAACACAGATTATGGAATGTAGAATACGGAATGCAGAATATAGAATACAGAATATAGAATGTAGAATACAGAGTATAGAATATGGAAAACAGAATACATAACCCAGAATTTACAACATGGATTTCGGAACACAGAATTTAGAATATAGAATACAGAATACTGAATATAGAATTTAGAATATAGAATGTAGAACACAGAACTTAGAATAGAGAATAATGAATACTGCATATAAAATTTAGAATATAGAATGTAGAACACAGAATAGAGAAAATAGAATAGAGAATATAGAACACACAATTTAGAACATGGAATGCAGAACTCAGAATTTAGAATGTAGAACACAGAATATAGAATATAGAATACGGAATGCAGAACAGAGAATATAAAATATAGAATATAGAATGATGAACACAAAATATGGAATAGAGAATATAGAACCCAGAATTTAGAACATGGAATGCAGAACACAGAATTTAGAATATAGAATACAGAATACTGAATATCGAATTTAGAATATAGAATGTAGAACACAGAATTTGGTATGTAGAATACGGAATGCAGAATATTGTATTCAGAATATAGAATTTAGAACACAAAATATAGAATATGGAAAACAGAATATAGAACGCAGAGTGTAGATCATGGAATGCAGAACACAGAATTTAGAGTATATAATACCGAATACTTAATATAAAATTTAGAATATAGAATGTAGAATACAGAATATGGAATGTAGAATACGAAATGCAGAAAATTGAATACAGATTATAGAATGTAGAACACAGAATTTAGAATATGGAAAACAGAATATAGAACCCAAAATTTAGAACATGGAATGCAGAACACAAAATTAAGAATATAGAATACAGATTACTGAATATAGAATTTAGAATATAGAATGTAGAACACAGAATTTAGTATATAGAATAAAGAATACTGAATATAAAATTTAGAATATAGAATGCAGAACACAGAATATAGAATATAGAATAAAGAGTATAGAACCCAAAATTTAGAACATGGAATGCAGAACACAGAATTTAAAGTATAGAATAACGAATACTGAATATAGAATATGAATATACAATATAGAACCCAGAATTTAGAATATAGAATACATAATACTGAATATAGGATTTAGAATATACAATGTAGAACCAAGAATATAGAATATAGAATACAGAATGCAGAATATAGAACAGAATATAGAAAGTAGAACACAGAATATAGAATATTGAATAGAGTATATGGAACACAAAATTTAGAACATGGAATGCAGAACACAGAATTTAGAATAAAGATTACAGAATACTGAATATAGAATTTAGAATATAGAATGTTGAACACAGAATATAGAATATAAAAAACGTAATGCAGAATATAGAATACAGAATATAGAATGCAGAACACAGCATATAGAATATGGGAAACACAATACAAAAGTCAGAAATGAGAACATGGAATGCAGAACACAGCATTTAGAATATAGTATACAGAATACTGAATATAGAATTTAGAATAGACAATGTAGAACACAGAGTATGGAATGTAGAATACGGAATGCAGAATATTGAATATAGAATATAGAATATAGAACACAGAATTTAGAATATGGAAAACAGAATATAGAACCCAGAATAAAGAACATGGAATGCAGAACACAGAATTTAATATATAGAATACAGAATACTGAATATAGAATTTAGATTATAGAACGCAGAACACAGAATATAGAATATAGAATACAGAATACTGAATATAAAATTTAGAATAAAGAATGTAGAACACAGAGTATAGAATATAGAATACGGAATACTGAATATACAATTTAAAATATAGAATGTAGAACACAGAATATGAAATGTATAATACGGAATGCAGAATATTGAATAGAGAATATGGAATGTAGAACACAGAATTTAGAATATGGAGAAAAGAATATAGAACCCAGAATTTAGAACATGGAATGCAGAACACAGAATTTAGAATATAGAATACAGATTATTGAATATAGAAATTAGAATATAGATTGTAGAACACAGGATTTAGATTATAGAGTACAGAATACTGAATATAGTATTTAGAATATAGAATGTAGAACACAGAATATAGAATATAGAATACAGAATATAGAAATCAAAATTTAGAACATGGAATGCAGAACACAGAATTTAGAAAATGGAATACGGAATACTGAATACAGAATATGAATATACAATGTAGAACACCAATTTAGAATATAGAATACAGAATACTGAATATAGAATTTAGAATATACAATGTAGAACACAGAATATAGAATATAGAATACAGAAAACTGAATACAGAATTTAGATTATGGAATGCAGAACACAGAATTTAGAATATAAATACAGAAAACTGAATATAGAATTTAGAATATAGAATGTACAAAACACAATATAAAATATACAATAGAGAATATAGAACTCAGAATTTACAACATGGATTACAGAACACCGAATTTAAAATATAGATTACAGAATACTGAATATAGAATATGAATACAAAATATAGAACCCAGAATTTAGAATATAGGATACATAATACTGAATATAGGATTTAGAATATACAACGTAGAACCGAGAATATAGAATATAGAGTACGGAATGCAAAATACAATATACAGAATATAGAAATTAGAACACAGAATTTAGAATATGGAAAACAGGATATAGAACCCAGAATATAGAACATGGAATGCAGAACACAGAATTTAAAATATAGAATACAGAATACTGAATATAGAATTTAGAATATAGAACGCAGAACACAGAATATAGAATATAGAATACAGAATACAGAATATAGAATTTAGAATATAGAATGTAGAACACAGAGTATAGAATAAAGAAAACGGAATACTGAATATACAATTTAGAACATAGAATGTAGAACACAGAATATGAAATGTATAATACGGAATGCAGAATATTGAATAGAGAATATAGAATGTAGAACACAGAATTTAGAATATGTTAAACAGAATATAGAACCCAGAATTTAGAACATGGAATGCAGAACACAGAATTTAGAATATAGGATACAGATTATTGAATATAGAATTTAGAATATAGATTGTAGAACACAGAATTTAGATTATAGACTACAGAATACTGAATATAGTATTTATAATATAGAATGTAGAACACAGAATATAGAATATAGAATACAGAAAACTGAATACAGGATTTAGAATATGGAATGCAGAACACAGAATTTAGAATATAAATACAGAAAACTGAATATAGAATTTAGAATATAGAATGTACAACACACAATATAGAATATACAATAGAGAATATAGAACACAGAATTTACAACATGGATTGCAGAACACAGAATTTAAAATATAGAATACCGAATACTGAATATATAATATGAATATACAATATAGAACCCAGAATTTAGAATATAGAATACATAATACTGAATATAGGATTTAGAGTATACAATGTAGAACCGAGAATATAGAATATAGAATACGGAATGCAGAATACAGTATACAGAATTTAGAATGTAGAACACAGAATTTAGAATATGGAAAACAGGATATAGAACCCAGAATATAGAACATGGAATGCAGAAAACAGAATTTAAAATGTACAATAAAGAATACTGAATATCGAATTTAGAATATAGAACGCAGAACACAGAATATAGAATATAGAATACGGAATGCAGAATATAGAATACAGAATATAGAATGTAGAACACAGAACATAGTATATGGAAAACATAATACAAAACCCAGAATTGAGGACATGTAATGCAGAACACAGAATTTAGAATATAGAATAGTGAATACTGAATATAGAATTTAGAACATTGAATGAGGAACACAGAATTTAGAATATAGAATGCAGAATACTGTATATAGGATTTAGAATATAGAAAGAAAAACACAGAATATAGAATATAGACTACGGAATTGAGAATATAGAAGGTACAATATAGACTGAAGAACACAAAATATAGAATATAGAATGGAGAATATAGAACCCACAATATAGAAATGGAATGCAGAACAGAGAATTTAGAATATAGAATAGAGAAAACTAAACAAAGTTTTTAGAATATAGAATGTAGAACACAGAATATAGAATATAGAATAGAGAATAGAGAACCCAGGATATAGAACATGGAATGCAGAACACAGAATTTAGAATATAGAACACAGAATACTGAATATAAATTTAGAATATAGAATATAGAACACAGAGTATAGAATACAGAATACGAAATAATGAATATACAATTTAGAATATAGAATGTAGAACACAGAAAATAGAATATAGAATACGGAATGCAGGAAATACAATACAGAACATAGAATGTAGAACACAGAATATAGAATATGGAAAACAGAATACAAATCCCAGAATTGAAAACATGAAATGCACAACAGAGAATTAAGAAAAGAGAATACAGAATACTGAAAATAGGATTTAGAATACAGAGTGTAGAACAGAGAATTAGAACATAGAATATATTATACTGAATATAGAATTTAGAATATAGAATATAGAACACAGAATATAGAAAACAGAATAGAGAATATAGAACCCAGAATATAGAACATGGAATGCAGAACACAGAATTTAGAATATAGAATACAGAATACTGAATATAGAATTTAGAATATACAATGCAGAACGCAGAATATAGAATATAGAATACGGAATGCAGAATATAGAATATAGAATATAGAATGATGAACACGAAATATAGAATATGGAATAGAGAATATAGAACCCAGAATTTAGAACATGGAATGCAGAACACAGAATTTAGAATATAGAATACAGAATACTGAATATCGAATTTAGAATATAGAATGTAGAACACAGAATTTGGTATGTAGAATACGGAATGCAGAATATTGTATTCAGAATATAGAATTAAGAACACAAAATATAGAATATGGAAAACAGAATATAGAACGCAGAGTGTAGATCATGGAATGCAGAACACAGAATTTAGAGTATATAATACCGAATACTTAATATAAAATTTAGAATATAGAATGAAGAATACAGAATATGGAATGTAGAATACGAAATGCAGAAAATTGAATACAGATTATAGAATGTAGAACACAGAATTTAGAATATGGAAAACAGAATATAGAACCCAGAATTTAGAACATGGAATGCAGAACACAAAAATAAGAATATAGAATACAGATTACTGAATATAAAATTTAGAATATAGAATGCAGAACACAGAATATAGAATATAGAATACAGAATATAGAACCCAAAATTTAGAACATGGAATGCAGAACACAGAATTTAAAGTATAGAATAACGAATACTGAATATAGAATATGAATATACAATATAGAACCCAGAATTTAGAATATAGAATACATACTACTGAATATAGGATTTAGAATATACAATGTAGAACCAAGAATATAGAATATAGAATACAGAATGCAGAATATAGAACAGAATATAGAAAGTAGAACACAGAATATAGAATATTGAATAGAGTATATGGAACAAAAAATTTAGAACATGGAATGCAGAACACAGAATTTAGAATATAGATTACAGAATACTGAATATAGAATTTAGAATATAGAATGTTGAACACAGAATATAGAATATAAAAAACGTAATGCAGAATATAGAATACAGAATATAGAATGTAGAACACAGCATATAGAATATGGGAAACAAAATACAAAAGTCAGAAATGAGAACAGGGAATGCAGAACACAGCATTTAGAATATAGTATACAGAATACTGAATATAGAATTTAGAATAGACAATGTAGAACACAGAGTATGGAATGTAGAATACGGAATGCAGAATATTGAATATAGAATATAGAATATAGAACACAGAATTTAGAATATGTAAAAAACAGAATATAGAACCCAGAATAAAGAACATGGAATGCAGAACACAGAATTTAATATATAGAATACAGAATACTGAATATAGAATTTAGATTATAGAACGCAGAACACAGAATATAGAATATAGAATACAGAATACTGAATATAGAATTTAGAATATAGAATGTAGAACACAGAGTATAGAATATAGAATACGGAATACTGAATATACAATTTAAAATATAGAATGTAGAACACAGAATATGAAATGTATAATACGGAATGCAGAATATTGAATAGAGAATATAGAATGTAGAACACAGAATTTAGAATATGGAGAAAAGAATATAGAACCCAGAATTTAGAACATGGAATGCAGAACACAGAATTTAGAATATAGAATACAGATTATTGAATATAGAAATTAGAATATAGATTGTAGAACACAGGATTTAGATTATAGAGTACAGAATACTGAATATAGTATTTAGAATATAGAATGTAGAACACAGAATATAGAATACGGTATGCAGAATATACAATAAAGAAGGGTGAATGCAGAACACAGAATATAGAATATGGAAAACAATACAGAACTCAGACATTAGAGCATGGAATGCAGAACACAGAATTTAAAATATAGTATACAGAATACTGAATATAGAATTAGAAATTAGAATGCAGAACACAGAATTAAGATTATATAATGCAGAATTCTGTATATAGAATTTATAAACAGGAATGCAGAACACAGAATTTAGAATAGAGAATGCAGAATACTGTATATAGTATTTAGAATATAGAATGAATAACACAGAATATAGAATATAGACTACGGAATGGAGAAAATAGAAGGTAGAATATAGACTGAATAACACAAAATATAGAATATAGAATAGACAATATAGGTCCCAGAATATAGAAATGGAATGCAGAATATAGAATTTTGAATACAGAATACAGAAATCTGAATAAAGATTTTAGAATATAGAATGTAGAACACAGAATATAGAATATAGAATAGGGAATGCAGAATATATTATGTAGAATATAGAATGAAGAACACAAGTATAGAATATAGAATAGTGAATATAGAAACCAGAACTTAGAACACGGAATGCAGAACACAGAATTTGAATATACAATACATAATACTGAATATAGAATTTTGAATATAGAATGCAGAACACAGAATTTATAATATAGAATGCAGAATACAGAATATTGATTTTATAAACATGAATGCAGAACACAGAATTTAGAATATAGAATGAAGAACACTGAATAGAGTATTTAGAATATACAATGAAGAACACAGAATATAGAATTTAGAATATAGAATAGAGAACCCAGGTTATAGAACATGAAATGCAGAGCACAGAATTTAGAATATAGAACACAGAATACTGAATATAAGTTTAGGATATAGAATATAGAACACAGAGTATAGTATATAGAATACGGAATACTGAATATACAATTTAGAATATAGAATGTAGAACACAGAATATAGAATATAGAATACGGAATGCAGAATATAGAATACAGAACATAGAATGAAGAACACAGAATATAGAATATGGAAAACCAAATACAAAACCAAGAATTGAAAACATGGATTGCACAACAGAGAATTAAGAATATAGAACACAGAATACTGAATATAGAATTTAGAATAAAGAATGTAGAACAGAGAATTTAAAATATAGAATATAGTATGCTGAAAATGGAATTTAGAATATAGAATGTTGAACACAGAATATAGAAAATAGAATAGAGAATATAGAACCCAGAATTTAGAACATGGAATGCAGAACACAGAATTTAGAATATAGAATACAGTATACTGAATATAGAATTTAGAATATACAATGTAGAACTCAGAATATAGAATATAGAATACGGAATACAGAATATAGAATATAGAATATAGAATGATGAACACAAAACTTAGAATATAGAATAGAGAATATAGAACCCAGAATTTAGATCATGGAATGCAGAACACAGTATTTAGAGTATATACTACCGAATGCTGAATATGAAATTAAGAATATAGAATGTAGAATACAGAATATGGAATATAGAATACGGAATGCAGAATATAGAATATAGAATATAGAATGATGAACACAAAATTTAGAATATAGAATAGAGAATATAGAACCCAGAATTTAGAACATGGAATGCAGAACACAGAATTTAAAATATAGAATACCGAATACTGAATATTCAATTTAGAATATAGAATGAAAGACACAGAGTATAGTATATAGAAAACGGAATACTGAATATACAATTTAGAATATAGAATGTAGAACACACAATATAGAATATAGAATACGGAATGCAGAATAAAGAATATAGAATATAGAATGAAGAACACAAAATTTAGAATATAGAATAGAGAATATAGAACCCAGAATTTTGAACATGGAATGCAGAACACAGAATTTAAAATATAGAATACCGAATACTGAATATACAATTTAGAATATAGAATGAAAGACACAGAATATAGTATATAGAAAACGGAATACTGAATATACAATTTAGAATATAGAATGTAGAACACACAATATAGAATATAGAATACGGAATGCAGAATATAGAATACAGAATATAGAATGTTGAACACTGAATATAGAAATAGGAATACAGAATACAGAACCCAGAATTTAGAACATGGAATGCAGAGCACAGAAATTAAAATATAGAATACCGAATACAGAATATAAAATTTAGAATATACAATATAGAACACAGAATATGGAATGTAGAATACGGAATGCAGAATATTGAACACAGAATATAGAATATAGAACACAGAATTTAGAATATGGAAAACAGGATATAGACCACAGATTATAGAACATGGAATGCAGAACACAGAATTAAAAATATAGAATACAGAAAACTGAATATCGAATTTAGAATATAGAACGCAGAACACAGAAAATAGAATATAGAATACGGAATGCAGAATATAGGATACAGAATATAGAATGTAGAACACAGAATATAGAATATTGAATAGAGTATATGGAACACAAAATTTAGAACATAGAATTCAGAACACAGAGTTTAGAATATAGTATACAGAATACTGACAATAGAATTTAGAATATAGAATGCAGAACAGAGAATTTAGAATATAGAATGCAGAATACTGAATAAAGAATTTATAAACAGGAATGCAAAACAGAATTTAGAATATAGAATACAGAATACAGAATATAGAATTTATAATATAGAACGTATACCACAGAATATAGAGTATAGAATACAGATTGCAGAATATAGAATTCAGAATATAGAATGTAGAACACAGAAAATAGAATATGGAAATCATAATACAAAACCCAGAACTGAGGACATGGAATGAAGAACACAGAATTTAGAATACAGAATAGAGAATACTGAATATAGAATTTAGAATATAAAATGCAGAACCCAGAATTTAGAATATAGAATACAGAATACTGAATATAGGATTTAGAACATGGAATGCAGAACACAGATTATGGAATGTAGAATACGGAATGCAGAATATAGAATACAGAATATAGAATGTAGAATACAGAGTATAGAATATGGAAAACAGAATACATAACCCAGAATTTACAACATGGATTTCGGAACACAGAATTTAGAATATAGAATACAGAATACTGAATATAGAATTTAGAATATAGAATGTAGAACACAGAACTTAGAATAGAGAATAATGAATACTGCATATAAAATTTAGAATATAGAATGTAGAACACAGAATAGAGAAAATAGAATAGAGAATATAGAACACACAATTTAGAACATGGAATGCAGAACTCAGAATTTAGAATGTAGAACACAGAATATAGAATATAGAATACGGAATGCAGAACAGAGAATATAAAATATAGAATATAGAATGATGAACACAAAATATGGAATAGAGAATATAGAACCCAGAATTTAGAACATGGAATGCAGAACACAGAATTTAGAATATAGAATACAGAATACTGAATATCGAATTTAGAATATAGAATGTAGAACACAGAATTTGGTATGTAGAATACGGAATGCAGAATATTGTATTCAGAATATAGAATTTAGAACACAAAATATAGAATATGGAAAACAGAATATAGAACGCAGAGTGTAGATCATGGAATGCAGAACACAGAATTTAGAGTATATAATACCGAATACTTAATATAAAATTTAGAATATAGAATGTAGAATACAGAATATGGAATGTAGAATACGAAATGCAGAAAATTGAATACAGATTATAGAATGTAGAACACAGAATTTAGAATATGGAAAACAGAATATAGAACCCAAAATTTAGAACATGGAATGCAGAACACAAAATTAAGAATATAGAATACAGATTACTGAATATAGAATTTAGAATATAGAATGTAGAACACAGAATTTAGTATATAGAATAAAGAATACTGAATATAAAATTTAGAATATAGAATGCAGAACACAGAATATAGAATATAGAATAAAGAGTATAGAACCCAAAATTTAGAACATGGAATGCAGAACACAGAATTTAAAGTATAGAATAACGAATACTGAATATAGAATATGAATATACAATATAGAACCCAGAATTTAGAATATAGAATACATAATACTGAATATAGGATTTAGAATATACAATGTAGAACCAAGAATATAGAATATAGAATACAGAATGCAGAATATAGAACAGAATATAGAAAGTAGAACACAGAATATAGAATATTGAATAGAGTATATGGAACACAAAATTTAGAACATGGAATGCAGAACACAGAATTTAGAATAAAGATTACAGAATACTGAATATAGAATTTAGAATATAGAATGTTGAACACAGAATATAGAATATAAAAAACGTAATGCAGAATATAGAATACAGAATATAGAATGCAGAACACAGCATATAGAATATGGGAAACACAATACAAAAGTCAGAAATGAGAACATGGAATGCAGAACACAGCATTTAGAATATAGTATACAGAATACTGAATATAGAATTTAGAATAGACAATGTAGAACACAGAGTATGGAATGTAGAATACGGAATGCAGAATATTGAATATAGAATATAGAATATAGAACACAGAATTTAGAATATGGAAAACAGAATATAGAACCCAGAATAAAGAACATGGAATGCAGAACACAGAATTTAATATATAGAATACAGAATACTGAATATAGAATTTAGATTATAGAACGCAGAACACAGAATATAGAATATAGAATACAGAATACTGAATATAAAATTTAGAATAAAGAATGTAGAACACAGAGTATAGAATATAGAATACGGAATACTGAATATACAATTTAAAATATAGAATGTAGAACACAGAATATGAAATGTATAATACGGAATGCAGAATATTGAATAGAGAATATGGAATGTAGAACACAGAATTTAGAATATGGAGAAAAGAATATAGAACCCAGAATTTAGAACATGGAATGCAGAACACAGAATTTAGAATATAGAATACAGATTATTGAATATAGAAATTAGAATATAGATTGTAGAACACAGGATTTAGATTATAGAGTACAGAATACTGAATATAGTATTTAGAATATAGAATGTAGAACACAGAATATAGAATATAGAATACAGAATATAGAAATCAAAATTTAGAACATGGAATGCAGAACACAGAATTTAGAAAATGGAATACGGAATACTGAATACAGAATATGAATATACAATGTAGAACACCAATTTAGAATATAGAATACAGAATACTGAATATAGAATTTAGAATATACAATGTAGAACACAGAATATAGAATATAGAATACAGAAAACTGAATACAGAATTTAGATTATGGAATGCAGAACACAGAATTTAGAATATAAATACAGAAAACTGAATATAGAATTTAGAATATAGAATGTACAAAACACAATATAAAATATACAATAGAGAATATAGAACTCAGAATTTACAACATGGATTACAGAACACCGAATTTAAAATATAGATTACAGAATACTGAATATAGAATATGAATACAAAATATAGAACCCAGAATTTAGAATATAGGATACATAATACTGAATATAGGATTTAGAATATACAACGTAGAACCGAGAATATAGAATATAGAGTACGGAATGCAAAATACAATATACAGAATATAGAAATTAGAACACAGAATTTAGAATATGGAAAACAGGATATAGAACCCAGAATATAGAACATGGAATGCAGAACACAGAATTTAAAATATAGAATACAGAATACTGAATATAGAATTTAGAATATAGAACGCAGAACACAGAATATAGAATATAGAATACAGAATACAGAATATAGAATTTAGAATATAGAATGTAGAACACAGAGTATAGAATAAAGAAAACGGAATACTGAATATACAATTTAGAACATAGAATGTAGAACACAGAATATGAAATGTATAATACGGAATGCAGAATATTGAATAGAGAATATAGAATGTAGAACACAGAATTTAGAATATGTTAAACAGAATATAGAACCCAGAATTTAGAACATGGAATGCAGAACACAGAATTTAGAATATAGGATACAGATTATTGAATATAGAATTTAGAATATAGATTGTAGAACACAGAATTTAGATTATAGACTACAGAATACTGAATATAGTATTTATAATATAGAATGTAGAACACAGAATATAGAATATAGAATACAGAAAACTGAATACAGGATTTAGAATATGGAATGCAGAACACAGAATTTAGAATATAAATACAGAAAACTGAATATAGAATTTAGAATATAGAATGTACAACACACAATATAGAATATACAATAGAGAATATAGAACACAGAATTTACAACATGGATTGCAGAACACAGAATTTAAAATATAGAATACCGAATACTGAATATATAATATGAATATACAATATAGAACCCAGAATTTAGAATATAGAATACATAATACTGAATATAGGATTTAGAGTATACAATGTAGAACCGAGAATATAGAATATAGAATACGGAATGCAGAATACAGTATACAGAATTTAGAATGTAGAACACAGAATTTAGAATATGGAAAACAGGATATAGAACCCAGAATATAGAACATGGAATGCAGAAAACAGAATTTAAAATGTACAATAAAGAATACTGAATATCGAATTTAGAATATAGAACGCAGAACACAGAATATAGAATATAGAATACGGAATGCAGAATATAGAATACAGAATATAGAATGTAGAACACAGAACATAGTATATGGAAAACATAATACAAAACCCAGAATTGAGGACATGTAATGCAGAACACAGAATTTAGAATATAGAATAGTGAATACTGAATATAGAATTTAGAACATTGAATGAGGAACACAGAATTTAGAATATAGAATGCAGAATACTGTATATAGGATTTAGAATATAGAAAGAAAAACACAGAATATAGAATATAGACTACGGAATTGAGAATATAGAAGGTACAATATAGACTGAAGAACACAAAATATAGAATATAGAATGGAGAATATAGAACCCACAATATAGAAATGGAATGCAGAACAGAGAATTTAGAATATAGAATAGAGAAAACTAAACAAAGTTTTTAGAATATAGAATGTAGAACACAGAATATAGAATATAGAATAGAGAATAGAGAACCCAGGATATAGAACATGGAATGCAGAACACAGAATTTAGAATATAGAACACAGAATACTGAATATAAATTTAGAATATAGAATATAGAACACAGAGTATAGAATACAGAATACGAAATAATGAATATACAATTTAGAATATAGAATGTAGAACACAGAAAATAGAATATAGAATACGGAATGCAGGAAATACAATACAGAACATAGAATGTAGAACACAGAATATAGAATATGGAAAACAGAATACAAATCCCAGAATTGAAAACATGAAATGCACAACAGAGAATTAAGAAAAGAGAATACAGAATACTGAAAATAGGATTTAGAATACAGAGTGTAGAACAGAGAATTAGAACATAGAATATATTATACTGAATATAGAATTTAGAATATAGAATATAGAACACAGAATATAGAAAACAGAATAGAGAATATAGAACCCAGAATATAGAACATGGAATGCAGAACACAGAATTTAGAATATAGAATACAGAATACTGAATATAGAATTTAGAATATACAATGCAGAACGCAGAATATAGAATATAGAATACGGAATGCAGAATATAGAATATAGAATATAGAATGATGAACACGAAATATAGAATATGGAATAGAGAATATAGAACCCAGAATTTAGAACATGGAATGCAGAACACAGAATTTAGAATATAGAATACAGAATACTGAATATCGAATTTAGAATATAGAATGTAGAACACAGAATTTGGTATGTAGAATACGGAATGCAGAATATTGTATTCAGAATATAGAATTAAGAACACAAAATATAGAATATGGAAAACAGAATATAGAACGCAGAGTGTAGATCATGGAATGCAGAACACAGAATTTAGAGTATATAATACCGAATACTTAATATAAAATTTAGAATATAGAATGAAGAATACAGAATATGGAATGTAGAATACGAAATGCAGAAAATTGAATACAGATTATAGAATGTAGAACACAGAATTTAGAATATGGAAAACAGAATATAGAACCCAGAATTTAGAACATGGAATGCAGAACACAAAAATAAGAATATAGAATACAGATTACTGAATATAAAATTTAGAATATAGAATGCAGAACACAGAATATAGAATATAGAATACAGAATATAGAACCCAAAATTTAGAACATGGAATGCAGAACACAGAATTTAAAGTATAGAATAACGAATACTGAATATAGAATATGAATATACAATATAGAACCCAGAATTTAGAATATAGAATACATACTACTGAATATAGGATTTAGAATATACAATGTAGAACCAAGAATATAGAATATAGAATACAGAATGCAGAATATAGAACAGAATATAGAAAGTAGAACACAGAATATAGAATATTGAATAGAGTATATGGAACAAAAAATTTAGAACATGGAATGCAGAACACAGAATTTAGAATATAGATTACAGAATACTGAATATAGAATTTAGAATATAGAATGTTGAACACAGAATATAGAATATAAAAAACGTAATGCAGAATATAGAATACAGAATATAGAATGTAGAACACAGCATATAGAATATGGGAAACAAAATACAAAAGTCAGAAATGAGAACAGGGAATGCAGAACACAGCATTTAGAATATAGTATACAGAATACTGAATATAGAATTTAGAATAGACAATGTAGAACACAGAGTATGGAATGTAGAATACGGAATGCAGAATATTGAATATAGAATATAGAATATAGAACACAGAATTTAGAATATGTAAAAAACAGAATATAGAACCCAGAATAAAGAACATGGAATGCAGAACACAGAATTTAATATATAGAATACAGAATACTGAATATAGAATTTAGATTATAGAACGCAGAACACAGAATATAGAATATAGAATACAGAATACTGAATATAGAATTTAGAATATAGAATGTAGAACACAGAGTATAGAATATAGAATACGGAATACTGAATATACAATTTAAAATATAGAATGTAGAACACAGAATATGAAATGTATAATACGGAATGCAGAATATTGAATAGAGAATATAGAATGTAGAACACAGAATTTAGAATATGGAGAAAAGAATATAGAACCCAGAATTTAGAACATGGAATGCAGAACACAGAATTTAGAATATAGAATACAGATTATTGAATATAGAAATTAGAATATAGATTGTAGAACACAGGATTTAGATTATAGAGTACAGAATACTGAATATAGTATTTAGAATATAGAATGTAGAACACAGAATATAGAATACGGTATGCAGAATATACAATAAAGAAGGGTGAATGCAGAACACAGAATATAGAATATGGAAAACAATACAGAACTCAGACATTAGAGCATGGAATGCAGAACACAGAATTTAAAATATAGTATACAGAATACTGAATATAGAATTAGAAATTAGAATGCAGAACACAGAATTAAGATTATATAATGCAGAATTCTGTATATAGAATTTATAAACAGGAATGCAGAACACAGAATTTAGAATAGAGAATGCAGAATACTGTATATAGTATTTAGAATATAGAATGAATAACACAGAATATAGAATATAGACTACGGAATGGAGAAAATAGAAGGTAGAATATAGACTGAATAACACAAAATATAGAATATAGAATAGACAATATAGGTCCCAGAATATAGAAATGGAATGCAGAATATAGAATTTTGAATACAGAATACAGAAATCTGAATAAAGATTTTAGAATATAGAATGTAGAACACAGAATATAGAATATAGAATAGGGAATGCAGAATATATTATGTAGAATATAGAATGAAGAACACAAGTATAGAATATAGAATAGTGAATATAGAAACCAGAACTTAGAACACGGAATGCAGAACACAGAATTTGAATATACAATACATAATACTGAATATAGAATTTTGAATATAGAATGCAGAACACAGAATTTATAATATAGAATGCAGAATACAGAATATTGATTTTATAAACATGAATGCAGAACACAGAATTTAGAATATAGAATGAAGAACACTGAATAGAGTATTTAGAATATACAATGAAGAACACAGAATATAGAATTTAGAATATAGAATAGAGAACCCAGGTTATAGAACATGAAATGCAGAGCACAGAATTTAGAATATAGAACACAGAATACTGAATATAAGTTTAGGATATAGAATATAGAACACAGAGTATAGTATATAGAATACGGAATACTGAATATACAATTTAGAATATAGAATGTAGAACACAGAATATAGAATATAGAATACGGAATGCAGAATATAGAATACAGAACATAGAATGAAGAACACAGAATATAGAATATGGAAAACCAAATACAAAACCAAGAATTGAAAACATGGATTGCACAACAGAGAATTAAGAATATAGAACACAGAATACTGAATATAGAATTTAGAATAAAGAATGTAGAACAGAGAATTTAAAATATAGAATATAGTATGCTGAAAATGGAATTTAGAATATAGAATGTTGAACACAGAATATAGAAAATAGAATAGAGAATATAGAACCCAGAATTTAGAACATGGAATGCAGAACACAGAATTTAGAATATAGAATACAGTATACTGAATATAGAATTTAGAATATACAATGTAGAACTCAGAATATAGAATATAGAATACGGAATACAGAATATAGAATATAGAATATAGAATGATGAACACAAAACTTAGAATATAGAATAGAGAATATAGAACCCAGAATTTAGATCATGGAATGCAGAACACAGTATTTAGAGTATATACTACCGAATGCTGAATATGAAATTAAGAATATAGAATGTAGAATACAGAATATGGAATATAGAATACGGAATGCAGAATATAGAATATAGAATATAGAATGATGAACACAAAATTTAGAATATAGAATAGAGAATATAGAACCCAGAATTTAGAACATGGAATGCAGAACACAGAATTTAAAATATAGAATACCGAATACTGAATATTCAATTTAGAATATAGAATGAAAGACACAGAGTATAGTATATAGAAAACGGAATACTGAATATACAATTTAGAATATAGAATGTAGAACACACAATATAGAATATAGAATACGGAATGCAGAATAAAGAATATAGAATATAGAATGAAGAACACAAAATTTAGAATATAGAATAGAGAATATAGAACCCAGAATTTTGAACATGGAATGCAGAACACAGAATTTAAAATATAGAATACCGAATACTGAATATACAATTTAGAATATAGAATGAAAGACACAGAATATAGTATATAGAAAACGGAATACTGAATATACAATTTAGAATATAGAATGTAGAACACACAATATAGAATATAGAATACGGAATGCAGAATATAGAATACAGAATATAGAATGTTGAACACTGAATATAGAAATAGGAATACAGAATACAGAACCCAGAATTTAGAACATGGAATGCAGAGCACAGAAATTAAAATATAGAATACCGAATACAGAATATAAAATTTAGAATATACAATATAGAACACAGAATATGGAATGTAGAATACGGAATGCAGAATATTGAACACAGAATATAGAATATAGAACACAGAATTTAGAATATGGAAAACAGGATATAGAACACAGATTATAGAACATGGAATGCAGAACACAGAATTAAAAATATAGAATACAGAAAACTGAATATCGAATTTAGAATATAGAACGCAGAACACAGAAAATAGAATATAGAATACGGAATGCAGAATATAGGATACAGAATATAGAATGTAGAACACAGAATATAGAATATTGAATAGAGTATATGGAACACAAAATTTAGAACATAGAATTCAGAACACAGAGTTTAGAATATAGTATACAGAATACTGACTATAGAATTTAGAATATAGAATGCAGAACAGAGAATTTAGAATATAGAATGCAGAATACTGAATAAAGAATTTATAAACAGGAATGCAAAACAGAATTTAGAATATAGAATACAGAATACAGAATATAGAATTTATAATATAGAACGTATACCACAGAATATAGAGTATAGAATACAGATTGCAGAATATAGAATTCAGAATATAGAATGTAGAACACAGAAAATAGAATATGGAAATCATAATACAAAACCCAGAACTGAGGACATGGAATGAAGAACATAGAATTTAGAATACAGAATAGAGAATACTGAATATAGAATTTAGAATATAAAATGCAGAACCCAGAATTTAGAATATAGAATACAGAATACTGAATATAGGATTTAGAACATGGAATGCAGAACACAGATTATGGAATGTAGAATACGGAATGCAGAATATAGAATACAGAATATAGAATGTAGAATACAGAGTATAGAATATGGAAAACAGAATACATAACCCAGAATTTACAACATGGATTTCGGAACACAGAATTTAGAATATAGAATACAGAATACTGAATATAGAATTTAGAATATAGAATGTAGAACACAGAACTTAGAATAGAGAATAATGAATACTGCATATAAAATTTAGAATATAGAATGTAGAACACAGAATAGAGAAAATAGAATAGAGAATATAGAACACACAATTTAGAACATGGAATGCAGAACTCAGAATTTAGAATGTAGAACACAGAATATAGAATATAGAATACGGAATGCAGAACAGAGAATATAAAATATAGAATATAGAATGATGAACACAAAATATAGAATAGAGAATATAGAACCCAGAAATTAGAACATGGAATTTAAAACACAGAATTTAGAATATAAAATACAGAATACTGAATATCGAATTTAGAATATAGAATGTAGAACACAGAATATAGAAAATAGAATAGAGAATATAGAACTCACAATTTAGAACATGAAATGCAGAACACAGAATTTAGAATGTAGAACACAGAATACTGAATATAGAATTTGGAATATAGAATGTAGAACACAGAATATAGAATATAGAATACGGAATGCAGAATAGAGAATATAAAATATAGAATATAGAATGATGAACACAAAATATAGATTAGAGAATAGAGAATATAGAACACAGAATTTAGAACATGGAATGTAGAACACAGAATTTAGAATATAAAACACAGAATACTGAATATCGAATTTAGAATATAGAATGTAGAACACAGAATATAGAAAATAGAATAGAGAATATAGAATCAACAATTTAGAATATGGAATGTAGAACACAGAATTTAGAATGTAGAATACAGAATACTGCATATAGAATTTAGAATATAGAATGTAGAACACATAATATAGAATATAGAATACGGAATGCAGAATAGAGAATATAAAATATAGAATATAGAATGATGAACACAAAATATAGAATAGAGAATAGAGAATATAGAACCCAGGATTTAGAACATGCAATTTAGAACACAGAATGTAGAATATAAAATACAGAATAATGAATATCGAATTTAGAATATAGAATGTAGAACACAGAATATGGTATGTAGAATACGGAAAGCAGAATATAGAATACATAATATAGAATGTAGAATACAGAATATAGAATAGGGAAAACAGAATACATAACCCAGAATTTAGAACATGGAATTCAGAACACAGAATTTAGGATATAGTATACAGAATACTGAATATAGAATTTAGAAAATAGAATGCAGTACACAGAATTAAGAATATAGAATGCAGAATACTGTATATAGAATATATAAACAGGAATGCAGAACACAGTATATAGAAAATAGAATAAAGAATACTGAATATAGAATTGAGAATATATATTGAATAAAACAGAATATAGATTATAGACTACTGAATGGAGAATATAGAAGGTAGAATAAAGAATGAAGAACACAAAATATAGAAAATAAAGTAGAGAATATAGAACCCAGAATTTAGAATTGGAATGCAGAACATAAAATATAGAATACAGAATACAGAATACGGAATAAATATTTTAGGATATAGAATATAGAACGCAGAATATAGAATATAGAATAGGAAATGCAGAATACAGTATGTAGAATACAGAATGAAAAACAAAAATATAGAATATAGAATAGTGAATATAGAATCCAGAACATAGAACACGGGATGCAGAACACAGAATTTTGAATATAGAGTACAGAATACTTAATATAAAATTTAGAATGTAGAATGTAGAACACAGAATATAGAATATAGAATACGGAATACAGAATATAGTATACAGAATATAGAATGTAGAACACAGAATATAGAATATTGAATAGAGTATATGGAAACCAAAATTTAGAACATGGAATGCAGAACACAATATTTAGAATATAGAATACAGAATACTGAATATAGAATTTAGAATATAGAATGTAGAACACAGAATATAGAATACGACATGCAGAATATTGAATACAGAATAAAGAATATAGAACACAGAATATAGAATATGGAAAAAGAATATTGAACCCAGAATATAGAACATGGAATGCAGAACACAGAATTTAAAATATAGAATGCAGAATACTGAATATAGAATTTAGAATATATAACGCAGAACACAGAATATAGAATATAGAATACGGAATGCAGAATATAGAATACAGGATATAGAATGTAGAATACAGAATATAGAATATGGAAAACAGAATACAGAAGCCAGAATTTAGAGCATGGAATGCAACACAGAATTTACAATATAGAATACAGATTACTGAATATAGAATTTAGAACATAGAAAGCAGAACCCAGAATTTAGAATATAGAATACAGAATACTGAATATAGAATTTAGAATACAGAAAGTAGAACACAGAATATAGAATATAGAATATAGAATACAGATTATAGAAAGCAAAGTTTAGAACATGGAATGCAGTACACAGACTTTAAAATATAGAATACCGAATACTGAACATAGAATATGAATACACAATATAGAACACAGAATTTAGAATATAGGATACCGAATACTGAATATAGAATATAATTATACAATTTAGAGCACAGAATATAGAATATACAATAGAGAATATAGAACACAAAATTTAGAACATGGAACGCAGAACACAGAATTAAGAATATGGAATGCACAATACTGTATATAGAATTTAGACTATAGAATGAATAACAGAGAATATAGAATATAGAATACGGAATGGAGAATATAGAAGGTAGAATATAGAATGAAGAACACAATATATAGAATATAGTATAGAGAATATAGAACACAGAAATTAGGAATGTAATGCAGAACAGAGAATTTATAATATAGAATACAGAATACTGAATAAAGATTTTAGAATATAGAAAGTAGAACACAGAATATAGAATATAGAATAGGGAATGCAGAACATACTACGTAGAATACAGAAGGAAGAACACAAATATAGAATATAGAATAGTAAATATAGAACCCAGAACTAAAAACACGAAATGCAGAACACAGAATTTAGAATATAGAATACAGAATACTTAATATAAAATTTAGAATATAGAATGTAGAAAACAGAATATAGAATATACAATACGGAATGCAGAATATAGAATACAGAATATAGAAAGTAGAACACAGAATATAGAATATTGAATAGAGTATATGGAACACAAATTTAGAACATGGAATGTAGAACACAGAATTTAGAATATAGAATACAGAATACTGAATATAGAATTTAGAATATAGAGTGTTGAACACAAAATATAGAATATAAAAAACGTAATGCAGAATATAGAATACAGAATATGGAACGTAGAACAGAGAATATAAAATATGAGAAACAAAATACAAAAGTCAGAATTGAGAACATGGTATGCAGAACACAGCATTTAGAATATAGTGTACAGAATACTGAATATAGAATTTAGAATATAGAACGCAGAACACAGAATATAGAATATAGAATACAGAATACAGAATATAGAATTTAGAATATAGAATGTAGAACACAGAGTATAGAATAAAGAAAACGGAATACTGAATATACAATTTAGAACATAGAATGTAGAACACAGAATATGAAATATATAATACGGAATCAGAATATTGAATAGAGAATATAGAATGTAGAACACAGAATTTAGAATATGGAAAACAGAATATAGAACCCAGAATTTAGAACATGGAATGCAGAACACAGAATTTAGAATATAGGATACAGATTATTGAATATAGAATTTAGAATATAGATTGTAGAACACAGAATTTAGATTATAGACTACAGAATACTGAATATAGTATTTATAATATAGAATGTAGAACACAGAATATAGAATATAGAATACAGTATATAGAAATCAAAATTTAGAACATGGAATACAGAACACAGAATTTAGAAAATAGAATACGGAATACTGAATATAGAATATGAATATACAATGTAGAACACAGAATTTAGAATATAGAATACAGAATACTGAATATAGAATTTAGAATATACAATGTAGAACACAGAATATAGAATATAGAATACAGAAAACTGAATACAGGATTTAGAATATGGAATGCAGAACACCGAATTTAGAATATAAATACAGAAAACTGAATATAGAATTTAGAATATAGAATGTACAACACACAATATAGAATATACAATAGAGAATATAGAACACAGAATTTACAACATGGATTGCAGAACACAGAATTTAAAATATAGAATACCGAATACTGAATATAGAATATGAATATACAATATAGAACCCAGAATTTTGAATATAGAATACATAATACTGAATATAGGATTTAGAATATACAATGTAGAACCGAGAATATAGAATATAGAATACGGAATGCAGAATATAGGATACAGAATACAGAATGTAGAACACAGAATTTAGAATATGGAAAACAGGATATAGAACCCACAATATAGAACATGGAATGCAGAAAACAGAATTTAAAATGTACAATAAAGAATACTGAATATCGAATTTAGAATATAGAACGCAGAACACAGAATATAGAATATAGAATACGGAATGCAGAATATAGAATACAGAATATAGAATGTAGAACACAGAACATAGAATATGGAAAACATAATACAAAACCCAGAATTGAGGACATGTAATGCAGAACACAGAATTTAGAATATAGAATAGTGAATACTGAATATAGAATTTAGAAAATTGAATGCAGAGCACAGAATATAGAATATAGAATGCAGAATACTGTATATAGGATTTAGAATATAGAAAGAAAAACACAGAATATAGAATATAGACTACGGAATGGAGAATATAGAAGGTACAATATAGACTGAAGAACACAAAATATAGAATATAGAATGGAGAATATAGAACCCACAATATAGAAATGGAATGCAGAACAGAGAATTTAGAATATAGAATAGAGAAAACTAAATAAAGTTTTTAGAATATAGAATGTAGAACACAGAATATAGAATATAGAATAGAGAATAGAGAACCCAGGATATAGAACATGGAATGCAGAACACAGAATTTAGAATATAGAACACAGAATACTGAATATAAATTTAGAATATAGAATATAGAACACAGAGTATAGAATACAGAATACGGAATAATGAATATACAATTTAGAATATAGAATGTAGAACACAGAAAATAGAATATAGAATACGGAATGCAGGAAATACAATACAGAATATAGAATGTAGAACACAGAATATAGAATATGGAAAACAGAATACAAAACCCAGAATTGAAAACATGAAATGCACAACAGAGAATTAAGAATAGAGAATACAGAATACTGAAAATAGGATTTAGAATACAGAGTGAAGAACAGAGAATTAGAACAGAGAATATATTATACTGAATATAGAATTTAGAATATAGAATATAGAACACAGAATATAGAAAATAGAATAGAGAATATAGAACCCAGATTATAGAACATGGAATGCAGAACACAGAATTTAGAATATAGAATACAGAATACTGAATATAGAATTTAGAATATACAATGCAGAACGCAGAATATAGAATATAGAATACGGAATGCAGAATATAGAATATAGAATATAGAATGATGAACACGAAATATAGAATATGGAATAGAGAATATAGAACCCAGAATTTAGAACATGGAATGCAGAACACAGAATTTAGAATATAGAATACAGAATACTGAATATCGAATTTAGAATATAGAATGTAGAACACAAAATTTGGTATGTAGAATACGGAATGCAGAATATTGTATTCAGAATATAGAATTAAGAACACAAAATATAGAATATGGAAAACATAATATAGAACGCAGAGTGTAGATCATGGAATGCAGAACACAGAATTTAGAGTATATAATACCGAATACTTAATATAAAATTTAGAATATAGAATGAAGAATACAGAATATGGAATGTGGAATACGAAATGCAGAAAATTGAATACAGATTATAGAATGTAGAACACAGAATTTAGAATATGGAAAACAGAATATAGAACTCAGAATTTAGAACATGGAATGCAGAACACAAAATTAAGAATATAGAATACAGATAACTGAATATAGAATTTAGAATATAGAATGTAGAACACAGAATTTAGTATATAGAATACAGAATACTGAATATAAAATTTAGAATATAGAATGCAGAACACAGAATATAGAATATAGAATACAGAATATAGAACCCAAAATTTAGAACATGGAATGCAGAACACAGAATTTAAAGTATAGAATAACGAATACTGAATCTAGAATATGAATATACAATATAGAACCCAGAATTTAGAATATAGAATACATAATACTGAATATAGGATTTAGAATATACAATGTAGAACCAAGAATATAGAATATAGAATACAGAATGCAGAATATGGAACAGAATATAGAAAGTAGAACACAGAATATAGAATATTGAATGGAGTATATGGAACACAAAATTTAGAACATGGAATGCAGAACACAGAATTTAGAATATAGATTACAGAATACTGAATATAGAATTTAGAATATAGAATGTTGAACACAGAATATAGAATATAAAAAACGTAATGCAGAATATAGAATACAGAATATAGAATGCAGAACACAGCATATAGAATATGGGAAACAAAATACAAAAGTCAGAAATGAGAACATGGAATGCAGAACACAGTATTTAGAATATAGTATACAGAATACTGAATATAGAATTTAGAATAGACAATGTAGAACACAGAGTATGGAATGTAGAATACGGAATGCAGAGTATTGAATATAGAATATAGAATATAGAACACAGAATTTAGAATATGGAAAACAGAATATAGAACCCAGAATAAAGAACATGGAATGCAGAACACAGAATTTAATATATAGAATACAGAATACTGAATATAGAATTTAGATTATAGAACGCAGAACACAGAATATAGAATATAGAATACAGAATACTGAATATAGAATTTAGAATATAGAATGTAGAACACAGAGTATAGAATATAGAATACGGAATACTGAATATCCAATTTAAAATATAGAATGTAGAACACAGAATATGAAATGTATAATACGGAATGCAGAATATTGAATAGAGAATATAGAATGTAGAACACAGAATTTAGAATATGGAGAAAAGAATATAGAACCCAGAATTTAGAACATGGAATGCAGAACACAGAATTTAGAATATAGTATACAGATTATTGAATATAGAAATTAGAATATAGATTGTAGAACACAGGATTTAGATTATAGAGTACAGAATACTGAATATAGTATTTAGAATATAGAACGTAGAACACAGAATATAGAATATAGAATACAGAATATAGAAATCAAAATTTAGAATATGGAATGCAGAACACAGAATTTAGAAAATAGAATACGGAATACTGAATATAGAATATGAATATACAATGTAGAACACAGAATTTAGAATATAGAATACAGAATACTGTATACAGAATTTAGATTATGGAATTCAGAACACAGAATTTAGAATATAAATACAGAAAACTGAATATAGAATTTAGAATATAGAATGTACAAAACACAATATAAATTATACAATAGAGAATATAGAACACAGAATTTACAACATGGATTACAGAACACCGAATTTAAAATATAGATTACCTAATACTGAATATAGAATATGAATATAAAATATAGAACCCAGAATTTAGAATATAGAATACATAATACTGAATATAGGATTTAGAATATACAACGTAGAACCGAGAATATAGAATATAGAGTACGGAATGCAGAATACAGTATACAGAATATAGAATGTAGAACACAGAATTTAGAATATGGAAAACAGGATATAGAACCCAGAATATAGATCATGGAATGCAGAACACAGAATTTAAAATGTACAATGCAGAATACTGAATATCGAATTTAGAATATAGAACGCAGAACACAGAATATTGAATATAGAATACGGAATGCAGAATATAGAATACAGAATATAGAATGCAGAACACAGAATTTCGAATATAAATACAGAAAACTGAATATAGAATTTAGAATATAGAATGTACAAAACACAATATAAAATATACAATAGAGAATATAGAACACAGAATTTACAACATGGATTACAGAACACCGAATTTAAAATATAGATTACCTAATACTGAATATAGAATATGAATATAAAATATAGAACCCAGAATTTAGAATATAGAATACATAATACTGAATATAGGATTTAGAATATACAACGTAGAACCGAGAATATAGAATATAGAGTACGGAATGCAGAATACAGTATACAGAATATAGAATGTAGAACACAGAATTTAGAATATGGAAAACAGGATATAGAACCCAGAATATAGAACATGGAATGCAGAACACAGAATTTAAAATGTACAATGCAGAATACTGAATATCGAATTTAGAATATAGAACGCAGAACACAGAATATAGAATATAGAATACGGAATGCAGAATATAGAATACAGAATATAGAATGTAGAACACAGAATATAGAATATGGAAAACATAATACAAATCCCAGAATTGAGTACATGTAATGCAGAACACAGAATTTAGAATATAGAATAGTGAATACTGAATATAGAATTTAGAAAATTGAATGCAGAGCACAGAATTTAGAATATAGAATGCAGAATACTGTATATAGGATTTAGAATATAGAAAGAAAAACACAGAATATAGAATATAGACTACGGAATGTAGAATATAGAAGGTACAATATAGACTGAAGAACACAAAATATAGAATATAGAATGAAGAATATAGAACCCAGAATATAGTAATGGAATGCAGTACAGAGAATATAGAATATAGAATACAGAAAACTAAATAAAGTTTTTAGAATATAGAATGTAGAACTCAGAATACAGAATATAGAATAGAAATTAGAGAACCCAGGATATAGAACATGGAATGCAGAACACAGAAATTAGAATATAAATACAGAAAACTGAATATAGAATTTACAATATGAATGTACAACACACAATATAGAATATACAATAGAGAATATAGAACCCAGAATTTAGAACTTGGAATGCAGAACACAGAATTTAGAATATAGAATACAGAATACTGTATACAGAATTTAGAACATTGAATGCAGAACACAGAATTTAGAATATAGAATGTAGAATACTGTATATAATTTAGAATATAGAATGAAAAAACAGAATATAAAATATAGACTATGGAATGGAGAAAATAGGAGGTAGAATATAGACAGAATATCACAAAATATAGAATATACAATAGAGAATATAGAACCCAGAATATAGAAATGCAATGTAGAACAGAGATTTTAGAATATAGAATACAGAAAACTGAATAAAGATTTTAGGATATAGAATGTAGAACACAGAATATAGAATATAGAATAGGGAATGCAGAATATAGTATGTAGAATATAGAATGAACAACACAAGTATAGAATATAGAATAGTGAATATAGAACCCAGAACTTAGAACACGGAATGCTGAACACAGAATTAAGAATAAAGAATACAGATTATTGAATATAGAAATTAGAATATAGATTGTAGAACACAGGATTTAGATTATAGAGTACAGAATACTGAATATAGAATTTAGAACATAGAATGCAGAACACAGAAATTAGAATATAGAATGCAGAATACTGAATATAGATTTTATAAATATTAATGCAGAACACAGAATTTAGAATATAGAATGAAGAAAACTGAATAGAGTATTTACAATATAGAATGAAGAACACAGAATATAAAACATAGAATAGAGAATATAGAACCCACAATTTAGAATATGGAATGCAGAACACAGAATATAGAATGTAGAATATAGAATACTGCATATAGAATTTAGAATATAGAAAGTAGAACACAGAATTTAGAATATAGAGTACAGAATACTGAATATAGAATTTAGAATATGGAATGTAGTACACAGAATATGCAATATGGAATACAGAATATAGAACACAAAATTTAGAACATGGAATGCAGAGCACAGAATTTAGAATGTAGAACACAGAATACTGAATATAAGTTTAGAATATAGAGTATAGAACACAGAGTATAGAATATAGAATACGGAATACTGAATATATAATTTAGAATATAGAATGTAGAACAAAGAATAAAGAATATAGAATACGGAATGCAGAATATAGAATACAGAACATAGAATGTATAACACAGAATATAGAATATGGAAAACAGAATACAAATCCCAGAATTGAAAACATGGAATGCACAACACAGAATTTAGAATATAGAATACAGAATACTGAATATAGTACTTAGAATACAGAATGTAGAATATAGAATTTAAAATATAGAATATAATATGCTGAATATAGAATTTAGAATATAGAATGTAGAACACAGAATATAGAAAATAGAATATAGAATATAGAACCCAGAATTTAGAACATGAAATGCAGAACACATAATTTAGAATATAGAATACAGTATACTGAATATAGAATTTAGAATATAGAATGTAGAACTCAGAATATAGAATATAGAATACGGAATGCAGAATATAGAATATAGAATGATGAACACAAAATATAGAATAGCGAATATAGAACCCAGAATTTAGAACATGGAATGTAAAACACAGAATTTAGAATATAGAATACAGAATACTGAATATCGAATTTAGAATATAGAATGTAGAACACAGAATTTGGTATGTAGTATACGGAATGCAGAATATTGAATCCAGAATATAGAATGTAGAACACAAAATATAGAATATGGAAAACAGAATACAGAACCCAGAATTTAGATCATGGAATGCAGAACACAGAATTTAGAATACAGAATACAGTGTAATGAATATAGAATTTACTATATAGTATGTAGAACAAAAATACAGAATACGGCATGCAGAATATACAATACTGTATAGAGAATGCAGAACACAGAATATAGAATATGGAAAACAGAATAAAAACTCAGAATTTAGAACATGGAATGCAGAAAACAGAATTTAAAATATAGTATACCGAATACTGAATATAGAATTTAGATCATAGAATGCAGAACACAGAATTAAGAATATTGAATGCAAAATACTGTATACAGAATTTATAAACAGGAATGCAGGACGCAGAATTTAGAAATGAGAATAAAGAATACTGAATATAGAATTTAGAATGTATAATATATAACACAGAATATAGAATATAGACTACGGAATAGAGAATATAGGAGGTAGAATAAGGAATGAAGAACACAACATATAGAATATAGAATAGAGAATATAGAACCCAGAATTTAGAAATGGAATGCAGAACATAGAATTTAGAATATAGAATACAGAATACTGAATAAAGTTTTTAGAATATAGAATATAGAACACAGAATATAGAATATAGAATAGGGAATGCTGAAAAAAGTATGCAGAATATAGAATGAAGAACACAAATATAGAATATAGAATAGTGAATATAGAACCCAGAACTAAGAACACGGAATGCAGAACACAGAATTTAGAATATAGAATACAGAATACTTAATATAAAACTTAGAATATAGAATGTAGAAAACAGAATATAGAATATAGAATACGGAATGCAGAATATAGAATACAGTATATAGAATATAGAACACAGAATATAGAACATTGAATACAGTATAAGGAACACAAAATTTAGAACATGGAATGTAGAACACATTATTTAGAATAGAGAATACTGCATACTGAATATAGAATATGAATATACAATGTAGAACACAGAATTTAGAATATAGAATACAGAATATTTAATATATAATTTAGAATACAGAAAGTAGAAAACAGAATATAGAATATGGAATACGGAATGCAAATATAGAATACAGAATATAGAATGTAGAACACAGAATATAGAATATTGAATACAGTATATGGAACAAAAAATTTAGAACATGGAATGCAGAACCCATTATTTAGAATATAGAATACTGAATACTGAATATAGAATTTTTTATATACAATGTAGAACACAGAATATAGAATATGGGAAACAAAATACAAAGTCAGAATTGAGAGCATGGAATTCAGAACACAGCATTTAGAATATATTATACAGAATACTGAATATAGAATTTAGAATATACAATGTAGAACACAGGGTATGGAATGTAGAATACGGAATGCAGAATATTGAATACAGAATATAGAATATAGAACACAGAATTTAGAATATGGGAAACAGAATATAGAACCCAGAACATGGAATGCAGAACACAGAATATAAAATATAGAATACAGAATACTGAATATAGAATTTAGAATATAGAACGCAGAACACAGAATATAGAATATAGAACACAGAATACAGAATATAGAATTTAGAATATAGAATGTAGAACACAGAGTATAGAATAAAGATTACGGAATACTGAATATACAATTTAGAACATAGAATGTAGAACACAGAATATGAAATGTATAATACGGAAATCAAAATATTGAATACAGAATATAGAATGTAGAAGACAGAATTTAGAATAGGGAAACAGAATATAGAACCCAGAATTTAGAACATGGAATGCAGAACACAGAATTTGGAATATAGAATACAGATTATTGAATATAGAATTTGAATATAGATTGTAGAACACAGAATTTAGATTATAGAGTACAGAATACTGAATATAGTATTTAGAATATAGAATGTAGAACACAGAATATAGAATATAGAATACAGAAAACTGAATACAGAATTTAGAATATGGAATGCAGAACACAGAATTTAGAATATAAATACAGAAAACTGAATATAGAATTTAGAATATAGAATGTACAACACACAATATAGAATATACAATAGAGAATATAGAACCCAGAATTTAGAACTTGGAAAACAGAACACAGAATTTAGAATATAGAATAGAGAATACTGTACATAGAATTTAGAACATTGAATGCAGAACACAGAATTTAGAATATAGAATGCAGAATACTGTATATAGAATTTAGAATATAGAATGAATAACACAGAATATAGAATATAGACTACGGATGGAGAAAATAGAAGGTACTATATAGACTGAATAACACAAATTATAGAATATAGAATAGAGAATATAGAACCCAGAATATAGAAATGGATGCAGAACAGAGAATTTATAATATAGAATACAGAAAACTGAATAAAGATTTTAGAATATAGAATGTAGAACACAGAATATAGAATATAGAATAGGGAATGCAGAATATAGTATGTAGAATATAGAATGAAGAACACAAGTATAGAATATAGAATAGTGAATATAGAACCCAGAACTTAAACACGGAATGCAGAACACAGAATTTAGAATATAGAATACATAATACAGAATATAGAATTTAGAACATAGAATGCAGAACACAGAATTTAGAATATAGAATGTAGAAAACTGAATAGAGTATTTAGAATATAGAATGAAGAACACAGAATATAGAATAAAGAGTAGATAATAGAGAACCCAGGATATAGAACATGGAATGCAGAGTGCAGAATTTAGAATATAGAACACAGAATACTGAATATAAATTTAGAATATTGAATATAGAACACAGAGTATAGAATATAGAATACGGAATACTGAATATACAATTTCGAATATAGAATGTAGAACACAGAATATAGAATATAGAATACGGAATGCAGAATATAGAATACAGAATATAGAATGTAGAACACTGAATATAGAATATGGAAAACAAATTACAAAACCCAGAATTGAAAACATGGAATTCACAACACAGAATTAAGAATATAAAATAGAGAATACTGAATATAGAAATTAGAATACAGAATGTAGAACTGAGAATTTAAAATATAGAATATAGTATGCTGAATATAGAATTTAGAATATAGAATGTAGAACACAGAAAAGAGAAAATAGAATAGAGAATATAGAACACAGAATTTATAACATGGAATGCAGAACACAGAATTTCGAATATAGAATACAGTATACTGAATATAGAATTTAGAATATAGAATGAAGAACACAGAATTTGGTATGTAGAATACGGAATGTAGAATATTGAATACAGAATATAGAATATAGAACACAATATATAGAATATGGAAAACAGAATACAGAACCCAGAATTTAGACCATGGAATGCAGAACACAGAATTTTGAGTATATAGAACCGAACTCAATATGAAATTTAGAATATACAATGTAGAATACAGAATATGGAATGTAGAATATGGAATGCAGAATATTGAATATCAGAATATAGAATGTAGAACACAGAATTTAGAATATGGAAAACAGAATATAGAACACAGAATATAGAGCATGGAATGCAGAAAACGAAATAAAGAATATAGAATACAGAATACTGAATATAGAACTTAGAATATATAATGTAGAACACAGAATTTAGAATATAGAATACAGAATACTGAATATAGAATTTAGATTATACAGTGTAGAACACAGAATAGAAATATAGAATACAGAATATAGAACCCAAAATTTAGAACATGGAATGCAGAACACAGAATATAAAATATAGAATACCGAATACTGATTATAGAATATGAATATACAATGTAGAACCCAGAATTTAGAATATAGAATACAGAATACTGAATGTAGGATGTAGAATATACAATGTAGAACCGAGAATATAGAATATAGAATACGGAATGCAGAATATAGTATACAGAATATAGAATGAAGAAAACAGAATATAGTATAGAGAATAGAGTATATAGAACCCAAAATTTTGAACATGTATTGCAGAACACAGAATTTAGAATATAGAATACAGAATAATGAATATAGAATTTACAATAAAGAATGTAGAACAAAAATACAGAATACGGCATGCAGAATATACAATACAGAATTGAGAATGCAGAACACAGAATATAGAATATGGAAAATAGAATACAAAACTCAGAATTTAGAACATGGAATGCAGAAAACAGAATTTAAAATATAGTATACCGAATACTGAATATAAAATTTAGAACATAGAATGCAGAACACAGAATTAAGATTATTGAATGCAGAATACTGTATACAGAATTTATAAACAGGAATGCAGAACACAGAATTTAGAATAGAGAATGCAGAATACTGTATATAGAATTTAGAATATAGAATGAATAACACAGAATATAGAATATAGACTACGGAATGGAGAAAATAGAAGGTAGTATATAGACTGAATAACACAAAATATAGAATATAGAATAGAGAATATAGATCCCAGAATATAGAAATGGAATGCAGAATATAGAATTTTGAATACAGAATACAGAAAACTGAATAAAGATTTTAGAATTGAGAATGTAGAACACAGAATATAGAATATAGAATAGGGAATGCAGAATATATTATGTAGAATATAGAATGAAGAACACAAGTATAGGATATAGAATAGTGAATATAGAAATCAGAATTTTGAACACGGAATGCAGAACACAGAATTTGAATATAGAATACATAATACTGAATATAGAATTTAGAACATAAAATGCAGAACACAGAATTTATAATATAGAATGCAGAATATTGAATATTGATTTTATAAACATGAATGCAGAAGACAGAATTTAGAATATAGAATGAAGAAAACTGAATAGAGTATTAAGAATATACAATGAAGAACACAGAATATAGAATTTAGAATATAGAATAGAGAACCCAGGATATAGAACATGAAATGCAGAGCACAGAATTTAGAATATAGAACACAGAATACTGAATATAAGTTTAGGATATAGAATATAGAACACAGAGTATAGAATATAGAATACGGAATACTGAATATAGTATTTAGAATATAGAATGTAGAACACAGAATATAGAATATAGAATACGGAATGCAGAATATAGAATACAGAACATAGAATGAAGAACACAAAATATAGAATACGGAAAACCAAATACAAAACCCAGAATTGAAAACATGGAATGAACAACAGAGAATTAAGAATATAGAACACAGAATACTGAATATAGAATTTAGAATACAGGATGTAGAACAGAGAATTTAAAATATAGAATATACTATGCTGAATATGGAATTTAGAATACAGAATGTAGAATACAGAATATAGAAAATAGAATAGAGAATATAGAACCCAGAATTTAGAACATGGAATGAAGAACACAGAATTTAGAATATAGAATACAGAATACTGAATATAGAATTTTGAATATACAATGTAGAACAGAGAATATAGAATATAGATTACGGAATGCAGAATATAGGATACAGAAAATACAATGTAGAACACAGAATATAGAATATGGAAAACAGAATACAAAACCGAGAATTGAGGACATGGACTGCAGAACACATAATTAAGAATATACAATACAGAATACTGAATATAGAATTTTCAATATAAAATGTAGAACACAAAATTTAGATATATAATAAAGAATAATGAATATAAAATTTAGAATATAGAATGTAGAACACAGAATAAAGAATAGAGAATAGAGAACCCAGAATTTAGAACATGGAATGCAGAACACAGAATTTTGAATATACAATACAGAATACTGAACATAAAATTTAGAACATAGAATGTTGAACACAGAATATACAATACGGCATGCAGAATATACAATACAGAATAGTGAATGCAGAACACAGAATATAGAATATGGAAAAGAGAATACAGAACTCAGAATTTAGAACATGGAATGCACAAAACAGAATTTAAAATATAGTATACAGAATACTGAATATAGAATTAGATCTTAGAATTCAGAACACAGAATTAAGATTATATAATGCAGAATTCTGTATATAGAATTTATAAACAGGAATGCAGAACACAGAATTTAGAAAATAGAATACACAATAATGAATATAGAATTTCGAATATATAATAAATAACACAGAATATAGAATATAGACGACGGAATGGAGAATATAGGAGGTAGAATAAGGAATGACGAACATAAAATATAGAATAGAGAATATAGATCCCAGAATTTAGAAATGGAATGCAGAACATAGAATTTAGAATACAGAATACAGAATACTGAATAAAGATTTTAGAATATAGAATGCAGAACTTATAATATAGAATATAGAATAATGAATGCAGAATATAGTATGTAGAATATAGAATGAAGAACACAAATATAGAATAGAGAATAGAGAATATAGAACCCAGAACTTACAACAAGGAATGCAGAACACAGAATTTAAAATAAAGAATACAGAATACTTAATATAAAATTTAGAATAAAGAATGTAGAACACAGAATATAGAATATAGAATACGGAATGCAGAATATAGAATATAAAATATAGAATATAGAATGATGAACACAAAATTTAGAATATAGAATAGAGAATATAGAACCCAGAATTTAGAACATGCAATTTAGAACACAGAATTTAGAATATAAAAACAGAATACTGAATATCGAATTTAGAATATAGAATGTATAACACAGAATATGGTATGTAGAATACGGAAAGCAGAATATAGAATACAGAATATAGAAAGTAGAATACAGAATATAGAATATGGAAAACAGAATACATAACCCAGAATTTAGAACATGGAATTCAGAACACAGAATTTAGAATATAGTATACAGAATACTGAATATAGAATTTAGAACATAGAATGCAGTACACAGAATTAAGAATATAGAATGCAGAATACTGTATATAGAATTTATAAACAGGAATGAAGAACACAGAATATAGAAAATAGAATAAAGAATACTGAATATACAATTGAGAATATATATTGAATAACACAGAATATAGATAATAGACTACTGAATGGAGAATAAAGAAGGTAGAATAAAGAATGAAGAACACAAAATATAGAATATAAAATAGAGAATATAGAACCCAGAATTTAGAAATGGAATGCAGAACATAAAATATAGAATATAGAATACAGAATAGTGAATAAATATTTTAGAATATAGAATGTAGAACACAGAATATAGAATATAGTATAGGAAATGCAGAATACAGTATGTAGAATACAGAATGAGAAACAAAAATATAGAATATAGAATAGTGAATATAGAACCCAGAACAAAGAACACGGAATGCAGAACACAGAATTTAGAATACAGAATACAGAATACTTAATATAAAATTTAGAATGTAGAATGTAGAACACAGAAAATAGAATATAGAATACTTAATACAGAATATAGTATACAGAATGTAGAATGTAGAACACAGAATATAGAATATTGAATATAGAATATAGAATACACATTATAGAACCCAAAGTTTAGAACATGGAATGCAGTACACAGACTTTAAAATATAGAATAACGAATACTGGAGATAGAATATGAATATACAACATAGAACACAGAATTTAGAATATAGGATACCGAATACTGAATATAGAATAAAAATATACAATTTAGAACACTGAATAGAGAATAGAGAATAGAGAATAGAGAACACAAAATTTAGAACTTGGAATGCAGAACACAGAATTAAGAATATGGAATGCACAATACTGTATATAGAATTTAGAATATAGAATGAATAAAACAGAATATAGAATATAGAATACGGAATGGGGAATATAGAAGGTAGAATATAGAATGAAGAACACAATATATAGTATATATTAAAGAGAATATAGAACCCAGAATTTAGAAATGGAATGCAGAACAGAGAATTTAGAATATAGAATAAAGAATACTGAATAAAGATTTCAGAATATAGGATGTAGAACACAGAATATAGAATATAGAATACGGAATGCAGAATAAAGTACGTAGAATACAGAATGAAGAACACAAATATAGAATATAGAATAGTGAATATACAAACCAGAAATTAGAACACGGAATTCAGAACACAGAATTTACAATATAGAACACAGAATAATTAATATAAAATTTAGAATACACAATGTAGAACACAGAATATAGAATATAGAATAGAGAATAGAGAATCCAGAATTTAGAACATGGAATGCCAAACACAGAATTTAGAATATTGAATACATATTACTGAATATAGAATTTAGAATATAGAATGCAGAACACAGAATTTAGAATATAGAATAGAGAATACTGAAAATAGAATTTAGAATATAAAATTTTGAGCTCAGAATATAGAATATAGGATAGAGTTTATAGAATCCAGAATTTTGGACATTGAATGCAGAACACAGAATTTAGAGTATATAATACAGAATACTGAATATAGAATTTAGAACATGGAATGACGAACACAGAATTCAGAATATAGAATACAGAATACTGAATATAGTATTTAGAACATAGAAGGCGGAACACAGAATTTCGAATACAGAATACAGAATACTGAATATAGAATTTAGAACATAGAATGCGAAACACAGTATTTAGAATATAGAATACAGAATACTGAATATAGAATTTAGAACATGGAATGCACAACACAGAATTTAAAATATAGAATACAGAATACTTAATATAAAATTTAGAATATAGAATGTAGAACACAGAATATAGAATATAGAATACGGAATACAGAATATAAAATTCAGAATATAGAATGTAGAACACAGAATATAGAATATTGAATAGAGTATATGGAACCCAAAATTTAGAACATGGAATGCAGAACACAGAATTTAGAATATAGAATACAGAATACTGAATATAGAATTTAGAATATAGAATGCAGAACACAGAGTATAAATACGGCATGCAGAATACACAATACAGAATATAGAATGTAGATAACAGAATAGAATATAGAATACGGAATGCAGAATATAGAATACAGAATATAGAATGTAGAACACAGAATATAGAATATGAAAAACAGAAAACTAAACCCATAATTGAGAACATGAATACAGAACACAGAATTTAGAAAATAGAATACGGAATACTGAATATAGAATATGAATATACAATGTAGAACACAGAATTTAGAATATAGAATACAGAATACTGAATATAGAATTTAGATTATAAAATGTAGAACACAGAATATAGAATATAGAATACAGAAAACTGAATACAGGATTTAGAATATGGAATGCAGAACACAGAATTTAGAATATAAATACAGAAAACTGAATATAGAATTTAGAATATAGAATGTACAACACACAATATAGAATATACAATAGAGAATATAGAACACAGAATTTACAACATGGATTGCAGACCACAGAATTTAAAATATAGAATACCGAATACAGAATATGAATATACAATATAGAACCCAGAATTTAGAATATAGAATACATAATACTGAATATAGGATTTAGAATATACAATGTAGAACCGAGAATATAGAATATAGAATACGGAATGCAGAATACAGTATACAGAATATAGAATGTAGAACACAGAATTTAGAATATGGAAAACAGGATATAGAACCCAGAATATAGAACATGGAATGCAGAAAACAGAATTTAAAATGTACAATAAAGAATACTGAATATCGAATTTAGAATATAGAACGCAGAACACAGAATATAGAATATAGAATACGGAATGCAGAATATAGAATACAGAATATAGAATGTAGAACACAGAACATAGAATATGGAAAACATAATACAAAACCCAGAATTGAGGACATGTAATGCAGAACACAGAATTTAGAATATAGAATAGTGAATACTGAATATAGAATATAGAACATTGAATGAGGAACACAGAATTCAGAATATAGAATGCAGAATACTGTATATAGGATTTAGAATATAGAAAGAAAAACACAGAATATAGAATATAGATTACGGAATGGAGAATATAGAAGGTACAATATAGACTGAAGAACACAAAATATAGAATATAGAATGGAGAATATAGAACCCACAATATAGAAATGGAATGCAGAACAGAGAATTTAGAATATAGAATAGAGAAAACTAAATAAAGTTTTTAGAATATAGAATGTAGAACGCAGAATATAGAATAGAGAATAGAGAATAGAGAACCCAGGATATAGAACATGAAATGCAGAACACAGAATTAAGAATATAGAACACAGAATACTGAATATAAATTTAGAATATAGAATATAGAACACAGAGTATAGAATACAGAATACGGAATAATGAATATACAATTTAGAATATAGAATGTAGAACACAGAAAATAGAATATAGAATACGGAATGCAGGAAATACAATACAGAACATAGAATGTAGAACACAGAATATAGAATATGGAAAACAGAATACAAAACCCAGAATTGAAAACATGAAATGCACAACAGAGAATTAAGAATAGAGAATACAGAATACTGAAAATAGGATTTAGAATACAGAGTGTAGAACAGAGAATTAGAACATAGAATATATTATACTGAATATAGAATTTAGAATATAGAATATAGAACACAGAATATAGAAAATAGAATAGAGAATATAGAACCCAGAATATAGAACATGGAATGCAGAACACAGAATTTAGAATATAGAATACAGAATACTGAATATAGAATTTAGAATATACAATGCAGAACGCAGAATATAGAATATAGAATACGGAATGCAGAATATAGAATATAGAATATAGAATGATGAACACGAAATATAGAATATGGAATAGAGAATATAGAACCCAGAATTTAGAACATGGAATGCAGAACACAGAATTTAGAATATAGAATACAGAATACTGAATATCGAATTTAGAATATAGAATGTAGAACACATAATTTGGTATGTAGAATACGGAATGCAGAATATTGTATTCAGAATATAGAATTAAGAACACAAAATATAGAATATGGAAAACAGAATATAGAACGCAGAGTGTAGATCATGGAATGCAGAACACAGAATTTAGAGTATATAATACCGAATACTTAATATAAAATTTAGAATATAGAATGAAGAATACAGAATATGGAATGTAGAATACGAAATGCAGAAAATTGAATACAGATTATAGAATGTAGAACACAGAATTTAGAATATGGAAAACAGAATATAGAACCCAGAATTTAGAACATGGAATGCAGAACACAAAATTAAGAATATAGAATACAGATTACTGAATATAGAATTTAGAATATAGAATGTAGAACACAGAATTTAGTATATAGAATACAGAATACTGAATATAAAATTTAGAATATAGAATGCAGAACACAGAATATAGAATATAGAATACAGAATAAAGAACCAAAAATTTAGAACATGGAATGCAGAACACAGAATTTAAAGTATAGAATAACGAATACTGAATATAGAATATGAATATACAATATAGAACCCAGAATTTAGAATATAGAATACATAATACTGAATATAGGATTTAGAATATAGAATGTTGAACACAGAATATAGAATATAAAGAACGTAATGCAGAATATAGAATACAGAATATAGAATGTAGAACACAGCATATAGAATATGGGAAACAAAATACAAAATTCAGAAATGAGAACATGGAATGCAGAACAAAGCATTTAGAATATAGTATACAGAATACTGAATATAGAATTTAGAATAGACAATGTAGAACACAGAGTATGGAATGTAGAATACGGAATGCAGAATATTGAATATAGAATATAGAATATAGAACACAGAATTTAGAATATGGAAAACAGAATATAGAACCCAGAATAAAGAACATGGAATGCAGAACACAGAATTTAATATATAGAATACAGAATACTGAATATAGAATTTAGATTATAGAACGCAGAACACAGAATATAGAATATAGAATACAGAATACTGAATATAGAATTTAGAATATAGAATGTAGAACACAGAGTATAGAATATAGAATACGGAATACTGAATATACAATTTAAAATATAGAATGTAGAACACAGAATATGAAATGTATAATACGGAATGCAGAATATTGAATAGAGAATATAGAATGTAGAACACAGAATTTAGAATATGGAGAAAAGAATATAGAACCCAGAATTTAGAACATGGAATGCAGAACACAGAATTTAGAATATAGAATACAGATTATTGAATATAGAAATTAGAATATAGATTGTAGAACACAGGATTTAGATTATAGAGTACAGAATACTGAATATAGTATTTAGAATATAGAATGTAGAACACAGAATATAGAATACGGTATGCAGAATATACAATAAAGAAGAGTGAATGCAGAACACAGAATATAGAATATGGAAAACAGAATACAGAACTCAGACATTAGAACATGGAATGCAGAACACAGAATTTAAAATATAGTATACAGAATACTGAATATAGAATTAGAAATTAGAATGCAGAACACAGAAATAAGATTATATAATGCAGAATTCTGTATATAGAATTTATAAACAGGAATGCAGAACACAGAATTTAGAATAGAGAATGCAGAATACTGTATATAGTATTTAGAATATAGAATGAATAACACAGAATATAGAATATAGACTACGGAATGGAGAAAATAGAAGGTAGAATATAGACTGAATAACACAAAATATAGAATATAGAATAGACAATATAGGTCCCAGAATATAGAAATGGAATGCAGAATATAGAATTTTGAATACAGAATACAGAAATCTGAATAAAGATTTTAGAATATAGAATGTAGAACACAGAATATAGAATATAGAATAGGGAATGCAGAATATAGTATGTAGAATATAGAATGAAGAACACAAGTATAGAATATAGAATAGTGAATATAGAAACCAGAACTTAGAACACGGAATGCAGAACACAGAATTTGAATATAGAATACATAATACTGAATATAGAATTTAGAATATAGAATGCAGAGCACAGAATTTATAATATATAATGCAGAATACAGAATATTGATTTTATAAACATGAATGCAGAACACAGAATTTAGAATATAGAATGAAGAACACTGAATAGAGTATTTAGAATATACAATGAAGAACACAGAATATAGAATTTAGAATATAGAATAGAGAACCCAGGATATAGAACATGAAATGCAGAGCACAGAATTTAGAATATAGAACACAGAATACTGAATATAAGTTTAGGATATAGAATATAGAACACAGAGTATAGTATATAGAATACGGAATACTGAATATACAATTTAGAATATAGAATGTAGAACACAGAATATAGAATATAGAATACGGAATGCAGAATATAGAATACAGAACATAGAATGAAGAACACAGAATATAGAATATGGAAAACCAAATACAAAACCCAGAATTGAAAACATGGAATGCACAACAGAGAATTAAGAATATAGAACACAGAATACTGAATATAGAATTTAGAATAAAGAATGTAGAACAGAGAATTTAAAATATAGAATATAGTATGCTGAAAATGGAATTTAGAATATAGAATGTTGAACACAGAATATAGAAAATAGAATAGAGAATATAGAACCCAGAATTTAGAACATGGAATGCAGAACACAGAATTTAGAATATAGAATACAGTATACTGAATATAGAATTTAGAATATACAATGTAGAACTCAGAATATAGAATATAGAATACGGAATGCAGAATATAGAATATAGAATATAGAATGATGAACACAAAATTTAGAATATAGAATAGAGAATATAGAACCCAGAATTTAGATCATGGAATGCAGAACACAGTATTTAGAGTATATACTACCGAATGCTGAATATGAAATTAAGAATATAGAATGTAGAATACAGAATATGGAATATAGAATACGGAATGCAGAATATAGAATATAGAATATAGAATGATGAACACAAAATTTAGAATATAGAATAGAGAATATAGAACCCAGAATTTAGAACATGGAATGCAGAACACAGAATTTAAAATATAGAATACCGAATACTGAATATTCAATTTAGAATATAGAATGAAAGACACAGAGTATAGTATATAGAAAACGTAATACTGAATATACAATTTAGAATATAGAATGTAGAACACACAATATAGAATATAGAATACGGAATGCAGAATATAGGATATAGAATATAGAATGAAGAACACAAAATTTAGAATATAGAATAGAGAATATAGAACCCAGAATTTTGAACATGGAATGCAGAACACAGAATTTAAAATATAGAATACCGAATACTGAATATACAATTTAGAATATAGAATGAAAGACACAGAATATAGTATATAGAAAACGGAATACTGAATATACAATTTAGAATATAGAATGTAGAACACACAATATAGAATATAGAGTACGGAATGCAGAATATATAATACAGAATATAGAATGTTGAACACTGAATATAGAAATAGGAATACAGAATACAGAACCCAGAATTTAGAACATGGAATGCAGAGCACAGAAATTAAAATATAGAATACCGAATACAGAATATAAAATTTAGAATATACAATATAGAACACAGAATATGGAATGTAGAATACGGAACGCAGAATATTGAACACAGAATATAGAATATAGAACACAGAATTTAGAATATGGAAAACAGGATATAGAACACAGATTATAGAACATGGAATGCAGAACACAGAATTAAAAATATAGAATACAGAAAACTGAATATCGAATTTAGAATATAGAACGCAGAACACAGAAAATAGAATATAGAATACGGAATGCAGAATATAGGATACAGAATATAGAATGTAGAACACAGAATATAGAATATTGAATAGAGTATATGGAACACAAAATTTAGAACATAGAATTCAGAACACAGAGTTTAGAATATAGTATACAGAATACTGACTATAGAATTTAGAATATAGAATGCAGAACAGAGAATTTAGAATATAGAATGCAGAATACTGAATAAAGAATTTATAAACAGGAATTCAAAACAGAATTTAGAATATAGAATACAGAATACAGAATATAGAATTTATAATATAGAACGTATACCACAGAATATAGAGTATAGAATACAGATTGCAGAATATAGAATTCAGAATATAGAATGTAGAACCCAGAAAATAGAATATGGAAATCATAATACAAAACCCAGAACTGAGGACATGGAATGAAGAACACAGAATTTAGAATACAGAATAGAGAATACTGAATATAGAATTTAGAATATAAAATGCAGAACCCAGAATTTAGAATATAGAATACAGAATACTGAATATAGGATTTAGAACATGGAATGCAGAACACAGATTATGGAATGTAGAATACGGAATGCAGAATATAGAATACAGAATATAGAATGTAGAATACAGAGTATAGAATATGGAAAACAGAATACATAACCCAGAATTTACAACATGGATTTCGGAACACAGAATTTAGAATATAGAATACAGAATACTGAATATAGAATTTAGAATATAGAATGTAGAACACAGAACTTAGAATAGAGAATAATGAATACTGCATATAAAATTTAGAATATAGAATGTAGAACACAGAATAGAGAAAATAGAATAGAGAATATAGAACACACAATTTAGAACATGGAATGCAGAACACAGAATTTAGAATGTAGAACACAGAATATAGAATATAGAATACGGAATGCAGAACAGAGAATATAAAATATAGAATATAGAATGATGAACACAAAATATAGAATAGAGAATATAGAACCCAGAAATTAGAAGATGGAATTTAAAACACAGAATTTAGAATATAAAATACAGAATACTGAATATCGAATTTAGAATATAGAATGTAGAACACAGAATATAGAAAATAGAATAGAGAATATAGAACTCACAATTTAGAACATGAAATGCAGAACACAGAATTTAGAATGTAGAACACAGAATACTGAATATAGAATTTGGAATATAGAATGTAGAACACAGAATATAGAATATAGAATACGGAATGCAGAATAGAGAATATAAAATATAGAATATAGAATGATGAACACAAAATATAGATTAGAGAATAGAGAATATAGAACACAGAATTTAGAACATGGAATGTAGAACACAGAATTTAGAATATAAAATACAGAATACTGAATATCGAATTTAGAATATAGAATGTAGAACACAGAATATAGAAAATAGAATAGAGAATATAGAATCAACAATTTAGAATATGGAATGCAGAACACAAAATTTAGAATGTAGAATACAGAATACTGCATATAGAATTTAGAATATAGAATGTAGAACACATAATATAGAATATAGAATACGGAATGCAGAATAGAGAATATAAAATATAGAATATAGAATGATGAACACAAAATATAGAATATAGAATAGAGAATATAGAACCCAGGATTTAGAACATGCAATTTAGAACACAGAATGTAGAATATAAAATACAGAATAATGAATATCGAATTTAGAATATAGAATGTAGAACACAGAATATGGTATGTAGAATACGGAAAGCAGAATGTAGAATACATAATATATAAAGTAGAATACAGAATATAGAATAGGGAAAACAGAATACATAACCCAGAATTTAGAACATGGAATTCAGAACACAGAATTTAGGATATAGTATACAGAATACTGAATATAGAATTTAGAAAATAGAATGCAGTACACAGAATTAGGAATATAGAATGCAGAATACTCTATATAGAATATATAAACAGGAATGCAGAACACAGTATATAGAAAATAGAATAAAGAATACTGAATATAGAATTGAGAATATATATTGAATAACACAGAATATAGATTATAGACTACTGAATGGAGAATATAGAAGGTAGAATAAAGAATGAAGAACACAAAATATAGAATATAAAGTAGAGAATATAGAACCCAGAATTTAGAATTGGAATGCAGAACATAAAATATAGAATACAGAATACAGAATACTGAATAAATATTTTAGAATATAGAATATAGAACGCAGAATATAGAATATAGAATAGGAAATGCAGAATACAGTATGTAGAATACAGAATGAAAAACAAAAATATAGAATATAGAATAGTGAATATAGAACCCAGAACATAGAACACGGAATGCAGAACACAGAATTTAGAATATAGAATACAGAATACTTAATATAAAATTTAGAATGTAGAATGTAGAACACAGAATATAGAATATAGAATACGGAATACAGAATATAGTATACAGAATATAGAATGTAGAACACAGAATATAGAATATTGAATAGAGTATATGGAAACCAAAATTTAGAACATGGAATGCAGAACACAATATTTAGAATATAGAATACAGAATACTGAATATAGAATTTAGAATATAGAATGTAGAACACAGAATATAGAATACGACATGCAGAATATTGAATACAGAATAAAGAATATAGAACACAGAATATAGAATATGGAAAAAGAATATTGAACCCAGAATATAGAACATGGAATGCAGAACACAGAATTTAAAATATAGAATGCAGAATACTGAATATAGAATTTAGAATATATAACGCAGAACACAGAATATAGAATATAGAATACGGAATGCAGAATATAGAATACAGGATATAGAATGTAGAATACAGAAAATAGAATATGGAAAACAGAATACAGAAGCCAGAATTTAGAGCATGGAATGCAACACAGAATTTACAATATAGAATACAGATTACAGAATATAGAATTTAGAACATAGAAAGCAGAACCCAGAATTTAAAATATAGAATACAGAATACTGAATATAGTATTTAGAATACAGAAAGTAGAACACAGAATATAGAAAATAGAATATAGAATACAGATTATAGAAAGCAAAGTTTAGAACATGGAATGCAGTACACAGAATTTAAAATATAGAATACCGAATACTGAACATAGAATATGAATACACAATATAGAACACAGAATTTAGAATATAGGATACCGAATACTGAATATAGAATATAATTATACAATTTAGAGCACAGAATATAGAATATACAATAGAGAATATAGAACACAAAATTTAGAACATGGAACGCAGAACACAGAATTAAGAATATGGAATGCACAATACTGTATATAGAATTTTGACTATAGAATTAATAACAGAGAATATAGAATATAGAATACGGAATGGAGAATATAGAAGGCAGAATATAGAATGAAGAACACAATATATAGAATATAGTATAGAGAATATAGAACACAGAAATTAGGAATGTAATGCAGAACAGAGAATTTATAATATAGAATACAGAATACTGAATAAAGATTTTAGAATATAGAATGTAGAACACAGAATATAGAATATAGAATAGGGAATGCAGAACATACTACGTAGAATACAGAAAGAAGAACACAAATATAGAATATAGAATAGTGAATATAGAACCCAGAACTAAAAACACGGAATGCAGAACACAGAATTTAGAATATAGAATACAGAATACTTAATATAAAATTTAGAATATAGAATGTAGAAAACAGAATATAGAATATACAATACGGAATGCAGAATATAGAATACAGAATATAGAACGTAGAACACAGAATATAGAATATTGAATAGAGTATATGGAACACAAATTTAGAACATGGAATGCAGAACACAGAATTTAGAATATAGAATACAGAATACTGAATATAGAATTTAGAATATAGAGTGTTGAACACAAAATATAGAATATAAAAAACGTAATGCAGAATATAGAATACAGAATATGGAACGTAGAACAGAGAATATAAAATATGAGAAACAAAATACAAAAGTCAGAATTGAGAACATGGTATGCAGAACACAGCATTAAGAATATAGTGTACAGAATACTGAATATAGAATTTAGAATATAGAACGCAGAACACAGAATATAGAATATAGAATACAGAATAGAGAATATAGAATTTAGAATATAGAATGTAGAACACAGAGTATAGAATAAAGAAAACGGGATACTGAATATACAATTTAGAACATAGAATGTAGAACACAGAATATGAAATATATAAAACGGAATGCAGAATATTGAATAGAGAATATAGAATGTAGAACACAGAATTTAGAATATGGAAAACAGAATATAGAACCCAGAATTTAGAACATGGAATGCAGAACACAGAATTTAGAAAATAGGATACAGATTATTGAATATAGAATTTAGAATATAGTTTGTAGAACACAGAATTTAGATTATAGACTACAGAATACTGAATATAGTATTTTATAATATAGAATGTAGAACACAGAATATAGAATATAGAATACAGTATATAGAAATCAAAATTTAGAACATGGAATGCAGAACACAGAATTTAGAAAATAGAATACGGAATACTGAATATAGAATATGAATATACAATGTAGAACACAGAATTTAGAATACAGAATACAGAATACTGAATATAGAATTTAGAATATACAATGTAGAACAGAGAATATAGAATATAGAATACAGAAAACTGAATACAGGATTTAGAATATGGAATGCAGAACACCGAATTTAGAATATAAATACAGAAAACTGATTATAGAATTTAGAACATAGAATGTACAACACACAATATAGAATATACAATAGAGAATATAGAACACAGAATTTACAACATGGATTGCAGAACACAGAATTTAAAATATAGAATACCGAATACTGAATATAGAATATGAATATACAATATAGAACCCAGAATTTTGAATATAGAATACATAATACTAAATATAGGATTTAGAATATACAATGTAGAACCGAGAATATAGAATATAGAATACGGAATGCAGAATATAGTATACAGAATACAGAATGTAGAACACAGAATTTAGAATATGGAAAACAGGATATAGAACCCAGAATATAGAACATGGAATGCAGAAAACAGAATTTAAAATGTACAATAAAGAATACTGAATATCGAATTTAGAATATAGAACGCAGAACACAGAATATAGAATATAGAATACGGAATGCAGAATATAGAATACAGAATATAGAATGTAGAACACAGAACATAGAATATGGAAAACATAATACAAAACCCAGAATTGAGGACATGTAATGCAGAACACAGAATTTAGAATATAGAATAGTGAATACTGAATATAGAATTTAGAAAATTTAATGCAGAGCACAGAATTTAGAATATAGAATGCAGAATACTGTATATAGGATTTAGAATATAGAAAGAAAAACACAGAATATAGAATATAGACTACGGAATGGAGAATATAGAAAGTACAATATAGAGTGAAGAACACAAAATATAGAATATAGAATGGAGAATATAGAACCCACAATATAGAAATGGAATGCAGAACAGAGAATTTAGAATATAGAATAGAGAAAACTAAACAAAGTTTTTAGAATATAGAATGTAGAACACAGAATATAGAATAGAGAATAGAGAATAGAGAACCCAGGATATAGAAAATGGAATGCAGAACACAGAATTTAGAATATAGAACACAGAATACTGAATATAAATTTAGAATATAGAATATAGAACACAGAGTATAGAATACAGAATACGGAATAATGAATATACAATTTAGAATATAGAATGTAGAACACAGAAAATAGAATATAGAATACGGAATGCAGGAAATACAATACAGAATATAGAATGTAGAACACAGAATATAGAATATGGAAAACAGAATACAAAACCCAGAATTGAAAACATGAAATGCACAACAGAGAATTAAGAATAGAGAATACAGAATACTGAAAATAGGATTTAGAATACAGAGTGTAGAACAGAGAATTAGAACATAGAATATATTATACTGAATATAGAATTTAGAATATAGAATATAGAACACAGAATATAGAAAATACAATAGAGAATATAGAACCCAGAATATAGAACATGGAATGCAGAACACAGAATTTAGAATATAGAATACAGAATACTGAATATAGAATTTAGAATATACAATACAGAACGCAGAATATAGAATATAGAATATAGAATGTTGAAAACAGAGTATAGAATATAGAATGATGAACACGAAATATAGAATATGGAATAGAGAATATAGAACCCAGAATTTAGAACATGGAATGCAGAACAAGAATTTAGAGTATATAATACCGAATACTTAATATAAAATTTAGAATATAGAATGTAGAATACAGAATATGGAATGTAGAATACGAAATGCAGAAAATTGAATACAGATTATAGAATGTAGAACACAGAATTTAGAATATGGAAAACAGAATATAGAACCCAAAATTTAGAACATGGAATGCAGAACACAAAATTAAGAATATAGAATACAGATTACTGAATATAGAATTTCGAATATAGAATGTAGAACACAGAATTTAGTATATAGAATACAGAATACTGAATATAAAATTTAGAATATAGAATGCAGAACACAGAATATAGAATATAGAATACAGAATATAGAACCCAAAATTTAGAACATGGAATGCAGAACACAGAATTTAAAGTATAGAATAACGAATACTGAATATAGAATATGAATATACAATATAGAACACAGAATTTAGAATATAGAATACATAATACTGAATATAGGATTTAGAATATACAATGTAGAACCAAGAATATAGAATATAGAATACAGAATGCAGAATATAGAACAGAATATAGAAAGTAGAACACAGAATATAGAATATTGAATAGAGTATATGGAACACAAAATTTAGAACATGGAATGCAGAACACAGAATTTAGAATATAGATTACAGAATACTGAATATAGAATTTAGAATATAGAATGTTGAACACAGAATATAGAATATAAAAAACGTAATGCAGAATATAGAATACAGAATATAGAATGCAGAACACAGCATATAGAATATGGGAAACAAAATACAAAAGTCAGAAATGAGAACATGGAATGCAGAACACAGCATTTAGAATATAGTATACAGAATACTGAATATAGAATTTAGAATAGACAATGTAGAACACAGAGTATGGAATGTAGAATACGGAATGCAGAATATTGAATATAGAATATAGAATATAGAACACAGAATTTAGAATATGGAAAACAGAATATAGAACCCAGAATAAAGAACATGGAATGCAGAACACAGAATTTAATATATAGAATACAGAATACTGAATATAGAATTTAGATTATAGAACGCAGAACACAGAATATAGAATATAGAATACAGAATACTGAATATAGAATTTAGAATATAGAATGTAGAACACAGAGTATAGAATATAGAATACGGAATAGTGAATATACAATTTAAAATATAGAATGTAGAACACAGAATATGAAATGTATAATACGGAATGCAGAATATTGAATAGAGAATATGGAATGTAGAACACAGAATTTAGAATATGGAGAAAAGAATATAGAACCCAGAATTTAGAACATGGAATGCAGAACACAGAATTTAGAATATAGAATACAGATTATTGAATATAGAATTTAGAATATAGATTGTAGAAAACAGGATTTAGATTATAGAGTACAGAATACTGAATATAGTATTTAGAATATAGAATGTAGAACACAGAATATAGAATATAGAATACAGAATATAGAAATCAAAATTTAGAACATGGAATGCAGAACACAGAATTTAGAAAATAGAATACGGAATACTGAATATAGAATATGAATATACAATGTAGAACACCAATTTAGAATATAGAATACAGAATACTGAATATAGAATTTAGAATATACAGTGTAGAACACAGAATATAGAATATAGAATACAGAAAACTGAATACAGAATTTAGAATATGGAATGCAGAACACAGAATTTAGAATATAAATACAGAAAACTGAATATAGAATTTAGAATATAGAATGTACAAAACACAATATAAAATATACAATAGAGAATATAGAATTCAGAATTTACAACATGGATTACAGAACACCGAATTTAAAATATAGATTACAGAATACTGAATATACAATATGAATATAAAATATAGAACCCAGAATTTATAAAATAGGATACATAATACTGAATATAGGATTTAGAATATACAACGTAGAACCGAGAATATAGAATATAGAGTACGGAATGCAAAATACAATATACAGAATATAGAAATTAGAACACAGAATTTAGAATATGGAAAACAGGATATAGAACCCAGAATATAGAACATGGAATGCAGAACACAGAATTTAAAATATAGAATACAGAACACTGAATATAGAATTTAGAATATAGAACGCAGAACACAGAATATAGAATATAGAATACAGAATACAGAATATAGAATTTAGAATATAGAATGTAGAACACAGAGTATAGAATAAAGAAAACGGAATACTGAATATACAATTTAGAACATAGAATGTAGAACACAGAATATGAAATGTATAATACGGAATGCAGAATATTGAATAGAGAATATAGAATGTAGAACACAGAATTTAGAATATGGAAAACAGAATATAGAACCCAGAATTTAGAACATGGAATGCAGAACACAGAATTTAGAATATAGGATACAGATTATTGAATATAGAATTTAGAATATAGATTGTAGAACACAGAATTTAGATTATAGACTACAGAATACTGAATATAGTATTTATAATATAGAATGTAGAACACAGAATATAGAATATAGAATACAGAAAACTGAATACAGGATTTAGAATATGGAATGCAGAACACAGAATTTAGAATATAAATACAGAAAACTGAATATAGAATTTAGAATATAGAATGTACAACACACAATATAGAATATACAATAGAGAATATAGAACACAGAATTTACAACATGGATTGCAGAACACAGAATTTAAAATATAGAATACCGAATACTGAATATATAATATGAATATACAATATAGAACCCAGAATTTAGAATATAGAATACATAATACTGAATATAGGATTTAGAATATACAATTTAGAACCGAGAATATAGAATATAGAATACGGAATGCAGAATACAGTATACAGAATATAGAATGTAGAACACAGAATTTAGAATATGGAAAACAGGATATAGAACCCAGAATATAGAACATGGAATGCAGAAAACAGAATTTAAAATGTACAATAAAGAATACTGAATATCGAATTTAGAATATAGAACGCAGAACACAGAATATAGAATATAGAATACGGAATGCAGAATATAGAATACAGAATATAGAATGTAGAACACAGAACATAGTATATGGAAAACATAATACAAAACCCAGAATTGAGGACATGTAATGCAGAACACAGAATTTAGAATATAGAATAGTGAATACTGAATATAGAATTTAGAACATTGAATGAGGAACACAGAATTTAGAATATAGAATGCAGAATACTGTATTTAGGATTTAGAATATAGAAAGAAAAACACAGAATATAGAATATAGACTACGGAATGGAGAATATAGAAGGTACAATATAGACTGAAGAACACAAAATATAGAATATAGAAGGGAGAATATAGAACCCACAATATAGAAATGGAATGCAGAACAGAGAATTTAGAATATAGAATAGAGAAAACTAAACAAAGTTTTTAGAATATAGAATGTAGAACACAGAATATAGAATATAGAATAGAGAATAGAGAACCCAGGATATAGAACATGGAATGCAGAACACAGAATTTAGAATATAGAACACAGAATACTGAATATAAATTTAGAATATAGAATATAGAACACAGAGTATAGAATACAGAATACGGAATAATGAATATACAATTTAGAATATAGAATGTAGAACACAGAAAATAGAATATAGAATACGGAATGCAGGAAATACAATACAGAACATAGAATGTAGAACACAGAATATAGAATATGGAAAACAGAATACAAAACCCAGAATTGAAAACATGAAATGCACAACAGAGAATTAAGAAAAGAGAATACAGAATACTGAAAATAGGATTTAGAATACAGAGTGTAGAACAGAGAATTAGAACATAGAATATATTATACTGAATATAGAATTTAGAATATAGAATATAGAACACAGAATATAGAAAACAGAATAGAGAATATAGAACCCAGAATATAGAACATGGAATGCAGAACACAGAATTTATAATATAGAATACAGAATACTGAATATAGAATTTAGAATATACAATGCAGAACGCAGAATATAGAATATAGAATACGGAATGCAGAATATAGAATATAGAATATAGAATGATGAACACGAAATATAGAATATGGAAAAGAGAATATAGAACCCAGAATTTAGAACATGGAATGCAGAACACAGAATTTAGAATATAGAATACAGAATACTGAATATCGAATTTAGAATATAGAATGTAGAACACATAATTTGGTATGTAGAATACGGAATGCAGAATATTGTATTCAGAATATAGAATTAAGAACACAAAATATAGAATATGGAAAACAGAATATAGAACGCAGAGTGTAGATCATGGAATGCAGAACACAGAATTTAGAGTATATAATACCGAATACTTAATATAAAATTTAGAATATAGAATGAAGAATACAGAATATGGAATGTAGAATACGAAATGCAGAAAATTGAATACAGATTATAGAATGTAGAACACAGAATTTAGAATATGGAAAACAGAATATAGAACCCAGAATTTAGAACATGGAATGCAGAACACAAAAATAAGAATATAGAATACAGATTACTGAATATAGAATTTAGAATATAGAATGTAGAACACAGAATTTAGTATATAGAATACAGAATACTGAATATAAAATTTAGAATATAGAATGCAGAACACAGAATATAGAATATAGAATACAGAATATAGAACCCAAAATTTAGAACATGGAATGCAGAACACAGAATTTAAAGTATAGAATAACGAATACTGAATATAGAATATGAATATACAATATAGAACCCAGAATTTAGAATATAGAATACATAATACTGAATATAGGATTTAGAATATACAATATAGAACCAAGAATATAGAATATAGAATACAGAATGCAGAATATAGAACAGAATATAGAAAGTAGAACACAGAATATAGAATATTGAATAGAGTATATGGAACACAAAATTTAGAATATGGAATGCAGAACACAGAATTTAGAATATAGATTACAGAATACTGAATATAGAATTTAGAATATAGAATGTTGAACACAGAATATAGAATATAAAAAACGTAATGCAGAATATAGAATACAGAATATAGAATGTAGAACACAGCATATAGAATATGGGAAACAAAATACAAAAGTCAGAAATGAGAACAGGGAATGCAGAACACAGCATTTAGAATATAGTATACAGAATACTGAATATAGAATTTAGAATAGACAATGTAGAACACAGAGTATGGAATGTAGAATACGGAATGCAGAATATTGAATATAGAATATAGAATATAGAACACAGAATTTAGAATATGGAAAACAGAATATAGAACCCAGAATAAAGAACATGGAATGCAGAACACAGAATTTAATATATAGAATACAGAATACTGAATATAGAATTTAGATTATAGAACGCAGAACACAGAATATAGAATATAGAATACAGAATACTGAATATAGAATTTAGAATATAGAATGTAGAACACAGAGTATAGAATATAGAATACGGAATACTGAATATACAATTTAAAATATAGAATGTAGAACACAGAATATGAAATGTATAATACGGAATGCAGAATATTGAATAGAGAATATAGAATGTAGAACACAGAATTTAGAATATGGAGAAAAGAATATAGAACCCAGAATTTAGAACATGGAATGCAGAACACAGAATTTAGAATATAGAATACAGATTATTGAATATAGAAATTAGAATATAGATTGTAGAACACAGGATTTAGATTATAGAGTACAGAATACTGAATATAGTATTTAGAATATAGAATGTAGAACACAGAATATAGAATACGGTATGCAGAATATACAATAAAGAAGAGTGAATGCAGAACACAGAATATAGAATATGGAAAACAGAATACAGAACTCAGACATTAGAGCATGGAATGCAGAACACAGAATTTAAAATATAGTATACAGAATACTGAATATAGAATTAGAAATTAGAATGCAGAACACAGAATTAAGATTATATAATGCAGAATTCTGTATATAGAATTTATAAACAGGAATGCAGAACACAGAATTTAGAATAGAGAATGCAGAATACTGTATATAGTATTTAGAATAAAGAATGAATAACACAGAATATAGAATATAGACTACGGAATGGAGAAAATAGAAGGTAGAATATAGACTGAATAACACAAAATATAGAATATAGAATAGACAATATAGGTCCCAGAATATAGAAATGGAATGCAGAATATAGAATTTTGAATACAGAATACAGAAATCTGAATAAAGATTTTAGAATATAGAATGTAGAACACAGAATATAGAATATAGAATAGGGAATGCAGAATATAGTATGTAGAATATAGAATGAAGAACACAAGTATAGAATATAGAATAGTGAATATAGAAACCAGAACTTAGAACACGGAATGCAGAACACAGAATTTGAATATAGAATACATAATACTGAATATAGAATTTAGAATATAGAATGCAGAACACAGAATTTATAATATAGAATGCAGAATACAGAATATTGATTTTATAAACATGAATGCAGAACACAGAATTTAGAATATAGAATGAAGAACACTGAATAGAGTATTTAGAATATACAATGAAGAACACAGAATATAGAATTTAGAATATAGAATAGAGAACCCAGGATATAGAACATGAAATGCAGAGCACAGAATTTAGAATATAGAACACAGAATACTGAATATAAGTTTAGGATACAGAATATAGAACACAGAGTATAGTATATAGAATACGGAATACTGAATATACAATTTAGAATATAGAATGTAGAACACAGAATATAGAATATAGAATACGGAATGCAGAATATAGAATACAGAACATAGAATGAAGAACACAGAATATAGAATATGGAAAACCAAATACAAAACCCAGAATTGAAAACATGGAATGCACAACAGAGAATTAAGAATATAGAACACAGAATTCTGAATATAGAATTTAGAATAAAGAATGTAGAACAGAGAATTTAAAATATAGAATATAGTGTGCTGAAAATGGAATTTAGAATATAGAATGTTGAACACAGAATATAGAAAATAGAATAGAGAATATAGAACCCAGAATTTAGAACATGGAATGCAGAACACAGAATTTAGAATATAGAATACAGTATACTGAATATAGAATTTAGAATATACAATGTAGAACTCAGAATATAGAATATAGAATACGGAATGCAGAATATAGAATATAGAATATAGAATGATGAACACAAAATTTAGAATATAGAATAGAGAATATAGAACCCAGAATTTAGATCATGGAATGCAGAACACAGTATTTAGAGTATATACTACCGAATGCTGAATATGAAATTAAGAATATAGAATGTAGAATACAGAATATGGAATATAGAATACGGAATGCAGAATATAGAATATAGAATATAGAATGATGAACACAAAATTTAGAATATAGAATAGAGAATATAGAACCCAGAATTTAGAACATGGAATGCAGAACACAGAATTTAAAATATAGAATACCGAATACTGAATATTCAATTTAGAATATAGAATGAAAGACACAGAGTATAGTATATAGAAAACGGAATACTGAATATACAATTTAGAATATAGAATGTAGAACACACAATATAGAATATAGAATACGGAATGCAGAATATAGAATATAGAATATAGAATGAAGAACACAAAATTTAGAATATAGAATAGAGAATATAGAACTCAGAATTTTGAACATGGAATGCAGAACACAGAATTTAAAATATAGAATACCGAATACTGAATATACAATTTAGATTATAGAATGAAAGACACAGAATATAGTATATAGAAAACGGAATACTGAATATACAATTTAGAATATAGAATGTAGAACACACAATATAGAATATAGAGTACGGAATGCAGAATATAGAATACAGAATATAGAATGTTGAACACTGAATATAGAAATAGGAATACAGAATACAGAACCCAGAATTTAGAACATGGAATGCAGAGCACAGAAATTAAAATATAGAATACCGAATACAGAATATAAAATTTAGAATATACAATATAGAACACAGAATATGGAATGTAGAATACGGAATGCAGAATATTGAACACAGAATATAGAATATAGAACACAGAATTTAGAATATGGAAAACAGGATATAGAACACAGATTATAGAACATGGAATGCAGAACACAGAATTAAAAATATAGAATACAGAAAACTGAATATCGAATTTAGAATATAGAACGCAGAACACAGAAAATAGAATATAGAATACCGAATGCAGAATATAGGATACAGAATATAGAATGTAGAACACAGAATATAGAATATTGAATAGAGTATATGGAACACAAAATTTAGAACATAGAATTCAGAACACAGAATTTAGAATATAGTATACAGAATACTGACTATAGAATTTAGAATATAGAAGGCAGAACAGAGAATTTAGAATATAGAATGCAGAATACTGAATAAAGAATTTATAAACAGGAATGCAAAACAGAATTTAGAATATAGAATACATAATACAGAATATAGAATTTATAATATAGAACGTATACCACAGAATATAGAGTATAGAATACAGATTGCAGAATATAGAATTCAGAATATAGAATGTAGAACACAGAAAATAGAATATGGAAATCATAATACAAAACCCAGAACTGAGGACATGGAATGAAGAACACAGAATTTAGAATACAGAATAGAGAATACTGAATATAGAATTTAGAATATAAAATGCAGAACCCAGAATTTAGAATATAGAATACAGAATACTGAATATAGGATTTAGAACATGGAATGCAGAACACAGATTATGGAATGTAGAATACGGAATGCAGAATATAGAATACAGAATATAGAATGTAGAATACAGAGTATAGAATATGGAAAACAGAATACATAACCCAGAATTTACAACATGGATTTCGAACACAGAATTTAGAATATAGAATACAGAATACAGAATATAGAATTTAGAATATAGAATGTAGAACACAGAATAGAGAAAATAAAATAGAGAATATAGAACACACAATTTAGAACATGGAATGCAGAACTCAGAATTTAGAATGTAGAACACAGAATATAGAATATAGAATACGGAATGCAGAACAGAGAATATAAAATATAGAATATAGAATGATGAACACAAAATATAGAATAGAGAATATAGAACCCAGAAATTAGAACATGGAATTTAAAACACAGAATTTAGAATATAAAATACAGAATACTGAATATCGAATTTAGAATATAGAATGTAGAACACAGAATATAGAAAATAGAATAGAGAATATAGAACACACAATTTAGAACATGAAATGCAGAACACAGAATTTAGAATGTAGAACACAGAATACTGAATATAGAATTTGGAATATAGAATGTAGAACACAGAATATAGAATATAGAATACGGAATGCAGAATAGAAAATATAAAATATAGAATATAGAATGATGAACACAAAATATAGATTAGAGAATAGAGAATATAGAACACAGAATTTAGAACATGGAATGTAGAACACAGAATTTAGAATATAAAATACAGAATACTGAATATCGAATTTAGAATATAGAATGTAGAACACAGAATATAGAAAATAGAATAGAGAATATAGAATCAACAATTTAGAATATGGAATGCAGAACACAGAATTTAGAATGTAGAATACAGAATACTGCACATAGAATTTAGAATATAGAATGTAGAACACATAATATAGAATATAGAATACGGAATGCAGAATAGAGAATATAAAATATAGAATATAGAATGATGAACACAAAATATAGAATAGAGAATAGAGAATATAGAACCCAGGATTTAGAACATGCAATTTAGAACACAGAATTTAGAATATAAAATACAGAATAATGAATATCGAATTTAGAATATAGAATGTAGAACACAGAATATGGTATGTAGAATACGTAAAGCAGAATATAGAATACATAATATAGAAAGTAGAATACAGAATATAGAATAGGGAAAACAGAATACATAACCCAGAATTTAGAACATGGAATTCAGAACACAGAATTTAGGATATAGTATACAGAATACTGAATATAGAATTTAGAAAATAGAATGCAGTACACAGAATTAAGAATATACAATGCAGAATACTGTATATAGAATATATAAACAGGAATGCAGAACACAGTATATAGAAAATAGAATAAAGAATACTGAATATAGAATTGAGAATATATATTGAATAACACAGAATATAGATTATAGACTACTGAATGGAGAATATAGAAGGTAGAATAAAGAATGAAGAACACAAAATATAGAAAATAAAGTAGAGAATATAGACCCAGAATTTAGAATTGGAATGCAGAACATAAAATATAGAATACAGAATACGGAATAAATATTTTAGAATATAGAATATAGAACGCAGAATATAGAATATAGAATAGGAAATGCAGAATACAGTATGTAGAATACAGAATGAAAAACAAAAATATAGAATATTGAATAGTGAATATAGAACCCAGAACATAGAACACGGGATGCAGAACACAGAATTTAGAATATAGAATACAGAATACTTAATATAAAATTTAGAATGTAGAATGTAGAACACAGAATATAGAATATAGAATACGGAATACAGAATATAGTATACAGAATATAGAATGTAGAACACAGAATATAGAATATTGAATAGAGTATATGGAAACCAAAATTTAGAAAATGGAATGCAGAACACAATATTTAGAATATAGAATACAGAATACTGAATATAGAATTTAGAATATAGAATGTAGAACACAGAATATAGAATACGACATGCAGAATATTGAATACAGAATAAAGAATATAGAACACAGAATATAGAAAATGGAAAAAGAATATTGAACCCAGAATATACAACATGGAATGCAGAACACAGAATTTAAAATATAGAATGCAGAATACTGAATATAGAATTTAGAATATATAACGCAGAACACAGAATATAGAATATAGAATACGGAATGCAGAATATAGAATACAGGATATAGAATGTAGAATACAGAATATAGAATATGGAAAACAGAATACAGAAGCCAGAATTTAGAGCATGGAATGCAACACAGAATTTACAATATAGAATACAGATTACTGAATATAGAATTTAGAACATAGAAAGCAGAACCCAGAATTTAGAATATAGAATACAGAATACTGAATATAGAATTTAGAATACAGAAAGTAGAACACAGAATATAGAATATAGAATATAGAATACAGATTATAGAAAGCAAAGTTTAGAACATGGAATGCAGTACACAGACTTTAAAATATAGAATACCGAATACTGAACATAGAATATGAATACACAATATAGAACACAGAATTTAGAATATAGGATACCGAATACTGAATATAGAATATAATTATACAATTTAGAGCACAGAATATAGAATATACAATAGAGAATATAGAACACAAAATTTAGAACATGGAACGCAGAACACAGAATTAAGAATATGGAATGCACAATACTGTATATAGAATTTAGACTATAGAATGCATAACAGAGAATATAGAATATAGAATACGGAATGGAGAATATAGAAGGTAGAATATAGAATGAAGAACACAATATATAGAATATAGTATAGAGAATATAGAACACAGAAATTAGGAATGTAATGCAGAACAGAGAATTTATAATATAGAATACAGAATACTGAATAAAGATTTTAGAATATAGAATGTAGAACACAGAATATAGAATATAGAATAGGGAATGCAGAACATACTACGTAGAATACAGAAGGAAGAACACTAATATAGAATATAGAATAGTGAATATAGAACCCAGAACTAAAAACACGGAATGTAGAACACAGAATTTAGAATATAGAATACAGAATACTTAATATAAAATTTAGAATATAGAATGTAGAAAACAGAATATAGAATATACAATACGGAATGCAGAATATAGAATACAGAATATAGAAAGTAGAACACAGAATATAGAATATTGAATAGAGTATATGGAACACAAATTTAGAACATGGAATGCAGAACACAGAATTTAGAATATAGAATACAGAATACTGAATATAGAATTTAGAATATAGAGTGTTGAACACAAAATATAGAATATAAAAAACGTAATGCAGAATATAGAATACAGAATATGGAACGTAGAACAGAGAATATAAAATATGAGAAACAAAATACAAAAGTCAGAATTGAGAACATGGTATGCAGAACACAGCATTTAGAATATAGTGTACAGAATACTGAATATAGAATTTAGAATAGACAATGTAGAACACAGAGTATGGAATGTAGAATACGGAATGCAGAATATTGAATACAGAATATAGAATATAGAACACAGAATTTAGAATATGGAAACAGAATATGGAACCCAGAATAAGAACATGGAATGCAGAACACAGAATTTAAAATATAGAATACAGAATACTGAATATAGAATTTAGAATATAGAACGCAGAACACAGAATATAGAATATAGAATACAGAATACAGAATATAGAATTTAGAATGTAGAACACAGAGTATAGAATAAAGAAAACGGAATACTGAATATACAATTTAGAACATAGAATGTAGAACACAGAATATGAAATATATAATACGGAATGCAGAATATTGAATAGAGAATATAGAATGTAGAACACAGAATTTAGAATATGGAAAACAGAATATAGAACCCAGAATTTAGAACATGGAATGCAGAACACAGAATTTAGAATATAGGATACAGATTATTGAATATAGAATTTAGAATATAGATTGTAGAACACAGAATTTAGATTATAGACTACAGAATACTGAATATAGTATTTATAATATAGAATGTAGAACACAGAATATAGAATATAGAATACAGTATATAGAAATCAAAATTTAGAACATGGAATGCAGAACACAGAATTTAGAAAATAGAATACGGAATACTGAATATAGAATATGAATATACAATGTAGAACACAGAATTTAGAATATAGAATACAGAATACTGTATATAGAATTTAGAATATACAATGTAGAACACAGAATATAGAATATAGAATACAGAAAACTGAATACAGGATTTAGAATATGGAATGCAGAACACCGAATTTAGAATATAAATACAGAAAACTGAATATAGAATTTAGAATATAGAATGTACAACACACAATATAGAATATACAATAGAGAATATAGAACACAGAATTTACAACATGGATTGCAGAACACAGAATTTAAAATATAGAATACCGAATACTGAATATAGAATATGAAAATACAATATAGAACACAGAATTTTGAATATAGAATACATAATACTGAATATAGAATTTAGAATATAGAATGTAGAACACAGAATATAGAATACGACATGCAGAATATTGAATACAGAATAAAGAATATAGAACACAGAATATAGAAAATGGAAAAAGAATATTGAACCCAGAATATACAACATGGAATGCAGAACACAGAATTTAAAATATAGAATGCAGAATACTGAATATAGAATTTAGAATATATAACGCAGAACACAGAATATAGAATATAGAATAGGGAATGCAGAATATAGAATACAGGATATAGAATGTAGAATACAGAATATAGAATATGGAAAACAGAATACAGAAGCCAGAATTTAGAGCATGGAATGCAACACAGAATTTACAATATAGAATACAGATTACTGAATATAGAATTTAGAACATAGAAAGCAGAACCCAGAATTTAGAATATAGAATACAGAATACTGAATATAGAATTTAGAATACAGAAAGTAGAACACAGAATATAGAATATAGAATATAGAATACAGATTATAGAAAGCAAAGTTTAGAACATGGAATGCAGTACACAGACTTTAAAATATAGAATACCGAATACTGAACATAGAATATGAATACACAATATAGAACACAGAATTTAGAATATAGGATACCGAATACTGAATATAGAATATAATTATACAATTTAGAGCACAGAATATAGAATATACAATAGAGAATATAGAACACAAAATTTAGAACATGGAACGCAGAACACAGAATTAAGAATATGGAATGCACAATACTGTATATAGAATTTTGACTATAGAATGCATAACAGAGAATATAGAATATAGAATACGGAATGGAGAATATAGAAGGTAGAATATAGAATGAAGAACACAATATATAGAATATAGTATAGAGAATATAGAACACAGAAATTAGGAATGTAATGCAGAACAGAGAATTTATAATATAGAATACAGAATACTGAATAAAGATTTTAGAATATAGAATGTAGAACACAGAATATAGAATATAGAATAGGGAATGCAGAACATACTACGTAGAATACAGAAGGAAGAACACTAATATAGAATATAGAATAGTGAATATAGAACCCAGAACTAAAAACACGGAATGTAGAACACAGAATTTAGAATATAGAATACAGAATACTTAATATAAAATTTAGAATATAGAATGTAGAAAACAGAATATAGAATATACAATACGGAATGCAGAATATAGAATACAGAATATAGAAAGTAGAACACAGAATATAGAATATTGAATAGAGTATATGGAACACAAATTTAGAACATGGAATGCAGAACACAGAATTTAGAATATAGAATACAGAATACTGAATATAGAATTTAGAATATAGAGTGTTGAACACAAAATATAGAATATAAAAAACGTAATGCAGAATATAGAATACAGAATATGGAACGTAGAACAGAGAATATAAAATATGAGAAACAAAATACAAAAGTCAGAATTGAGAACATGGTATGCAGAACACAGCATTTAGAATATAGTGTACAGAATACTGAATATAGAATTTAGAATAGACAATGTAGAACACAGAGTATGGAATGTAGAATACGGAATGCAGAATATTGAATACAGAATATAGAATATAGAACACAGAATTTAGAATATGGAAACAGAATATGGAACCCAGAATAAGAACATGGAATGCAGAACACAGAATTTAAAATATAGAATACAGAATACTGAATATAGAATTTAGAATATAGAACGCAGAACACAGAATATAGAATATAGAATACAGAATACAGAATATAGAATTTAGAATGTAGAACACAGAGTATAGAATAAAGAAAACGGAATACTGAATATACAATTTAGAACATAGAATGTAGAACACAGAATATGAAATATATAATACGGAATGCAGAATATTGAATAGAGAATATAGAATGTAGAACACAGAATTTAGAATATGGAAAACAGAATATAGAACCCAGAATTTAGAACATGGAATGCAGAACACAGAATTTAGAATATAGGATACAGATTATTGAATATAGAATTTAGAATATAGATTGTAGAACACAGAATTTAGATTATAGACTACAGAATACTGAATATAGTATTTATAATATAGAATGTAGAACACAGAATATAGAATATAGAATACAGTATATAGAAATCAAAATTTAGAACATGGAATGCAGAACACAGAATTTAGAAAATAGAATACGGAATACTGAATATAGAATATGAATATACAATGTAGAACACAGAATTTAGAATATAGAATACAGAATACTGAATATAGAATTTAGAATATACAATGTAGAACACAGAATATAGAATATAGAATACAGAAAACTGAATACAGGATTTAGAATATGGAATGCAGAACACCGAATTTAGAATATAAATACAGAAAACTGAATATAGAATTTAGAATATAGAATGTACAACACACAATATAGAATATACAATAGAGAATATAGAACACAGAATTTACAACATGGATTGCAGAACACAGAATTTAAAATATAGAATACCGAATACTGAATATAGAATATGAAAATACAATATAGAACACAGAATTTTGAATATAGAATACATAATACTGAATATAGAATTTAGAATATAGAATGTAGAACACAGAATATAGAATACGACATGCAGAATATTGAATACAGAATAAAGAATATAGAACACAGAATATAGAATATGGAAAAAGAATATTGAACCCAGAATATAGAACATGGAATGCAGAACACAGAATTTAAAATATAGAATGCAGAATACTGAATATAGAATTTAGAATATATAACGCAGAACACAGAATATAGAATATAGAATACGGAATGCAGAATATAGAATACAGGATATAGAATGTAGAATACAGAATATAGAATATGGAAAACAGAATACAGAAGCCAGAATTTAGAGCATGGAATGCAACACAGAATTTACAATATAGAATACAGATTACTGAATATAGAATTTAGAACATAGAAAGCAGAACCCAGAATTTAGAATATAGAATACAGAATACTGAATATAGAATTTAGAATACAGAAAGTAGAACACAGAATATAGAATATAGAATATAGAATACAGATTATAGAAAGCAAAGTTTAGAACATGGAATGCAGTACACAGACTTAAAATATAGAATACCGAATACTGAACATAGAATATGAATACACAATATAGAACACAGAATTATGAATATAGGATACCGAATACTGAATATAGAATATAATTATACAATTTAGAGCACAGAATATAGAATATACAATAGAGAATATAGAACACAAAATTTAGAACATGGAACGCAGAACACAGAATTAAGAATATGGAATGCACAATACTGTATATAGAATTTAGACTATAGAATGAATAACAGAGAATATAGAATATAGAATACGGAATGGAGAATATAGAAGGTAGAATATAGAATGAAGAACACAATATATAGAATATAGTATAGAGAATATAGAACACAGAAATTAGGAATGTAATGCAGAACAGAGAATTAATAATATAGAATACAGAATACCGAATAAAGATTTTAGAATATAGAATGTAGAACACAGAATATAGAATATAGAATAGGGAATGCAGAACATACTACGTAGAATACAGAAAGAAGAACACAAATATAGAATATAGAATAGTGAATATAGAACCCAGAACTAAAAACACGGAATGCAGAACACAGAATTTAGAATATAGAATACAGAATACTTAATATAAAATTTAGAATATAGAATGTAGAAAACAGAATATAGAATATACAATACGGAATGCAGAATATAGAATACAGAATATAGAAAGTAGAACACAGAATATAGAATATTGAATAGAGTATATGGAACACAAATTTAGAACATGGAATGCAGAACACAGAATTTAGAATATAGAATACAGAATACTGAATATAGAATTTAAAATATAGAGTGTTGAACACAAAATATAGAATATAAAAAACGTAATGCAGAATATAGAATACAGAATATGGAACGTAGAACAGAGAATATAAAATATGAGAAACAAAATACAAAAGTCAGAATTGAGAACATGGTATGCAGAACACAGCATTTAGAATATAGTGTACAGAATACTGAATATAGAATTAAAATATAGAACGCAGAACACAGAATATAGAATATAGAATACAGAATACAGAATATAGAATTTAGAATATAGAATGTAGAACACAGAGTATAGAATAAAGAAAACGGAATACTGAATATACAATTTAGAACATAGAATGTAGAACACAGAATATGAAATATATAATACGGAATGCAGAATATTGAATAGAGAATATAGAATGTAGAACACAGAATTTAGAATATGGAAAACAGAATATAGAACCCAGAATTTAGAACATGGAATGCAGAACACAGAATTTAGAATATAGGATACAGATTATTGAATATAGAATTTAGAATATAGATTGTAGAACACAGAATTTAGATTATAGACTACAGAATACTGAATATAGTATTTATAATATAGAATGTAGAACACAGAATATAGAATATAGAATACAGTATATAGAAATCAAAATTTAGAACATGGAATGCAGAACACAGAATTTAGAAAATAGAATACGGAATACTGAATATAGAATATGAATATACAATGTAGAACACAGAATTTAGAATATAGAATACAGAATACTGAATATAGAATTTAGAATATACAATGTAGAACACAGAATATAGAATATAGAATACAGAAAACTGAATACAGGATTTAGAATATGGAATGCAGAACACCGAATTTAGAATATAAATACAGAAAACTGAATATAGAATTTAGAATATAGAATGTACAACACACAATATAGAATATACAATAGAGAATATAGAACACAGAATTTACAACATGGATTGCAGAACACAGAATTTAAAATATAGAATACCGAATACTGAATATAGAATATGAATATACAATATAGAACCCAGAATTTTGAATATAGAATACATAATACTGAATATAGGATTTAGAATATACAATGGAGAATCGAGAATATAGAATATAGAATACGGAATGCAGAATATAGTATACAGAATACAGAATGTAGAACACAGAATTTAGAATATGGAAAACAGGATATAGAACCCAGAATATAGAACATGGAATGCAGAAAACAGAATTTAAAATGTACAATAAAGAATACTGAATATCGAATTTAGAATATAGAACGCAGAACACAGAATATAGAATATAGAATACGGAATGCAGAATATAGAATACAGAATATAGAATGTAGAACACAGAACATAGAATATGGAAAACATAATACAAAACCCAGAATTGAGGACATGTAATGCAGAACACAGAATTTAGAATATAGAATAGTGAATACTGAATATAGAATTTAGAAAATTGAAAGCAGAGCACAGAATATAGAATATAGAATGCAGAATACTGTATATAGGATTTAGAATTTAGAAAGAAAAACACAGAATATAGAATATAGACTACGGAATGGAGAATATAGAAGGTACAATATAGACTGAAGAACACAAAATATAGAATATAGAATGGAGAATATAGAACCCACAATATAGAAATGGAATGCAGAACAGAGAATTTAGAATATAGAATAGAGAAAACTAAATAAAGTTTTTAGAATATAGAATGTAGAACACAGAATATAGAATATAGAATAGAGAATAGAGAACCCAGGATATAGAACATGGAATGCAGAACACAGAATTTAGAATATAGAACACAGAATACTGAATATAAATTTAGAATATAGAATATAGAACACAGAGTATAGAATACAGAATACGGAATAATGAATATACAATTTAGAATATAGAATGTAGAACACAGAAAATAGAATATAGAATACGGAATGCAGGAAATACAGTACAGAATATAGAATGTAGAACACAGAAAATAGAATATGGAAAACAGAATACAAAACCCAGAATTGAAAACATGAAATGCACAACAGAGAATTAAGAATAGAGAATACAGAATACTGAAAATAGGATTTAGAATACAGAGTGTAGAACAGAGAATTAGAACATAGAATATATTATACTGAATATAGAATTTAGAATAGAGAATATAGAACCCAGAATATAGAACATGGAATGCAGAACACAGAATTTAGAATATAGAATACAGAATACTGAATATAGAATTTAGAATATACAATGCAGAACGCAGAATATAGAATATAGAATATAGAATGTAGAACACAGAGTATAGAATATAGAATGATGAACACGAAATATAGAATATGGAATAGAGAATATAGAACCCAGAATTTAGAACATGGAATGCAGAACACAGAATTTAGAATATAGAATACAGAATACTGAATATCGAATTTAGAATATAGAATGTAGAACACAGAATTTGGTATGTAGAATACGGAATGCAGAATATTATATTCAGAATATAGAATTTAGAACACAAAATATAGAATATGGAAAACAGAATATACAACGCAGAGTGTAGATCATGGAATGCAGAACACAGAATTTAGAGTATATAATACCGAATACTTAATATAAAATTTAGAATATAGAATGTAAAATACAGAATATGGAATGTAGAATACGAAATGCAGAAAATTGAATACAGATTATAGAATGAAGAACACAGAATTTAGAATATGGAAAACAGAATATAGAACCCAGAATTTAGAACATGGAATGCAGAACACAAAATTAAGAATATAGAATACAGAATACTGAATATAGAATTTAGAATATAGAATGTAGAACACAGAATTTAGTATATAGAATACAGAATACTGAATATAAAATTTAGAATATAGAATGCAGAACACAGAATATAGAATATAGAATATAGAATATAGAACCCAAAATTTAGAACATGGAATGCAGAACACAGAATTTAAAGTATAGAATAACGAATACTGAATATAGAATATGAATATACAATATAGAACCCAGAATTTAGAATATAGAATACATAATACTGAATATAGGATTCAGAATATACAATGTAGAACCAAGAATATAGAATATAGAATACAGAATGCAGAATATAGAACAGAATATAGAAAGTAGAACACAGAATATAGAATATTGAATAGAGTATATGGAACACAAAATTTAGAACATGGAATGCAGAACACAGAATTTAGAATATAGATTACAGAATACTGAATATAGAATTTAGAATATAGAATGTTGAACACAGAATATAGAATATAAAAAACGTAATGCAGAATAAAGAATACAGAATATAGAATGTAGAACACAACATATAGAATATGGGAAACAAAATACAAAAGTCAGAAATGAGAACATGGAATGCAGAACACAGCATTTAGAATATAGTATACAGAATACTGAATATAGAATTTAGAATAGACAATGTAGAACACAGAGTATGGAATGTAGAATACGGAATGCAGAATATTGAATATAGAATATAGAATATAGAACACAGAATTTAGAATATGGAAAACAGAATATAGAACCCAGAATAAAGAACATGGAATGCAGAACACAGAATTTAATATATACAATACAGAATACTGAATATAGAATTTAGATTATAGAACGCAGAACACAGAATATAGAATATAGAATACAGAATACTGAATATAGAATTTAGAATATAGAATGTAGAACACAGAGTATAGAATATAGAATACAGAATATAGAAATCAAAATTTAGAACATGGAATGCAGAACACAGAATTTAGAAAAGAGAATAAAGAATACTGAATATAGAATTTAGAATATATAATATATAACACAGAATATTGAATATAGACTACGGAAAGGAGAATATAGGAGGTAGAATGATGAATGAAGAACACAACATATAGAATATAGAATAGAGAATATAGAACCCAGAATTTAGAAATGGAATGCAGAACATAGAATTTAGAATATAGAATACAGAATACTGAATAATGGTTTTAGAGAATAGAATATAGAACACAGAATTTAGAATATAAATAGGGAATGCTGAAAATAGTATGCAGAATATAGAATGAAGAACACAATTATAGAATATAGAATAGTGAATATAGAACCCAGAACTAAGAACACGGAATGCAGAACTCAGAATTTAGAATATAGAATACAGAATACTTAATATAAAATTTAGAATATGGAACGTAGAAAACAGAATATAAAATATAGAATACGGAATGCCGAATATAGAATACAGAATATAGAATGTAGAACACAGAATATAGAATATAGAATACGGAATGCCGAATATAGAATACAGAATATAGTATTTAGAACACAGAATATAGAATATTGAATACAGTATATGGAACACAAAATTTAGAACATGGAATGCAGAACACATTATTTAGAATATAGAATACTGAATACTGAATATAGAATATGAATATACAATGTAGAACACAGAATTTAGAAAATAGAATACAGAATACTGAATATAGAATTTGGAATATACAATGTAGAACACAGAATATAGAATATAGTATACGGAATGCATAATATAGGATACAGAAAATAAAATGTAGAACACAGAATAGAGAATATGGAAAACAGAATACAAAACCGAGAATTGAGAACATGGACTTCAGAACAAATAATTAACAATATACAATACAGAATACTGAATATAGAATTTTGAATATACAATGTAGAACACAGAATTTAGATATATAATTAAGAATACTGAATATAGAATTTAGAATATAGAATGTAGAACACAGAATATAGAATAGAGAATAGAGAACCAAGAATTTAGAACTTGGAATGCAGAACACAGAATTTTGAATATAGAATACAGAATACTGAATATAAAATTTAGAACATAGAATGTTGAACACAAAATATAGAATACGGTATGCAGAATATACAATACAGAATAGTGAATGCAGAACACAGTATATAGAATATGGAAAACAGAATACAGAACTCAGACTTTAGAACATGGAATGCAGAACACAGAATTTAAAATATAGTATACAGAATACTGAATATAGAATTAGAACTTAGAATGCAGAACACAGAATTAAGATTATATAATGCAAAATTCTGTACATAGAATATATAAACAGGAATGCAGAACACAGAATTTAGAATAGAGAATGCAGAATACTGTATATAGAATTTAGAATATACAATGAATAACACAAAATATAGAATATAGACTACGGAATGGAGAAAATAGAAGGTAGAATATAGACTGAATAACACAAAATATAGAATATAGAATAGTGAATATAGAACCCAGAATATAGAAATGGAATGCAGAATATAGAATTTTGAATACAGAATACAGAAAACTGAATAAAGATTTTAGAATATAGAATGTAGAACACAGAATATAGAATATAGAATAGGGAATGCAGAATATAGTATGTAGAATATAGAATGAAGAACACAAGTATAGAATATAGAATAGTGAATATAGAAACCAGAATTTAGAACACGGAATGCAGAACACAGAATTTATAATATAGAATGCAGAATACTGAATATTGATTATATAAACATGAATGCAGAACACAGAATTTAGAATATAGAATGAAGAAAACTGAATAGAGTATTTAGAATATACAATGAAGAACACAGAATATAGAATTTAGAATATAGAATAGAGAACCCAGGATATAGAACATGAAATGCAGAGCACAGAATTTAGAATATAGAACACAGAATACTGAATATAACTTTAGGATATAGAATATAGAACACAGAGTATAGAATATAGAATACGGAATTCTGAATATACAATTAAGAATATAGAATGTAGAACACAGAATATAGAATATAGAATACGGAATGCAGAATATAGAATACAGAACATAGAATGAAGAACACAGAATATAGAATATGGAAAACCAAATACAAAACGCAGAATTGAAAACATGGAATGCACAACAGAGAATTAAGTATATAGAACACAGAATACTGAATATAGAATTTAGAATAAAGAATGTAGAACAGAGAATTTAAAATATAGAATATAGTATGCTGAATATGGAATTTAGAATATAGAATATAGAACACAGAATATAGAAAATAGAATAGAGAATATAGAAACCAGAATTTAGAACATGGAATGCAGAACACAGAATTTAGAATATAGAATACAGTATACTGAATATAGAATTTAGAATACACAATGTAGAACTCAGAATATAGAATATAGAATACGGAAAGCAGAATATAGAATATAGAATATAGAATGATGAACACAAAATTTAGAATATAGAATAGAGAATATAGAACCCAGAATTTAGATCATGGAATGCAGAACACAGTATTTAGAGTATATACTACCGAATGCTGAATATGAAATTAAGAATATAGAATGTAGAATACAGAATATGGAATATAGAATACGGAATGCACAATATAGAATATAGAATATAGAATGATGAACACAAAATTTAGAATATAGAATAGAGAATATAGAACCCAGAATTTAGAACATGGAATGCAGAACACAGAATTTAAAATATAGAATACCGAATACTGAATATTCAATTTAGAATATAGAATGAAAGACACAGAGTATAGTATATAGAAAACGGAATACTAAATATACAATTTAGAATATAGAATGTAGAACACACAATATAGAATATAGAATACGGAATGCAGAATATAGAATATAGAATATAGAATCATGAACACAAAATTTAGAATATAGAATAGAGAATATAGAACCCAGAATTTATAACATGGAATGCAGAACACAGAATTTAAAATATAGAATACCGAATACTGAATATACAATTTAGAATATAGAATGAAAGACACAGAGTATAGTATATAGAAAACGGAATACTGAATATACAATTTAGAATATAGAATGTAGAACACAGAATATAGAATATTGAATACAGTATATGGAACACAAAATTTAGAACATGGAATGCAGAACACATTATTTAGAATATAGAATACTGCATACTGAATATAGAATATGAATATACAATGTTGAACACAGAATTTAGAATATAGAATACAGAATAATTAATATATAATTTAGAATATAGAAAGTAGAAAACAGAATATAGAATATAGAATACGGAATGCAGAATATAGAATACAGAATATAGAATGTAGAACACAGAATATGGAATATTGAATACAGTATATAGAACAAAAAATTTAGAACAAGGAATGCAGAACCCATTATTTAGAATATAGAATACTGAATACTGAATATAGAATTTTTTATATACAATGTAGAACACAGAATAAAGAATATGGGAAACAAAATACAAAAGTCAGAATTGAGAGCATGGAATGCAGAAAACAGCATTTAGAATATAGTATACAGAATACTGAATATAGAATTTAGAATATACAATGTAGAACACAGGGTATGGAATGTAGAATACGGAATGCAGAATATTGAATACAGAATATAGAATATAGAACACAGAATTTAGAATATGGAAAACAGAATATAGAACCCAGAATAAAGAACATGGAATGCAGAACACAGAATTTAAAATATAGAATACAGAATACTGAATATAGAATTTAGAATATAGAACGCAGAACACAGAATATAGAATATAGAATACAGAATACAGAATATAGAATTTAGAATATAGAATGTAGAACACAGAGTATAGAATAAAGAAAACGGAATACTGAATATACAATTTAGAACATAGAATGTAGAACACAGAATATGAAATGTATAATACGGAAATCAAAATATTGAATACAGAATATAGAATGTAGAACACAGAATTTAGAATAGGGAAAACAGAATATAGGACACAGAATATAGAACAAGGAATGCAGAACACAGAATTTAGAATATAGAATACAGATTATTGAATATAGAATTTAGAATATAGATTGTAGAACACAGAATTTAGATTATAGAATACAGAATACTGAATATAGTATTTAGAATATAGAATGTAGAACACAGAATATAGAATATAGAATACTGAAAACTGAATACAGAATGTAGAATATGGAATGCAGAACACAGAATTTAGAATATAAATACAGAAAACTGAATATACAATTTAGAATATAGAATGTACAACACACAATATAGAATATACAATAGAGAATATAGAACCCAGAATTTAGAACTTGGAAAACAGAACACAGAATTTAGAATATAGAATAGAGAATACTGTACATAGAATTTAGAACATTGAATGCAGAACACATAATTTAGAATATAGAATGCACAATACTGTATATAGAATTTAGAATATAGAATGAATAACACAGAATATAGAATACAGACAACGGATGGAGAAAATAGAAGGTACTATATAGACTGAATAACACCAAATATAGAATATAGAATAGAGGATATAGAACCCAGAATATAGAAATGGATGCAGAACTGAGAATTTATAATATAGAATACAGAAGACTGAATAAAGATTTTAGAATATAGAATGTAGAACACAGAATATAGAATATAGAATAGGGAATGCAGAATATAGTATGTAGAATATAGAATGAAGAACACAAGTATAAAATATAGAATAGTGAATATAGAACCCAGAATTTAGAAATGGAATGCAGAACATAGAATTTAGAATATAGAATACAGAATACTGAATAAAGGTTTTAGAGAATAGAATATAGAACACAGAATTTAGAATATAAATAGGGAATACTGAAAATAGTATGCAGAATATAGAATGAAGAACACAATTATAGAATATAGAATAGTGAATATAGAACCCAGAACTAAGAACACGGAATGCAGAACTCAGAATTTAGAATATAGAATACAGAATACTTAATATAAAATTTAGAATATGGAATGTAGAAAACAGAATATAGAATATAGAATACGGAATGCCGAATATAGAATACAGAATATAGAATGTAGAACACAGAATATTGAATATAGAACACGGAAAGCCGAATATAGAATACAGAATATAGTAATTAGAACACAGAATATAGAATATTGAATACAGTATATGGAACAAAAAATTTAGAACATGGAATGCAGAACGCATTATTTAGAATATAGAATACTGAATACTTAATATAGAATATGAATATAAAATGTAGAACACAGAATTTAGAAAATAGAATACAGAGTACTGAATATAGAATTTGGAATATACAATGTTGAACACAGAATTTAGTATATAGTATACGGAATGCATAATATAGGATACAGAAAATAGAATGTAGAACACAGAATAGAGAATATGGAAAACAGAATACAAAACCGAGAATTGAGAACATGGACTTCAGAACAAATAATTAACAATATACAATACAGAATACTGAATATAGAATTTTGAATAAATAATGTAGAACACAGAATTTAGATATATAATTAAGAATACTGAATATAGAATTTAGAATATAGAATGTAGAACACAGAATATAGAATAGAGAATAGAGAACCCAGAATTTAGTACTTGGAATGCAGAACACAGAATTTTGAATATAGAATACAGAATACTGAATATAAAATTTAGAACATAGAATGTTGAACACAGAATATAGAATATGGAAAACAGAATACAGAACTCAGACATTAGAACATGGAATGCAGAACACAGAATTTAAAATATAGTATACAGAATACTGAATATAGAATTAGAAATTAGAATGCAGAACACAGAATTAAGATTATATAATGCAGAATTCTGTATATAGAATTTATAAACAGGAATGCAGAACACAGAATTTAGAATAGAGAATGCAGAATACTGTATATAGTATTTGGAATATAGAATGAATAACACAGAATATAGAATATAGACTACGGAATGGAGAAAATAGAAGGTAGAATATAGACTGAATAACACAAAATATAGAATATGGAATAGACAATAGAGATCCCAGTATATAGAAATGGAATGCAGAATATAGAATTTTGAATACAGAATACAGAAAACTGAATAAAGATTTTAGAATATAGAATGTAGAACACAGAATATAGAATATAGAATAGGGAATGCAGAATATAGTATGTAGAATATAGAATGAAGAACACAAGTATAGAATATAGAATAGTGAATATAGAAACCAGAACTTAGAACACGGAATGCAGAACACAGAATTTGAATATAGAATACATAATACTGAATATAGAATTTAGAATATAGAATGCAGAACACAGAATTTATAATATAGAATGCAGAATACAGAATATTGATTTTATAAACATGAATGCAGAACACAGAATTTAGAATATAGAATGAAGAACACTGAATAGAGTATTTAGAATATACAATGAAGAACACAGAATATAGAATTTAGAATATAGAATAGAGAACCCAGGATATAGAACATGAAATGCAGAGCACAGAATTTAGAATATAGAACACAGAATACTGAATATAAGTTTAGGATATAGAATATAGAACACAGAGTATAGTATATAGAATACGGAATACTGAATATACAATTTAGAATATAGAATGTAGAACACAGAATATAGAATATAGAATACGGAATGCAGAATATAGAATATAGAATGATGAACACAAAATATAGAATAGCGAATATAGAACCCTGAATTTAGAACATGGAATGTAAAACACAGAATTTAGAATATAGAATACAGAATACTGAATATCGAATTTAGAATATAGAATGTAGAACACAGAATTTGGTATGTAGTATACGGAATGCAGAATATTGAATCCAGAATATAGAATGTAGAACACAAAATATAGAATATGGAAAACAGAATACAGAACCCAGAATTTAGATCATGGAATGCAGAACACAGAATTTAGAATACAGAATACAGTGTAATGAATATAGAATTTACTATATAGTATGTAGAACAAAAATACAGAATACGGCATGCAGAATATACAATACTGTATAGAGAATGCAGAACACAGAATATAGAATATGGAAAACAGAATAAAAACTCAGAATTTAGAACATGGAATGCAGAAAACAGAATTTAAAATATAGTATACCGAATACTGAATATAGAATTTAGATCATAGAATGCAGAACACAGAATTAAGAATATTGAATGCAAAATACTGTATACAGAATTTATAAACAGGAATGCAGGACGCAGAATTTAGAAACGAGAATAAAGAATACTGAATATAGAATTTAGAAAGTATAATATATAACACAGAATATAGAATATAGACTACGGAATAGAGAATATAGGAGGTAGAATAAGGAATGAAGAACACAACATATAGAATATAGAATAGAGAATATAGAACCCAGAATTTAGAAATGGAATTCAGAACATAGAATTTAGAATATAGAATACAGAATACTGAATAAAGTTTTTAGAATATAGAATATAGAACACAGAATATAGAATATAGAATAGGGAATGCTGAAAAAAGTATGCAGAATATAGAATGAAGAACACAAATATAGAATATAGAATAGTGAATATAGAACCCAGAACTAAGAACACGGAATGCAGAACACAGAATTTAGAATATAGAATACAGAATATTTAATATAAAACTAAGAATATAGAATGTAGAAAACAGAATATAGAATATAGAATACGGAATGCAGAATATAGAATACAGTATATAGAATATAGAACACAGAATATAGAATATTGAATACAGTATAAGGAACACAAAATTTAGAACATGGAATGTAGAACACATTATTTAGAATAGAGAATACTGCATACTGAATATAGAATATGAATATACAATGTAGAACACAGAATTTAGAAGATAGAATACAGAATATTTAATATATAATTTAGAATACAGAAAGTAGAAAACAGAATATAGAATATAGAATACGGAATGCAAATATAGAATACAGAATATAGAATGTAGAACACAGAATATAGAATATTGAATACAGTATATGGAACAAAAAATTTAGAACATGGAATGCAGAACCCATTATTTAGAATATAGAATACTGAATACTGAATATAGAATTTTTTATATACAATGTAGAACACAGAATATAGAATATGGGAAACAAAATACAAAAGTCAGAATTGAGAGCATGGAATGCAGAACACAGCATTTAGAATATAGTATACAGAATACTGAATATAGAATTTAGAATATACAATGTAGAACACAGGGTATGGAATGTAGAATACGGAATGCAGAATATTGAATACAGAATATAGAATATAGAACACAGGATTTAGAATATGGGAAACAGAATATAGAACCCAGAATAAAGAATATGGAATGCAGAACACAGAATATAAAATATAGAATACAGAATACTGAATATAGAATTTAGAATATAGAACGCAGAACACAGAATATAGAATATAGAACACAGAATACAGAATATAGAATTTAGAATATAGAATGTAGAACACAGAGTATAGAATAAAGATTACGGAATACTGAATATACAATTTAGAACATAGAATGTAGAACACAGAATATGAAATGTATAATACGGAAATCAAAATATTGAATACAGAATATAGAATGTAGAAGACAGAATTTAGAATAGGGAAACAGAATATAGAACCCAGAATTTAGAACATGGAATGCAGAACACAGAATTTGGAATATAGAATACAGATTATTGAATATAGAATTTAGAATATAGATTGTAGAACACAGAATTTAGATTATAGAGTACAGAATACTGAATATAGTATTTAGAATATAGAATGTAGAACACAGAATATAGAATACAGAATACAGAAAACTGAATACAGGATTTAGAATATGGAATGCAGAACACAGAATTTAGAATATAAATACAGAAAACTGAATATAGAATTTAGAATATAGAATGTACAACACACAATATAGAATATACAATAGAGAATATACAACCCAGAATTTAGAACTTGGAAAACAGAACACAGAATTTAGAATATAGAATAGAGAATACTGTACATAGAATTTAGAACATTGAATGCAGAACACAAAATTTAGAATATAGAATGCAGAATACTGTATATAGAATTTAGAATATAGAATGAATAACACAGAATATAGAATATAGACTACGGATGGAGAAAATAGAAGGTACTATATAGACTGAATAACTCAAAATATAGAATATAGAATAGAGAATATAGAACCCAGAATATAGAAATGGATGCAGAACAGAGAATTTATAATATAGAATACAGAAAACTGAATAAAGATTTTAGAATATAGAATGTAGAACACAGAATATAGAATATAGAATAGGGAATGCAGAATATAGTATGTAGAATATAGAATGAAGAACACAAGTATAGAATATAGAATAGTGAATATAGAACCCAGAACTTAAACACGGAATGCAGAACACAGAATTTAGAATATAGAATATATAATACTGAATATAGAATTTAGAACATAGAATGCAGAACACAGAATTTAGAATATAGAATGTAGAAAACTGAATAGAGTATTTAGAATATAGAATGAAGAACACAGAATATAGAATAAAGAGTAGATAATAGAGAACCCAGGATATAGAACATGGAATGCAGAGTGCAGAATTTAGAATATAGAACACAGAATACTGAATATAAATTTAGAATATTGAATATAGAACACAGAGTATAGAATATAGAATACGGAATACTGAATATTCAATTTCGACTATAGAATGTAGAACACAGAATATAGAATATAGAATACGGAATGCAGAATATAGAATACAGAACATAGAATGTAGAACACAGAATATAGAATATGGAAAACAAATTACAAAACCCAGAATTGAAAACATGGAATGCACAACACAGAATTAAGAATATAAAATACAGAATACTGAATATAGAAATTAGAATACAGAATGTAGAACTGAGAATTTAAAATATAGAATATAGTATGCTGAATATAGAATTTAGAATATAGAATGTAGAACACAGAAAAGAGAAAACAGAATAGAGAATATAGAACACAGAATTTATAACATGGAATGCAAAACACAGAATTTCGAATATAGAATACAGTATACTGAATATAGAATTTAGAATATAGAATGAAGAACACAGAATTTGGTATGTAGAATACGGAATGTAGAATATTGAATACAGAATATAGAATATAGTACACAATATATAGAATATGGAAAACAGAATACAGAACCCAGAATTTAGATCATGGAATGCAGAACACAGAATTTAGAGTATATAGTACCGAACTCAATATGAAATTTAGAATATACAATGTAGAATACAGAATATGGAATGTAGAATATGGAATGCAGAATATTGAATATCAGTATATAGAATGTAGAACACAGAATTTAGAATATGGAAAACAGAATATAGAACACAGAATATAGAGCATGGAATGCAGAAAACGAAATAAAGAATATAGAATACAGAATACTGAATATAGAACTTAGAATATATAATGTAGAACACAGAATTTAGAATATAGAATACAGAATACTGAATATAGAATTTAGATTATACAGTGTAGAACACAGAATAGAAATATAGAATACAGAATATAGAACCCAAAATTTAGAACATGGAATGCAGAACACAGAATATAAAATATAGAATACCGAATACTGATAATAGAATATGAATATGCAATGTAGAAACCAGAATTTAGAATATAGAATACAGAATACTGAATGTAGGATGTAGAATATACAATGTAGAACCGAGAATATAGAATATAGAATACGGAGTGCAGAATATAGTATACAGAATATAGAATGAAGAAAACAGAATATAGTATAGAGAATAGAGTATATAGAACCCAAAATTTAGAACATGTATTACAGAAAACAGAATTTAGAATATAGAATACAGAATAATGAATATAGAATTTACAATATAGAATGTAGAACAAAAATACAGAATACGGCATGCAGAATATACAATACAGAATTGAGAATGCAGAACACAGAATATAGAATATGGAAAATAGAATACAAAACTCAGAATTTAGAACATGGAATGCAGAAAACAGAATTTAAAATATAATATCCCGAATACTGAATATAAAATTTAGAACATAGAATGCAGAACACAGAATTAAGATTATTGAATGCAGAATACTGTATACAGAATTTATAAACAGGAATGCAGAACACAGAATTTAGAATAGAGAATGCAGAATACTGTATATAGAATTTAGAATATAGAATGAATAACACAGAATATAGAATATAGACTATGGAATGGAGAAAATAGAAGGTAGAATATAGACTGAATAACACAAAATATAGAATATAGAATAGAGAATATAGATCCCAGAATATAGAAATGGAATGCAGAATATAGAATTTTGAATACAGAATACAGAAAACTGAATAAAGATTTTAGAATACAGAATGTAGAACACAGAATATAGAATATAGAATGGGGAATGCAGAATATATTATGTAGAATATAGAATGAAGAACACAAGTATAGGATATAGAATAGTGAATATAGAAATCAGAATTTAGAACACGGAATGCAGAACACAGAATTTGAATATAGAATACATAAATACTGAATATAGGATTTAGAACATAAAATGCAGAACACAGAATTTATAATATAGAATGCAGAATATTGAATATTGATTTTATAAACATGAATGCAGAAGACAGAATTTAGAATATAGAATGAAGAAAACTGAATAGAGTATTAAGAATATACAATGAAGAACACAGAATATAGAATTTAGAATATAGAATAGACAACCCAGGTTATAGAACATGAAATGCAGAGCACAGAATTTAGAATATAGAACACAGAATACTGAATATAAGTTTAGGATATAGAATATAGAACACAGAGTATAGAATATAGAATACGGAATACTGAATATAGTATTTAGAATATAGAATGTAGAACACAGAATATAGAATATAGAATACGGAATGCAGAATATAGAATACAGAACATAGAATGAAGAACACAAAATATAGAATATGGAAAACCAAATACAAAACCCAGAATTGAAAACATGGAATGCACAACAGAGAATTAAGAATATAGAACACAGAATACTGAATATAGAATTTAGAATACAGGATGTAGAACAGAGAATTTAAAATATAGAATATACTATGCTGAATATAGAATTAAGAATATAGAATGTCGAATACAGAATATAGAAAATAGAATAGAGAATATAGAACCCAGAATTTAGAACATGGAATGCAGAACACAGAATTTAGAATATAGAATACAGAATACTGAATATAGAATTTTGAATATACAATGTAGAACAGAGAATATAGAATATAGATTACGGAATGCAGAATATAGGATACAGAAAATACAATGTAGAACACAGAATATAGAATATGGAAAACAGAATACAAAACCGAGAATTGAGATCATGGACTGCAGAACACATAATTAAGAATATACAATACAGAATACTGAATATAGAATTTTCAATATAAAATGTAGAACACAAAATTTAGATATATAATAAAGAATAATGAATTTAGAATTTAGAATATAGAATGTAGAACACAGAATAAAGAATAGAGAATAGAGAACCCAGAATTTAGAACATGGAATGCAGAACACAGAATTTTGAATATACAATACAGAATACTGAACATAAAATTTAGAACATAGAATGTTGAACACAGAATATACAATACGGCATGCAGAATATACAATACAGAATAGTGAATGCAGAACACAGAATATAGAATATGGAATGCAGAAAACAGTATTTAAAATATAGTATACCGAATACTGAATATAGAATTTAGAACATAGAATTCAGAACACAGAATTAAGATTATTGAATGCAGAATACTGTATACAGAATTTATAAACAAGAATGCAGAACACAAAATTTAGAAAAGAGAATAAAGAATACTGAATATAGAATTTAGAATATATAATATATAACACAGAATATAGAATATAGACTACGGAAAGGAGAATATAGGAGGTAGAATGATGAATGAAGAACACAACATATAGAATATAGAATAGAGAATATAGAACCCAGAATTTAGAAATGGAATGCAGAACATAGAATTTAGAATATAGAATACAGAATACTGAATAAAGGTTTTAGAGAATAGAATATTGAACACAGAATTTAGAATATAAATAGGGAATGCTGAAAATAGTATGCAGAATATAGAATGAAGAACACAATTATAGAATATAGAATAGTGAATATAGAACCCAGAACTAAGAACACGGAATGCAGAACTCAGAATTTAGAATATAGAATACAGAATACTTAATATAAAATTTAGAATATGGAACGTAGAAAACAGAATATAAAATATAGAATACGGAATGCCGAATATAGAATACAGAATATAGAATGTAGAACACAGAATATAGAATATAGAATATAGAAAGATGAACACAAAATTTAGAATATAGAATAGAGAATATAGAACCCAGAATTTAGATCATGGAATGCAGAACACAGTATTTAGAGTATATACTACCGAATGCTGAATATGAATTTAAGAATATAGAAGGTAGAATACAGAATATGGAATATAGAATACGGAATGCAGAATATAGAATATAGAATATAGAATGATGAACACAAAATTTAGAATATAGAATAGAGAATATAGAACCCAGAATTTAGAACATGGAATGCAGAACACAGAATTTAAAATATAGAATACCGAATACTGAATATTCAATATAGAATATAGAATGAAAGACACAGAGTATAGTATATAGAAAACGGAACACTGAATATACAATTTAGAACATAGAATGTAGAACACACAATATAGAATATAGAATACGGAATGCAGAATATAGAATACAGAATATAGAATGTTGAACACTGAATATAGAAATAGGAATACAGAATACAGAACCCAGAATTTAGAACATGGAATGCAGAGCACAGAAATTAAAATATAGAATACCGAATACAGAATATAAAATTTAGAATATACAATATAGAACACAGAATATGGAATGTAGAACACGGAATGCAGAATATTGAACACAGAATATAGAATATAGAACACAGAATTTAGAATATGGAAAACAGGATATAGAACACAGATTATAGAACATGGAATGCAGAACACAGAATTAAAAATATAGAATACAGAAAACTGAATATCGAATTTAGAATATAGAACGCAGAACACAGAAAATAGAATATAGAATACGGAATGCAGAATATAGGATACAGAATATAGAATGTAGAACACAGAATATAGAATATAGAATACAGAATATAGAAATCAAAATTTAGAACATGGAATGCAGAACACAGAATTTAGAAAATAGAATACGGAATACTGAATATAGAATATGAATATACAATGTAGAACACCAATTTAGAATATAGAATACAGAATACTGAATATAGAATTTAGAATATACAATGTAGAACACAGAATATAGAATATAGAATACAGAAAACTGAATACAGAATTTAGATTATGGAATGCAGAACACAGAATTTAGAATATAAATACAGAAAACTGAATATAGAATTTAGAATATAGAATGTACAAAACACAATATAAAATATACAATAGAGAATATAGAACTCAGAATTTACAACATGGATTACAGAACACCGAATTTAAAATATAGATTACAGAATACTGAATATAGAATATGAATATAAAATATAGAACCCAGAATTTAGAATATAGAATACATAATACTGAATATAGGATTTAGAATATACAACGTAGAACCGAGAATATAGAATATAGAGAACGGAATGCAGAATACAGTATACAGAATATAGAAATTAGAACACAGAATTTAGAATATGGAAAACAGGATATAGAACCCAGAATATAGAACATGGAATGCAGAAAACAGTATTTAAAATATAGTATACCGAATACTGAATATAGAATTTAGAACATAGAATGCAGAACACAGAATTAAGATTATTGAATGCAGAATACTGTATACAGAATTTATAAACAAGAATGCAGAACACAGAATTTAGAAAAGAGAATAAAGAATACTGAATATAGAATTTAGAATATATAATATATAACACAGAATATAGAATATAGACTACGGAAAGGAGAATATAGGAGGTAGAATGATGAATGAAGAACACAACATATAGAATATAGAATAGAGAATATAGAACCCAGAATTTAGAAATGGAATGCAGAACATAGAATTTAGAATATAGAATACAGAATACTGAATAAAGGTTTTAGAGAATAGAATATAGAACACAGAATTTAGAATATAAATAGGGAATGCTGAAAATAGTATGCAGAATATAGAATGAAGAACACAATTATAGAATATAGAATAGTGAATATAGAACCCAGAACTAAGAACACGGAATGCAGAACTCAGAATTTAGAATATAGAATACAGAATACTTAATATAAAATTTAGAATATGGAACGTAGAAAACAGAATATAAAATATAGAATACGGAATGCCGAATATAGAATACAGAATATAGAATGTAGAACACAGAATATAGAATATAGAATACGGAATGCCGAATATAGAATACAGAATATAGTATTTAGAACACAGAATATAGAATATTGAATACAGTATATGGAACACAAAATTTTGAACATGGAATGCAGAACACATTATTTAGAATATAGAATACTGAATACTGAATATAGAATATGAATATACAATGTAGAACACAGAATTTAGAAAATAGAATACAGAATACTGAATATAGAATTTGGAATATACAATGTAGAACACAGAATATAGAATATAGTATACGGAATGCATAATATAGGATACAGAAAATAAAATGTAGAACACAGAATAGAGAATATGGAAAACAGAATACAAAACCGAGAATTGAGAACATGGACTTCAGAACAAATAATTAACAATATACAATACAGAATACTGAATATAGAATTTTGAATATACAATGTAGAACACAGAATTTAGATATATAATTAAGAATACTGAATATAGAATTTAGAATATAGAATGTAGAACACAGAATATAGAATAGAGAACCCAGAATTTAGAACTTGGAATGCAGAACACAGAATTTTGAATATAGAATACAGAATACTGAATATAAAATTTAGAACATAGAATGTTGAACACAGAATATAGAATACGGTATGCAGAATATACAATACAGAATAGTGAATGCAGAACACAGTATATAGAATATGGAAAACAGAATACAGAACTCAGACTTTAGAACATGGAATGCAGAACACAGAATTTAAAATATAGTATACAGAATACTGAATATAGAATTAGAACTTAGAATGCAGAACACAGAATTAAGATTATATAATGCAAAATTCTGTATATAGAATTTATAAACAGGAATGCAGAACACAGAATTTAGAATAGAGAATGCAGAATACTGTATATAGAATTTAGAATATAGAATGAATAACACAGAATATAGAATATAGACTACGGAATGGAGAAAATAGAAGGTAGAATATAGACTGAATAACACAAAATATAGAATATAGAATAGAGAATATAGATCCCAGAATATAGAAATGGAATGCAGAATATAGAATTTTGAATACAGAATACAGAAAACTGAATAAAGATTTTAGAATATAGAATGTAGAACACAGAATATAGAATATAGAATAGGGAATGCAGAATATAGTATGTAGAATATAGAATGAAGAACACAAGTATAGAATATAGAATAGTGAATATAGAAACCAGAATTTAGAACACGGAATGCAGAACACAGAATTTATAATATAGAATGCAGAATACAGAATATTGATTTTATAAACATGAATGCAGAACACAGAATTTAGAATATAGAATGAAGAACACTGAATAGAGTATTTAGAATATACAATGAAGAACACAGAATATAGAATTTAGAATATAGAATAGAGAACCCAGGATATAGAACATGAAATGCAGAGCACAGAATTTAGAATATAGAACACAGAATACTGAATATAAGTTTAGGATATAGAATATAGAACACAGAGTATAGTATATAGAATACGGAATACTGAATATACATTTTAGAATATAGAATGTAGAACACAGAATATAGAATATAGAATACGGAATGCAGAATATAGAATACAGAACATAGAATGAAGAACACAGAATATAGAATATGGAAAACCAAATACAAAACCCAGAATTGAAAACATGGAATGCACAACAGAGAATTAAGAATATAGAACACAGAATACTGAATATAGAATTTAGAATAAAGAATGTAGAACAGAGAATTTAAAATATAGAATAGAGTATGCTGAAAATGGAATTTAGAATATAGAATGTTGAACAAAGAATATAGAAAATAGAATAGAGAATATAGAACCCAGAATTTAGAACATGGAATGCAGAACACAGAATTTAGAATATAGAATACAGTATACTGAATATAGAATTTAGAATACACAATGTAGAACTCAGAATATAGAATATAGAATACGGAAAGCAGAATATAGAATATAGAATATAGAAAGATGAACACAAAATTTAGAATATAGAATAGAGAATATAGAACCCAGAATTTAGATCATGGAATGCAGAACACAGTATTTAGAGTATATACTACCGAATGCTGAATATGAAATTAAGAATATAGAATGTAGAATACAGAATATGGAATATAGAATAAGGAATGCAGAATATAGAATATAGAATATAGAATGATGAACACAAAATTTAGAATATAGAATAGAGAATATAGAACCCAGAATTTAGAACATGGAATGCAGAACACAGAATTTAAAATACAGAATACCGAATACTGAATATTCAATTTAGAATATAGAATGAAAGACACAGAGTATAGTATATAGAAAACGGAATACTAAATATATAATTTAGAATATAGAATATAGAACACACAATATAGAATATAGAATACGGAATTCAGAATATAGAATATAGAATATAGAATGAAGAACACAAAATTTAGAATATAGAATAGAGAATATAGAACCCAGAATTTAGAACATGGAATGCAGAACACAGAATTTAAAATATAGAATACCGAATACTGAATATACAATTTAGAATATAGAATGAAAGACACAGAGTATAGTATATAGAAAACGGATTACTGAATATACAATTTAGAACATAGAATGTAGAACACACAATATAGAATATAGAATACGGAATGCAGAACATAGAATACAGAATATAGAATGTAGAACACAGAATATAGAATATTGAATACAGTATATGGAACACAAAATTTAGAACATGGAATGCAGAACACATTATTTAGAATATAGAATACTGCATACTGAATATAGAATATGAATATACAGTGTAGAACACAGAATTTAGAATATAGAATACAGAATAATTAATATATAATTTAGAATATAGAAAGTAGAAAACAGAATATAGAATATAGAATACGGAATGCAGAATATAGAATACAGAATATAGAATGTAGAACACAGAATATGGAATATTGAATACAGTATATAGAACAAAAAATTTAGAACATGGAATGCAGAACCCATTATTTAGAATATAGAATACTGAATACTGAATACAGAATTTTTTATATAAAATGTAGAACACAGAATATAGAATATGGGAAACAAAATACAAAAGTCAGAATTGAGAGCATGGAATGCAGAAAACAGCATTTAGAATATAGTATACAGAATACTGAATATAGAATTTAGAATATACAATGTAGAACACAGGGTATGGAATGTAGAATACGGAATGCAGAATATTGAATACAGAATATAGAATATAGAACACAGAATTAAGAATATGGAAAACAGAATATAGAACCCAGAATAAAGAACATGGAATGCAGAACACAGAATTTAAAATATAGAATACAGAATACTGAATATAGAATTTAGAATATAGAACGCAGAACACAGAATATAGAATATAGAATACAGAATACAGAATATAGAATTTAGAATATAGAATGTAGAACACAGAGTATAGAATAAAGAAAACGGAATACTGAATATACAATTTAGAACATAGAATGTAGAACACAGAATATGAAATGTATAATACGGAAATCAAAATATTGAATACAGAATATAGAATGTAGAACACAGAATTTAGAATAGGGAAAACAGAATATAGGACCCAGAATATAGAACAAGGAATGCAGAACACAGAATTTAGAATATAGAATACAGATTATTGAATATAGAATTTAGAATATAGATTGTAGAACACTGAATTTAGATTATAGAATACAGAATACTGAATATAGTATTTAGAATATAGAATGTAGAACACAGAATATAGAATATAGAATACAGAAAACTGAATACAGAATTTAGAATATGGAATGCAGAACACAGAATTTAGAATATAAATACAGAAAACTGAATATAGAATTTAGAATATAGAATGTACAACACACAATATAGAATATACAATAGAGAATATAGAACACAGAATTTAGAACTTGGAAAACAGAATACAGAATTTAGAATATAGAATAGAGAATACTGTACATAGAAATTAGAACATTGAATGCAGAACACAGAATTTAGAATATAGAATGCACAATACTGTATATAGAATTTAGAATATAGAATGAATAACACAGAATATAGAATACAGACAACGGATGGAGAAAATAGAAGGTACTATATAGACTGAATAACACAAAATATAGAATATAGAATAGAGGATATAGAACCCAGAATATAGAAATGGATACAGAACTGAGAATTTATAATATAGAATACAGAAGACTGAATAAAGATTTTAGAATATAGAATGTAGAACACAGAATATAGAATATAGAATAGGGAATGCAGAATATAGTATGTAGAATATAGAATGAAGAACACAAGTATAGAATATAGAATAGTGAATATAGAACCCAGAATTTAGAAATGGAATGCAGAACATAGAATTTAGAATATAGAATACAGAATACTGAATAAAGGTTTTAGAGAATAGAATATAGAACACAGAATTTAGAATATAAATATGGAATGCTGAAAATAGTATGCAGAATATAGAATGAAGAACACAATTATAGAATATAGAATAGTGAATATAGAACCCAGAACTATGAACACGGAATGCAGAACTCAGAATTTAGAATATAGAATACAGAATACTTAATATAAAATTTAGAATATGGAATGTAGAAAACAGAATATAGAATATAGAATACGGAATGCCGAATATAGAATACAGAATATAGAATGTAGAACACAGAATATAGAATATAGAATACGGAATGCCGAATATAGAATACAGAATATAGTATTTAGAACACAGAATATAGAATATTGAATACAGTATATGGAACAAAAAATTTAGAACATGGAATGCAGAACGCATTATTTAGAATATAGAATACTGAATACTGAATATAGAATATGAATATACAATGTAGAACACAGAATTTAGAAAATAGAATACAGAGTACTGAATATAGAATTTGGAATATACAATGTAGAACACAGAATATAGAATATAGTATACGGAATGCATAATATAGGATACAGAAAATAGAATGTAGAACACAGAATAGAGAATATGGAAAACAGAATACAAAACCGAGAATTGAGAACATGGACTTCAGAACAAATAATTAACAATATACAATACAGAATACTGAATATAGAATTTTGAATATACAATGTAGAACACAGAATTTAGATATATAATTAAGAATACTGAATATAGAATTTAGAATATAGAATGTAGAACACAGAATATAGAATAGAGAATAGAGAACCCAGAATTTAGTACTTGGAATGCAGAACACAGAATTTTGAACATAGAATACAGAATACTGAATATAAAATTTAGAACATAGAATGTTGAACACAGAATATAGAATACGGTATGCAGAATATACAATAAAGAAGAGTGAATGCAGAACACAGAATATAGAATATGGAAAACAGAATACAGAACTCAGACATTACAACATGGAATGCAGAACACAGAATTTAAAATATAGTATACAGAATACTGAATATAGAATTAGAACTTAGAATGCAGAACACAGAATTAAGATTATATAATGCAGAATTCTGTATATAGAATTTATAAACAGAAATGCAGAACACAGAATTTAGAATAGAGAATGCAGAATACTGTATATAGCATTTAGAATATAGAATGAATAACACAGAATATAGAATATAGACTACGGAATGGAGAAAATAGAAGGTAGAATATAGACTGAATAACACAAAATATAGAATATAGAATAGACAATTTAGATCCCAGAATATAGAAATGGAATGCAGAATATAGAATTTTGAATACAGAATACAGAAAACTGAATAAAGATTTTAGAATATAGAATGTAGAACACAGAATATAGAATATAGAATAGGGAATGCAGAATATAGTATGTAGAATATAGAATGAAGAACACAAGTATAGAATATAGAATAGTGAATATAGAAACCAGAACTTAGAACACGGAATGCAGAACACAGAATTTGAATATAGAATACATAATACTGAATATAGAATTTAGAATATAGAATGCAGAACACAGAATTTATAATATAGAATGCAGAATACAGAATATTGATTTTATAAACATGAATGCAGAACACAGAATTTAGAATATAGAATGAAGAACACTGAATAGAGTATTTAGAATATACAATGAAGAACACAGAATATAGAATTTAGAATATAGAATAGAGAACCCAGGATATAGAACATGAAATGCAGAGCACAGAATTTAGAATATAGAACACAGAATACTGAATATAACTTTAGGATATAGAATATAGAACACAGAGTATAGTATATAGAATACGGAATACTGAATATACAATTTAGAATATAGAATGTAGAACACAGAATATAGAATATAGAATACGGAATGCAGAATATAGAATACAGAACATAGAATGAAGAACACAGAATATAGAATATGGAAAACCAAATACAAAACCCAGAATTGAAAACATGGAATGCACAACAGAGAATTAAGAATATAGAACACAGAATACTGAATATAGAATTTAGAATAAAGAATGTAGAACACAGAATTTAAAATATAGAATATAGTATGCTGAAAATGGAATTTAGAATATAGAATGTTGAACACAGTATATAGAAAATAGAATAGAGAATATAGAACCCAGAATTTAGAACATGGAATGCAGAACACAGAATTTAGAATATAGAATACATTATACTGAATATAGAATTTAGAATATACAATGTAGAACTCAGAATATAGAATATAGAATACGGAATGCAGAATATAGAATATAGAATATAGAATGATGAACACAAAATTTAGAATATAGAATAGAGAATATAGAACCCAGAATTTAGATCATGGAATGCAGAACACAGTATTTAGAGTATATACTACCGAATGCTGAATATGAAATTAAGAATATAGAATGTAGAATACAGAATATGGAATATAGAATACGGAATGCAGAAAATAGAATATAGAATATAGAATGATGAACACAAAATTTAGAATATAGAATAGAGAATATAGAACCCAGAATTTAGAACATGGAATGCAGAACACAGAATTTAAAATATAGAATACCGAATACTGAATATTCAAATTAGAATATAGAATGAAAGACACAGAGTATAGTATATAGAAAACGGAATACTGAATATACAATTTAGAATATAGAATGTAGAACACACAATATAGAATATAGAATACGGAATGCAGAATATAGAATATAGAATTTAGAATGAAGAACACAAAATTTAGAATAAAGAATAGAGAATATAGAACCCAGAATTTAGAACATGGAATGCAGAACACAGAATTTAAAATATAGAATACCGAATACTGAATATACAATTTAGAATATAGAATGAAAGACACAGAATATAGTATATAGAAAACGGAACACTGAATATACAATTTAGAACATAGAATGTAGAACACACAATATAGAATATAGAATACGCAATGCAGAATATAGAATACAGAATATAGAATGTTGAACACTGAATATAGAAATAGGAATACAGAATACAGAACCCAGAATTTAGAACATGGAATGCAGAGCACAGAAATTAAAATATAGAATACCGAATACAGAATATAAAATTTAGAATATACAATATAGAACACAGAATATGGAATATAGAATACGGAATGCAGAATATTGAACACAGAATATAGAATATAGAACACAGAATTTAGAATATGGAAAACAGGATATAGAACACAGATTATAGAACATGGAATGCAGAACACAGAATTAAAAATATAGAATACAGAAAACTGCATATCGAATTTAGAATATAGAACGCAGAACACAGAAAATAGAATATAGAATACGGAATGCAGAATATAGGATACAGAATATAGAATGTAGAACACAGAATATAGAATATTGAATAGAGTATATGGAACACAAAATTTAGAACATAGAATTCAGAACACAGAGTTTAGAATATAGTATACAGAATACTGACTATAGAATTTAGAATATAGAATGCAGAACAGAGAATTTAGAATATAGAATGCAGAATACTGAATAAAGAATTTATAAACAGGAATGCAAAACAGAATTTAGAATATAGAATACAGAATACAGAATATAGAATTTATAATATAGAACGCAGAACACAGAATATAGAATATAGAATACAGAATACAGAATATAGAATTTAGAATATAGAATGTAGAACACAGAGTATAGAATAAAGAAAACGGAATACTGAATATACAATTTAGAACATAGAATGTAGAACACAGAATATGAAATGTATAATACGGAATGCAGAATATTGAATAGAGAATATAGAATGTAGAACACAGAATTTAGAATATGGAAAACAGAATATAGAACCCAGAATTTAGAACATGGAATGCAGAACACAGAATTTAGAATATAGAATACAGATTATTGAATATAGAAATTAGAATATAGATTGTAGAACACAGGATTTAGATTATAGAGTACAGAATACTGAATATAGTATTTATAATATAGAATGTAGAACACAGAATATAGAATATAGAATACAGTATATAGAAATCAAAATTTAGAACATGGAATGCAGAACACAGAATTTAGAAAATAGAATACGGAATACTGAATATAGAATATGAATATACAATGTAGAACACAGAATTTAGAATATAGAATACAGAATACTGAATATAGAATTTAGAATATACAATGTAGAACACAGAATATAGAATATAGAATACAGAAAACTGAATACAGGATTTAGAATATGGAATGCAGAACACCGAATTTAGAATATAAATACAGAAAACTGAATATAGAATTTAGAATATAGAATGTACAACACACAATATAGAATATACAATAGAGAATATAGAACACAGAATTTACAACATGGATTGCAGAACACAGAATTTAAAATATAGAATACCGAATACTGAATATAGAATATGAATATACAATATAGAACCCAGAATTTTGAATATAGAATACATAATACTGAATATAGGATTTAGAATATACAATGTAGAACCGAGAATATAGAATATAGAATACGGAATGCAGAATATAGTATACAGAATACAGAATGTAGAACACAGAATTTAGAATATGGAAAACAGGATATAGAACCCAGAATATAGAACATGGAATGCAGAAAACAGAATTTAAAATGTACAATAAAGAATACTGAATATCGAATTTAGAATATAGAACGCAGAACACAGAATATAGAATATAGAATACGGAATGCAGAATATAGAATACAGAATATAGAATGTAGAACACAGAACATAGAATATGGAAAACATAATACAAAACCCAGAATTGAGGACATGTAATGCAGAACACAGAATTTAGAATATAGAATAGTGAATACTGAATATAGAATTTAGAAAATTGAATGCAGAGCACAGAATTTAGAATATAGAATGCAGAATACTGTATATAGGATTTAGAATATAGAAAGAAAAACACAGAATATAGAATATAGACTACGAAATGTAGAATATAGAAGGTACAATATAGACTGAAGAACACAAAATATAAAATATAGAATGGAGAATATAGAACCCACAATATAGAAATGGAATGCAGAACAGAGAATTTAGAATATAGAATAGAGAAAAGTAAATAAAGTTTTTAGAATATAGAATGTAGAACACAGAATATAGAATATAGAATAGAGAATAGAGAACCCAGGATATAGAACATGGAATACAGAACACAGAATTTAGAATATAGAACACAGAATACTGAATATAAATTTAGAATATAGAATATAGAACACAGAGTATAGAATACAGAATACGGAATAATGAATATACAATTTAGAATATAGAATGTAGAACACAGAATATAGAATATTGAAAACAGAATACAAAACCCAGAATTGAAAACATGAAATGCACAACAGAGAATTAAGAATAGAGAATACAGAATACTGAAAATAGGATTTAGAATACAGAGTGTAGAACAGAGAATTAGAACATAGAATATATTATACTGAATATAGAATTTAGAATATAGAATATAGAACACAGAATATAGAAAATAGAATAGGGAATATAGAACCCAGAATATAGAACATGGAATGCAGAACACAGAATTTAGAATATAGAATACAGAATACTGAATATAGAATTTAGAATATACAATGCAGAACGCAGAATATAGAATATAGAATATAGAATGTTGAACACAGAGTATAGAATATAGAATGATGAACACGAAATATAGACTATGGATTAGAGAATATAGTACCCAGAATTTAGAACATGGAATGCAGAACACAGAATTTAGAATATAGAATACAGAATACTGAATATCGAATTTAGAATATAGAATGTAGAACACAGAATTTGGTATGTAGAATACGGAATGCAGAATATTGTATTCAGAATATAGAATTTAGAACACAAAATATAGAATATGGAAAACAGAATATAGAACGCAGAGTGTAGATCATGGAATGCAGAACACAGAATTTAGAGTATATAATACCGAATACTTAATATAAAATTTAGAATATAGAATGTAGAATACAGAATATGGAATGTAGAATACGAAATGCAGAAAATTGAATACAGATTATAGAATGTAGAACACAGAATTTAGAATATGGAAAACAGAATATAGAACCCAGAATTTAGAACATGGAATGCAGAACACAAAATTAAGAATATAGAATACAGATTACTGAATATAGAATGTAGAACACAGAATTTAGTATATAGAATAAAGAATACTGAATATAAAATTTAGAATATAGAATGCAGAACACAGAATATAGAATATAGAATACAGAATATAGAACCCAAAATTTAGAACATGGAATGCATAACACAGAATTTAAAGTATAGAATAACGAATACTGAATATAGAATATGAATATACAATATAGAACCCAGAATTTAGAATATAGAATACATAATACTGAATATAGGATTTAGAATATACAATGTAGAACCAAGAATATAGAATATAGAATACAGAATGCAGAATATAGAACAGAATATAGAAAGTAGAACACAGAATATAGAATATTGAATAGAGTATATGGAACACAAAATTTAGAACATGGAATGCAGAACAAAGAATTTAGAATATAGATTACAGAATACTGAATATAGAATTTAGAATATAGAATGTTGAACACAGAATATAGAATATAAAAAACGTAATGCAGAATATAGAATACAGTATATAGAATGCAGAACACAGCATATAGAATATGGGAAACAAAATACAAAAGTCAGAAATGAGAACATGGAATGCAGAACACAGCATTTAGAATATAGTATACAGAATACTGAATATAGAATTTAGAATAGACAATGTAGAACACAGAGTATGGAATGTAGAATACGGAATGCAGAATATTGAATATAGAATATAGAATATAGAACACAGAATTTAGAATATGGAAAACAGAATATAGAACCCAGAATAAAGAACATGGAATGCAGAACACAGAATTTAATATATAGAATACAGAATACTGAATATAGAATTTAGATTATAGAACGCAGAACACAGAATATAGAATATAGAATACAGAATACTGAATAAAGAATTTAGAATATAGAATGTAGAACACAGAGTATAGAATAAAGATTACGGAATACTGAATATACAATTTAAAATATACAATGTAGAACACAGAATATGAAATGTATAATACGGAATGCAGAATATTGAATAGAGAATATGGAATGTAGAACACAGAATTTAGAATATGGAGAAAAGAATATAGAACCCAGAATTTAGAACATGGAATGCAGAACACAGAATTTAGAATATAGAATACAGATTATTGAATATAGAAATTAGAATATAGATTGTAGAACACAGGATTTAGATTATAGAGTACAGAATACTGAATATAGTATTTAGAATATAGAATGTAGAACACAGAATATAGAATATAGAATACAGAATATAGAAATCAAAATTTAGAACATGGAATGCAGAACACAGAATTTAGAAAATAGAATACGTAATACTGAATATAGAATATGAATATACAATGTAGAACACCAATTTAGAATATAGAATACAGAATACTGAATATAGAATTTAGAATAGACAATGTAGAACACAGAGTATGGAATGTAGAATACGGAATGCAGAATATAGAATACAGAACATAGAATGTATAACACAGAATATAGAATATGGAAAACAGAATACAAATCCCAGAATTGAAATATGGAATGCACAACACAGAATTTAGAATATAGAATACAGAATACTGAATATAGTATTTAGAATACAGAATGTAGAATATAGAATTTAAAATATAGAATATAATATGCTGAATATAGAATTTAGAATATAGAATGTAGAACACAGAATATAGAAAATAGAATATAGAATATAGAACCCAGAATTTAGAACATGAAATGCAGAACACATAATTTAGAATATAGAATACAGTATACTGAATATAGAATTTAGAATATAGAATGTAGAACACAGAATATAGAATATAGAATACGGAATGCAGAATATAGAATATAGAATGATGAACACAAAATATAGAATAGCGAATATAGAACCCAGAATTTAGAACATGGAATGTAAAACACAGAATTTAGAATATAGAATACAGAATACTGAATATCGAATTTAGAATATAGAATGTAGAACACAGAATTTGGTATGTAGTATACGGAATGCAGAATATTGAATCCAGAATATAGAATGTAGAACACAAAATATAGAATATGGAAAACAGAATACAGAACCCAGAATTTAGATCATGGAATACAGAACACAGAATTTAGAATACAGAATACAGCGTAATGAATATAGAATTTACTATATAGTATGTAGAACAAAAATACAGAATACGGCATGCAGAATATACAATACTGTATAGAGAATGCAGAACACAGAATATAGAATACGGAAAACAGAATAAAAACTCAGAATTTAGAACATGGAATGCAGAAAACAGAATTTAAATTATAGTATACCGAATACTGAATATAGAATTTAGATCATAGAATGCAGAACACAGAATTAAGGATATTGAATGCAAAATACTGTATACAGAATTTATAAACAGGAATGCAGGATGCAGAATTTAGAAATGAGAATAAAGAATACTGACTATAGAATTTAGAATGTATAATATATAACACACAATATAGAATATAGACTACGGAATAGAGAATATAGGAGGTAGAATAAGGAATGAAGAACACAACATATAGAATATAGAATAGAGAATATAGAACCCAGAATTTAGAAATGGAATGCAGAACATAGAATTTAGAATATAGAATACAGAATACTGAATAAAGTTTTTAGAATATAGAATATAGAACACAGAATATAGAATATAGAATAGGGAATGCTGAAAAAAGTATGCAGAATATAGAATGAAGAACACAAATATAGAATATAGAATAGTGAATATAGAACCCAGAACTAAGAACACGGAATGCAGAACACAGAATTTAGAATATAGAATACAGAATACTTAATATAAAACTTAGAATATAGAATGTAGAAAACAGAATATAGAATATAGAATACGGAATGCAGAATATAGAATACAGTATATAGAATATAGAACACAGAATATAGAATATTGAATACAGTATAAGGAACACAAAATTTAGAACATGGAATGTAGAACACATTATTTAGAATAGAGAATACTGCATACTGAATATAGAATATGAATATACAATGTAGAACACAGAATTTAGAATATAGAATACAGAATATTTAATATATAATTTAGAATACAGAAAGTAGAAAACAGAATATAGAATATGGAATACGGAATGCAAATATAGAATACAGAATATAGAATGTAGAACACAGAATATAGAATATTGAATACAGTATATGGAACAAAAAATTTAGAACATGGAATGCAGAACCCATTATTTAGAATATAGAATACTGAATACTGAATATAGAATTTTTTATATACAATGTAGAACACAGAATATAGAATATGGGAAACAAAATACAAAAGTCAGAATTGAGAGCATGGAATGCAGAACACAGCATTTAGAATATAGTATACAGAATACTGAATATAGAATTTAGAATATACAATGTAGAACACAGGGTATGGAATGTAGAATACGGAATGCAGAATACTGAATACAGAATATAGAATATAGAACACAGAATTTAGAATATGGGAAACAGATTATAGAACTCAGAACATGGAATGCAGAACACAGAATATAAAATATAGAATACAGAATACTGAATATAGAATTTAGAATATAGAACGCAGAACACAGAATATAGAATATAGAACACAGAATACAGAATATAGAATTTAGAATATAGAATGTAGAACACAGAGTATAGAATAAAGATTACGGAATACTGAATATACAATTTAGAACATAGAATGTAGAACACAGAATATGAAATGTATAATACGGAAATCAAAATATTGAATACAGAATATAGAATGTAGAAGACAGAATTTAGAATAGGGAAACAGAATATAGAACCCAGAATTAAGAACATGGAATGCAGAACACAGAATTTAGAATATAGGATACAGATTATTGAATATAGAATTTAGAAAATAGATTGTAGAAATCAGGATTTAGATTATAGAGTACAGAATACTGAATATAGTATTTAGAATATAGAATGTAGAACACAGAATATAGAATATAGAATACAGAATATAGAAATCAAAATTTAGAACATGGAATGCAGAACACAGAATTTAGAAAATAGAATACGGAATACTGAATATAGAATATGAATATACAATGTAGAACACCAATTTAGAATATAGAATACAGAATACTGAATATAGAATTTAGAATATACAATGTAGAACACAGAATATAGAATATAGAATACAGAAAACTGAATACAGAATTTAGATTATGGAATGCAGAACACAGAATTTAGAATATAAATACAGAAAACTGAATATAGAATTTAGAATATAGAATGTACAAAACACAATATAAAATATACAATAGAGAATATAGAACTCAGAATTTACAACATGGATTACAGAACACCGAATTTAAAATATAGATTACAGAATACTGAATATAGAATATGAATATAAAATATAGAACCCAGAATTTAGAATATAGGATACATAATACTGAATATAGGATTTAGAATATACAACGAAGAACCGAGAATATAGAATATAGAGTACGGAATGCAGAATACAATATACAGAATATAGAAATTAGAACACAGAATTTAGAATATGGAAAACAGGATATAGAACCCAGAATATAGAACATGGAATGCAGAACACAGAATTTAAAATATAGAATACAGAATACTGAATATAGAATTTAGAATATAGATTGTAGAACACAGAATTAAGATTATAGACTACAGAATACTGAATATAGTATTTATAATATAGAATGTAGAACACAGAATATAGAATATAGAATACAGTATATAGAAATCAAAATTTAGAACATGGAATGCAGAACACAGAATTTAGAAAATAGAATACGGAATACTGAATATAGAATATGAATATACAAAGTAGAACACAGAATTTAGAATATAGAATACAGAATACTGAATAAAGAATTAAGAATATACAATGTAGAACACAGAATATAGAATATAGAATACAGAAAACTGAATACAGGATTTAGAATATGGAATGCAGAACACAGAATTTAGAATATAATACAGAAAACTGAATATAGAATTTAGAATATAGAATGTACAAAACACAATATAAAATATACAATAGATAATATAGAACACAGAATTTACAACATGGATTACAGAACACCGAATTTAAAATATAGATTACCTAATACTGAATATAGAATATGAATATAAAATATAGAACCCAGAATTTAGAATATAGAATACATAATACTGAATATAGGATTTAGAATATACAACGTAGAACCGAGAATATAGAATATAGAGTACGGAATGCAGAATACAGTATACAGAATATAGAATGTAGAACACAGAATTTAGAATATGGAAAACAGGATATAGAACCCAGAATATAGAACATGGAATGCAGAACACAGAATTTAAAATGAACAATGCAGAATACTGAATATCGAATTTAGAATATAGAACGCAGAACACAGAATATAGAATATAGAATACGGAATGCAGAATATAGAATACAGAATATAGAATGTAGAACACAGAATATAGAATATGGAAAACATAATACAAAACCCAGAATTGAGGACATGTAATGCAGAACACAGAATTTAGAATATAGAATAGTGAATACTGAATATAGAATTTAGAAAATTGAATGCAGAGCACAGAATTTAGAATATAGAATGCAGAATACTGTATATAGGATTTAGAATATAGAAAGAAAAACACAGAATATAGAATATAGACTACGGAATGTAGAATATAGAAGGTACAATATAGACTGAAGAACACAAAATATAGAATATAGAATAAAGAATGTAGAACCCAGAATATAGTAATGGAATGCAGTACAGAGAATATAGAATATAGAATACAGAAAACTAAATAAAGTTTTTAGAATATAGAATGTAGAACCCAGAATACAGAATATAGAATAGAAATTAGAGAACCCAGGATATAGAACATGGAATGCAGAACACAGAAATTAGAATATAAATACAGAAAACTGAATATAGAATTTACAATATGAATGTACAACACACAATATAGAATATACAATAGAGATTATAGAACCCAGAATTTAGAACTTGGAATGCGGAACACAGAATTTAGAATATAGAATACAGAATACTGTATACAGAATTTAGAACATTGAATGCAGAACACAGAATTTAGAATATAGAATGCAGAATACTGTATATAATTTAGAATATAGAATGAAAAAACAGAATATAAAATATAGACTATGGAATGGAGAAAATAGGAGGTAGAATATAGACAGAATAACACAAAATATAGAATATACAATAGAGAATATAGAACCCAGAATATAGAAATGTAATGTAGAACAGAGATTTTAGAATATACAATACAGAAAACTGAATAAAGATTTTAGGATATAGAATGTAGAACACAGAATATAGAATATAGAATAGGGAATGCAGAATATAGTATGTAGAATATAGAATGAACAACACAAGTATAGAATATAGAATAGTGAATATAGAACCCAGAACTTAGAACACGGAATGCAGAACACAGAATTCAGAATAAAGAATACATAATACTGAATATAGAAGTTAGAACATAGAATGCAGAACACAGAAATTAGAATATAGAATGCAGAATACTGAATATAGATTTTATAAATATTAATGCAGAACACAGAATTTAGAATATAGAATGAAGAAAACTGAATAGAGTATTTAGAATATAGAATGAAGAACACAGAATATAAAATATAGAATAGAGAATATAGAACCCACAATTTAGAATATGGAATGCAGAACACAGAATTTAGAATGTAGAATACAGAATACTGCATATAGAATTTAGAATATAGAAAGTAGAACACAGAATTTAGAATATAGAGTACAGAATACTGAATATAGAATTTAGAATATGGAATGTAGTACACAGAATATACAATATGGAATACAGAATATAGAACACAAAATTTAGAACATGGAATGCAGAGCACAGAATTTAGAATGTAGAACACAGAATACTGAATATAAGTTTAGAATATAGAGTATAGAACACAGAGTATAGAATATAGAATACGGAATACTGAATATACAATTTAGAATATAGAATGTAGAACAAAGAATAAAGAATATAGAATACGGAATGCAGAATATAGAATACAGAACATAGAATGTATAACACAGAATATAGAATATGGAAAACAGAATACAAATCCCAGAATTGAAAACATGGAATGCACAACACAGAATTTAGAATATAGAATACAGAATACTGAATATAGTATTTAGAATACAGAATGTAGAATATAGAATTTAAAATATAGAATATAATATGCTGAATATAGAATTTAGAATATAGAATGTAGAACACAGAATATAGAAAATAGAATATAGAATATAGAACCCAGAATTTAGAACATGAAATGCAGAACACATAATTTAGAATATAGAATACAGTATACTGAATATAGAATTTAGAATATAGAATGTAGAACACAGAATATAGAATATAGAATACGGAATGCAGAATATAGAATATAGAATGATGAACACAAAATATAGAATAGCGAATATAGAACCCAGAATTTAGAACATGGAATGTAAAACACAGAATTTAGAATATAGAATACAGAATACTGAATATCGAATTTAGAATATAGAATGTAGAACACAGAATTTGGTATGTAGTATACGGAATGCAGAATATTGAATCCAGAATATAGAATGTAGAACACAAAATATAGAATATGGAAAACAGAATACAGAACCCAGAATTTAGATCATGGAATACAGAACACAGAATTTAGAATACAGAATACAGCGTAATGAATATAGAATTTACTATATAGTATGTAGAACAAAAATACAGAATACGGCATGCAGAATATACAATACTGTATAGAGAATGCAGAACACAGAATATAGAATACGGAAAACAGAATAAAAACTCAGAATTTAGAACATGGAATGCAGAAAACAGAATTTAAATTATAGTATACCGAATACTGAATATAGAATTTAGATCATAGAATGCAGAACACAGAATTAAGGATATTGAATGCAAAATACTGTATACAGAATTTATAAACAGGAATGCAGGATGCAGAATTTAGAAATGAGAATAAAGAATACTGACTATAGAATTTAGAATGTATAATATATAACACACAATATAGAATATAGACTACGGAATAGAGAATATAGGAGGTAGAATAAGGAATGAAGAACACAACATATAGAATATAGAATAGAGAATATAGAACCCAGAATTTAGAAATGGAATGCAGAACATAGAATTTAGAATATAGAATACAGAATACTGAATAAAGTTTTTAGAATATAGAATATAGAACACAGAATATAGAATATAGAATAGGGAATGCTGAAAAAAGTATGCAGAATATAGAATGAAGAACACAAATATAGAATATAGAATAGTGAATATAGAACCCAGAACTAAGAACACGGAATGCAGAACACAGAATTTAGAATATAGAATACAGAATACTTAATATAAAACTTAGAATATAGAATGTAGAAAACAGAATATAGAATATAGAATACGGAATGCAGAATATAGAATACAGTATATAGAATATAGAACACAGAATATAGAATATTGAATACAGTATAAGGAACACAAAATTTAGAACATGGAATGTAGAACACATTATTTAGAATAGAGAATACTGCATACTGAATATAGAATATGAATATACAATGTAGAACACAGAATTTAGAATATAGAATACAGAATATTTAATATATAATTTAGAATACAGAAAGTAGAAAACAGAATATAGAATATGGAATACGGAATGCAAATATAGAATACAGAATATAGAATGTAGAACACAGAATATAGAATATTGAATACAGTATATGGAACAAAAAATTTAGAACATGGAATGCAGAACCCATTATTTAGAATATAGAATACTGAATACTGAATATAGAATTTTTTATATACAATGTAGAACACAGAATATAGAATATGGGAAACAAAATACAAAAGTCAGAATTGAGAGCATGGAATGCAGAACACAGCATTTAGAATATAGTATACAGAATACTGAATATAGAATTTAGAATATACAATGTAGAACACAGGGTATGGAATGTAGAATACGGAATGCAGAATACTGAATACAGAATATAGAATATAGAACACAGAATTTAGAATATGGGAAACAGATTATAGAACTCAGAACATGGAATGCAGAACACAGAATATAAAATATAGAATACAGAATACTGAATATAGAATTTAGAATATAGAACGCAGAACACAGAATATAGAATATAGAACACAGAATACAGAATATAGAATTTAGAATATAGAATGTAGAACACAGAGTATAGAATAAAGATTACGGAATACTGAATATACAATTTAGAACATAGAATGTAGAACACAGAATATGAAATGTATAATACGGAAATCAAAATATTGAATACAGAATATAGAATGTAGAAGACAGAATTTAGAATAGGGAAACAGAATATAGAACCCAGAATTAAGAACATGGAATGCAGAACACAGAATTTAGAATATAGGATACAGATTATTGAATATAGAATTTAGAAAATAGATTGTAGAAATCAGGATTTAGATTATAGAGTACAGAATACTGAATATAGTATTTAGAATATAGAATGTAGAACACAGAATATAGAATATAGAATACAGAATATAGAAATCAAAATTTAGAACATGGAATGCAGAACACAGAATTTAGAAAATAGAATACGGAATACTGAATATAGAATATGAATATACAATGTAGAACACCAATTTAGAATATAGAATACAGAATACTGAATATAGAATTTAGAATATACAATGTAGAACACAGAATATAGAATATAGAATACAGAAAACTGAATACAGAATTTAGATTATGGAATGCAGAACACAGAATTTAGAATATAAATACAGAAAACTGAATATAGAATTTAGAATATAGAATGTACAAAACACAATATAAAATATACAATAGAGAATATAGAACTCAGAATTTACAACATGGATTACAGAACACCGAATTTAAAATATAGATTACAGAATACTGAATATAGAATATGAATATAAAATATAGAACCCAGAATTTAGAATATAGGATACATAATACTGAATATAGGATTTAGAATATACAACGAAGAACCGAGAATATAGAATATAGAGTACGGAATGCAGAATACAATATACAGAATATAGAAATTAGAACACAGAATTTAGAATATGGAAAACAGGATATAGAACCCAGAATATAGAACATGGAATGCAGAACACAGAATTTAAAATATAGAATACAGAATACTGAATATAGAATTTAGAATATAGATTGTAGAACACAGAATTTAGATTATAGACTACAGAATACTGAATATAGTATTTATAATATAGAATGTAGAACACAGAATATAGAATATAGAATACAGTATATAGAAATCAAAATTTAGAACATGGAATGCAGAACACAGAATTTAGAAAATAGAATACGGAATACTGAATATAGAATATGAATATACAAAGTAGAACACAGAATTTAGAATATAGAATACAGAATACTGAATATAGAATTAAGAATATACAATGTAGAACACAGAATATAGAATATAGAATACAGAAAACTGAATACAGGATTTAGAATATGGAATGCAGAACACAGAATTTAGAATATAATACAGAAAACTGAATATAGAATTTAGAATATAGAATGTACAAAACACAATATAAAATATACAATAGATAATATAGAACACAGAATTTACAACATGGATTACAGAACACCGAATTTAAAATATAGATTACCTAATACTGAATATAGAATATTAATATACAATATAGAACCCAGAATTTAGAATATAGAATACATAATACTGAATATAGGATTTAGAATATACAACGTAGAACCGAGAATATAGAATATAGAGTACGGAATGCAGAATACAGTATACAGAATATAGAATGTAGAACACAGAATTTAGAATATGGAAAACAGGATATAGAACCCAGAATATAGAACATGGAATGCAGAACACAGAATTTAAAATGTACAATGCAGAATACTGAATATCGAATTTAGAATATAGAACGCAGAACACAGAATATAGAATATAGAATACGGAATGCAGAATATAGAATACAGAATATAGAATGTAGAACACAGAATATAGAATATGGAAAACATAATACAAAACCCAGAATTGAGGACATGTAATGCAGAACACAGAATTTAGAATATAGAATAGTGAATACTGAATATAGAATTTAGAAAATTGAATGCAGAGCACAGAATTTAGAATATAGAATGCAGAATACTGTATATAGGATTTAGAATATAGAAAGAAAAACACAGAATATAGAATATAGACTACGGAATGTAGAATATAGAAGGTACAATATAGACTGAAGAACACAAAATATAGAATATAGAATGAAGAATGTAGAACCCAGAATATAGTAATGGAATGCAGTACAGAGAATATAGAATATAGAATACAGAAAACTAAATAAAGTTTTTAGAATATAGAATGTAGAACCCAGAATACAGAATATAGAATAGAAATTAGAGAACCCAGGATATAGAACATGGAATGCAGAACACAGAAATTAGAATATAAATACAGAAAACTGAATATAGAATTTACAATATGAATGTACAACACACAATATAGAATATACAATAGAGAATATAGAACCCAGAATTTAGAACTTGGAATGCAGAACACAGAATTTAGAATATAGAATACAGAATACTGTATACAGAATTTAGAACATTGAATGCAGAACACAGGATTTAGAATATAGAATGCAGAATACTGTATATAATTTAGAATATAGAATGAAAAAACAGAATATAAAATATAGACTATGGAATGGAGAAAATAGGAGGTAGAATATAGACAGAATAACACAAAATATAGAATATACAATAGAGAATATAGAACCCAGAATATAGAAATGTAATGTAGAACAGAGATTTTAGAATATACAATACAGAAAACTGAATAAAGATTTTAGGATATAGAATGTAGAACACAGAATATAGAATATAGAATAGGGAATGCAGAATATAGTATGTAGAATATAGAATGAACAACACAAGTATAGAATATAGAATAGTGAATATAGAACCCAGAACTTAGAACACGGAATGCAGAACACAGAATTCAGAATAAAGAATACATAATACTGAATATAGAAGTTAGAACATAGAATGCAGAACACAGAAATTAGAATATAGAATGCAGAATACTGAATATAAATTTTATAAATATTAATGCAGAACACAGAATTTAGAATATAGAATGAAGAAAACTGAATAGAGTATTTAGAATATAGAATGAAGAACACAGAATATAAAATATAGAATAGAGAATATAGAACCCACAATTTAGAATATGGAATGCAGAACACAGAATTTAGAATGTAGAATACAGAATACTGCATATAGAATTTAGAATATAGAAAGTAGAACACAGAATTTAGAATATAGAGTACAGAATACTGAATATAGAATTTAGAATATGGAATGTAGTACACAGAATATACAATATGGAATACAGAATATAGAACACAAAATTTAGAACATGGAATGCAGAGCACAGAATTTAGAATGTAGAACACAGAATACTGAATATAAGTTTAGAATATAGAGAATAGAACACAGAGTATAGAATATAGAATACGGAATACTGAATATACAATTTAGAATATAGAATGTAGAACAAAGAATAAAGAATATAGAATACGGAATGCAGAATATAGAATACAGAACATAGAATGTATAACACAGAATATAGAATATGGAAAACAGAATACAAATCCCAGAATTGAAAACATGGAATGCACAACACAGAATTTAGAATATAGAATACAGAATACTGAATATAGTATTTAGAATACAGAATGTAGAATATAGAATTTAAAATATAGAATATAATATGCTGAATATAGAATTTAGAATATAGAATGTAGAACACAGAATATAGAAAATAGAATATAGAATATAGAACCCAGAATTTAGAACATGAAATGCAGAACACATAATTTAGAATATAGAATACAGTATACTGAATATAGAATTTAGAATATAGAATGTAGAACACAGAATATAGAATATAGAATACGGAATGCAGAATATAGAATATAGAATGATGAACACAAAATATAGAATAGCGAATATAGAACCCAGAATTTAGAACATGGAATGTAAAACACAGAATTTAGAATATAGAATACAGAATACTGAATATCGAATTTAGAATATAGAATGTAGAACACAGAATTTGGTATGTAGTATACGGAATGCAGAATATTGAATCCAGAATATAGAATGTAGAACACAAAATATAGAATATGGAAAACAGAATACAGAACCCAGAATTTAGATCATGGAATGCAGAACACAGAATTTAGAATACAGAATACAGTGTAATGAATATAGAATTTACTATATAGTATGTAGAACAAAAATACAGAATACGGCATGCAGAATATACAATACTGTATAGAGAATGCAGAACACAGAATATAGAATACGGAAAACAGAATAAAAACTCAGAATTTAGAACATGGAATGCAGAAAACAGAATTTAAATTATAGTATACCGAATACTGAATATAGAATTTAGATCATAGAATGCAGAACACAGAATTAAGAATATTGAATGCAAAATACTGTATACAGAATTTATAAACAGGAATGCAGGATGCAGAATTTAGAAATGAGAATAAAGAATACTGAATATAGAATTTAGAATGTATAATATATAACACAGAATATAGAATATAGACTACGGAATAGAGAATATAGGAGGTAGAATAAGGAATGAAGAACACAACATATAGAATATAGAATAGAGAATATAGAACCCAGAATTTAGAAATGGAATGCAGAACATAGAATTTAGAATATAGAATACAGAATACTGAATAAAGTTTTTAGAATATAGAATATAGAACACAGAATATAGAATATAGAATAGGGAATGCTGAAAAATGTATGCAGAATATAGAATGAAGAACACAAATATAGAATATAGAATAGTGAATATAGAACCCAGAACTAAGAACACGGAATGCAGAACACAGAATTTAGAATATAGAATACAGAATACTTAATATAAAACTTAGAATATAGAATGTAGAAAACAGAATATAGAATATAGAATACGGAATGCAGAATATAGAATACAGTATATAGAATATAGAACACAGAATATAGAATATTGAATACAGTATAAGGAACACAAAATTTAGAACATGGAATGTAGAACACATTATTTAGAATAGAGAATACTGCATACTGAATAGAGAATATGAATATACAATGTAGAACACAGAATTTAGAATATAGAATACAGAATATTTAATATATAATTTAGAATACAGAAAGTAGAAAACAGAATATAGAATATGGAATACGGAATGCAAATATAGAATACAGAATATAGAATGTAGAACACAGAATATAGAATATTGAATACAGTATATGGAACAAAAAATTTAGAACATGGAATGCAGAACCCATTATTTAGAATATAGAATACTGAATACTGAATATAGAATTTTTTATATACAATGTAGAACACAGAATATAGAATATGGGAAACAAAATACAAAAGTCAGAATTGAGAGCATGGAATGCAGAACACAGCATTTAAAATATAGTATACAGAATACTGAATATAGAATTTAGAATATACAATGTAGAACACAGGGTATGGAATGTAGAATACGGAATGCAGAATATTGAATACAGAATATAGAATATAGAACACAGAATTTAGAATATGGGAAACAGAATATAGAACTCAGAACATGGAATGCAGAACACAGAATATAAAATATAGAATACAGATTACTGAATATAGAATTTAGAATATAGAACGCAGAACACAGAATATAGAATATAGAACACAGAATACAGAATATAGAATTTAGAATATAGAATGTAGAACACAGAGTATAGAATAAAGAATACGGAATACTGAATATACAATTTAGAACATAGAATGTAGAACACAGAATATGAAATGTATAATACGGAAATCAAAATTTTGAATACAGAATATAGAATGTAGAAGACAGAATTTAGAATAGGGAAACAGAATATAGAACCCAGAATTTAGAACATGGAATGCAGAACACAGAATTTAGAATATAGGATACAGATTATTGAATATAGAATTTAGAATATAGATTGTAGAACACAGAATTTAGATTATAGACTACAGAATACTGAATATAGTATTTATAATATAGAATGTAGAACACAGAATATAGAATATAGAATACAGTATATAGAAATCAAAATTTAGAACATGGAATGCAGAACACAGAATTTAGAAAATAGAATACGGAATACTGAATATAGAATATGAATATACAAAGTAGAACACAGAATTTAGAATATAGAATACAGAATACTGAATATAGAATTAAGAATATACAATGTAGAACACAGAATATAGAATATAGAATACAGAAAACTGAATACAGGATTTAGAATATGGAATGCAGAACACAGAATTTAGAATATAATACAGAAAACTGAATATAGAATTTAGAATATAGAATGTACAAAACACAATATAAAATATACAATAGATAATATAGAACACAGAATTTACAACATGGATTACAGAACACCGAATTTAAAATATAGATTACCTAATACTGAATATAGGATATGAATATAAAATATAGAACCCAGAATTTAGAATATAGAATACATAATACTGAATATAGGATTTAGAATATACAACGTAGAACCGAGAATATAGAATATAGAGTACGGAATGCAGAATACAGTATACAGAATATAGAATGTAGAACACAGAATTTAGAATATGGAAAACAGGATATAGAACCCAGAATATAGAACATGGAATGCAGAACACAGAATTTAAAATGTACAATGCAGAATACTGAATATCGAATTTAGAATATAGAACGCAGAACGCAGAATATAGAATATAGAATACGGAATGCAGAATATAGAATACAGAATATAGAATGTAGAACACAGAATTTAGAATATGGAAAACAGAATATAGAACCAAGAATTTAGAACATGGAATGCAGAACACAAAATTAAGAATATAGAATACAGATTACTGAATATAGAATTTAGAATATAGAATGTAGAACACAGAATTTAGTATATAGAATAAAGAATACTGAATATAAAATTTAGAATATAGAATGCAGAACACAGAATATAGAATATAGAATACAGAATATAGAACCCAAAATTTAGAACATGGAATGCAGAACACAGAATTTAAAATATAGAATAACGAATACTGAATATAGAATATGAATATACAATATAGAACCCAGAATTTAGAATATAGAATACATAATACTGAATATAGGATTTAGAATATACAATGTAGAACCAAGAATATAGAATATAGAATACAGAATGCAGAATATAGAACAGAATATAGAAAGTAGAACACAGAATATAGAATATTGAATAGAGTATATGGAACACAAAATTTAGAACATGGAATGCAGAACACAGAATTTAGAATATAGATTACAGAATACTGAATATAGAATTTAGAATATAGAATGTTGAACACAGAATATAGAATATAAAAAACGTAATGCAGAATATAGAATACAGAATATAGAATGCAGAACACAGCATATAGAATATGGGAAACAAAATACAAAAGTCAGAAATGAGAACATGGAATGCAGAACACAGCATTTAGAATATAGTATACAGAATACTGAATATAGAATTTAGAATAGACAATGTAGAACACAGAGTATGGAATGTAGAATACGGAATGCAGAATATTGAATAGAGAATATAGAATATAGAACACAGAATTTAGAATATGGAAAACAGAATATAGAACCCAGAATAAAGAACATGGAATGCAGAACACAGAATTTAATATATAGAATACAGAATACTGAATATAGAATTTAGATTATAGAACGCAGAACACAGAATATAGAATATAGAATACAGAATACTGAATATCGAATTTAGAATATAGAATGTAGAACACAGAGTATAGAATATAGAATACGGAATACTGAATATACAATTTAAAATATAGAATGTAGAACACAGAATATGAAATGTATAATACGGAATGCAGAATATTGAATAGAGAATATGGAATGTAGAACACAGAATTTAGAATATGGAGAAAAGAATATAGAACCCAGAATTTAGAACATGGAATGCAGAACACAGAATTTAGAATATAGAATACAGATTATTGAATATAGAAATTAGAAGATAGATTGTAGAACACAGGATTTAGATTATAGAGTACAGAATACTGAATATAGTATTTAGAATATAGAATGTAGAACACAGAATATAGAATATAGAATACAGTATATAGAAATCAAAATTTAGAACATGGAATGCAGAACACAGAATTTAGAAAATAGAATACGGAATACTGAATATAGAATATGAATATACAATGTAGAACACCAATTTAGAATATAGAATACAGAATACTGAATATAGAATTTAGAATATACAATGTAGAACACAGAATATAGAATATAGAATACAGAAAACTGAATACAGAATTTAGATTATGGAATGCAGAACACAGAATTTAGAATATAAATACAGAAAACTGAATATAGAATTTAGAATATAGAATGTACAAAACACAATATAAAATATACAATAGAGAATATAGAACTCAGAATTTACAACATGGATTACAGAACACCGAATTTAAAATATAGATTACAGAATACTGAATATAGAATATGAATATAAAATATAGAACCCAGAATTTAGAATATAGGATACATAATACTGAATATAGGATTTAGAATATACAACGTAGAACCGAGAATATAGAATATAGAGTACGGAATGCAGAATACAATATACAGAATATAGAAATTAGAACACAGAATTTAGAATATGGAAAACAGGATATAGAACCCAGAATATAGAACATGGAATGCAGAACACAGAATTTAAAATATAGAATACAGAATACTGAATATAGAATTTAGAATATAGATTGCAGAACACAGAATTTAGATTATAGACTACAGAATACTGAATATAGTATTTATAATATAGAATGTAGAACACAGAATATAGAATATAGAATACAGTATATAGAAATCAAAATTTAGAACATGGAATGCAGAACACAGAATTTAGAAAATAGAATACGGAATACTGAATATAGAATATGAATATACAAAGTAGAACACAGAATTTAGAATATAGAATACAGAATACTGAATATAGAATTAAGAATATACAATGTAGAACACAGAATATAGAATATAGAATACAGAAAACTGAATACAGGATTTAGAATATGGAATGCAGAACACAGAATTTAGAATATAATACAGAAAACTGAATATAGAATTTAGAATATAGAATGTACAAAACACAATATAAAATATACAATAGATAATATAGAACACAGAATTTACAACATGGATTACAGAACACCGAATTTAAAATATAGATTACCTAATACTGAATATAGAATATGAATATAAAATATAGAACCCAGAATTTAGAATATAGAATACATAATACTGAATATAGGATTTAGAATATACAACGTAGAACCGAGAATATAGAATATAGAGTACGGAATGCAGAATACAGTATACAGAATATAGAATGTAGAACACAGAATTTAGAATATGGAAAACAGGATATAGAACCCAGAATATAGAACATGGAATGCAGAACACAGAATTTAAAATGTACAATGCAAAATACTGAATATCGAATTTAGAATATAGAACGCAGAACACAGAATATAGAATATAGAATACGGAATGCAGAATATAGAATACAGAATATAGAATGTAGAACACAGAATATAGAATATGGAAAACATAATACAAAACCCAGAATTGAGGACATGTAATGCAGAACACAGAATTTAGAATATAGAATAGTGAATACTGAATATAGAATTTAGAAAATTGAATGCAGAGCACAGAATTTAGAATATAGAATGCAGAATACTGTATATAGGATTTAGAATATAGAAAGAAAAACACAGAATATAGAATATAGACTACGGAATGTAGAATATAGAAGGTACAATATAGACTGAAGAACACAAAATATAGAATATAGAATGAAGAATGTAGAACCCAGAATATAGTAATGGAATGCAGTACAGAGAATATAGAATATAGAATACAGAAAACTAAATAAAGTTTTTAGAATATAGAATGTAGAACCCAGAATACAGAATATAGAATAGAAATTAGAGAACCCAGGATATAGAACATGGAATGCAGAACACAGAAATTAGAATATAAATACAGAAAACTGAATATAGAATTTACAATATGAATGTACAACACACAATATAGAATATACAATAGAGAATATAGAACCCAGAATTTAGAACTTGGAATGCAGAACACAGAATTTAGAATATAGAATACAGAATACTGTATACATAATTTAGAACATTGAATGCAGAACACAGGATTTAGAATATAGAATGCAGAATACTGTATATAATTTAGAATATAGAATGAAAAAACGGAATATAAAATATAGACTATGGAATGGAGAAAATAGGAGGTAGAATATAGACAGAATAACACAAAATATAGAATATACAATAGAGAATATAGAACCCAGAATATAGAAATGTAATGTAGAACAGAGATTTTAGAATATACAATACAGAAAACTGAATAAAGATTTTAGGATATAGAATGTAGAACACAGAATATAGAATATAGAATAGGGAATGCAGAATATAGTATGTAGAATATAGAATGAACAACACAAGTATAGAATATAGAATAGTGAATATAGAACCCAGAACTTAGAACACGGAATGCAGAACACAGAATTCAGAATAAAGAATACATAATACTGAATATAGAAGTTAGAACATAGAATGCAGAACACAGAAATTAGAATATAGAATGCAGAATACTGAATATAAATTTTATAAATATTAATGCAGAACACAGAATTTAGAATATAGAATGAAGAAAACTGAATAGAGTATTTAGAATATAGAATGAAGAACACAGAATATAAAATATAGAATAGAGAATATAGAACCCACAATTTAGAATATGGAATGCAGAACACAGAATTTAGAATGTAGAATACAGAATACTGCATATAGAATTTAGAATATAGAAAGTAGAACACAGAATTTAGAATATAGAGTACAGAATACTGAATATAGAATTTAGAATATGGAATGTAGTACACAGAATATACAATATGGAATACAGAATATAGAACACAAAATTTAGAACATGGAATGCAGAGCACAGAATTTAGAATGTAGAACACAGAATACTGAATATAAGTTTAGAATATAGAGTATAGAACACAGAGTATAGAATATAGAATACGGAATACTGAATATACAATTTAGAATATAGAATGTAGAACAAAGAATAAAGAATATAGAATACGGAATGCAGAATATAGAATACAGAACATAGAATGTATAACACAGAATATAGAATATGGAAAACAGAATACAAATCCCAGAATTGAAAACATGGAATGCACAACACAGAATTTAGAATATAGAATACAGAATACTGAATATAGTATTTAGAATACAGAATGTAGAATATAGAATTTAAAATATAGAATATAATATGCTGAATATAGAATTTAGAATATAGAATGTAGAACACAGAATATAGAAAATAGAATATAGAATATAGAACCCAGAATTTAGAACATGAAATGCAGAACACATAATTTAGAATATAGAATACAGTATACTGAATATAGAATTTAGAATATAGAATGTAGAACACAGAATATAGAATATAGAATACGGAATGCAGAATATAGAATATAGAATGATGAACACAAAATATAGAATAGCGAATATAGAACCCAGAATTTAGAACATGGAATGTAAAACACAGAATTTAGAATATAGAATACAGAATACTGAATATCGAATTTAGAATATAGAATGTAGAACACAGAATTTGGTATGTAGTATACGGAATGCAGAATATTGAATCCAGAATATAGAATGTAGAACACAAAATATAGAATATGGAAAACAGAATACAGAACCCAGAATTTAGATCATGGAATGCAGAACACAGAATTTAGAATACAGAATACAGTGTAATGAATATAGAATTTACTATATAGTATGTAGAACAAAAATACAGAATACGGCATGCAGAATATACAATACTGTATAGAGAATGCAGAACACAGAATATAGAATATGGAAAACAGAGTAAAAACTCAGAATTTAGAACATGGAATGCAGAAAACAGAATTTAAAATATAGTATACCGAATACTGAATATAGAATTTAGATCATAGAATGCAGAACACAGAATTAAGAATATTGAATGCAAAATACTGTATACAGAATTTATAAACAGGAATGCAGGACGCAGAATTTAGAAATGAGAATAAAGAATACTGAATATAGAATTTAGAATGTATAATATATAACACAGAATATAGAATATAGACTACGGAATAGAGAATATAGGAGGTAGAATAAGGAATGAAGAACACAACATATAGAATATAGAATAGAGAATATAGAACCCAGAATTTAGAAATGGAATGCAGAACATAGAATTTAGAATATAGAATACAGAATACTGAATAAAGTTTTTAGAATATAGAATATAGAACACAGAATATAGAATATAGAATAGGGAATGCTGAAAAAAGTATGCAGAATATAGAATGAAGAACACAAATATAGAATATAGAATAGTGAATATAGAACCCAGAACTAAGAACACGGAATGCAGAACACAGAATTTAGAATATAGAATACAGAATACTTAATATAAAACTTAGAATATAGAATGTAGAAAACAGAATATAGAATATAGAATACGGAATGCAGAATATAGAATACAGTATATAGAATATAGAACACAGAATATAGAACATTGAATACAGTATAAGGAACACAAAATTTAGAACATGGAATGTAGAACACATTATTTAGAATAGAGAATACTGCATACTGAATATAGAATATGAATATACAATGTAGAACACAGAATTTAGAATATAGAATACAGAATATTTAATATATAATTTAGAATACAGAAAGTAGAAAACAGAATATAGAATATGGAATACGGAATGCAAATATAGAATACAGAATATAGAATGTAGAACACAGAATATAGAATATTGAATACAGTATATGGAACAAAAAATTTAGAACATGGAATGCAGAACCCATTATTTAGAATATAGAATACTGAATACTGAATATAAAATTTTTTATATACAATGTAGAACACAGAATATAGAATATGGGAAACAAAATACAAAAGTCAGAATTGAGAGCATGGAATGCAGAACACAGCATTTAGAATATAGTATACAGAATACTGAATATAGAATTTAGAATATACAATGTAGAACACAGGGTATGGAATGTAGAATACGGAATGCAGAATATTGAATACAGAATATAGAATATAGAACACAGAATTTAGAATATGGGAAACAGAATATAGAACTCAGAACATGGAATGCAGAACACAGAATATAAAATATAGAATACAGAATACTGAATATAGAATTTAGAATATAGAACGCAGAACACAGAATATAGAATATAGAACACAGAATACAGAATATAGAATTTAGAATATAGAATGTAGAACACAGAGTATAGAATAAAGATTACGGAATACTGAATATACAATTTAGAACATAGAATGTAGAACACAGAATATGAAATGTATAATACGGAAATCAAAATATTGAATACAGAATATAGAATGTAGAAGACAGAATTTAGAATAGGGAAACAGAATATAGAACCCAGAATTTAGAACATGGAATGCAGAACACAGAATTTAGAATATAGGATACAGATTATTGAATATAGAATTTAGAATATAGATTGTAGAACACAGAATTTAGATTATAGACTACAGAATACTGAATATAGTATTTATAATATAGAATGTAGAACACAGAATATAGAATATAGAATACAGTATATAGAAATCAAAATTTAGAACATGGAATGCAGAACACAGAATTTAGAAAATAGAATACGGAATACTGAATATAGAATATGAATATACAAAGTAGAACACAGAATTTAGAATATAGAATACAGAATACTGAATATAGAATTAAGAATATACAATGTAGAACACAGAATATAGAATATAGAATACAGAAAACTGAATACAGGATTTAGAATATGGAATGCAGAACACAGAATTTAGAATATAATACAGAAAACTGAATATAGAATTTAGAATATAGAATGTACAAAACACAATATAAAATATACAATAGATAATATAGAACACAGAATTTACAACATGGATTACAGAACACCGAATTTAAAATATAGATTACCTAATACTGAATATAGGATATGAATATAAAATATAGAACCCAGAATTTAGAATATAGAATACATAATACTGAATATAGGATTTAGAATATACAACGTAGAACCGAGAATATAGAATATAGAGTACGGAATGCAGAATACAGTATACAGAATATAGAATGTAGAACACAGAATTTAGAATATGGAAAACAGGATATAGAACCCAGAATATAGAACATGGAATGCAGAACACAGAATTTAAAATGTACAATGCAGAATACTGAATATCGAATTTAGAATATAGAACGCAGAACGCAGAATATAGAATATAGAATACGGAATGCAGAATATAGAATACAGAATATAGAATGTAGAACACAGAATATAGAATATGGAAAACATAATACAAAACCCAGAATTGAGGACATGTAATGCAGAACACAGAATTTAGAATATAGAATAGTGAATACTGAATATAGAATTTAGAAAATTGAATGCAGAGCACAGAATTTAGAATATAGAATGCAGAATACTGTATATAGGATTTAGAATATAGAAAGAAAAACACAGAATATAGAATATAGACTACGGAATGTAGAATATAGAAGGTACAATATAGACTGAAGAACACAAAATATAGAATATAGAATGAAGAATGTAGAACCCAGAATATAGTAATGGAATGCAGTACAGAGAATATAGAATATAGAATACAGAAAACTAAATAAAGTTTTTAGAATATAGAATGTAGAACCCAGAATACAGAATATAGAATAGAAATTAGAGAACCAAGGATATAGAACATGGAATGCAGAACACAGAATTTAGAATATAAATACAGAAAACTGAATATAGAATTTACAATATGAATGTACAACACACAATATAGAATATACAATAGAGAATATAGAACCCAGAATTTAGAACTTGGAATGCAGAACACAGAATTTAGAATATAGAATACAGAATACTGTATACAGAATTTAGAACATTGAATGCAGAACACAGAATTTAGAATATAGAATGCAGAATACTGTATATAATTTAGAATATAGAATGAAAAAACAGAATATAAAATATAGACTATGGAATGGAGAAAATAGGAGGTAGAATATAGACAGAATAACACAAAATATAGAATATACAATAGAGAATATAGAACCCAGAATATAGAAATGTAATGTAGAACAGAGATTTTAGAATATAGAATACAGAAAACTGAATAAAGATTTTAGGATATAGAATGTAGAACACAGAATATAGAATATAGAATAGGGAATGCAGAATATAGTATGTAGAATATAGAATGAACAACACAAGTATAGAATATAGAATAGTGAATATAGAACCCAGAACTTAGAACACGGAATGCAGAACACAGAATTTAGAATAAAGAATACATAATACTGAATATAGAATTTAGAACATAGAATGCAGAACACAGAAATTAGAATATAGAATGCAGAATACTGAATATAGATTTTATAAATATTAATGCAGAACACAGAATTTAGAATATAGAATGAAGAAAACTGAATAGAGTATTTAGAATATAGAATGAAGAACACAGAATATAAAATATAGAATAGAGAATATAGAACCCACAATTTAGAATATGGAATGCAGAACACAGAATTTAGAATGTAGAATACAGAATACTGCATATAGAATTTAGAATATAGAAAGTAGAACACAGAATTTAGAATATAGAGTACAGAATACTGAATACAGAATTTAGAATATGGAATGTAGTACACAGAATATACAATATGGAATACAGAATATAGAACACAAAATTTAGAACATGGAATGCAGAGCACAGAATTTAGAATGTAGAACACAGAATACTGAATATAAGTTTAGAATATAGAGTATAAAACACAGAGTATAGAATATAGAATACGGAATACTGAATATACAATTTAGAATATAGAATGTAGAACAAAGAATAAAGAATATAGAATACGGAATGCAGAATATAGAATACAGAACATAGAATGTATAACACAGAATATAGAATATGGAAAACAGAATACAAATCCCAGAATTGAAAACATGGAATGCACAACACAGAATTTAGAATATAGAATACAGAATACTGAATATAGTATTTAGAATACAGAATGTAGAATATAGAATTTAAAATATAGAATATAATATGCTGAATATAGAATTTAGAATATAGAATGTAGAACACAGAATATAGAAAATAGAATATAGAATATAGAACCCAGAATTTAGAACATGAAATGCAGAACACATAATTTAGAACATAGAATACAGTATACTGAATATAGAATTTAGAATATAGAATGTAGAACACAGAATATAGAATATAGAATACGGAATGCAGAATATAGAATATAGAATGATGAACACAAAATATAGAATAGCGAATATAGAACCCAGAATTTAGAACATGGAATGTAAAACACAGAATTTAGAATATAGAATACAGAATACTGAATATCGAATTTAGAATATAGAATGTAGAACACAGAATTTGGTATGTAGTATACGGAATGCAGAATATTGAATCCAGAATATAGAATGTAGAACACAAAATATAGAATATGGAAAACAGAATACAGAACCCAGAATTTAGATCATGGAATGCAGAACACAGAATTTAGAATACAGAATACAGTGTAATGAATATAGAATTTACTATATAATATGTAGAACAAAAATACAGAATACGGCATGCAGAATATACAATACTGTATAGAGAATGCAGAACACAGAATATAGAATATGGAAAACAGAATAAAAACTCAGAATTTAGAACATGGAATGCAGAAAACAGAATTTAAAATATAGTATACCGAATACTGAATATAGAATATAGATCATAGAATGCAGAACACAGAATTAAGAATATTGAATGCAAAATACTGTATACAGAATTTATAAACAGGAATGCAGGACGCAGAATTTAGAAATGAGAATAAAGAATACTGAATATAGAATTTAGAATGTATAATATATAACACAGAATATAGAATATAGACTACGGAATAGAGAATATAGGAGGTAGAATAAGGAAGGAAGAACACAACATATAGAATATAGAATAGAGAATAAAGAACCCAGAATTTAGAAATGGAATGCAGAACATAGAATTTAGAATATAGAATACAGAATGCTGAATAAAGTTTTTAGAATATAGAATATAGAACACAGAATATAGAATATAGAATAGGGAATGCTGAAAAAAGTATGCAGAATATAGAATGAAGAACACAAATATAGAATATAGAATAGTGAATATAGAACCCAGAACTAAGAACACGGAATGCAGAACACTGAATTTAGAATATAGAATACAGAATACTTAATATAAAACTTAGAATATAGAATGTAGAAAACAGAATATAGAATATAGATTACGGAATGCAGAATATAGAATACAGTATATAGAATATAGAACACAGAATATAGAATATTGAATACAGTATAAGAAACACAAAATTTAGAACATGGAATGTAGAACACATTATTTAGAATAGAGAATACTGCATACTGAATATAGAATATCAATATACAATGTAGAACACAGAATTTAGAATATAGAATACAGAATATTTAATACATAATTTAGAATACAGAAAGTAGAAAACAGAATATAGAATATGGAATACGGAATGCAAATATAGAATACAGAATATAGAATGTAGAACACAGAATATAGAATATTGAATACAGTATATGGAACAAAAAATTTAGAACATGGAATGCAGAACCCATTATTTAGAATATAGAATACTGAATACTGAATATAGAATTTTTTATATACAATGTAGAACACAGAATATAGAATATGGGGAACAAAATACAAAAGTCAGAATTGAGAGCATGGAATGCAGAACACAACATTTAAAATATAGTATACAGAATACTGAATATAGAATTTAGAATATACAATGTAGAACACAGGGTATGGAATGTAGAATACGGAATGCAGAATATTGAATACAGAATATAGAATATAGAACACAGAATTTAGAATATGGGAAACAGAATATAGAACACAGAACATGGAATGCAGAACACAGAATATAAAATATAGAATACAGAATACTGAATATAGAATTTAGAATATAGAACGCAGAACACAGAATATAGAATATAGAACACAGAATACAGAATATAGAATTTAGAATATAGAATGTAGAACACAGAGTATAGAATAAAGATTACGGAATACTGAATATACAATTTAGAACATAGAATGTAGAACACAGAATATGAAATGTATAATACGGAAATCAAAATATTGAATACAGAATATAGAATGTAGAAGACAGAATTTAGAATAGGGAAACAGAATATAGAACCCAGAATTTAGAACATGGAATGCAGAACACAGAATTTAGAATATAGGATACAGATTATTGAATATAGAATTTAGAATATAGATTGTAGAACACAGAATTTAGATTATAGACTACAGAATACTGAATATAGTATTTATAATATAGAATGTAGAACACAGAATATAGAATATAGAATACAGTATATAGAAATCAAAATTTAGAACATGGAATGCAGAACACAGAATTTAGAAAATAGAATACGGAATACTGAATATAGAATATGAATATACAAAGTAGAACACAGAATTTAGAATATAGAATACAGAATACTGAATATAGAATTAAGAATATACAATGTAGAACACAGAATATAGAATATAGAATACAGAAAACTGAATACAGGATTTAGAATATGGAATGCAGAACACAGAATTTAGAATATAATACAGAAAACTGAATATAGAATTTAGAATATAGAATGTACAAAACACAATATAAAATATACAATAGATAATATAGAACACAGAATTTACAACATGGATTACAGAACACCGAATTTAAAATATAGATTACCTAATACTGAATATAGAATATGAATATAAAATATAGAACCCAGAATTTAGAATATAGAATACATAATACTGAATATAGGATTTAGAATATACAACGTAGAACCGAGAATATAGAATATAGAGTACGGAATGCAGAATACAGTATACAGAATATAGAATGTAGAACACAGAATTTAGAATATGGAAAACAGGATATAGAACCCAGAATATAGAACATGGAATGCAGAACACAGAATTTAAAATGTACAATGCAGAATACTGAATATCGAATTTAGAATATAGAACGCAGAACGCAGAATATAGAATATAGAATACGGAATGCAGAATATAGAATACAGAATATAGAATGTAGAACACAGAATTTAGAATATGGAAAACAGAATATAGAACCAAGAATTTAGAACATGGAATGCAGAACACAAAATTAAGAATATAGAATACAGATTACTGAATATAGAATTTAGAATATAGAATGTAGAACACAGAATTTAGTATATAGAATAAAGAATACTGAATATAAAATTTAGAATATAGAATGCAGAACACAGAATATAGAATATAGAATACAGAATATAGAACCCAAAATTTAGAAAATGGAATGCAGAACACAGAATTTAAAGTATAGAATAACGAATACTGAATATAGAATATGAATATACAATATAGAACCCAGAATTTAGAATATAGAATACATAATACTGAATATAGGATTTAGAATATACAATGTAGAACCAAGAATATAGAATATAGAATACAGAATGCAGAATATAAAACAGAATATAGAAAGTAGAACACAGAATATAGAATATTGAATAGAGTATATGGAACACAAAATTTAGAACATGGAATGCAGAACACAGAATTTAGAATATAGATTACAGAATACTGAATATAGAATTTAGAATATAGAATGTTGAACACAGAATATAGAATATAAAAAACGTAATGCAGAATATAGAATACAGAATATAGAATGCAGAACACAGCATATAGAATATGGGAAACAAAATACAAAAGTCAGAAATGAGAACATGGAATGCAGAACACAGCATTTAGAATATAGTATACAGAATACTGAATATAGAATTTAGAATAGACAATGTAGAACACAGAGTATGGAATGTAGAATACGGAATGCAGAATATTGAATATAGAATATAGAATATAGAACACAGAATTTAGAATATGGAAAACAGAATATAGAATCCAGAATAAAGAACATGGAATGCAGAACACAGAATTTAATATATAGAATACAGAATACTGAATATAGAATTTAGATTATAGAACGCAGAGCACAGAATATAGAATATAGAATACAGAATACTGAATATAGAATTTAGAATATAGAATGTAGAACACAGAGTATAGAATATAGAATACGGAATACTGAATATACAATTTAAAATATAGAATGTAGAACACAGAATATGAAATGTATAATACGGAATGCAGAATATTGAATAGAGAATATGGAATGTAGAACACAGAATATAGAATATGGAAAACATAATACAAAACCCAGAATTGAGGACATGTAATGCAGAACACAGAATTTAGAATATAGAATAGTGAATACTGAATATAGAATTTAGAACATAGAATGCAGAGCACAGAATTTAGAATTTAGAATGTAGAAAACTGAATAGAGTATTTAGAATATAGAATGAAGAACACAGAATATAGAATAAAGAGTAGATAATAGAGAACCCAGGATATAGAACATGGAATGCAGAGTGCAGAATTTAGAATATAGAACACAGAATACTGAATATAAATTTAGAATATTGAATATAGAACACAGAGTATAGAATATAGAATACGGAATACTGAATATACAATTTCGAATATAGAATGTAGAACACAGAATATAGAATATAGAATACGGAATGCAGAATATAGAATACAGAACATAGAATGTAGAACACAGAATATAGAATATGGAAAACAAATTACAAAACCCAGAATTGAAAACATGGAATTCACAACACAGAATTAAGAATATAAAATACAGAATACTGAATATAGAAATTAGAATACAGAATGTAGAACTGAGAATTTAAAATATAGAATATAGTATGCTGAATATAGAATTTAGAATATAGAATGTAGAACACAGAAAAGAGAAAATAGAATAGAGAATATAGAACACAGAATTTATAACATTGAATGCAGAACACAGAATTTCGAATATAGAATACAGTATACTGAATATAGAATTTAGAATATAGAATGAAGAACACAGAATTTGGTATGTAGAATACGGAATGTAGAATATTGAATACAGAATATAGAATATAGAACACAATATATAGAATATGGAAAACAGAATACAGAACCCAGAATTTAGATCATGGAATGCAGAACACAGAATTTAGAGTATATAGTACCGAACTCAATATGAAATTTAGAATATACAATGTAGAATACAGAATATGGAATGTAGAATATGGAATGCAGAATATTGAATATCAGAATATAGAATGTAGAACACAGAATTTAGAATATGGAAAACAGAATATAGAACACAGAATATAGAGCATGGAATGCAGAAAACGAAATAAAGAATATAGAATACAGAATACTGAATATAGAACTTAGAATATATAATGTAGAACACAGAATTTAGAATATAGAATACAGAATACTGAATATAGAATTTAGATTATACAGTGTAGAACACAGAATAGAAATATAGAATACAGAATATAGAACCCAAAATTTAGAACATGGAATGCAGAACACAGAATATAAAATATAGAATACCGAATACTGATTATAGAATATGAATATACAATGTAGAACCCAGAATTTAGAATATAGAATACAGAATACTGAATGTAGAATGTAGAATATACAATGTAGAACCGAGAATATAGAATATAGAATACGGAATGCAGAATATAGTATACAGAATATAGAATGAAGAAAACAGAATATAGTATAGAGAATAGAGTATATAGAACCCAAAATTTAGAACATGTATTGCAGAACACAGAATTTAGAATATAGAATACAGAATAATGAATATAGAATTTACAATATAGAATGTAGAACAAAAATACAGAATACGGCATGCAGAATATACAATACAGAATTGAGAATGCAGAACACAGAATATAGAATATGGAAAATAGAATACAAAACTCAGAATTTAGAACATGGAATGCAGAAAACAGAATTTAAAATATAGTATACCGAATACTGAATATAAAATTTAGAACATAGAATGCAGAACACAGAATTTAGATTATTGAATGCAGAATACTGTATACAGAATTTATAAACAGGAATGCAGAACACAGAATTTAGAATAGAGAATGCAGAATACTGTATATAGAATTTAGAATATAGAATGAATAACACAGAATATAGAATATAGAATACGGAATGGAGAAAATAGAAGGTAGTATATAGACTGAATAACACAAAATATAGAATAGAGAATAGAGAATATAGATCCCAGAATATAGAAATGGAATGCAGAATATAGAATTTTGAATACAGAATACAGAAAACTGAATAAAGATTTTAGAATTGAGAATGTAGAACACAGAATATAGAATATAGAATAGGGAATGCAGAATATATTATGTAGAATATAGAATGAAGAACACAAGTATAGGATATAGAATAGTGAATATAGAAATCAGAATTTAGAACACGGAATGCAGAACACAGAATTTGAATCTAGAATACATAATACTGAATATAGAATTTAGAACATAAAATGCAGAACACAGAATTTATAATATAGAATGCAGAATATTGAATATTGATTTTATAAACATGAATGCAGAAGACAGAATTTAGAATATAGAATGAAGAAAACTGAATAGAGTATTAAGAATATACAATGAAGAACACAGAATATAGAATTTAGAATATAGAATAGAGAACCCAGGATATAGAACATGAAATGCAGAGCACAGAATTTAGAATATAGAACACAGAATACTGAATATAAGTTTAGGATATAGAATATAGAACACAGAGTATAGAATATAGAATACGGAATACTGAATATAGTATTTAGAATATAGAATGTAGAACACAGAATATAGAATATAGAATACGGAATGCAGAATATAGAATACAGAACATAGAATGAAGAACACAAAATATAGAATATGGAAAACCAAATACAAAACCCAGAATTGAAAACATGCAATGCACAACAGAGAATTAAGAATATAGAACACAGAATACTGAATATAGAATTTAGAATACAGGATGTAGAACAGAGAATTTAAAATATAGAATATACTATGCTGAATATGGAATTTAGAATATAGAATGTAGAATACAGAATATAGAAAATAGAATAGAGAATATAGAACCCAGAATTTAGAACATGGAATGCAGAACACAGAATTTAGAATATAGAATACAGAATACTGAATATAGAATTTTGAATATACAATGTAGAACAGAGAATATAGAATATAGATTACGGAATGCAGAATATAGGATACAGAAAATACAATGTAGAACACAGAATATAGAATATGGAAAACAGAATACAAAACCGAGAATTGAGGACATGGACTGCAGAACACATAATTAAGAATATACAATACAGAATACTGAATATAGAATTTTCAATATAAAATGTAGAACACAAAATTTAGATATATAATAAAGAATAATGAATATAGAATTTAGAATATAGAATGTAGAACACAGAATAAAGAATAGAGAATAGAGAACCCAGAATTTAGAACATGGAATGCAGAACACAGAATTTTGAATATACAATACAGAATACTGAACATAAAATTTAGAACATAGAATGTTGAACACAGAATATACAATACGGCATGCAGAATATACAATACAGAATAGTGAATGCAGAACACAGAATATAGAATATGGAAAAGAGAATACAGAACTCAGAATTTAGAACATGGAATGCAGAACACAGAATTTAAAATATAGTATACAGAATACTGAATATAGAATTAGATCTTAGAATACAGAACACAGAATTAAGATTATATAATGCAGAATTCTGTATATAGAATTTATAAACATGAATGCAGAACACAGAATTTAGAAAATAGAATACACAATAATGAATATAGAATTTAGAATATATAATAAATAACACAGAATATAGAATATAGACGACGGAATGGAGAATATAGGAGGTAGAATAAGGAATGACGAACATAAAATATAGAATAGAGAATAGAGAATATAGGTCCCAGAATTTAGAAATGGAATGTAGAACATAGAATTTAGAATACAGAATACAGAATACTGAATAAAGATTTTAGAATATAGAATGCAGAACTTATAATATAGAATATAGAATAATGAATGCAGAATATATTATGTAGAATATAGAATGAAGAACACAAATATAGAATAGAGAATAGAGAATAGAGAACCCAGAACTTACAACAAGGAATGCAGAACACAGAATTTAAAATAAAGAATACAGAATAATTAATATAAAATTTAGAATATAGAATGTAGAACACAGAATATAGAATATAGAATACGAAATGCAGAATATAGAATATAAAATATAGAATATAGAATGATGAACACAAAATTTAGAATATAGAATAGAGAATATAAAACCCAGAATTTAGAACATGCAATTTAGAACACAGAATTTAGAATATAAAAACAGAATACTGAATATCGAAATTAGAATATAGAATGTATAACACAGAATATGGTATGTAGAATACGGAAAGCAGAATATAGAATACAGAATATAGAAAGTAGAATACAGAATATAGAATATGGAAAACAGAATACATAACCCAGAATTTAGAACATGGAATTCAGAACACAGAATTTAGAATATAGTATACAGAATACTGAATATAGAATTTAGAACATAGAATGCAGTACACAGAATTAAGAATATAGAATGCAGAATACTGTATATAGAATTTATCAACAGGAATGCAGAACACAGAATATAGAAAATAGAATAAAGAATACTGAATATACAATTGAGAATATATATTGAATAACACAGAATATAGATAATAGACTACTGAATGGAGAATATAGAAGGTAGAATAAAGAATGAAGAACACAAAATATAGAATATAAAATAGAGAATATAGAACCCAGAATTTAGAAATGGAATGCAGAACATAAAATATAGAATATAGAATACAGAATAGTGAATAAATATTTTAGAATATAGAATGTAGAACACAGAATATAGAATATAGTATAGGAAATGCAGAATACAGTATGCAGAATACAGAATGAGAAACAAAAATATAGAATATAGAATAGTGAATATAGAACCCAGAACAAAGTACACGGAATGCAGAACACAGAATTTAGAATACAGAATACAGAATACTTAATATAAAATTTAGAATGTAGAATGTAGAACACAGAAAATAGAATATAGAATACTTAATACAGAATATAGTATACAGAATGTAGAATGTAGAACACAGAATATAGAATATTGAATATAGAATATAGAATACACATTATAGAACCCAAAGTTTAGAACATGGAATGCAGTACACAGACTTTAAAATATAGAATAACGAATACTGGACATAGAATATGAATATACAACATAGAACACAGAATTTAGAATATAGGATACCGAATACTGAATATAGAATAAAAATATACAATTTAGAACACTGAATATAGAATAGAGAATAGAGAATAGAGAACACAAAATTTAGAACTTGGAATGCAGAACACAGAATTAAGAATATGGAATGCACAATACTGTATATAGAATTTAGAATATAGAATGAATAAAACAGAATATAGAATATAGAATACGGAATGGAGAATATAGAAGGTAGAATATAGAAAGAAGAACACAATATATAGTATATATTAAAGAGAATATAGAACCCAGAATTTAGAAATGGAATGCAGAACAGAGAATTTAGAATATAGAATACAGAATACTGAATAAAGATTTTAGAATATACAATGTAGAACACTGAATATAGAATATAGAATACGGAATGCAGAATAAAGTACGTAGAATACAGAATGAAGAACACAAATATAGAATATAGAATAGTGAATATACAAACCAGAAATTAGAACACGGAATTCAGAACACAGAATTTACAATATAGAACACAGAATAATTAATATAAAATTTAGAATACACAATGTAGAACACAGAATATAGAATATAGAATAGAGAATAGAGAATCCAGAATTTAGAACATGGAATGCCAAAAACAGAATTTAGAATATTGAATACACACTACTGAATATAGAATTTAGAATATAGAATGCAGAACACAGAATTTAGAATATAGAAAAGAGAATACTGAAAATAGAATTTAGAATATAGAATTTTGAGCTCAGAATATAGAATATATGATAGAGTTTATAGAATCCAGAATTTAGGACATTGAATGCAGAACACAGAATTTAGAGTATAAAATACAGAATACTGAATATAGAATTTAGAACATGGAATGACGAACACAGAATTCAGAATATAGAATACAGAATACTTAATATAAAATTTAGAATATAGAATGTAGAACACAGAATATAGAATATAGAATACGGAATACAGAATATAGAATTCAGAATATAGAATGTAGAACACAGAATATAGAATATTGAATAGAGTATATGGAACCCAAAATTTAGAACATGGAATGCAGAACACAGAATTTAGAATATAGAATACAGAATACTGAATATAGAATTAAGAATATAGAATGCAGAACACAGACTATAAATACGGCATGCAGAATACACAATACAGAATATAGAATGTAGAAAACAGAATAGAATATAGAATACGGAATGCAGAATATAGAATACAGAATATAGAATGTAGAACACAGAATATAGAATATGAAAAACAGAATACTAAACCCATAATTGAGAACATGAATACAGAACACAGAATTTAGAAAATAGAATACGGAATACTGAATATAGAATATGAATATACAATGTAGAACACAGAATTTAGAATATAGAATACAGAATACTGAATATAGAATTTAGATTATACAATGTAGAACACAGAATATAGAATATAGAATACAGAAAACTGAATACAGGATTTAGAATATGGAATGCAGAACACAGAATTCAGAATATAAATACAGAAAACTGAATATAGAATTTAGAATATAGAATGTACAACACACAATATAGAATATACAATAGAGAATATAGAACACAGAATTTACAACATGGATTGCAGAACACAGAATTTAAAATATAGAATACCGAATACTGAATACAGAATATGAATATACAATATAGAACCCAGAATTTGAATATAGAATACATAATACTGAATATAGGATTTAGAATATACAATGTAGAACCGAGAATATAGAATATAGAATACGGAATGCAGAATATAGTATACAGAATATAGAATGTAGAACACAGAATTTAGAATATGGAAAACAGGATATAGAACCCAGAATATAGAACATGGAATGCAGAAAACAGAATTTAAAATGTACAATAAAGAATACTGAATATCGAATTTAGAATATAGAACGCAGAACACAGAATATAGAATATAGAATACGGAATGCAGAATATAGAATACAGAATATAGAATGTAGAACACAGAACATAGAATATGGAAAACATAATACAAAACCCAGAATTGAGGACATGTAATGCAGAACACAGAATTTAGAATATAGAATAGTGAATACTGAATATAGAATTTAGAACATTGAATGAGGAACACAGAATTCAGAATATAGAATGCAGAATACTGTATATAGGATTTAGAATATAGAAAGAAAAACACAGAATATAGAATATAGATTATGGAATGGAGAATATAGAAGGTACAATATAGACTGAAGAACACAAAATATACAATATAGAATGGAGAATATAGAACCCACAATATAGAAATGGAATGCAGAACAGAGAATTTGGAATATAGAATAGAGGAAACTAAATAAAGTTTTTAGAATATAGAATGTAGAACACAGAATATAGAATATAGAATAGAGAATAGAGAACCCAGGATATAGAACATGGAATGCAGAACACAGAATTTAGAATATAGAACACAGAATACTGAATATAAATTTAGAATATAGAATATAGAACACAGAGTATAGAATACAGAATACGGAATAATGAATATACAATTTAGAATATAGAATGTAGAACACAGAAAATAGAATATAGAATACGGAATGCAGGAAATACAATACAGAACATAGAATGTAGAACACAGAATATAGAATATGGAAAACAGAATACAAAACCCAGAATTGAAAACATGAAATGCACAACAGAGAATTAAGAATAGAGAATACAGAATACTGAAAATAGGATTTAGAATACAGAGTGTAGAACAGAGAATTAGAACATAGAATATATTATACTGAATATAGAATTTAGAATATAGAATATAGAACACAGAATAGAGAAAATAGAATAGAGAATATAGAACCCAGAATATAGAACATGGAATGCAGAACACAGAATTTAGAATATAGAATACAGAATACTGAATATAGAATTTAGAATATACAATGCAGAACGCAGAATATAGAATATAGAATACGGAATGCAGAATATAGAATATAGAATATAGAATGATGAACACGAAATATAGAATATGGAATAGAGAATATAGAACCCAGAATTTAGAACATGGAATGCAGAACACAGAATTTAAAATATAGAATACAGAATACTGAATATCGAATTTAGAATATAGAATGTAGAACACAGAATTTGGTATGTAGAATACGGAATGCAGAATATTGTATTCAGAATATAGAATTAAGAACACAAAATATAGAATATGGAAAACAGAATATAGAACGCAGAGTGTAGATCATGGAATGCAGAACACAGAATTTAGAGTATATAATACCGAATACTTAATATAAAATTTAGAATATAGAATGAAGAATACAGAATATGGAATGTAGAATACGAAATGCAGAAAATTGAATACAGATTATAGAATGTAGAACACAGAATTTAGAATATGGAAAACAGAATATAGAACCCAGAATTTAGAACATGGAATGCAGAACACAAAATTAAGAATATAGAATACAGATTACTGAATATAGAATTTAGAATATAGAATGTAGAACACAGAATTTAGTATATAGAATACAGAATACTGAATATAAAATTTAGAATATAGAATGCAGAACACAGAATATAGAATATAGAATACAGAATATAGAACCCAAAATTTAGAACATGGAATGCAGAACACAGAATTTAAAGTATAGAATAACGAATACTGAATATAGAATATGAATATACAATATAGAACCCAGAATTTAGAATATAGAATACATAATACTGAATATAGGATTTAGAATATACAATGTAGAACCAAGAATATAGAATATAGAATACAGAATGCAGAATATAGAACAGAATATAGAAAGTAGAACACAGAATATAGAATATTGAATAGAGTATATGGAACAAAAAATTTAGAACATGGAATGCAGAACACAGAATTTAGAATATAGATTACAGAATACTGAATATAGAATTTAGAATATAGAATGTTGAACACAGAATATAGAATATAAAAAACGTAATGCAGAATATAGAATACAGAATATAGAATGTAGAACACAGCCTATAGAATATGGGAAACAAAATACAAAAGTCAGAAATGAGAACAGGGAATGCAGAACACAGCATTTAGAATATAGTATACAGAATACTGAATATAGAATTTAGAATAGACAATGTAGAACACAGAGTATGGAATGTAGAATACGGAATGCAGTGTATTGAATATAGAATATAGAATATAGAACACAGAATTTAGAATATGGAAAACAGAATATAGAACCCAGAATAAAGAACATGGAATGCAGAACACAGAATTAAATATATAGAATACAGAATACTGAATATAGAATTTAGATTATAGAACGCAGAACACAGAACATAGAATATAGAATACACAATACTGAATATAGAATTTAGAATATAGAATGTAGAACACAGAGTATAGAATATAGAATACGGAATACTGAATATACAATTTAAAATATAGAATGTAGAACACAGAATATGAAATGTATAATACGGAATGCAGAATATTGAATAGAGAATATAGAATGTAGAACACAGAATTTAGAATATGGAGAAAAGAATATAGAACCCAGAATTTAGAACATGGAATGCAGAACACAGAATTTAGAATATAGGATACAGATTATTGAATATAGAAATTAGAATATAGATTGTAGAACACAGGATTTAGATTATAGAGTACAGAATACTGAATATAGTATTTAGAATATAGAATGTAGAACACAGAATATAGAATACGGTATGCAGAATATACTATAAAGAAGAGTGAATGCAGAACACAGAATATAGAATATGGAAAACAGAATACAGAACTCAGACATTAGAACATGGAATGCAGAACACAGAATTTAAAATATAGTATACAGAATACTGAATATAGAATTAGAAATTAGAATGCAGAACACAGAATTAAGATTATATAATGCAGAATTCTGTATATAGAATTTATAAACAGGAATGCAGAACACAGAATTTAGAATAGAGAATGCAGAAGACTGTATATAGTATTTAGAATATAGAATGAATAACACAGAATATAGAATATAGACTACGGAATGGAGAAAATAGAAGGTAGAATATAGACTGAATAACACAAAATATAGAATATAGAATAGACAATATAGATCCCAGAATATAGAAATGGAATGCAGAATATAGAATTTTGAATACAGAATACAGAAATCTGAATAAAGATTTTAGAATATAGAATGTAGAACACAGAATATAGAATATAGAATAGGGAATGCAGAATATAGTATGTAGAATATAGAATGAAGAACACAAGTATAGAATATAGAATAGTGAATATAGAAACCAGAACTTAGAACACGGAATGCAGAACACAGAATTTGAATATAGAATACATAATACTGAATATAGAATTTAGAATATAGAATGCAGAACACAGAATTTATAATATAGAATGCAGAATACAGAATATTGATTTTATAAACATGAATGCAGAACACAGAATTTAGAATATAGAATGAAGAACACTGAAAAGAGTATTTAGAATATACAATGAAGAACACAGAATATAGAATTTAGAATATAGAATAGAGAACCCAGGATATAGAACATGAAATGCAGAGCACAGAATTTAGAATATAGAACACAGAATACTGAATATAAGTTTAGGATATAGAATATAGAACACAGAGTATAGTATATAGTATAAAGAATACTGAATATACAATTTAGAATATAGAATGTAGAACACAGAATATAGAATATAGAATACGGAATGCAGAATATAGAATACAGAACATAGAATGAAGAACACAGAATATAGAATATGGAAAACCAAATACAAAACCCAGAATTGAAAACATGGAATGCACAACAGAGAATTAAGAATATAGAACACAGAATACTGAATATAGAATTTAGAATAAAGAATGTAGAACAGAGAATTTAAAATATAGAATATAGTATGCTGAAAATGGAATTTAGAATATAGAATGTTGAACACAGCATATAGAAAATAGAATAGAGAATATAGAACCCAGAATTTAGAACATGGAATGCAGAACACAGAATTTAGAATATAGAATACAGTATACTGAATATAGAATTTAGAATATACAATGTAGAACTCAGAATATAGAATATAGAATACGGAATGCAGAATATAGAATATAGAATATAGAATGATGAACACAAAATTTAGAATATAGAATAGAGAATATAGAACCCAGAATTTAGATCATGGAATGCAGAACACAGTATTTAGAGTATATACTACCGAATGCTGAATATGAAATTAAGAATATAGAATGTAGAATACAGAATATGGAATATAGAATACGGAATGCAGAATATAGAATATAGAATATAGAATGAAGAACACAAAATTTAGAATATAGAATAGAGAATATAGAACCCAGAATTTAGAACATGGAATGCAGAACACAGAATTTAAAATATAGAATACCAAATACTGAATATACAATTTAGAATATAGAATGAAAGAGACAGAATATAGTATATAGAAAACGGAATACTGAATATACAATTTAGAATATAGAATGTAGAACACACAATATAGAATATAGAATACGGAATGCAGAATATAGAATACAGAATATAGAATGTTGAACACTGAATATAGAAATAGGAATACAGAATACTGTACCCAGAATTTAGAACATGGAATGCAGAGCACAGAAATTAAAATATAGAATACCGAATACAGAATATAAAATTTAGAATATACAATATAGAACACAGAATATGGAATGTTGAATACGGAATGCAGAATATTGAACACAGAATATAGAATATAGAACACAGAATTTAGAATATGGAAAACAGGATATAGAACACAGATTATAGAACATGGAATGCAGAACACAGAATTAAAAATATAGAATACAGAAAACTGAATATCGAATTTAGAATATAGAACGCAGAACACAGAAAATAGTATATAGAATACGGAATGCAGAATATAGGATACAGAATATAGAATTTAGAACACAGAATATAGAATATTAAATAGAGTATATGGAACAAAAAATTTAGAACATAGAATTCAGAACACAGAGTTTAGAATATAGTATACAGAATACTGACTATAGAATTTAGAATATAGAATGCAGAACAGAGAATTTAGAATATAGAATGCAGAATACTGAATAAAGAATTTATAAACAGGAATGCAAAACAGAATTTAGAATATAGAATACAGAATACAGAATATAGAATTTATAATATAGAACGTATACCACAGAATATAGAGTATAGAATACAGATTGCAGAATATAGAATTCAGAATATAGAATGTAGAACACAGAAAATAGAATATGGAAATCATAAAACAAAACCCAGAACTGAGGACATGGAATGAAGAACACAGAATTTAGAATACAGAATAGAGAATACTGAATATAGAATTTAGAATATAAAATGCAGAACCCAGAATTTAGAATATAGAATACAGAATACTGAATATAGGATTTAGAACATGGAATGCAGAACACAGATTATGGAATGTAGAATACGGAATGCAGAATATAGAATACAGAATATAGAATGAAGAATACAGAGTATAGAATATGGAAAACAGAATACATAACCCAGAATTTACAACATGGATTTCGGAACACAGAATTTAGAATATAGAATACAGAATACTGAATATAGAATTTAGAATATAGAATGTAGAACACAGAACTTAGAATAGAGAATAATGAATACTGCATATAAAATTTAGAATATAGAATGTAGAACACAGAATAGAGAAAATAAAATAGAGAATATAGAACACACAATTTAGAACATGGAATGCAGAACTCAGAATTTAGAATGTAGAACACAGAATATAGAATATAGAATACGGAATGCAGAACAGAGAATATAAAATATAGAATATAGAATGATGAACTCAAAATATAGAATAGAGAATATAGAACCCAGAAATTAGAACATGGAATTTAAAACACAGAATTTAGAATATAAAATACAGAATACTGAATATCGAATTTAGAATATAGAATGTAGAACACAGAATATAGAAAATAGGATAGAGAATATAGAACTCACAATTTAGAATATGAAATGCAGAACACAGAATTTAGAATGTAGAACACAGAATACTGAATATAGAATTTGGAATATAGAATGTAGAACACAGAATATAGAATATAGAATACGGAATGCAGAATAGAGAATATAAAATATAGAATATAGAATGATGAACACAAAATATAGATTAGAGAATAGAGAATATAGAACACAGAATTTAGAACATGGAATGTAGAACACAGAATTTAGAATATAAAATACAGAATACTGAATATCGAATTTAGAACAAAGAATGTAGAACACAGAATATAGAAAATAGAATAGAGAATATAGAATCAACAATTTAGAATATGGAATGCAGAACACAGAATTTAGAATGTAGAATACAGAATACTGCATATAGAATTTAGAATATAGAATGTAGAACACATAATATAGAATATAGAATACGGAATGCAGAATAGAGAATATAAAATATAGAATATAGAATGATGAACACAAAATATAGAATATAGAATAGAGAATATAGAACCCAGGATTTAGAACATGCAATTTAGAACACAGAATTTAGAATATAAAATACAGAATAATGAATATCGAATTTTGAATATAGAATGTAGAACACAGAATATGGTATGTAGAATATGGAAAGCAGAATATAGAATACATAATATAGAAAGTAGAATACAGAATATAGAATAGGGAAAACAGAATACATAACCCAGAATTTAGAACATGGAATTCAGAACACAGAATTTAGGATATAGTATACAGAATACTGAATATAGAATTTAGAAAGTAGAATGCAGTACACAGAATTAAGAATATAGAATGCAGAATACTGTATATAGAATATATAAACAGGAATGCAGAACACAGTATATAGAAAATAGAATAAAGAATACTGAATATAGAATTGAGAATATATATTGAATAACACAGAATATAGATTATAGACTACTGAATGGAGAATATGGAAGGTAGAATAAAGAATGAAGAACAAAAATATAGAATATAAAGTAGAGAATATAGAACCCAGAATTTAGAATTGGAATGCAGAACATAAAATATAGAATACAGAATACAGAATACGGAATAAATATTTTAGAATATAGAATATAGAACGCAGAATATAGAATATAGAATAGGAAATGCAGAATACAGTATGTAAAATACAGAATGAAAAACAAAAATATAGAATATAGAATAGTGAATATAGAACCCAGAACATAGAAAACGGAATGCAGAACACAGAATTTAGAATATAGAATACAGAATACTTAATATAAAATTTAGAATGTAGAATGTAGAACACAGAATATAGAATATAGAATACGGAATACAGAATATAGTATACAGAATATAGAATGTAGAACACAGAATATAGAATATTGAATAGAGTATATGGAAACCAAAGTTTAGAACATGGAATGCAGAACACAATATTTAGAATATAGATTACAGAATACTGAATATAGAATTTAGAATATAGAATGTAGAACACAGAATATAGAATACGACATGCAGAATATTGAATACAGAATAAAGAATATAGAACACAGAATATAGAATATGGAAAAAGAATATTGAACCCAGAATATAGAACATGGAATGCAGAACACAGAATTTAAAATATAGAATGCAGAATACTGAATATAGAATTTAGAATATATAACGCAGAACACAGAATATAGAATATAGAATACGGAATGCAGAATATAGAATACAGGATATAGAATGTAGAATACAGAATATAGAATATGGAAAACAGAATACAGAAGCCAGAATTTAGAGCATGGAATGCAACACAGAATTTACAATATAGAATACAGATTACTGAATATAGAATTTAGAACATAGAAAGCAGAACCCAGAATTTAGAATATAGAATACAGAATACTGAATATAGAATTTAGAATACAGAAAGTAGAACACAGAATATAGAAAATAGAATATAGAATACAGATTATAGAAAGCAAAGTTTAGAACATGGAATGCAGTACACAGACTTTAAAATATAAAATACCGAATACTGAACATAGAATATGAATACACAATATAGAACACAGAATTTAGAATATAGGATACCGAATACTGAATATAGAATATAATTATACAATTTAGAGCACAGAATATAGAATATACAATAGAGAATATAGAACACAAAATTTAGAACATGGAACGCAGAACACAGAATTAAGAATATGGAATGCACAATACTGTATATAGAATTTAGACTATAGAATGAATAAGAGAGAATATAGAATTTAGAATACGGAATGGAGAATATAGAAGGTAGAATATAGAATGAAGAACACAATATATAGAATATAGTATAGAGAATATAGAATACAGAAATTAGGAATGTAATGCAGAACAGAGAATTTATAATATAGAATACAGAATACTGAATAAAGATTTTAGAATATAGAATGTAGAACACAGAATATAGAATATAGAATAGGGAATGCAGAACATACTACGTAGAATACAGAAATAAGAACACAAATATAGAATATAGAATAGTGAATATAGAACCCAGAACTAAAAACACGGAATGCAGAACACAGAATTTAGAATATAGAATACAGAATACTTAATATAAAATTTAGAATATAGAATGTAGAAAAGAGAATATAGAATATACAATACGGAATGCAGAATATAGAATACAGAATATAGAAAGTAGAACACAGAATATAGAATATTGAATAGAGAATATGGAACACAAATTTAGAACATGGAATGCAGAACACAGAATTTAGAATATAGAATACAGAATACTGAATATAGAATTTAGAATATAGAGTGTTGAACACAAAATATAGAATATAAAAAACGTAATGCAGAATATAGAATACAGAATATGGAACGTAGAACAGAGAATATAAAATATGAGAAACAAAATACAAAAGTCAGAATTGAGAACATGGTATGCAGAACACAGCATTTAGAATATAGTGTACAGAATACTGAATATAGAATTTAGAATATAGAACGCAGAACACAGAATATAGAATATAGAATACAGAATACAGAATATAGAATTTAGAATATAGAATGTAGAACACAGAGTATAGAATAAAGAAAACGGAATACTGAATATACAATTTAGAACATAGAATGTAGAACACAGAATATGAAATATATAATACGGAATGCAGAATATTGAATAGAGAATATAGAATGTAGAACACAGAATTTAGAATATGGAAAAAAGAATATAGAACACAGAATTTAGAACATGGAATGCAGAACACAGAATTTAGAATATAGGATACAGAATATTGAATATAGAATTTAGAATATAGATTGTAGAACACAGAATTTAGATTATAGACTACAGAATACTGAATATAGTATTTATAATATAGAATGTAGAACACAGAATATAGAATATAGAATACAGTATATAGAAATCAAAATTTAGAACATGGAATGCAGAACACAGAATTTAGAAAATAGAATACGGAATACTGAATATAGAATATGAATATACAATGTAGAACACAGAATTTAGAATATAGAATACAGAATACTGAATATAGAATTTAGAATATACAATGTAGAACACAGAATATAGAATATAGAATACAGAAAAATGAATACAGGATTTAGAATATGGAATGCAGAACACAGAATTTAGAATATAAATACAGAAAACTGAATATAGAATTTAGAATATAGAATGTACAACACACAATATAGAATATACAATAGAGAATATAGAACACAGAATTTACAACATGGATTGCAGAACACAGAATTTAAAATATAGAATACCGAATACTGAATATAGAATATGAATATACAATATAGAACCCAGAATTTTGAATATAGAATACATAATACTGAATATAGGATTTAGAATATACAATGTAGAACCGAGAATATAGAATATAGAATACGGAATGCAGAATATAGTATACAGAATACAGAATGTAGAACACAGAATTTAGAATATGGAAAACAGGATATAGAACCCAGAATATAGAACATGGAATGCAGAAAACAGAATTTAAAATGTACAATAAAGAATACTGAATATCGAATTTAGAATATAGAACGCAGAACACAGAATATAGAATATAGAATACGGAATGCAGAATATAGAATACAGAATATAGAATGTAGAACACAGAACATAGAATATGGAAAACAATACAAAACCCAGAATTGAGGACATGTAATGCAGAACACAGAATTTAGAATATAGAATAGTGAATACTGAATATAGAATTTAGAAAATTGAATGCAGAGCACAGAATATAGAATATAGAATGCAGAATACTGTATATAGGATTTAGAATATAGAAAGAAAAACACAGAATATAGAATATAGACTACGGAATGGAGAATATAGAAGGTACAATATAGACTGAAGAACACAAAATATAGAATATAGAATGGAGAATATAGAACCCACAATATAGAAATGGAATGCAGAACAGAGAATTTAGAATATAGAATAGAGAAAACTAAATAAAGTTTTTAGAATATAGAATGTAGAACACAGAATATAGAATAGAGAATAGAGAATAGAGAACCCAGGATATAGAACATGGAATGCAGAACACAGAATTTAGAATATAGAACACAGAATACTGAATATAAATTTAGAATATAGAATATAGAACACAGAGTATAGAATACAGAATACGGAATAATGAATATAGAATTTAGAATATAGAATGTAGAACACAGAAAATAGAATAAAGAATACGGAATGCAGGAAATACAATACAGAATATAGAATGTAGAACACAGAATATAGAATATGGAAAACAGAATACAAAACCCAGAATTGAAAACATGAAATGCACAACAGAGAATTAAGAATAGAGAATACAGAATACTGAAAATAGGATTTAGAATACAGAGTGTAGAACAGAGAATTAGAACATAGAATATATTATACTGAATATAGAATTTAGAATATAGAATATAGAACACAGAATATAGAAAATAGAATAGAGAATATAGAACCCAGAATATAGAACATGGAATGCAGAACACAGAATTTAGAATATAGAATACAGAATACTGAATATAGAATTTAGAATATACAATGCAGAACGCAGAATATAGAATATAGAATACGGAATGCAGAATATAGAATATAGAATATAGAATGATGAACACGAAATATAGAATATGGAATAGAGAATATAGAACCCAGAATTTAGAACATGGAATACAGAACACAGAATTTAGAATATAGAATACAGAATACTGAATATCGAATTTAGAATATAGAATGTAGAACACAGAATTTGGTATGTAGAATACGGAATGCAGAATATTGTATTCAGAATATAGAATTAAGAACACAAAATATAGAATATGGAAAACATAATATAGAACGCAGAGAGTAGATCATGGAATGCAGAACACAGAATTTAGAGTATATAATACCGAATACTTAATATAAAATTTAGAATATAGAATGAAGAATACAGAATATGGAATGTGGAATACGAAATGCAGAAAATTGAATACAGATTATAGAATGTAGAACACAGAATTTAGAATATGGAAAACAGAATATAGAACCAAGAATTTAGAACATGGAATGCAGAACACAAAATTAAGAATATAGAATACAGATTACTGAATATAGAATTTAGAATATAGAATGTAGAACACAGAATTTAGTATATAGAATACAGAATACTGAATATAAAATTTAGAATATAGAATGCAGAACACAGAATATAGAATATAGAATACAGAATATAGAACCCAAAATTTAGAACATGGAATGCAGAACACAGAATTTAAAGTATAGAATAACGAATACTGAATATAGAATATGAATATACAATATAGAACCCAGAATTTAGAATATAGAATACATAATACTGAATATAGGATTTAGAATATACAACGTAGAACCGAGAATATAGAATATAGAGTACGGAATGCAGAATACAGTATACAGAATATAGAATGTAGAACACAGAATTTAGAATATGGAAAACAGGATATAGAACCCAGAATATAGAACATGGAATGCAGAACACAGAATTTAAAATGTACAATGCAGAATACTGAATATCGAATTTAGAATATAGAACGCAGAACACAGAATATTGAATATAGAATACGGAATGCAGAATATAGAATACAGAATATAGAATGTAGAACACAGAATATAGAATATGGAAAACATAATACAAAACCCAGAATTGAGGACATGTAATGCAGAACACAGAATTTAGAATATAGAATAGTGAATACTGAATATAGAATTTAGAAAATTGAATGCAGAGCACAGAATTTAGAATATAGAATGCAGAATACTGTATATAGGATTTAGAATATAGAAAGAAAAACACAGAATATAGAATATAGACTACGGAATGTAGAATATAGAAGGTACAATATAGACTGAAGAACACAAAATATAGAATATAGAATGAAGAATGTAGAACCCAGAATATAGTAATGGAATGCAGTACAGAGAATATAGAATATAGAATACAGAAAACTAAATAAAGTTTTTAGAATATAGAATGTAGAACCCAGAATACAGAATATAGAATAGAAATTAGAGAACCCAGGATATAGAACATGGAATGCAGAACACAGAAATTAGAATATAAATACAGAAAACTGAATATAGAATTTACAATATGAATGTACAACACACAATATAGAATATACAATAGAGAATATAGAACCCAGAATTTAGAACTTGGAATGCAGAACACAGAATTTAGAATATAGAATACAGAATACTGTATACAGAATTTAGAACATTGAATGCAGAACACAGGATTTAGAATATAGAATGCAGAATACTGTATATAATTTAGAATATAGAATGAAAAAACAGAATATAAAATATAGACTATGGAATGGAGAAAATAGGAGGTAGAATATAGACAGAATAACACAAAATATAGAATATACAATAGAGAATATAGAACCCAGAATATAGAAATGTAATGTAGAACAGAGATTTTAGAATATACAATACAGAAAACTGAATAAAGATTTTAGGATATAGAATGTAGAACACAGAATATAGAATATAGAATAGGGAATGCAGAATATAGTATGTAGAATATAGAATGAACAACACAAGTATAGAATATAGAATAGTGAATATAGAACCCAGAACTTAGAACACGGAATGCAGAACACAGAATTCAGAATAAAGAATACATAATACTGAATATAGAAGTTAGAACATAGAATGCAGAACACAGAAATTAGAATATAGAATGCAGAATACTGAATATAAATTTTATAAATATTAATGCAGAACACAGAATTTAGAATATAGAATGAAGAAAACTGAATAGAGTATTTAGAATATAGAATGAAGAACACAGAATATAAAATATAGAATAGAGAATATAGAACCCACAATTTAGAATATGGAATGCAGAACACAGAATTTAGAATGTAGAATACAGAATACTGCATATAGAATTTAGAATATAGAAAGTAGAACACAGAATTTAGAATATAGAGTACAGAATACTGAATATAGAATTTAGAATATGGAATGTAGTACACAGAATATACAATATGGAATACAGAATATAGAACACAAAATTTAGAACATGGAATGCAGAGCACAGAATTTAGAATGTAGAACACAGAATACTGAATATAAGTTTAGAATATAGAGTATAGAACACAGAGTATAGAATATAGAATACGGAATACTGAATATACAATTTAGAATATAGAATGTAGAACAAAGAATAAAGAATATAGAATACGGAATGCAGAATATAGAATACAGAACATAGAATGTATAACACAGAATATAGAATATGGAAAACAGAATACAAATCCCAGAATTGAAAACATGGAATGCACAACACAGAATTTAGAATATAGAATACAGAATACTGAATATAGTATTTAGAATACAGAATGTAGAATATAGAATTTAAAATATAGAATATAATATGCTGAATATAGAATTTAGAATATAGAATGTAGAACACAGAATATAGAAAATAGAATATAGAATATAGAACCCAGAATTTAGAACATGAAATGCAGAACACATAATTTAGAATATAGAATACAGTATACTGAATATAGAATTTAGAATATAGAATGTAGAACACAGAATATAGAATATAGAATACGGAATGCAGAATATAGAATATAGAATGATGAACACAAAATATAGAATAGCGAATATAGAACCCAGAATTTAGAACATGGAATGTAAAACACAGAATTTAGAATATAGAATACAGAATACTGAATATCGAATTTAGAATATAGAATGTAGAACACAGAATTTGGTATGTAGTATACGGAATGCAGAATATTGAATCCAGAATATAGAATGTAGAACACAAAATATAGAATATGGAAAACAGAATACAGAACCCAGAATTTAGATCATGGAATGCAGAACACAGAATTTAGAATACAGAATACAGTGTAATGAATATAGAATTTACTATATAGTATGTAGAACAAAAATACAGAATACGGCATGCAGAATATACAATACTGTATAGAGAATGCAGAACACAGAATATAGAATACGGAAAACAGAATAAAAACTCAGAATTTAGAACATGGAATGCAGAAAACAGAATTTAAATTATAGTATACCGAATACTGAATATAGAATTTAGATCATAGAATGCAGAACACAGAATTAAGAATATTGAATGCAAAATACTGTATACAGAATTTATAAACAGGAATGCAGGATGCAGAATTTAGAAATGAGAATAAAGAATACTGAATATAGAATTTAGAATGTATAATATATAACACAGAATATAGAATATAGACTACGGAATAGAGAATATAGGAGGTAGAATAAGGAATGAAGAACACAACATATAGAATATAGAATAGAGAATATAGAACCCAGAATTTAGAAATGGAATGCAGAACATAGAATTTAGAATATAGAATACAGAATACTGAATAAAGTTTTTAGAATATAGAATATAGAACACAGAATATAGAATATAGAATAGGGAATGCTGAAAAATGTATGCAGAATATAGAATGAAGAACACAAATATAGAATATAGAATAGTGAATATAGAACCCAGAACTAAGAACACGGAATGCAGAACACAGAATTTAGAATATAGAATACAGAATACTTAATATAAAACTTAGAATATAGAATGTAGAAAACAGAATATAGAATATAGAATACGGAATGCAGAATATAGAATACAGTATATAGAATATAGAACACAGAATATAGAATATTGAATACAGTATAAGGAACACAAAATTTAGAACATGGAATGTAGAACACATTATTTAGAATAGAGAATACTGCATACTGAATAGAGAATATGAATATAAAATGTAGAACACAGAATTTAGAATATAGAATACAGAATATTTAATATATAATTTAGAATACAGAAAGTAGAAAACAGAATATAGAATATGGAATACGGAATGCAAATATAGAATACAGAATATAGAATGTAGAACACAGAATATAGAATATTGAATACAGTATATGGAACAAAAAATTTAGAACATGGAATGCAGAACCCATTATTTAGAATATAGAATACTGAATACTGAATATAGAATTTTTTATATACAATGTAGAACACAGAATATAGAATATGGGAAACAAAATACAAAAGTCAGAATTGAGAGCATGGAATGCAGAACACAGCATTTAAAATATAGTATACAGAATACTGAATATAGAATTTAGAATATACAATGTAGAACACAGGGTATGGAATGTAGAATACGGAATGCAGAATATTGAATACAGAATATAGAATATAGAACACAGAATTTAGAATATGGGAAACAGATTATAGAACTCAGAACATGGAATGCAGAACACAGAATATAAAATATAGAATACAGATTACTGAATATAGAATTTAGAATATAGAACGCAGAACACAGAATATAGAATATAGAACACAGAATACAGAATATAGAATTTAGAATATAGAATGTAGAACACAGAGTATAGAATAAAGAATACGGAATACTGAATATACAATTTAGAACATAGAATGTAGAACACAGAATATGAAATGTATAATACGGAAATCAAAATTTTGAATACAGAATATAGAATGTAGAAGACAGAATTTAGAATAGGGAAACAGAATATAGAACCCAGAATTTAGAACATGGAATGCACAACACAGAATTTAGAATATAGGATACAGATTATTGAATATAGAATTTAGAATATAGATTGTAGAACACAGAATTTAGATTATAGACTACAGAATACTGAATATAGTATTTATAATATAGAATGTAGAACACAGAATATAGAATATAGAATACAGTATATAGAAATCAAAATTTAGAACATGGAATGCAGAACACAGAATTTAGAAAATAGAATACGGAATACTGAATATAGAATATGAATATACAAAGTAGAACACAGAATTTAGAATATAGAATACAGAATACTGAATATAGAATTAAGAATATACAATGTAGAACACAGAATATAGAATATAGAATACAGAAAACTGAATACAGGATTTAGAATATGGAATGCAGAACACAGAATTTAGAATATAATACAGAAAACTGAATATAGAATTTAGAATATAGAATGTACAAAACACAATATAAAATATACAATAGATAATATAGAACACAGAATTTACAACATGGATTACAGAACACCGAATTTAAAATATAGATTACCTAATACTGAATATAGGATATGAATATAAAATATAGAACCCAGAATTTAGAATATAGAATACATAATACTGAATATAGGATTTAGAATATACAACGTAGAACCGAGAATATAGAATATAGAGTACGGAATGCAGAATACAGTATACAGAATATAGAATGTAGAACACAGAATTTTGAATATGGAAAACAGGATATAGAACCCAGAATATAGAACATGGAATGCAGAACACAGAATTTAAAATGTACAATGCAGAATACTGAATATCGAATTTAGAATATAGAACGCAGAACGCAGAATATAGAACATAGAATACGGAATGCAGAATATAGAATACAGAATATAGAATGTAGAACACAGAATTTAGAATATGGAAAACAGAATATAGAACCAAGAATTTAGAACATGGAATGCAGAACACAAAATTAAGAATATAGAATACAGATTACTGAATATAGAATTTAGAATATAGAATGTAGAACACAGAATTTAGTATATAGAATAAAGAATACTGAATATAAAATTTAGAATATAGAATGCAGAACACAGAATATAGAATATAGAATACAGAATATAGAACCCAAAATTTAGAACATGGAATGCAGAACACAGAATTTAAAATATAGAATAACGAATACTGAATATAGAATATGAATATACAATATAGAACCCAGAATTTAGAATATAGAATACATAATACTGAATATAGGATTTAGAATATACAATGTAGAACCAAGAATATAGAATATAGAATACAGAATGCAGAATATAGAACAGAATATAGAAAGTAGAACACAGAATATAGAATATTGAATAGAGTATATGGAACACAAAATTTAGAACATGGAATGCAGAACACAGAATTTAGAATATAGATTACAGAATACTGAATATAGAATTTAGAATATAGAATGTTGAACACAGAATATAGAATATAAAAAACGTAATGCAGAATATAGAATACAGAATATAGAATGCAGAACACAGCATATAGAATATGGGAAACAAAATACAAAAGTCAGAAATGAGAACATGGAATGCAGAACACAGCATTTAGAATATAGTATACAGAATACTGAATATAGAATTTAGAATAGACAATGTAGAACACAGAGTATGGAATGTAGAATACGGAATGCAGAATATTGAATAGAGAATATAGAATATAGAACACAGAATTTAGAATATGGAAAACAGAATATAGAACCCAGAATAAAGAACATGGAATGCAGAACACAGAATTTAATATATAGAATACAGAATACTGAATATAGAATTTAGATTATAGAACGCAGAACACAGAATATAGAATATAGAATACAGAATACTGAATATCGAATTTAGAATATAGAATGTAGAACACAGAGTATAGAATATAGAATACGGAATACTGAATATACAATTTAAAATATAGAATGTAGAACACAGAATATGAAATGTATAATACGGAATGCAGAATATTGAATAGAGAATATGGAATGTAGAACACAGAATTTAGAATATGGAGAAAAGAATATAGAACCCAGAATTTAGAACATGGAATGCAGAACACAGAATTTAGAATATAGAATACAGATTATTGAATATAGAAATTAGAAGATAGATTGTAGAACACAGGATTTAGATTATAGAGTACAGAATACTGAATATAGTATTTAGAATATAGAATGTAGAACACAGAATATAGAATATAGAATACAGTATATAGAAATCAAAATTTAGAACATGGAATGCAGAACACAGAATTTAGAAAATAGAATACGGAATACTGAATATAGAATATGAATATACAATGTAGAACACCAATTTAGAATATAGAATACAGAATACTGAATATAGAATTTAGAATATACAATGTAGAACACAGAATATAGAATATAGAATACAGAAAACTGAATACAGAATTTAGATTATGGAATGCAGAACACAGAATTTAGAATATAAATACAGAAAACTGAATATAGAATTTAGAATATAGAATGTACAAAACACAATATAAAATATACAATAGAGAATATAGAACTCAGAATTTACAACATGGATTACAGAACACCGAATTTAAAATATAGATTACAGAATACTGAATATAGAATATGAATATAAAATATAGAACCCAGAATTTAGAATATAGGATACATAATACTGAATATAGGATTTAGAATATACAACGTAGAACCGAGAATATAGAATATAGAGTACGGAATGCAGAATACAATATACAGAATATAGAAATTAGAACACAGAATTTAGAATATGGAAAACAGGATATAGAACCCAGAATATAGAACATGGAATGCAGAACACAGAATTTAAAATATAGAATACAGAATACTGAATATAGAATTTAGAATATAGATTGCAGAACACAGAATTTAGATTATAGACTACAGAATACTGAATATAGTATTTATAATATAGAATGTAGAACACAGAATATAGAATATAGAATACAGTATATAGAAATCAAAATTTAGAACATGGAATGCAGAACACAGAATTTAGAAAATAGAATACGGAATACTGAATATAGAATATGAATATACAAAGTAGAACACAGAATTTAGAATATAGAATACAGAATACTGAATATAGAATTAAGAATATACAATGTAGAACACAGAATATAGAATATAGAATACAGAAAACTGAATACAGGATTTAGAATATGGAATGCAGAACACAGAATTTAGAATATAATACAGAAAACTGAATATAGAATTTAGAATATAGAATGTACAAAACACAATATAAAATATACAATAGATAATATAGAACACAGAATTTACAACATGGATTACAGAACACCGAATTTAAAATATAGATTACCTAATACTGAATATAGAATATGAATATACAATATAGAACCCAGAATTTAGAATATAGAATACATAATACTGAATATAGGATTTAGAATATACAACGTAGAACCGAGAATATAGAATATAGAGTACGGAATGCAGAATACAGTATACAGAATATAGAATGTAGAACACAGAATTTAGAATATGGAAAACAGGATATAGAACCCAGAATATAGAACATGGAATGCAGAACACAGAATTTAAAATGTACAATGCAGAATACTGAATATCGAATTTAGAATATAGAACGCAGAACACAGAATATAGAATATAGAATACGGAATGCAGAATATAGAATACAGAATATAGAATGTAGAACACAGAATATAGAATATGGAAAACATAATACAAAACCCAGAATTGAGGACATGTAATGCAGAACACAGAATTTAGAATATAGAATAGTGAATACTGAATATAGAATTTAGAAAATTGAATGCAGAGCACAGAATTTAGAATATAGAATGCAGAATACTGTATATAGGATTTAGAATATAGAAAGAAAAACACAGAATATAGAATATAGACTACGGAATGTAGAATATAGAAGGTACAATATAGACTGAAGAACACAAAATATAGAATATAGAATGAAGAATGTAGAACCCAGAATATAGTAATGGAATGCAGTACAGAGAATATAGAATATAGAATACAGAAAACTAAATAAAGTTTTTAGAATATAGAATGTAGAACCCAGAATACAGAATATAGAATAGAAATTAGAGAACCCAGGATATAGAACATGGAATGCAGAACACAGAAATTAGAATATAAATACAGAAAACTGAATATAGAATTTACAATATGAATGTACAACACACAATATAGAATATACAATAGAGAATATAGAACCCAGAATTTAGAACTTGGAATGCAGAACACAGAATTTAGAATATAGAATACAGAATACTGTATACAGAATTTAGAACATTGAATGCAGAACACAGGATTTAGAATATAGAATGCAGAATACTGTATATAATTTAGAATATAGAATGAAAAAACGGAATATAAAATATAGACTATGGAATGGAGAAAATAGGAGGTAGAATATAGACAGAATAACACAAAATATAGAATATACAATAGAGAATATAGAACCCAGAATATAGAAATGTAATTTAGAACAGAGATTTTAGAATATACAATACAGAAAACTGAATAAAGATTTTAGGATATAGAATGTAGAACACAGAATATAGAATATAGAATAGGGAATGCAGAATATAGTATGTAGAATATAGAATGAACAACACAAGTATAGAATATAGAATAGTGAATATAGAACCCAGAACTTAGAACACGGAATGCAGAACACAGAATTCAGAATAAAGAATACATAATACTGAATATAGAAGTTAGAACATAGAATGCAGAACACAGAAATTAGAATATAGAATGCAGAATACTGAATATAAATTTTATAAATATTAATGCAGAACACAGAATTTAGAATATAGAATGAAGAAAACTGAATAGAGTATTTAGAATATAGAATGAAGAACACAGAATATAAAATATAGAATAGAGAATATAGAACCCACAATTTAGAATATGGAATGCAGAACACAGAATTTAGAATGTAGAATACAGAATACTGCATATAGAATTTAGAATATAGAAAGTAGAACACAGAATTTAGAATATAGAGTACAGAATACTGAATATAGAATTTAGAATATGGAATGTAGTACACAGAATATACAATATGGAATACAGAATATAGAACACAAAATTTAGAACATGGAATGCAGAGCACAGAATTTAGAATGTAGAACACAGAATACTGAATATAAGTTTAGAATATAGAGTATAGAACACAGAGTATAGAATATAGAATACGGAATACTGAATATACAATTTAGAATATAGAATGTAGAACAAAGAATAAAGAATATAGAATACGGAATGCAGAATATAGAATACAGAACATAGAATGTATAACACAGAATATAGAATATGGAAAACAGAATACAAATCCCAGAATTGAAAACATGGAATGCACAACACAGAATTTAGAATATAGAATACAGAATACTGAATATAGTATTTAGAATACAGAATGTAGAATATAGAATTTAAAATATAGAATATAATATGCTGAATATAGAATTTAGAATATAGAATGTAGAACACAGAATATAGAAAATAGAATATAGAATATAGAACCCAGAATTTAGAACATGAAATGCAGAACACATAATTTAGAATATAGAATACAGTATACTGAATATAGAATTTAGAATATAGAATGTAGAACACAGAATATAGAATATAGAATACGGAATGCAGAATATAGAATATAGAATGATGAACACAAAATATAGAATAGCGAATATAGAACCCAGAATTTAGAACATGGAATGTAAAACACAGAATTTAGAATATAGAATACAGAATACTGAATATCGAATTTAGAATATAGAATGTAGAACACAGAATTTGGTATGTAGTATACGGAATGCAGAATATTGAATCCAGAATATAGAATGTAGAACACAAAATATAGAATATGGAAAACAGAATACAGAACCCAGAATTTAGATCATGGAATGCAGAACACAGAATTTAGAATACAGAATACAGTGTAATGAATATAGAATTTACTATATAGTATGTAGAACAAAAATACAGAATACGGCATGCAGAATATACAATACTGTATAGAGAATGCAGAACACAGAATATAGAATATGGAAAACAGAATAAAAACTCAGAATTTAGAACATGGAATGCAGAAAACAGAATTTAAAATATAGTATACCGAATACTGAATATAGAATTTAGATCATAGAATGCAGAACACAGAATTAAGAATATTGAATGCAAAATACTGTATACAGAATTTATAAACAGGAATGCAGGACGCAGAATTTAGAAATGAGAATAAAGAATACTGAATATAGAATTTAGAATGTATAATATATAACACAGAATATAGAATATAGACTACGGAATAGAGAATATAGGAGGTAGAATAAGGAATGAAGAACACAGCATATAGAATATAGAATAGAGAATATAGAACCCAGAATTTAGAAATGGAATGCAGAACATAGAATTTAGAATATAGAATACAGAATACTGAATAAAGTTTTTAGAATATAGAATATAGAACACAGAATATAGAATATAGAATAGGGAATGCTGAAAAAAGTATGCAGAATATAGAATGAAGAACACAAATATAGAATATAGAATAGTGAATATAGAACCCAGAACTAAGAACACGGAATGCAGAACACAGAATTTAGAATATAGAATACAGAATACTTAATATAAAACTTAGAATATAGAATGTAGAAAACAGAATATAGAATATAGAATACGGAATGCAGAATATAGAATACAGTATATAGAATATAGAACACAGAATATAGAACATTGAATACAGTATAAGGAACACAAAATTTAGAACATGGAATGTAGAACACATTATTTAGAATAGAGAATACTGCATACTGAATATAGAATATGAATATACAATGTAGAACACAGAATTTAGAATATAGAATACAGAATATTTAATATATAATTTAGAATACAGAAAGTAGAAAACAGAATATAGAATATGGAATACGGAATGCAAATATAGAATACAGAATATAGAATGTAGAACACAGAATATAGAATATTGAATACAGTATATGGAACAAAAAATTTAGAACATGGAATGCAGAACCCATTATTTAGAATATAGAATACTGAATACTGAATATAAAATTTTTTATATACAATGTAGAACACAGAATATAGAATATGGGAAACAAAATACAAAAGTCAGAATTGAGAGCATGGAATGCAGAACACAGCATTTAGAATATAGTATACAGAATACTGAATATAGAATTTAGAATATACAATGTAGAACACAGGGTATGGAATGTAGAATACGGAATGCAGAATATTGAATACAGAATATAGAATATAGAACACAGAATTTAGAATATGGGAAACAGAATATAGAACTCAGAACATGGAATGCAGAACACAGAATATAAAATATAGAATACAGAATACTGAATATAGAATTTAGAATATAGAAAGCAGAACACAGAATATAGAATATAGAACACAGAATACAGAATATAGAATTTAGAATATAGAATGTAGAACACAGAGTATAGAATAAAGATTACGGAATACTGAATATACAATTTAGAACATAGAATGTAGAACACAGAATATGAAATGTATAATACGGTAATCAAAATATTGAATACAGAATATAGAATGTAGAAGACAGAATTTAGAATAGGGAAACAGAATATAGAACCCAGAATTTAGAACATGGAATGCAGAACACAGAATTTAGAATATAGGATACAGATTATTGAATATAGAATTTAGAATATAGATTGTAGAACACAGAATTTAGATTATAGACTACAGAATACTGAATATAGTATTTATAATATAGAATGTAGAACACAGAATATAGAATATAGAATACAGTATATAGAAATCAAAATTTAGAACATGGAATGCAGAACACAGAATTTAGAAAATAGAATACGGAATACTGAATATAGAATATGAATATACAAAGTAGAACACAGAATTTAGAATATAGAATACAGAATACTGAATATAGAATTAAGAATATACAATGTAGAACACAGAATATAGAATATAGAATACAGAAAACTGAATACAGGATTTAGAATATGGAATGCAGAACACAGAATTTAGAATATAATACAGAAAACTGAATATAGAATTTAGAATATAGAATGTACAAAACACAATATAAAATATACAATAGATAATATAGAACACAGAATTTACAACATGGATTACAGAACACCGAATTTAAAATATAGATTACCTAATACTGAATATAGGATATGAATATAAAATATAGAACCCAGAATTTAGAATATAGAATACATAATACTGAATATAGGATTTAGAATATACAACGTAGAACCGAGAATATAGAATATAGAGTACGGAATGCAGAATACAGTATACAGAATATAGAATGTAGAACACAGAATTTAGAATATGGAAAACAGGATATAGAACCCAGAATATAGAACATGGAATGCAGAACACAGAATTTAAAATGTACAATGCAGAATACTGAATATCGAATTTAGAATATAGAACGCAGAACGCAGAATATAGAATATAGAATACGGAATGCAGAATATAGAATACAGAATATAGAATGTAGAACACAGAATATAGAATATGGAAAACATAATACAAAACCCAGAATTGAGGACATGTAATGCAGAACACAGAATTTAGAATATAGAATAGTGAATACTGAATATAGAATTTAGAAAATTGAATGCAGAGCACAGAATTTAGAATATAGAATGCAGAATACTGTATATAGGATTTAGAATATAGAAAGAAAAACACAGAATATAGAATATAGACTACGGAATGTAGAATATAGAAGGTACAATATAGACTGAAGAACACAAAATATAGAATATAGAATGAAGAATGTAGAACCCAGAATATAGTAATGGAATGCAGTACAGAGAATATAGAATATAGAATACAGAAAACTAAATAAAGTTTTTAGAATATAGAATGTAGAACCCAGAATACAGAATATAGAATAGAAATTAGAGAACCAAGGATATAGAACATGGAATGCAGAACACAGAATTTAGAATATAAATACAGAAAACTGAATATAGAATTTACAATATGAATGTACAACACACAATATAGAATATACAATAGAGAATATAGAACCCAGAATTTAGAACTTGGAATGCAGAACACAGAATTTAGAATATAGAATACAGAATACTGTATACAGAATTTAGAACATTGAATGCAGAACACAGAATTTAGAATATAGAATGCAGAATACTGTATATAATTTAGAATATAGAATGAAAAAACAGAATATAAAATATAGACTATGGAATGGAGAAAATAGGAGGTAGAATATAGACAGAATAACACAAAATATAGAATATACAATAGAGAATATAGAACCCAGAATATAGAAATGTAATGTAGAACAGAGATTTTAGAATATAGAATACAGAAAACTGAATAAAGATTTTAGGATATAGAATGTAGAACACAGAATATAGAATATAGAATAGGGAATGCAGAATATAGTATGTAGAATATAGAATGAACAACACAAGTATAGAATATAGAATAGTGAATATAGAACCCAGAACTTAGAACACGGAATGCAGAACACAGAATTTAGAATAAAGAATACATAATACTGAATATAGAATTTAGAACATAGAATGCAGAACACAGAAATTAGAATATAGAATGCAGAATACTGAATATAGATTTTATAAATATTAATGCAGAACACAGAATTTAGAATATAGAATGAAGAAAACTGAATAGAGTATTTAGAATATAGAATGAAGAACACAGAATATAAAATATAGAATAGAGAATATAGAACCCACAATTTAGAATATGGAATGCAGAACACAGAATTTAGAATGTAGAATACAGAATACTGCATATAGAATTTAGAATATAGAAAGTAGAACACAGAATTTAGAATATAGAGTACAGAATACTGAATACAGAATTTAGAATATGGAATGTAGTACACAGAATATACAATATGGAATACAGAATATAGAACACAAAATTTAGAACATGGAATGCAGAGCACAGAATTTAGAATGTAGAACACAGAATACTGAATATAAGTTTAGAATATAGAGTATAGAACACAGAGTATAGAATATAGAATACGGAATACTGAATATACAATTTAGAATATAGAATGTAGAACAAAGAATAAAGAATATAGAATACGGAATGCAGAATATAGAATACAGAACATAGAATGTATAACACAGAATATAGAATATGGAAAACAGAATACAAATCCCAGAATTGAAAACATGGAATGCACAACACAGAATTTAGAATATAGAATACAGAATACTGAATATAGTATTTAGAATACAGAATGTAGAATATAGAATTTAAAATATAGAATATAATATGCTGAATATAGAATTTAGAATATAGAATGTAGAACACAGAATATAGAAAATAGAATATAGAATATAGAACCCAGAATTTAGAACATGAAATGCAGAACACATAATTTAGAACATAGAATACAGTATACTGAATATAGAATTTAGAATATAGAATGTAGAACACAGAATATAGAATATAGAATACGGAATGCAGAATATAGAATATAGAATGATGAACACAAAATATAGAATAGCGAATATAGAACCCAGAATTTAGAACATGGAATGTAAAACACAGAATTTAGAATATAGAATACAGAATACTGAATATCGAATTTAGAATATAGAATGTAGAACACAGAATTTGGTATGTAGTATACGGAATGCAGAATATTGAATCCAGAATATAGAATGTAGAACACAAAATATAGAATATGGAAAACAGAATACAGAACCCAGAATTTAGATCATGGAATGCAGAACACAGAATTTAGAATACAGAATACAGTGTAATAAATATAGAATTTACTATATAGTATGTAGAACAAAAATACAGAATACGGCATGCAGAATATACAATACTGTATAGAGAATGCAGAACACAGAATATAGAATATGGAAAACAGAATAAAAACTCAGAATTTAGAACATGGAATGCAGAAAACAGAATTTAAAATATAGTATACCGAATACTGAATATAGAATTTAGATCATAGAATGCAGAACACAGAATTAAGAATATTGAATGCAAAATACTGTATACAGAATATATAAACAGGAATGCAGGACGCAGAATTTAGAAATGAGAATAAAGAATACTGAATATAGAATTTAGAATGTATAATATATAACACAGAATATAGAATATAGACTACGGAATAGAGAATATAGGAGGTAGAATAAGGAATGAAGAACACAACATATAGAATATAGAATAGAGAATAAAGTACCCAGAATTTAGAAATGGAATGCAGAACATAGAATTTAGAATATAGAATACAGAATGCTGAATAAAGTTTTTAGAATATAGAATATAGAACACAGAATATAGAATATAGAATAGGGAATGCTGAAAAAAGTATGCAGAATATAGAATGAAGAACACAAATATAGAATATAGAATAGTGAATATAGAACCCAGAACTAAGAACACGGAATGCAGAACACTGAATTTAGAATATAGAATACAGAATACTTAATATAAAACTTAGAATATAGAATGTAGAAAACAGAATATAGAATATAGAATACGGAATGCAGAATATAGAATACAGTATATAGAATATAGAACACAGAATATAGAATATTGAATACAGTATAAGAAACACAAAATTTAGAACATGGAATGTAGAACACATTATTTAGAATAGAGAATACTGCATACTGAATATAGAATATCAATATACAATGTAGAACACAGAATTTAGAATATAGAATACAGAATATTTAATACATAATTTAGAATACAGAAAGTAGAAAACAGAATATAGAATATGGAATACGGAATGCAAATATAGAATACAGAATATAGAATGTAGAACACAGAATATAGAATATTGAATACAGTATATGGAACAAAAAATTTAGAACATGGAATGCAGAACCCATTATTTAGAATATAGAATACTGAATACTGAATATAGAATTTTTTATATACAATGTAGAACACAGAATATAGAATATGGGGAACAAAATACAAAAGTCAGAATTGAGAGCATGGAATGCAGAACACAACATTTAAAATATAGTATACAGAATACTGAATATAGAATTTAGAATATACAATGTAGAACACAGGGTATGGAATGTAGAATACGGAATGCATAATATTGAATACAGAATATAGAATATAGAACACAGAATTTAGAATATGGGAAACAGAATATAGAACACAGAACATGGAATGCAGAACACAGAATATAAAATATAGAATACAGAATACTGAATATAGAATTTAGAATATAGAACGCAGAACACAGAATATAGAATATAGAACACAGAATACAGAATATAGAATTTAGAATATAGAATGTAGAACACAGAGTATAGAATAAAGATTACGGAACACTGAATATACAATTTAGAACATAGAATGTAGAACACAGAATATGAAATGTATAATACGGAAATCAAAATATTGAATACAGAATATAGAATGTAGAAGACAGAATTTAGAATAGGGAAACAGAATATAGAACCCAGAATTTAGAACATGGAATGCAGAACACATAATTTAGAATATAGGATACAGATTATTGAATATAGAATTTAGAATATAGATTGTAGAACACAGAATTTAGATTATAGACTACAGAATACTGAATATAGTATTTATAATATAGAATGTAGAACACAGAATATAGAATATAGAATACAGTATATAGAAATCAAAATTTAGAACATGGAATGCAGAACACAGAATTTAGAAAATAGAATACGGAATACTGAATATAGAATATGAATATACAAAGTAGAACACAGAATTTAGAATATAGAATACAGAATACTGAATATAGAATTAAGAATATACAATGTAGAACACAGAATATAGAATATAGAATACAGAAAACTGAATACAGGATTTAGAATATGGAATGCAGAACACAGAATTTAGAATATAATACAGAAAACTGAATATAGAATTTAGAATATAGAATGTACAAAACACAATATAAAATATACAATAGATAATATAGAACACAGAATTTACAACATGGATTACAGAACACCGAATTTAAAATATAGATTACCTAATACTGAATATAGAATATGAATATAAAATATAGAACCCAGAATTTAGAATATAGAATACATAATACTGAATATAGGATTTAGAATATACAACGTAGAACCGAGAATATAGAATATAGAGTACGGAATGCAGAATACAGTATACAGAATATAGAATGTAGAACACAGAATTTTGAATATGGAAAACAGGATATAGAACCCAGAATATAGAACATGGAATGCAGAACACAGAATTTAAAATGTACAATGCAGAATACTGAATATCGAATTTAGAATATAGAACGCAGAACGCAGAATATAGAATATAGAATACGGAATGCAGAATATAGAATACAGAATATAGAATGTAGAACACAGAATTTAGAATATGGAAAACAGAATATAGAACCAAGAATTTAGAACATGGAATGCAGAACACAAAATTAAGAATATAGAATACAGATTACTGAATATAGAATTTAGAATATAGAATGTAGAACACAGAATTTAGTATATAGAATAAAGAATACTGAATATAAAATTTAGAATATAGAATGCAGAACACAGAATATAGAATATAGAATACAGAATATAGAACCCAAAATTTAGAACATGGAATGCAGAACACAGAATTTAAAGTATAGAATAACGAATACTGAATATAGAATATGAATATACAATATAGAACCCAGAATTTAGAATATAGAATACATAATACTGAATATAGGATTTAGAATATACAATGTAGAACCAAGAATATAGAATATAGAATACAGAATGCAGAATATAAAACAGAATATAGAAAGTAGAACACAGAATATAGAATATTGAATAGAGTATATGGAACACAAAATTTAGAACATGGAATGCAGAACACAGAATTTAGAATATAGATTACAGAATACTGAATATAGAATTTAGAATATAGAATGTTGAACACAGAATATAGAATATAAAAAACGTAATGCAGAATATAGAATACAGAATATAGAATGCAGAACACAGCATATAGAATATGGGAAACAAAATACAAAAGTCAGAAATGAGAACATGGAATGCAGAACACAGCATTTAGAATATAGTATACAGAATACTGAATATAGAATTTAGAATAGACAATGTAGAACACAGAGTATGGAATGTAGAATACGGAATGCAGAATATTGAATATAGAATATAGAATATAGAACACAGAATTTAGAATATGGAAAACAGAATATAGAATCCAGAATAAAGAACATGGAATGCAGAACACAGAATTTAATATATAGAATACAGAATACTGAATATAGAATTTAGATTATAGAACGCAGAACACAGAATATAGAATATAGAATACAGAATACTGAATATAGAATTTAGAATATAGAATGTAGAACACAGAGTATAGAATATAGAATACGGAATACTGAATATACAATTTAAAATATAGAATGTAGAACACAGAATATGAAATGTATAATACGGAATGCAGAATATTGAATAGAGAATATGGAATGTAGAACACAGAATATAGAATATGGAAAACATAATACAAAACCCAGAATTGAGGACATGTAATGCAGAACACAGAATTTAGAATATAGAATAGTGAATACTGAATATAGAATTTAGAACATAGAATGCAGAGCACAGAATTTAGAATTTAGAATGTAGAAAACTGAATAGAGTATTTAGAATATAGAATGAAGAACACAGAATATAGAATAAAGAGTAGATAATAGAGAACCCAGGATATAGAACATGGAATGCAGAGTGCAGAATTTAGAATATAGAACACAGAATACTGAATATAAATTTAGAATATTGAATATAGAACACAGAGTATAGAATATAGAATACGGAATACTGAATATACAATTTCGAATATAGAATGTAGAACACAGAATATAGAATATAGAATACGGAATGCAGAATATAGAATACAGAACATAGAATGTAGAACACAGAATATAGAATATGGAAAACAAATTACAAAACCCAAAATTGAAAACATGGAATTCACAACACAGAATTAAGAATATAAAATACAGAATACTGAATATAGAAATTAGAATACAGAATGTAGAACTGAGAATTTAAAATATAGAATATAGTATGCTGAATATAGAATTTAGAATATAGAATGTAGAACACAGAAAAGAGAAAATAGAATAGAGAATATAGAACACAGAATTTATAACATGGAATGCAGAACACAGAATTTCGAATATAGAATACAGTATACTGAATATAGAATTTAGAATATAGAATGAAGAACACAGAATTTGGTATGTAGAATACGGAATGTAGAATATTGAATACAGAATATAGAATATAGAACACAATATATAGAATATGGAAAACAGAATACAGAACCCAGAATTTAGATCATGGAATGCAGAACACAGAATTTAGAGTATATAGTACCGAACTCAATATGAAATTTAGAATATACAATGTAGAATACAGAATATGGAATGTAGAATATGGAATGCAGAATATTGAATATCAGAATATAGAATGTAGAACACAGAATTTAGAATATGGAAAACAGAATATAGAACACAGAATATAGAGCATGGAATGCAGAAAACGAAATAAAGAATATAGAATACAGAATACTGAATATAGAACTTAGAATATATAATGTAGAACACAGAATTTAGAATATAGAATACAGAATACTGAATATAGAATTTAGATTATACAGTGTAGAACACAGAATAGAAATATAGAATACAGAATATAGAACCCAAAATTTAGAACATGGAATGCAGAACACAGAATATAAAATATAGAATACCGAATACTGATTATAGAATATGAATATACAATGTAGAACCCAGAATTTAGAATATAGAATACAGAATACTGAATGTAGAATGTAGAATATACAATGTAGAACCGAGAATATAGAATATAGAATACGGAATGCAGAATATAGTATACAGAATATAGAATGAAGAAAACAGAATATAGTATAGAGAATAGAGTATATAGAACCCAAAATTTAGAACATGTATTGCAGAACACAGAATTTAGAATATAGAATACAGAATAATGAATATAGAATTTACAATATAGAATGTAGAACAAAAATACAGAATACGGCATGCAGAATATACAATACAGAATTGAGAATGCAGAACACAGAATATAGAATATGGAAAATAGAATACAAAACTCAGAATTTAGAACATGGAATGCAGAAAACAGAATTTAAAATATAGTATACCGAATACTGAATATAAAATTTAGAACATAGAATGCAGAACACAGAATTTAGATTATTGAATGCAGAATACTGTATACAGAATTTATAAACAGGAATGCAGAACACAGAATTTAGAATAGAGAATGCAGAATACTGTATATAGAATTTAGAATATAGAATGAATAACACAGAATATAGAATATAGAATACGGAATGGAGAAAATAGAAGGTAGTATATAGACTGAATAACACAAAATATAGAATAGAGAATAGAGAATATACATCCCAGAATATAGAAATGGAATGCAGAATATAGAATTTTGAATACAGAATACAGAAAACTGAATAAAGATTTTAGAATTGAGAATGTAGAACACAGAATATAGAATATAGAATAGGGAATGCAGAATATATTATGTAGAATATAGAATGAAGAACACAAGTATAGGATATAGAATAGTGAATATAGAAATCAGAATTTAGAACACGGAATGCAGAACACAGAATTTGAATCTAGAATACATAATACTGAATATAGAATTTAGAACATAAAATGCAGAACACAGAATTTATAATATAGAATGCAGAATATTGAATATTGATTTTATAAACATGAATGCAGAAGACAGAATTTAGAATATAGAATGAAGAAAACTGAATAGAGTATTAAGAATATACAATGAAGAACACAGAATATAGAATTTAGAATATAGAATAGAGAACCCAGGATATAGAACATGAAATGCAGAGCACAGAATTTAGAATATAGAACACAGAATACTGAATATAAGTTTAGGATATAGAATATAGAACACAGAGTATAGAATATAGAATACGGAATACTGAATATAGTATTTAGAATATAGAATGTAGAACACAGAATATAGAATATAGAATACGGAATGCAGAATATAGAATACAGAACATAGAATGAAGAACACAAAATATAGAATATGGAAAACCAAATACAAAACCCAGAATTGAAAACATGGAATGCACAACAGAGAATTAAGAATATAGAACACAGAATACTGAATATAGAATTTAGAATACAGGATGTAGAACAGAGAATTTAAAATATAGAATATACTATGCTGAATATGGAATTTAGAATATAGAATGTAGAATACAGAATATAGAAAATAGAATAGAGAATATAGAACCCAGAATTTAGAACATGGAATGCAGAACACAGAATTTAGAATATAGAATACAGAATACTGAATATAGAATTTTGAATATACAATGTAGAACAGAGAATATAGAATATAGATTACGGAATGCAGAATATAGGATACAGAAAATACAATGTAGAACACAGAATATAGAATATGGAAAACAGAATACAAAACCGAGAATTGAGGACATGGACTGCAGAACACATAATTAAGAATATACAATACAGAATACTGAATATAGAATTTTCAATATAAAATGTAGAACACAAAATTTAGATATATAATAAAGAATAATGAATATAGAATTTAGAATATAGAATGTAGAACACAGAATAAAGAATAGAGAATAGAGAACCCAGAATTTAGAACATGGAATGCAGAACACAGAATTTTGAATATACAATACAGAATACTGAACATAAAATTTAGAACATAGAATGTTGAACACAGAATATACAATACGGCATGCAGAATATACAATACAGAATAGTGAATGCAGAACACAGAATATAGAATATGGAAAAGAGAATACAGAACTCAGAATTTAGAACATGGAATGCAGAACACAGAATTTAAAATATAGTATACAGAATACTGAATATAGAATTAGATCTTAGAATTCAGAACACAGAATTAAGATTATATAATGCAGAATTCTGTATATAGAATTTATAAACAGGAATGCAGAACACAGAATTTAGAAAATAGAATACACAATAATGAATATAGAATTTAGAATATATAATAAATAACACAGAATATAGAATATAGACGACGGAATGGAGAATATAGGAGGTAGAATAAGGAATGACGAACATAAAATATAGAATAGAGAATAGAGAATATAGGTCCCAGAATTTAGAAATGGAATGCAGAACATAGAATTTAGAATACAGAATACAGAATACTGAATAAAGATTTTAGAATATAGAATGCAGAACTTATAATATAGAATATAGAATAATGAATGCAGAATATAGTATGTAGAATATAGAATGAAGAACACAAATATAGAATAGAGAATAGAGAATAGAGAACCCAGAACTTACAACAAGGAATGCAGAACACAGAATTTAAAATAAAGAATACAGAATAATTAATATAAAATTTAGAATATAGAATGTAGAACACAGAATATAGAATATAGAATACGAAATGCAGAATATAGAATATAAAATATAGAATATAGAATGATGAACACAAAATTTAGAATATAGAATAGAGAATATAAAACCCAGAATTTAGAACATGCAATTTAGAACACAGAATTTAGAATATAAAAACAGAATACTGAATATCGAAATTAGAATATAGAATGTATAACACAGAATATGGTATGTAGAATACGGAAAGCAGAATATAGAATACAGAATATAGAAAGTAGAATACAGAATATAGAATATGGAAAACAGAATACATAACCCAGAATTTAGAACATGGAATTCAGAACACAGAATTTAGAATATAGTATACAGAATACTGAATATAGAATTTAGAACATAGAATGCAGTACACAGAATTAAGAATATAGAATGCAGAATACTGTATATAGAATTTATCAACAGGAATGCAGAACACAGAATATGGAAAATAGAATAAAGAATACTGAATATACAATTGAGAATATATATTGAATAACACAGAATATAGATAATAGACTACTGAATGGAGAATATAGAAGGTAGAATAAAGAATGAAGAACACAAAATATAGAATATAAAATAGAGAATATAGAACCCAGAATTTAGAAATGGAATGCAGAACATAAAATATAGAATATAGAATACAGAATAGTGAATAAATATTTTAGAATATAGAATGTAGAACACAGAATATAGAATATAGTATAGGAAATGCAGAATACAGTATGCAGAATACAGAATGAGAAACAAAAATATAGAATATAGAATAGTGAATATAGAACCCAGAACAAAGTACACGGAATGCAGAACACAGAATTTAGAATACAGAATACAGAATACTTAATATAAAATTTAGAATGTAGAATGTAGAACACAGAAAATAGAATATAGAATACTTAATACAGAATATAGTATACAGAATGTAGAATGTAGAACACAGAATATAGAATATTGAATATAGAATATAGAATACACATTATAGAACCCAAAGTTTAGAACATGGAATGCAGTACACAGACTTTAAAATATAGAATAACGAATACTGGACATAGAATATGAATATACAACATAGAACACAGAATTTAGAATATAGGATACCGAATACTGAATATAGAATAAAAATATACAATTTAGAACACTGAATATAGAATAGAGAATAGAGAATAGAGAACACAAAATTTAGAACTTGGAATGCAGAACACAGAATTAAGAATATGGAATGCACAATACTGTATATAGAATTTAGAATATAGAATGAATAAAACAGAATATAGAATATAGAATACGGAATGGAGAATATAGAAGGTAGAATATAGAAAGAAGAACACAATATATAGTATATATTAAAGAGAATATAGAACCCAGAATTTAGAAATGGAATGCAGAACAGAGAATTTAGAATATAGAATACAGAATACTGAATAAAGATTTTAGAATATACAATGTAGAACACTGAATATAGAATATAGAATACGGAATGCAGAATAAAGTACGTAGAATACAGAATGAAGAACACAAATATAGAATATAGAATAGTGAATATACAAACCAGAAATTAGAACACGGAATTCAGAACACAGAATTTACAATATAGAACACAGAATAATTAATATAAAATTTAGAATACACAATGTAGAACACAGAATATAGAATATAGAATAGAGAATAGAGAATCCAGAATTTAGAACATGGAATGCCAAAAACAGAATTTAGAATATTGAATACATACTACTGAATATAGAATTTAGAATATAGAATGCAGAACACAGAATTTAGAATATAGAAAAGAGAATACTGAAAATAGAATTTAGAATATAGAATTTTGAGCTCAGAATATAGAATATATGATAGAGTTTATAGAATCCAGAATTTAGGACATTGAATGCAGAACACAGAATTTAGAGTATAAAATACAGAATACTGAATATAGAATTTAGAACATGGAATGACGAACACAGAATTCAGAATATAGAATACAGAATACTTAATATAAAATTTAGAATATAGAATGTAGAACACAGAATATAGAATATAGAATACGGAATACAGAATATAGAATTCAGAATATAGAATGTAGAACACAGAATATAGAATATTGAATAGAGTATATGGAACCCAAAATTTAGAACATGGAATGCAGAACACAGAATTTAGAATATAGAATACAGAATACTGAATATAGAATTAAGAATATAGAATGCAGAACACAGACTATAAATACGGCATGCAGAATACACAATACAGAATATAGAATGTAGAAAACAGAATAGAATATAGAATACGGAATGCAGAATATAGAATACAGAATATAGAATGTAGAACACAGAATATAGAATATGAAAAACAGAATACTAAACCCATAATTGAGAACATGAATACAGAACACAGAATTTAGAAAATAGAATACGGAATACTGAATATAGAATATGAATATACAATGTAGAACACAGAATTTAGAATATAGAATACAGAATACTGAATATAGAATTTAGATTATACAATGTAGAACACAGAATATAGAATATAGAATACAGAAAACTGAATACAGGATTTAGAATATGGAATGCAGAACACAGAATTCAGAATATAAATACAGAAAACTGAATATAGAATTTAGAATATAGAATGTACAACACACAATATAGAATATACAATAGAGAATATAGAACACAGAATTTACAACATGGATTGCAGAACACAGAATTTAAAATATAGAATACCGAATACTGAATACAGAATATGAATATACAATATAGAACCCAGAATTTGAATATAGAATACATAATACTGAATATAGGATTTAGAATATACAATGTAGAACCGAGAATATAGAATATAGAATACGGAATGCAGAATATAGTATACAGAATATAGAATGTAGAACACAGAATTTAGAATATGGAAAACAGGATATAGAACCCAGAATATAGAACATGGAATGCAGAAAACAGAATTTAAAATGTACAATAAAGAATACTGAATATCGAATTTAGAATATAGAACGCAGAACACAGAATATAGAATATAGAATACGGAATGCAGAATATAGAATACAGAATATAGAATGTAGAACACAGAACATAGAATATGGAAAACATAATACAAAACCCAGAATTGAGGACATGTAATGCAGAACACAGAATTTAGAATATAGAATAGTGAATACTGAATATAGAATTTAGAACATTGAATGAGGAACACAGAATTCAGAATATAGAATGCAGAATACTGTATATAGGATTTAGAATATAGAAAGAAAAACACAGAATATAGAATATAGATTATGGAATGGAGAATATAGAAGGTACAATATAGACTGAAGAACACAAAATATACAATATAGAATGGAGAATATAGAACCCACAATATAGAAATGGAATGCAGAACAGAGAATTTGGAATATAGAATAGAGGAAACTAAATAAAGTTTTTAGAATATAGAATGTAGAACACAGAATATAGAATATAGAATAGAGAATAGAGAACCCAGGATATAGAACATGGAATGCAGAACACAGAATTTAGAATATAGAACACAGAATACTGAATATAAATTTAGAATATAGAATATAGAACACAGAGTATAGAATACAGAATACGGAATAATGAATATACAATTTAGAATATAGAATGTAGAACACAGAAAATAGAATATAGAATACGGAATGCAGGAAATACAATACAGAACATAGAATGTAGAACACAGAATATAGAATATGGAAAACAGAATACAAAACCCAGAATTGAAAACATGAAATGCACAACAGAGAATTAAGAATAGAGAATACAGAATACTGAAAATAGGATTTAGAATACAGAGTGTAGAACAGAGAATTAGAACATAGAATATATTATACTGAATATAGAATTTAGAATATAGAATATAGAACACAGAATAGAGAAAATAGAATAGAGAATATAGAACCCAGAATATAGAACATGGAATGCAGAACACAGAATTTAGAATATAGAATACAGAATACTGAATATAGAATTTAGAATATACAATGCAGAACGCAGAATATAGAATATAGAATACGGAATGCAGAATATAGAATATAGAATATAGAATGATGAACACGAAATATAGAATATGGAATAGAGAATATAGAACCCAGAATTTAGAACATGGAATGCAGAACACAGAATTTAAAATATAGAATACAGAATACTGAATATCGAATTTAGAATATAGAATGTAGAACACAGAATTTGGTATGTAGAATACGGAATGCAGAATATTGTATTCAGAAAATAGAATTAAGAACACAAAATATAGAATATGGAAAACAGAATATAGAACGCAGAGTGTAGATCATGGAATGCAGAACACAGAATTTAGAGTATATAATACCGAATACTTAATATAAAATTTAGAATATAGAATGAAGAATACAGAATATGGAATGTAGAATACGAAATGCAGAAAATTGAATACAGATTATAGAATGTAGAACACAGAATTTAGAATATGGAAAACAGAATATAGAACCCAGAATTTAGAACATGGAATGCAGAACACAAAATTAAGAATATAGAATACAGATTACTGAATATAGAATTTAGAATATAGAATGTAGAACACAGAATTTAGTATATAGAATACAGAATACTGAATATAAAATTTAGAATATAGAATGCAGAACACAGAATATAGAATATAGAATACAGAATATAGAACCCAAAATTTAGAACATGGAATGCAGAACACAGAATTTAAAGTATAGAATAACGAATACTGAATATAGAATATGAATATACAATATAGAACCCAGAATTTAGAATATAGAATACATAATACTGAATATAGGATTTAGAATATACAATGTAGAACCAAGAATATAGAATATAGAATACAGAATGCAGAATATAGAACAGAATATAGAAAGTAGAACACAGAATATAGAATATTGAATAGAGTATATGGAACAAAAAATTTAGAACATGGAATGCAGAACACAGAATTTAGAATATAGATTACAGAATACTGAATATAGAATTTAGAATATAGAATGTTGAACACAGAATATAGAATATAAAAAACGTAATGCAGAATATAGAATACAGAATATAGAATGTAGAACACAGCCTATAGAATATGGGAAACAAAATACAAAAGTCAGAAATGAGAACAGGGAATGCAGAACACAGCATTTAGAATATAGTATACAGAATACTGAATATAGAATTTAGAATAGACAATGTAGAACACAGAGTATGGAATGTAGAATACGGAATGCAGAATATTGAATATAGAATATAGAATATAGAACACAGAATTTAGAATATGGAAAACAGAATATAGAACCCAGAATAAAGAACATGGAATGCAGAACACAGAATTAAATATATAGAATACAGAATTCTGAATATAGAATTTAGATTATAGAACGCAGAACACAGAACATAGAATATAGAATACACAATACTGAATATAGAATTTAGAATATAGAATGTAGAACACAGAGTATAGAATATAGAATACGGAATACTGAATATACAATTTAAAATATAGAATGTAGAACACAGAATATGAAATGTATAATACGGAATGCAGAATATTGAATAGAGAATATAGAATGTAGAACACAGAATTTAGAATATGGAGAAAAGAATATAGAACCCAGAATTTAGAACATGGAATGCAGAACACAGAATTTAGAATATAGAATACAGATTATTGAATATAGAAATTAGAATATAGATTGTAGAACACAGGATTTAGATTATAGAGTACAGAATACTGAATATAGTATTTAGAATATAGAATGTAGAACACAGAATATAGAATACGGTATGCAGAATATACTATAAAGAAGAGTGAATGCAGAACACAGAATATAGAATATGGAAAACAGAATACAGAACTCAGACATTAGAACATGGAATGCAGAACACAGAATTTAAAATATAGTATACAGAATACTGAATATAGAATTAGAAATTAGAATGCAGAACACAGAATTAAGATTATATAATGCAGAATTCTGTATATAGAATTTATAAACAGGAATGCAGAACACAGAATTTAGAATAGAGAATGCAGAAGACTGTATATAGTATTTAGAATATAGAATGAATAACACAGAATATAGAATATAGACTACGGAATGGAGAAAATAGAAGGTAGAATATAGACTGAATAACACAAAATATAGAATATAGAATAGACAATATAGATCCCAGAATATAGAAATGGAATGCAGAATATAGAATTTTGAATACAGAATACAGAAATCTGAATAAAGATTTTAGAATATAGAATGTAGAACACAGAATATAGAATATAGAATAGGGAATGCAGAATATAGTATGTAGAATATAGAATGAAGAACACAAGTATAGAATATAGAATAGTGAATATAGAAACCAGAACTTAGAACACGGAATGCAGAACACAGAATTTGAATATAGAATACATAATACTGAATATAGAATTTAGAATATAGAATGCAGAACACAGAATTTATAATATAGAATGCAGAATACAGAATATTGATTTTATAAACATGAATGCAGAACACAGAATTTAGAATATAGAATGAAGAACACTGAAAAGAGTATTTAGAATATACAATGAAGAACACAGAATATAGAATTTAGAATATAGAATAGAGAACCCAGGATATAGAACATGAAATGCAGAGCACAGAATTTAGAATATAGAACACAGAATACTGAATATAAGTTTAGGATATAGAATATAGAACACAGAGTATAGTATATAGTATAAAGAATACTGAATATACAATTTAGAATATAGAATGTAGAACACAGAATATAGAATATAGAATACGGAATGCAGAATATAGAATACAGAACATAGAATGAAGAACACAGAATATAGAATATGGAAAACCAAATACAAAACCCAGAATTGAAAACATGGAATGCACAACAGAGAATTAAGAATATAGAACACAGAATACTGAATATAGAATTTAGAATAAAGAATGTAGAACAGAGAATTTAAAATATAGAATATAGTATGCTGAAAATGGAATTTAGAATATAGAATGTTGAACACAGCATATAGAAAATAGAATAGAGAATATAGAACCCAGAATTTAGAACATGGAATGCAGAACACAGAATTTAGAATATAGAATACAGTATACTGAATATAGAATTTAGAATATACAATGTAGAACTCAGAATATAGAATATAGAATACGGAATGCAGAATATAGAATATAGAATATAGAATGATGAACACAAAATTTAGAATATAGAATAGAGAATATAGAACCCAGAATTTAGATCATGGAATGCAGAACACAGTATTTAGAGTATATACTACCGAATGCTGAATATGAAATTAAGAATATAGAATGTAGAATACAGAATATGGAATATAGAATACGGAATGCAGAATATAGAATATAGAATATAGAATGAAGAACACAAAATTTAGAATATAGAATAGAGAATATAGAACCCAGAATTTAGAACATGGAATGCAGAACACAGAATTTAAAATATAGAATACCAAATACTGAATATACAATTTAGAATATAGAATGAAAGAGACAGAATATAGTATATAGAAAACGGAATACTGAATATACAATTTAGAATATAGAATGTAGAACACACAATATAGAATATAGAATACGGAATGCAGAATATAGAATACAGAATATAGAATGTTGAACACTGAATATAGAAATAGGAATACAGAATACAGTACCCAGAATTTAGAACATGGAATGCAGAGCACAGAAATTAAAATATAGAATACCGAATACAGAATATAAAATTTAGAATATACAATATAGAACACAGAATATGGAATGTTGAATACGGAATGCAGAATATTGAACACAGAATATAGAATATAGAACACAGAATTTAGAATATGGAAAACAGGATATAGAACACAGATTATAGAACATGGAATGCAGAACACAGAATTAAAAATATAGAATACAGAAAACTGAATATCGAATTTAGAATATAGAACGCAGAACACAGAAAATAGTATATAGAATACGGAATGCAGAATATAGGATACAGAATATAGAATTTAGAACACAGAATATAGAATATTAAATAGAGTATATGGAACAAAAAATTTAGAACATAGAATTCAGAACACAGAGTTTAGAATATAGTATACAGAATACTGACTATAGAATTTAGAATATAGAATGCAGAACAGAGAATTTAGAATATAGAATGCAGAATACTGAATAAAGAATTTATAAACAGGAATGCAAAACAGAATTTAGAATATAGAATACAGAATACAGAATATAGAATTTATAATATAGAACGTATACCACAGAATATAGAGTATAGAATACAGACTGCAGAATATAGAATTCAGAATATAGAATGTAGAACACAGAAAATAGAATATGGAAATCATAAAACAAAACCCAGAACTGAGGACATGGAATGAAGAACACAGAATTTAGAATACAGAATAGAGAATACTGAATATAGAATTTAGAATATAAAATGCAGAACCCAGAATTTAGAATATAGAATACAGAATACTGAATATAGGATTTAGAACATGGAATGCAGAACACAGATTATGGAATGTAGAATACGGAATGCAGAATATAGAATACAGAATATAGAATGAAGAATACAGAGTATAGAATATGGAAAACAGAATACATAACCCAGAATTTACAACATGGATTTCGGAACACAGAATTTAGAATATAGAATACAGAATACTGAATATAGAATTTAGAATATAGAATGTAGAACACAGAACTTAGAATAGAGAATAATGAATACTGCATATAAAATTTAGAATATAGAATGTAGAACACAGAATAGAGAAAATAAAATAGAGAATATAGAACACACAATTTAGAACATGGAATGCAGAACTCAGAATTTAGAATGTAGAACACAGAATATAGAATATAGAATACGGAATGCAGAACAGAGTATATAAAATATAGAATATAGAATGATGAACTCAAAATATAGAATAGAGAATATAGAACCCAGAAATTAGAACATGGAATTTAAAACACAGAATTTAGAATATAAAATACAGAATACTGAATATCGAATTTAGAATATAGAATGTAGAACACAGAATATAGAAAATAGGATAGAGAATATAGAACTCACAATTTAGAACATGAAATGCAGAACACAGAATTTAGAATGTAGAACACAGAATACTGAATATAGAATTTGGAACATAGAATGTAGAACACAGAATATAGAATATAGAATACGGAATGCAGAATAGAGAATATAAAATATAGAATATAGAATGATGAACACAAAATATAGATTAGAGAATAGAGAATATAGAACACAGAATTTAGAACATGGAATGTAGAACACAGAATTTAGAATATAAAATACAGAATACTGAATATCGAATTTAGAACAAAGAATGTAGAACACAGAATATAGAAAATAGAATAGAGAATATAGAATCAACAATTTAGAATATGGAATGCAGAACACAGAATTTAGAATGTAGAATACAGAATACTGCATATAGAATTTAGAATATAGAATGTAGAACACATAATATAGAATATAGAATACGGAATGCAGAATAGAGAATATAAAATATAGAATATAGAATGATGAACACAAAATATAGAATATAGAATAGAGAATATAGAACCCAGGATTTAGAACATGCAATTTAGAACACAGAATTTAGAATATAAAATACAGAATAATGAATATCGAATTTTGAATATAGAATGTAGAACACAGAATATGGTATGTAGAATACGGAAAGCAGAATATAGAATACATAATATAGAAAGTAGAATACAGAATATAGAATAGGGAAAACAGAATACATAACCCAGAATTTAGAACATGGAATTCAGAACACAGAATTTAGGATATAGTATACAGAATACTGAATATAGAATTTAGAAAGTAGAATGCAGTACACAGAATTAAGAATATAGAATGCAGAATACTGTATATAGAATATATAAACAGGAATGCAGAACACAGTATATAGAAAATAGAATAAAGAATACTGAATATAGAATTGAGAATATATATTGAATAACACAGAATATAGATTATAGACTACTGAATGCAGAATATAGAAGGTAGAATAAAGAATGAAGAACAAAAATATAGAATATAAAGTAGAGAATATAGAACCCAGAATTTAGAATTGGAATGCAGAACATAAAATATAGAATACAGAATACAGAATACGGAATAAATATTTTAGAATATAGAATATAGAACGCAGAATATAGAATATAGAATAGGAAATGCAGAATACAGTATGTAAAATACAGAATGAAAAACAAAAATATAGAATATAGAATAGTGAATATAGAACCCAGAACATAGAAAACGGAATGCAGAACACAGAATTTAGAATATAGAATACAGAATACTTAATATAAAATTTAGAATGTAGAATGTAGAACACAGAATATAGAATATAGAATACGGAATACAGAATATAGTATACAGAATATAGAATGTAGAACACAGAATATAGAATATTGAATAGAGTATATGGAAACCAAAGTTTAGAACATGGAATGCAGAACACAATATTTAGAATATAGATTACAGAATACTGAATATAGAATTTAGAATATAGAATGTAGAACACAGAATATAGAATACGACATGCAGAATATTGAATACAGAATAAAGAATATAGAACACAGAATATAGAATATGGAAAAAGAATATTGAACCCAGAATATAGAACATGGAATGCAGAACACAGAATTTAAAATATAGAATGCAGAATACTGAATATAGAATTTAGAATATATAACGCAGAACACAGAATATAGAATATAGAATACGGAATGCAGAATATAGAATACAGGATATAGAATGTAGAATACAGAATATAGAATATGGAAAACAGAATACAGAAGCCAGAATTTAGAGCATGGAATGCAACACAGAATTTACAATATAGAATACAGATTACTGAATATAGAATTTAGAACATAGAAAGCAGAACCCAGAATTTAGAATATAGAATACAGAATACTGAATATAGAATTTAGAATACAGAAAGTAGAACACAGAATATAGAATATAGAATATAGAATACAGATTATAGAAAGCAAAGTTTAGAACATGGAATGCAGTACACAGACTTTAAAATATAGAATACCGAATACTGAACATAGAATATGAATACACAATATAGAACACAGAATTTAGAATATAGGATACCGAATACTGAATATAGAATATAATTATACAATTTAGAGCACAGAATATAGAATATACAATAGAGAATATAGAACACAAAATTTAGAACATGGAACGCAGAACACAGAATTAAGAATATGGAATGCACAATACTGTATATAGAATTTAGACTATAGAATGAATAACAGAGAATATAGAATTTAGAATACGGAATGGAGAATATAGAAGGTAGAATATAGAATGAAGAACACAATATATAGAATATAGTATAGAGAATATAGAACACAGAAATTAGGAATGTAATGCAGAACAGAGAATTTATAATATAGAATACAGAATACTGAATAAAGATTTTAGAATATAGAATGTAGAACACAGAATATAGAATATAGAATAGGGAATGCAGAACATACTACGTAGAATACAGAAAGAAGAACACAAATATAGAATATAGAATAGTGAATATAGAACCCAGAACTAAAAACACGGAATGCAGAACACAGAATTTAGAATATAGAATACAGAATACTTAATATAAAATTTAGAATATAGAATGTAGAAAAGAGAATATAGAATATACAATACGGAATGCAGAATATAGAATACAGAATATAGAAAGTAGAACACAGAATATAGAATATTGAATAGAGAATATGGAACACAAATTTAGAACATGGAATGCAGAACACAGAATTTAGAATATAGAATACAGAATACTGAATATAGAATTTAGAATATAGAGTGTTGAACACAAAATATAGAATATAAAAAAAGTAATGCAGAATATAGAATACAGAATATGGAACGTAGAACAGAGAATATAAAATATGAGAAACAAAATACAAAAGTCAGAATTGAGAACATGGTATGCAGAACACAGCATTTAGAATATAGTGTACAGAATACTGAATATAGAATTTAGAATATAGAACGCAGAACACAGAATATAGAATATAGAATACAGAATACAGAATATAGAATTTAGAATATAGAATGTAGAACACAGAGTATAGAATAAAGAAAACGGAATACTGAATATACAATTTAGAACATAGAATGTAGAACACAGAATATGAAATATATAATACGGAATGCAGAATATTGAATAGAGAATATAGAATGTAGAACACAGAATTTAGAATATGGAAAAAAGAATATAGAACCAAGAATTTAGAACATGGAATGCAGAACACAAAATTTAGAATATAGGATACAGAATATTGAATATAGAATTTAGAATATAGATTGTAGAACACAGAATTTAGATTATAGACTACAGAATACTGAATATAGTATTTATAATATAGAATGTAGAACACAGAATATAGAATATAGAATACAGTATATAGAAATCAAAATTTAGAACATGGAATGCAGAACACAGAATTTAGAATATAGAATACGGAATACTGAATATAGAATATGAATATACAATGTAGAACACAGAATTTAGAATATAGAATACAGAATACTGAATATAGAATTTAGAATATACAATGTAGAACACAGAATATAGAATATAGAATACAGAAAAATGAATACAGGATTTAGAATATGGAATGCAGAACACAGAATTTAGAATATAAATACAGAAAACTGAATATAGAATTTAGAATATAGAATGTACAACACACAATATAGAATATACAATAGAGAATATAGAACACAGAATTTACAACATGGATTGCAGAACACAGAATTTAAAATATAGAATACCGAATACTGAATATAGAATATGAATATACAATATAGAACCCAGAATTTTGAATATAGAATACATAATACTGAATATAGGATTTAGAATATACAATGTAGAACCGAGAATATAGAATATAGAATACGGAATGCAGAATATAGTATACAGAATACAGAATGTAGAACACAGAATTTAGAATATGGAAAACAGGATATAGAACCCAGAATATAGAACATGGAATGCAGAAAACAGAATTTAAAATGTACAATAAAGAATACTGAATATCGAATTTAGAATATAGAACGCAGAACACAGAATATAGAATATAGAATACGGAATGCAGAATATAGAATACAGAATATAGAATGTAGAACACAGAACATAGAATATGGAAAACAATACAAAACCCAGAATTGAGGACATGTAATGCAGAACACAGAATTTAGAATATAGAATAGTGAATACTGAATATAGAATTTAGAAAATTGAATGCAGAGCACAGAATATAGAATATAGAATGCAGAATACTGTATATAGGATTTAGAATATAGAAAGAAAAACACAGAATATAGAATATAGACTACGGAATGGAGAATATAGAAGGTACAATATAGACTGAAGAACACAAAATATAGAATATAGAATGGAGAATATAGAACCCACAATATAGAAATGGAATGCAGAACAGAGAATTTAGAATATAGAATAGAGAAAACTAAATAAAGTTTTTAGAATATAGAATGTAGAACACAGAATATAGAATATAGAATAGAGAATAGAGAACCCAGGATATAGAACATGGAATGCAGAACACAGAATTTAGAATATAGAACACAGAATACTGAATATAAATTTAGAATATAGAATATAGAACACAGAGTATAGAATACAGAATACGGAATAATGAATATAGAATTTAGAATATAGAATGTAGAACACAGAAAATAGAATATAGAATACGGAATGCAGGAAATACAATACAGAATATAGAATGTAGAACACAGAATATAGAATATGGAAAACAGAATACAAAACCCAGAATTGAAAACATGAAATGCACAACAGAGAATTAAGAATAGAGAATACAGAATACTGAAAATAGGATTTAGAATACAGAGTGTAGAACAGAGAATTAGAACATAGAATATATTATACTGAATATAGAATTTAGAATATAGAATATAGAACACAGAATATAGAAAATAGAATAGAGAATATAGAACCCAGAATATAGAACATGGAATGCAGAACACAGAATTTAGAATATAGAATACAGAATACTGAATATAGAATTTAGAATATACAATGCAGAACGCAGAATATAGAATATAGAATACGGAATGCAGAATATAGAATATAGAATATAGAATGATGAACACGAAATATAGAATATGGAATAGAGAATATAGAACCCAGAATTTAGAACATGGAATACAGAACACAGAATTTAGAATATAGAATACAGAATACTGAATATCGAATTTAGAATATAGAATGTAGAACACAGAATTTGGTATGTAGAATACGGAATGCAGAATATTGTATTCAGAATATAGAATTAAGAACACAAAATATAGAATATGGAAAACATAATATAGAACGCAGAGAGTAGATCATGGAATGCAGAACACAGAATTTAGAGTATATAATACCGAATACTTAATATAAAATTTAGAATATAGAATGAAGAATACAGAATATGGAATGTGGAATACGAAATGCAGAAAATTGAATACAGATTATAGAATGTAGAACACAGAATTTAGAATATGGAAAACAGAATATAGAACCCAGAATTTAGAACATGGAATGCAGAACACAAAATTAAGAATATAGAATACAGATTACTGAATATAGAATTTAGAATATAGAATGTAGAACACAGAATTTAGTATATAGAATACAGAATACTGAATATAAAATTTAGAATATAGAATGCAGAACACAGAATATAGAATATAGAATACAGAATATAGAACCCAAAATTTAGAACATGGAATGCAGAACACAGAATTTAAAGTATAGAATAACGAATACTGAATATAGAATATGAATATACAATATAGAACCCAGAATTTAGAATATAGAATACATAATACTGAATATAGGATTTAGAATATACAATGTAGAACCAAGAATATAGAATATAGAATACAGAATGCAGAATATAGAACAGAATATAGAAAGTAGTACACAGAATATAGAATATTGAATAGAGTATATGGAACACAAAATTTAGAACATGGAATGCAGAACACAGAATTTAGAATATAGATTACAGAATACTGAATATAGAATTTAGAATATAGAATGTTGAACACAGAATATAGAATATAAAAAACATAATGCAGAATATAGAATACAGAATATAGAATGTAGAACACAGCATATAGAATATGGGAAACAAAATACAAAAGTCAGAAATGAGAACAGGGAATGCAGAACACAGCATTTAGAATATAGTATACAGAATACTGAATATAGAATTTAGAATAGACAATGTAGAACACAGAGTATGGAATGTAGAATACGGAATGCAGAATATTGAATATAGAATATAGAATATAGAACACAGAATTTAGAATATGGAAAACAGAATATAGAACCCAGAATAAAGAACATGGAATGCAGAACACAGAATTTAATATATAGAATACAGAATACTGAATATAGAATTTAGATTATAGAACGCAGAACACAGAATATAGAATATAGAATACAGAATACTGAATATAGAATTTAGAATATAGAATGTAGAGCACAGAGTATAGAATATAGAATACGGAATACTGAATATAAAATTTAAAATATAGAATGTAGAACACAGAATATGAAATGTATAATACGGAATGCAGAATATTGAATAGAGAATATAGAATGTAGAACACAGAATTTAGAATATGGAGAAAAGAATATAGAACCCAGAATTTAGAACATGGAATGCAGAACACAGAATTTAGAATATAGAATACAGATTATTGAATATAGAAATTAGAATATAGATTGTAGAACACAGGATTTAGATTATAGAGTACAGAATACTGAATATAGTATTTAGAATATAGAATGTAGAACACAGAATATAGAATATAGAATACACAATATAGAAATCAAAATTTAGAACATGGAATGCAGAACACAGAATTTAGAAAATAGAATACGGAATACTGAATATAGAATATGAATATACAATGTAGAACACAGAATTTAGAATATAGAATACAGAATACTGTATACAGAATTTAGATTATGGAATGCAGAACACAGAATTTAGAATATAAATACAGAAAACTGAATATAGAATTTAGAATATAGAATGTACAAAACACAATATAAAATATACAATAGAGAATATAGAACACAGAATTTACAACATGGATTACAGAACACCGAATTTAAAATATAGATTACCTAATACTGAATATAGAATATGAATATAAAATATAGAACCCAGAATTTAGAATATAGAATACATAATACTGAATATAGGATTTAGAATATACAACGTAGAACCGAGAATATAGAATATAGAGTACGGAATGCAGAATACAGTATACAGAATATAGAATGTAGAACACAGAATTTAGAATATGGAAAACAGGATATAGAACCCAGAATATAGAACATGGAATGCAGAACACAGAATTTAAAATGTACAATGCAGAATACTGAATATCGAATTTAGAATATAGAACGCAGAACACAGAATATAGAATATAGAATACGGAATGCAGAATATAGAATACAGAATATAGAATGCAGAACACAGAATTTAGAATATAAATACAGAAAACTGAATATAGAATTTAGATTATAGAATGTACAAAACACAATATAAAATATACAATAGAGACTATAGAACACAGAATTTACAACATGGATTACAGAACACCGAATTTAAAATATAGATTACCTAATACTGAATATAGAATATGAATATAAAATATAGAACCCAGAATTTAGAATATAGAATACATAATACTGAATATAGGATTTAGAATATACAACGTAGAACCGAGAATATAGAATATAGAGTACGGAATGCAGAATACAGTATACAGAATATAGAATGTAGAACACAGAATTTAGAATATGGAAAACAGGATATAGAACCCAGAATATAGAACATGGAATGCAGAACACAGAATTTAAAATGTACAATGCAGAATACTGAATATCGAATTTAGAATATAGAACACAGAACACAGAATATAGAATATAGAATACGGAATGCAGAATATAGAATACAGAATATAGAATGTAGAACACAGAATATAGAATATGGAAAACATAATACAAAACCCAGAATTGAGGACATGTAATGCAGAACACAGAATTTCGAATATAGAATAGTGAATACTGAATATAGAATTTAGAAAATTGAATGCAGAGCACAGAATTTAGAATATAGAATGCAGAATACTGTATATAGGATTTAGAATATAGAAAGAAAAACACAGAATATAGAATATAGACTACGGAATGTAGAATATAGAAGGTACAATATAGACTGAAGAACACAAAATATAGAATATAGAATGAAGAATATAGAACCCAGAATATAGTAATGGAATGCAGTACAGAGAATATAGAATATAGAATACAGAAAACTAAATAAAGTTTTTAGAATATAGAATGTAGAACCCAGAATACAGAATATAGAATAGAAATTAGAGAACCCAGGATATAGAACATGGAATGCAGAACACAGAAATTAGAATATAAATACAGAAAACTGAATATAGAATTTACAATATGAATGTACAACACACAATATAGAATATACAATAGAGAATATAGAACCCAGAATTTAGAACTTGGAATGCAGAACACAGAATTTAGAATATAGAATACAGAATACTGTATACAGAATTTAGAACATTGAATGCAGAACACAGAATTTAGAATATAGAATGCAGAATACTGTATATAATTTAGAATATAGAATGAAAAAACAGAATATAAAATATAGACTATGGAATGGAGAAAATAGGAGGTAGAATATAGACAGAATAACACAAAATATAGAATATACAATAGAGAATATAGAACCCAGAATATAGAAATGTAATGTAGAACAGAGATTTTAGAATATAGAATACAGAAAACTGAATAAAGATTTTAGGATATAGAATGTAGAACACAGAATATAGAATATAGAATAGGGAATGCAGAATATAGTATGTAGAATATAGAATGAACAACACAAGTATAGAATATAGAATAGTGAATATAGAACCCAGAACTTAGAACACGGAATGCAGAACACAGAATTTAGAATAAAGAATACATAATACTGAATATAGAATTTAGAACAAAAAATGCAGAACACAGAAATTAGAATATAGAATGCAGAATACTGAATATAGATTTTATAAATATTAATGCAGAACACAGAATTTAGAATATAGAATGAAGAAAACTGAATAGAGTATTTAGAATATAGAATGAAGAACACAGAATATAAAATATAGAATAGAGAATATAGAACCCACAATTTAGAATATGGAATGCAGAACACAGAATTTAGAATGTAGAATACAGAATACTGCATATAGAATTTAGAATATAGAAAGTAGAACACAGAATTTAGAATATAGAGTACAGAATACAGAATATAGAATTTAGAATATGGAATGTAGTACACAGAATATACAATATGGAATACAGAATATAGAACACAAAATTTAGAACATGGAATGCAGAGCACAGAATTTAGAATGTAGAACACAGAATACTGAATATAAGTTTAGAATATAGAGTATAGAACACAGAGTATAGAATATAGAATACGGAATACTGAATATACAATTTAGAATATAGAATGTAGAACAAAGAATAAAGAATATAGAATACGGAATGCAGAATATAGAATACAGAACATAGAATGTATAACACAGAATATAGAATATGGAAAACAGAATACAAATCCCAGAATTGAAAACATGGAATGCACAACACAGAATTTAGAATATAGAATACAGAATACTGAATATAGTATTTAGAATACAGAATGTAGAATATAGAATTTAAAATATAGAATATAACATGCTGAATATAGAATTTAGAATATAGAATGTAGAACACTGAATATAGAAAATAGAATATAGAATATAGAACCCAGAATTTAGAACATGAAATGCAGAACACATAATTTAGAATATAGAATACAGTATACTGAATATAGAATTTAGAATATAGAATGTAGAACACAGAATATAGAATATAGAATACGGAATGCAGAATATAGAATATAGAATGATGAACACAAAATATAGAATAGCGAATATAGAACTCAGAATTTAGAACATGGAATGTAAAACACAGAATTTAGAATATAGAATACAGAATACTGAATATCGAATTTAGAATATAGAATGTAGAACACAGAATTTGGTATGTAGTATACGGAATGCAGAATATTGAATCCAGAATATAGAATGTAGAACACAAAATATAGAATATGGAAAACAGAATACAGAACCCAGAATTTAGATCATGGAATGCAGAACACAGAATTTAGAACACAGAATACAGTGTAATGAATATAGAATTTACTATATAGTATGTAGAACAAAAATACAGAATACGGCATGCAGAATATACAATACTGTATAGAGAATGCAGAACACAGAATATAGAATATGGAAAACAGAATAAAAACTCAGAATTTAGAACATGGAATGCAGAAAACAGAATTTAAAATATAGTATACCGAATACTGAATATAGAATTTAGATCATAGAATGCAGAACACAGAATTAAGAATATTGAATGCAAAATACTGTATACAGAATTTATAAACAGGAATGCAGGACGCAGAATTTAGAAACGAGAATAAAGAATACTGAATATAGAATTTAGAATGTATAATATATAACACAGAATATAGAATATAGACTACGGAATAGAGAATATAGGAGGTAGAATAAGGAATGAAGAACACAACATATAGAATATAGAATAGAGAATATAGAACCCAGAATTTAGAAATGGAATGCAGAACGTAGAATTTAGAATATAGAATACAGAATACTGAATAAAGTTTTTAGAATATAGAATATAGAACACAGAATATAGAATATAGAATAGGGAATGCTGAAAAATGTATGCAGAATATAGAATGAAGAACACAAATATAGAATATAGAATAGTGAATATAGAACCCAGAACTAAGAACACGGAATGCAGAACAAAGAATTTAGAATATAGAATACAGAATACTTAATATAAAACTTAGAATATAGAATGTAGAAAACAGAATATAGAATATAGAATACGGAATGCAGAATATAGAATACAGTATATAGAATATAGAACACAGAATATAGAATATTGAATACAGTATAAGGAACACAAAATTTAGAACATGGAATATAGAACACATTATTTAGAATAGAGAATACTGCATACTGAATATAGAATATGAATATACAATGTAGAACACAGAATTTAGAATATAGAATACAGAATATTTAATATATAATTTAGAATACAGAAAGTAGAAAACAGAATATAGAATATAGAATACGGAATGCAAATATAGAATACAGAATATGGAATGCAGAACACAGAATTTAGAATATAGAATACAGAATACTGAATATAGAATTTAGAATATACAATGCAGAACGCAGAATATAGAATATAGAATACGGAATGCAGAATATAGAATATAGAATATAGAATGATGAACACGAAATATAGAATATGGAATAGAGAATATAGAACCCAGAATTTAGAACATGGAATACAGAACACAGAATTTAGAATATAGAATACAGAATACTGAATATCGAATTTAGAATATAGAATGTAGAACACAGAATTTGGTATGTAGAATACGGAATGCAGAATATTGTATTCAGAATATAGAATTAAGAACACAAAATATAGAATATGGAAAACATAATATAGAACGCAGAGAGTAGATCATGGAATGCAGAACACAGAATTTAGAGTATATAATACCGAATACTTAATATAAAATTTAGAATATAGAATGAAGAATACAGAATATGGAATGTGGAATACGAAATGCAGAAAATTGAATACAGATTATAGAATGTAGAACACAGAATTTAGAATATGGAAAACAGAATATAGAACCCAGAATTTAGAACATGGAATGCAGAACACAAAATTAAGAATATAGAATACAGATTACTGAATATAGAATTTAGAATATAGAATGTAGAACACAGAATTTAGTATATAGAATACAGAATACTGAATATAAAATTTAGAATATAGAATGCAGAACACAGAATATAGAATATAGAATACAGAATATAGAACCCAAAATTTAGAACATGGAATGCAGAACACAGAATTTAAAGTATAGAATAACGAATACTGAATATAGAATATGAATATACAATATAGAACCCAGAATTTAGAATATAGAATACATAATACTGAATATAGGATTTAGAATATACAATGTAGAACCAAGAATATAGAATATAGAATACAGAATGCAGAATATAGAACAGAATATAGAAAGTAGTACACAGAATATAGAATATTGAATAGAGTATATGGAACACAAAATTTAGAACATGGAATGCAGAACACAGAATTTAGAATATAGATTACAGAATACTGAATATAGAATTTAGAATATAGAATGTTGAACACAGAATATAGAATATAAAAAACATAATGCAGAATATAGAATACAGAATATAGAATGTAGAACACAGCATATAGAATATGGGAAACAAAATACAAAAGTCAGAAATGAGAACAGGGAATGCAGAACACAGCATTTAGAATATAGTATACAGAATACTGAATATAGAATTTAGAATAGACAATGTAGAACACAGAGTATGGAATGTAGAATACGGAATGCAGAATATTGAATATAGAATATAGAATATAGAACACAGAATTTAGAATATGGAAAACAGAATATAGAACCCAGAATAAAGAACATGGAATGCAGAACACAGAATTTAATATATAGAATACAGAATACTGAATATAGAATTTAGATTATAGAACGCAGAACACAGAATATAGAATATAGAATACAGAATACTGAATATAGAATTTAGAATATAGAATGTAGAGCACAGAGTATAGAATATAGAATACGGAATACTGAATATAAAATTTAAAATATAGAATGTAGAACACAGAATATGAAATGTATAATACGGAATGCAGAATATTGAATAGAGAATATAGAATGTAGAACACAGAATTTAGAATATGGAGAAAAGAATATAGAACCCAGAATTTAGAACATGGAATGCAGAACACAGAATTTAGAATATAGAATACAGATTATTGAATATAGAAATTAGAATATAGATTGTAGAACACAGGATTTAGATTATAGAGTACAGAATACTGAATATAGTATTTAGAATATAGAATGTAGAACACAGAATATAGAATATAGAATACACAATATAGAAATCAAAATTTAGAACATGGAATGCAGAACACAGAATTTAGAAAATAGAATACGGAATACTGAATATAGAATATGAATATACAATGTAGAACACAGAATTTAGAATATAGAATACAGAATACTGTATACAGAATTTAGATTATGGAATGCAGAACACAGAATTTAGAATATAAATACAGAAAACTGAATATAGAATTTAGAATATAGAATGTACAAAACACAATATAAAATATACAATAGAGAATATAGAACACAGAATTTACAACATGGATTACAGAACACCGAATTTAAAATATAGATTACCTAATACTGAATATAGAATATGAATATAAAATATAGAACCCAGAATTTAGAATATAGAATACATAATACTGAATATAGGATTTAGAATATACAACGTAGAACCGAGAATATAGAATATAGAGTACGGAATGCAGAATACAGTATACAGAATATAGAATGTAGAACACAGAATTTAGAATATGGAAAACAGGATATAGAACCCAGAATATAGAACATGGAATGCAGAACACAGAATTTAAAATGTACAATGCAGAATACTGAATATCGAATTTAGAATATAGAACGCAGAACACAGAATATAGAATATAGAATACGGAATGCAGAATATAGAATACAGAATATAGAATGCAGAACACAGAATTTAGAATATAAATACAGAAAACTGAATATAGAATTTAGATTATAGAATGTACAAAACACAATATAAAATATACAATAGAGACTATAGAACACAGAATTTACAACATGGATTACAGAACACCGAATTTAAAATATAGATTACCTAATACTGAATATAGAATATGAATATAAAATATAGAACCCAGAATTTAGAATATAGAATACATAATACTGAATATAGGATTTAGAATATACAACGTAGAACCGAGAATATAGAATATAGAGTACGGAATGCAGAATACAGTATACAGAATATAGAATGTAGAACACAGAATTTAGAATATGGAAAACAGGATATAGAACCCAGAATATAGAACATGGAATGCAGAACACAGAATTTAAAATGTACAATGCAGAATACTGAATATCGAATTTAGAATATAGAACACAGAACACAGAATATAGAATATAGAATACGGAATGCAGAATATAGAATACAGAATATAGAATGTAGAACACAGAATATAGAATATGGAAAACATAATACAAAACCCAGAATTGAGGACATGTAATGCAGAACACAGAATTTCGAATATAGAATAGTGAATACTGAATATAGAATTTAGAAAATTGAATGCAGAGCACAGAATTTAGAATATAGAATGCAGAATACTGTATATAGGATTTAGAATATAGAAAGAAAAACACAGAATATAGAATATAGACTACGGAATGTAGAATATAGAAGGTACAATATAGACTGAAGAACACAAAATATAGAATATAGAATGAAGAATATAGAACCCAGAATATAGTAATGGAATGCAGTACAGAGAATATAGAATATAGAATACAGAAAACTAAATAAAGTTTTTAGAATATAGAATGTAGAACCCAGAATACAGAATATAGAATAGAAATTAGAGAACCCAGGATATAGAACATGGAATGCAGAACACAGAAATTAGAATATAAATACAGAAAACTGAATATAGAATTTACAATATGAATGTACAACACACAATATAGAATATACAATAGAGAATATAGAACCCAGAATTTAGAACTTGGAATGCAGAACACAGAATTTAGAATATAGAATACAGAATACTGTATACAGAATTTAGAACATTGAATGCAGAACACAGAATTTAGAATATAGAATGCAGAATACTGTATATAATTTAGAATATAGAATGAAAAAACAGAATATAAAATATAGACTATGGAATGGAGAAAATAGGAGGTAGAATATAGACAGAATAACACAAAATATAGAATATACAATAGAGAATATAGAACCCAGAATATAGAAATGTAATGTAGAACAGAGATTTTAGAATATAGAATACAGAAAACTGAATAAAGATTTTAGGATATAGAATGTAGAACACAGAATATAGAATATAGAATAGGGAATGCAGAATATAGTATGTAGAATATAGAATGAACAACACAAGTATAGAATATAGAATAGTGAATATAGAACCCAGAACTTAGAACACGGAATGCAGAACACAGAATTTAGAATAAAGAATACATAATACTGAATATAGAATTTAGAACAAAAAATGCAGAACACAGAAATTAGAATATAGAATGCAGAATACTGAATATAGATTTTATAAATATTAATGCAGAACACAGAATTTAGAATATAGAATGAAGAAAACTGAATAGAGTATTTAGAATATAGAATGAAGAACACAGAATATAAAATATAGAATAGAGAATATAGAACCCACAATTTAGAATATGGAATGCAGAACACAGAATTTAGAATGTAGAATACAGAATACTGCATATAGAATTTAGAATATAGAAAGTAGAACACAGAATTTAGAATATAGAGTACAGAATACAGAATATAGAATTTAGAATATGGAATGTAGTACACAGAATATACAATATGGAATACAGAATATAGAACACAAAATTTAGAACATGGAATGCAGAGCACAGAATTTAGAATGTAGAACACAGAATACTGAATATAAGTTTAGAATATAGAGTATAGAACACAGAGTATAGAATATAGAATACGGAATACTGAATATACAATTTAGAATATAGAATGTAGAACAAAGAATAAAGAATATAGAATACGGAATGCAGAATATAGAATACAGAACATAGAATGTATAACACAGAATATAGAATATGGAAAACAGAATACAAATCCCAGAATTGAAAACATGGAATGCACAACACAGAATTTAGAATATAGAATACAGAATACTGAATATAGTATTTAGAATACAGAATGTAGAATATAGAATTTAAAATATAGAATATAACATGCTGAATATAGAATTTAGAATATAGAATGTAGAACACTGAATATAGAAAATAGAATATAGAATATAGAACCCAGAATTTAGAACATGAAATGCAGAACACATAATTTAGAATATAGAATACAGTATACTGAATATAGAATTTAGAATATAGAATGTAGAACACAGAATATAGAATATAGAATACGGAATGCAGAATATAGAATATAGAATGATGAACACAAAATATAGAATAGCGAATATAGAACTCAGAATTTAGAACATGGAATGTAAAACACAGAATTTAGAATATAGAATACAGAATACTGAATATCGAATTTAGAATATAGAATGTAGAACACAGAATTTGGTATGTAGTATACGGAATGCAGAATATTGAATCCAGAATATAGAATGTAGAACACAAAATATAGAATATGGAAAACAGAATACAGAACCCAGAATTTAGATCATGGAATGCAGAACACAGAATTTAGAACACAGAATACAGTGTAATGAATATAGAATTTACTATATAGTATGTAGAACAAAAATACAGAATACGGCATGCAGAATATACAATACTGTATAGAGAATGCAGAACACAGAATATAGAATATGGAAAACAGAATAAAAACTCAGAATTTAGAACATGGAATGCAGAAAACAGAATTTAAAATATAGTATACCGAATACTGAATATAGAATTTAGATCATAGAATGCAGAACACAGAATTAAGAATATTGAATGCAAAATACTGTATACAGAATTTATAAACAGGAATGCAGGACGCAGAATTTAGAAACGAGAATAAAGAATACTGAATATAGAATTTAGAATGTATAATATATAACACAGAATATAGAATATAGACTACGGAATAGAGAATATAGGAGGTAGAATAAGGAATGAAGAACACAACATATAGAATATAGAATAGAGAATATAGAACCCAGAATTTAGAAATGGAATGCAGAACGTAGAATTTAGAATATAGAATACAGAATACTGAATAAAGTTTTTAGAATATAGAATATAGAACACAGAATATAGAATATAGAATAGGGAATGCTGAAAAATGTATGCAGAATATAGAATGAAGAACACAAATATAGAATATAGAATAGTGAATATAGAACCCAGAACTAAGAACACGGAATGCAGAACAAAGAATTTAGAATATAGAATACAGAATACTTAATATAAAACTTAGAATATAGAATGTAGAAAACAGAATATAGAATATAGAATACGGAATGCAGAATATAGAATACAGTATATAGAATATAGAACACAGAATATAGAATATTGAATACAGTATAAGGAACACAAAATTTAGAACATGGAATATAGAACACATTATTTAGAATAGAGAATACTGCATACTGAATATAGAATATGAATATACAATGTAGAACACAGAATTTAGAATATAGAATACAGAATATTTAATATATAATTTAGAATACAGAAAGTAGAAAACAGAATATAGAATATAGAATACGGAATGCAAATATAGAATACAGAATATAGAATGTAGAACACAGAATATAGAATATTGAAAATAGTATATGGAACAAAAAATTTAGAACATGGAATACAGAACCCATTATTTAGAATATAGAATACTGAATACTGAATATAGAATTTTTTATATACAATGTAGAACACAGAATATAGAATATGGGAAACAAAATACAAAAGTCAGAATTGAGAGCATGGAATGCAGAACACAGCATTTAGAATATAGTATACAGAATACTGAATATAGAATTTAGAATATACAATGAAGAACACAGGGTATGGAATGTAGAATACGGAATGCAGAATATTGAATACAGAATATAGAATATAGAACACAGAATTTAGAATATGGAAAACAGAATATGGAACCCAGAATAAAGAACATGGAATGCAGAACACAGAATATAAAATATAGAATACATAATACGGAATATAGAATTAAGAATATAGAACGCAGAACACAGAATATAGAGTATAGAACACAGAATACAGAATATAGAATTTAGAATATAGAATGTAGAACACAGAGTATAGAATAAAGATTACGGAATACTGAATATACAATTTAGAACATAGAATGTAGAACACAGAATATGAAATATATAATACGGAAATCAAAATATTGAATACAGAATATAGAATGTAGAACACAGAATTTACAATAGGGAAAAGAGAATATAGAACCCAGAATTTAGAACATGGAATGCAGAACACAGAATTTAGAATATAGAATACAGATTATTGAATATAGAATTTAGAATATAGATTGTAGAACACAGAATTTAGATTATAGAGTACAGAATACTGAATATAGTATTTAGAATATAGAATGTAAAACACAGAATATAGAATATTGAATACAGAAAACTGAATACAGAATTTAGAATATGGAATGCAGAACACAGAATTAAGAATATAAATGCAGAAAACTGAATATAGAATTTAGAATATAGAATGTACAAAACACAATATAGAATATACAATAGAGAATATAGAACCCAGAATTTAGAACTTGGAAAACAGAACACAGAATTTAGAATATAGAATAAAGAATACTGTAGATAGAATTTAGAACATTGAATGCAGAACACAGAATTTAGAATATAGAATGCAGAATACTGTATATAGAATTTAGAATATAGAATGAATAACACAGAATATAGAATATAGACTACGGATGGAGAAAATAGAAGGTACTATATAGACTGAATAACACAAAATATAGAATATAGAATAGAGAATATAGAACCCAGAATATAGAAATGGATGCAGAACAGAGAATTTATAATATAGAATACAGAAAACTGAATAAAGATTTTAGAATATAGAATGTAGAACACAGAATATAGAATATAGAATAGGGAATGCAGAATATAGTATGTAGAATATAGAATGAAGAACACAAGTATAGAATATAGAATAGTGAATATAGAACCCAGAACTTAAACACGGAATGCAGAACACAGAATTTAGAATATAGAATACATAATACAGAATATAGAATTTAGAACATAGAATGCAGAACACAGAATTTAGAATATAGAACGTAGAAAACTGAATAGAATAATAAGAATATAGAATGAAGAACACAGAATATAGAATAAAGAGTAGATAATAGAGAACCCAGGATATAGAACATGGAATGCAGAGTGCAGAATTTAGAATATAGAACACAGAATACTGAATATAAATTTAGAATATTGAATATAGAACACAGAGTATAGAATATAGAATACGGAATACTGAATATACAATATCGAATATAGAATGTAGAACACAGAATATAGAATATAGAATACGGAATGCAGAATATAGAATACAGAACATAGAATGTAGAACACAGAATATAGAATATGGAAAACAAATAACAAAACCCAGAATTGAAAACATGGAATGCACAAAACAGAATTAAGAATATAAAATACAGAATACTGAATATAGAAATTAGAATGCAGAATGTAGAACTGAGAATTTAAAATATAGAATGTAGTATGCTGAATATAGAATTTAGAATATAGAATGTAGAACACAGAATAGAGAAAATAGAATAGAGAATATAGAACACAGAATTTACAACATGGAATGCAGAACACAGAATTTCGAATATAGAATACAGTATACTGAATATAGAATTTAGAATATAGAATGTAGAACACAGAATATAGAATATAGAATAAGGAATGCAGAATATAGAATATAGAATATAGAATGATGAACACAAAATATAGAATATAGAATAGAGAATATAGAACCCAGAATTTAGAACATGGAATATAGAACACAGAATTTAGAATATACAATACATAATACTGAATATCGAATTTAGAATATAGAATGAAGAACACAGAATTTGGTATGTAGAATACGGAATGTAGAATATTGAATACAGAATATAGAATATAGAACACAATATATAGAATATGGAAAACAGAATACAGAACCCAGAATTTAGATCATGGAATGCAGAACACAGAATTTAGAGTATATAGTACCGAACTCAATATGAAATTTAGAATATACAATGTAGAATACAGAATATGGAATGTAGAATACGGAATGCAGAATATTGAATATCAGAATATAGAAAGTAGAACACAGAATTTAGAATATGGAAAAAAGAATATAGAACACAGAATATAGAGCATGGAATGCAGAACACGAAATTTAGAATATAGAATACAGAATACTGAATATAGAATTTAGAATATATAATGTAGAACACAGAATTTAGAATGTAGAATACAGAATACTGAATATAGAATTTAGATTATACAGTGTAGAACACAGAATAGAAATATAGAATACAGAATATAGAACCCAAAATTTAGAACATGGAATGCAGAACACAGAATATAAAATATAGAATACCGAATACTGATTATAGAATATGAATATGCAATGTAGAACCCAGAATTTAGAATATAGAATACAGAATACTGAATGTAGGATGTAGAATATACAATGTAGAACAGAGAATATAGAATATAGAATACGGAATGCAGAATATAGTATACAGAATATAGAATGAAGAAAACAGAATATAGTATAGAGAATAGAGTATATAGAACCCAAAATTTAGAACATGTATTGCAGAACACAGAATTTAGAATATAGAATACAGAATAATGAATATAGAATTTACAATATAGAATGTAGAACAAAAATACAGAATACGGCATGCAGAATATATAATACAGAATTCAGAATGCAGAACACAGAATATAGAATATGGAAAACAGAATACAAAACTCAGAATTAAGAACATGGAATGCAGAAAACAGAATTTAAAATACAGTATACCGAATACTGAATATAGAATTTAGAACATAGAATGCAGAACACAGAATTAAGATTATTGAATGCAGAATACTTTATACAGAATTTATAAACAGGAATGCAGAACACAGAATTTAGAAAAGAGAATAAAGAATACTGAATATAGAAATTAGAATATATAATATATAACACAGAATATAGAATATAGACTACGGAAAGGAGAATATAGGAGGTAGAATAATGAGTGAAGAATACAACATATAGAATATAGAATAGAGAATATAGAACCCAGAATTTAGAAATGGAATGCAGAACATAGAATTTAGAATATAGAATACAGAATACTGAATAAAGGTTTTAGAATATAGAATATAGAACACAGAATATAGAATATAAATAGGGAATGCTGAAAATAGTATGCAGAATATAGAATGAAGAACACAAATATAGAATATAGAATAGTGAATATAGAACCCAGAACTAAGAACACGGAATGCAGAACACAGAATTTAGAATATAGAATACAGAATACTTAATATAAAATTTAGAATATAGAATGTAGAAAACAGAATATAGAATATAGAATACGGAATGCAGAATATAGAATACAGAATATAGAATGTAGAACACAGAATATAGAAAATAGAATAGAAAATATAGAACCCAGAATTTTGAACATGGAATGCAGAACACAGAATATAGAATATAGAATACAGAAAACTGAATATAGAATTTAGAACATAGAATGCAGAACCCAGAATTTAGAATATAGAATACAGAATACTGAATGTAGGATTTAGAATATACAATGTAGAACCGAGAATATAAAATATAGAATACGGAATGCAGAATATAGAATACAGAATATAAAATGTAGAACTCAGAATATAGAATAGATAATAGAGTATATAGAACCCAAAATTTAGAAAATGGAATGCAGAACACAGAATTTAGAATATAGAATACAGAATACTGAATATAGAATTTACAATATAGATTGTAGAACAAAAATACAGAACACGGCATGCAGAATATACAATACAGAATAGAGAATGCAGAACACAGAATATAGAATATGGAAAACAGAATACAAAACTCAGAATTTAGAACATGGAATGCAGAAAACGGAATTTAAAATATTGTATAACGAATACTGAATATAGAATTTAGAACATAGAATGCAGAACACAGAATTAAGATTATAGAATGCAGAATACTGTATATAGAATTTATAAACAGGAATGCAGAACACAGAATTTAGAAAAAAGTATAAAGAATACTGAATATAGAATTTATAATATATAATATATAACAAAGAATATAGAATATAGACTACGGAATGGAGAATATAGGAGGTAGAAATAGGAATGAAGAACACAAAATTTAGAATATAGAATAGAGAATATAGAACCCAGAAATTAGAAATGGAATGCAGAACATAGAATTTAGAATACAGAATAGAGAATACTGAATAAAGATTTTAGAATATAGAATGTAGAACATATAATATAGAATATAGAATAATGAATGCACAATATAGTATGTAGAATATAGAATGAAGAACACAAATATAGAATAGAGAATAGTGAATATGAACCCAGAACTTAGAACACGAATGCACAACACAGAATTTAAAATATAGAATACAGAATACTTAATATAAAATTTAGAATATAGAATGTAGAACACAGAATATAGAATATAGAATACGGAATACAGAATATAGAATACAGAATATAGAATATAGAACACAGAATACAGAATATTGAATAGAGTATATGGAACCCAAAATTTAGAACATGGAATGCAGAACACAGAATTTAGAATATAGAATACAGAATACTGAATATAGAATTTAGAATATAGAATGCAGAACACAGACTATAAATACGGCATGCAGAAAACACAATACAGAATATAGAATGCAGAAAACAGAATATAGAATATATAAAACAGAATACATAAACCAGAATTTAGATCATGGAATGCAGAACACAGAATTTAGAATATAGTATACAGAATACTGACAATAGAATTTAGAATATAGAATGCAGGACACAGAATTTAGAATATAGAATACAGAATACTGAATATACAATTTAGAATATAGAATGTACAAGTCAGAATATAGAATATAGACTACGGAATGGAGAATATAGAAGGTAAAATATAGAATGATGAACACAAAATATAGAATAGAGAATAGAGAATTTAGAACTCAGAACTTAGAACACGGAATGCAGAACACAGAATTTAGAATATGGAATACAGAATATTGAAAATAGAATTTAGAATAAAGAATGTAGAAAACAAAATTTAGAATTTAGAATAAAGAATACAAAATATAGAATTTAGAATATTGAATGTAGAACACAGAATATAGAATAAAGAAAGTAGAATATACAACCAAGAATTTATAACATGGAATGCAGAACACAGTATTTAGAATAATGAATAAAGAATACTGAATATAGAATTTAGAATCTAGAATGTAGAACACAGAATATAGTATATATACAACGGAATGCAGAATATAGAATATAGAATAATGAGGACAAAATATAGAATACAAAGTATAGAACCTAAAATTTAGAACATGGAATGTAGAACACAGAATATAGAATACAAAATACTGAATATCGAATTTAGAAAATAGAATGTAGAACACAGAATATGGAATGTAGAATATGGAAGGCAGAATATTGAATACAGAGTATAGAATGTAGAACACAGAATTTAGAATATGGAAAACAGAATATAGAACCCAGAATTTAGAACATGGAATGCAGAACACGAAATTAAAATATACAATACAGATTACTGAATATAGAATATGAATATACAATCTAGAACCCAGAATTTACAATATACAATACAGAATACTGAATACAGGATTTAGAATATACAATGTAGAACCGAAAATATAGAATATAGTATACTGAATGCAGAGTATAGAATACAGAATATAGAAGTAGAACACAGAATATAGAATATAAAAGAGAGTATATAGAACCCAAAATATATAAAATGGAATGCAGAACACAGAATTTAGAATATAGAATACAGAATACTGAATATAGAATTTAGAATAGAGAATGTAGAACACAGAATATAGAATATAGGATACGGAAGGTATAATATAGAATACAGAATATAGAATTTAGAACACAAAATATAGAATATGGACAACCGAATACAGAACCCTAAATTTAGAACATGGAATGCAGAACACAGAATTTAGAGTATATAATACTGAATACTGAATATAAAATTTAGAATATAGAATGTACAACACAGAATATGGAATGTATAATACGGAATGCAGAATATTGAATACAGAATATAGAATGTAGAACACAGAATTTAGAATATGGAAAACAGAATATAGAACCCAGAATATAGAACATGGATTGCAAAACACACAATGTAGAATTTAGAATAGAGATTACAGAATATAGACTTTAGAATATAGAATGTACAACACAGAATTTAGAATATAGAATACAGAATAATGAATATAGAATTTAGAATATAGAATGTAGAACACAGAATATAGAATATAGAATAGAGAATATAGAACCCAGAATTTAGAACATGGAATTCAGAACACAGAATTAAGAATATAGAATACAGAATAGTGAATATAGAATTTAGAATATAGAATGTAGAACACAGAATAGAATATAGAATACGGAATGCAGAATATAGAATACAGAATATAGAATGTAGAACACAAAATATAGAATATTGAATAGAGAATATGGAACCCAAAATTTAGAACATGGAATGCAGAACACAGAATTTAGAATATAGAATACAGAATACTGAATATAGAATTTAAAATATAGAATATAGAACACAGAATATACAATATGGCATGCAGAATATACAGTACAGAATATAGAATGTAGAACACAGAATATAGAATATGGAAAACAGAATGCAGAACCCAGAATTTAGGACATGGAATGCAGAACACAGGATTTAGAAAATAGAATGCAGAATACTGAATATAGAATTTAAAATAAAGAATGTATAACACAGAGTATAGAATATAGACTAAGGAATGTAGAATATAGAGGGTAGAATATAGAATGAAGAACACAAAATATAGTATATAGTATAGAGAATATAGAACCCAGAATTTAGAAATGGAATGCAGAACACAGAATATAGAATATGGAAAACAGAATACAGAACTCAGAATTTAGAACATGGGATGCAGAACACAGAATTTAGAGTATAGAATAAAGAATACTAAATATAGAATTAAGAGTATAGAATGTATAACAGAGAATATACAGTATAGAATACGGAATGCAGAATATAGAATACACAATATAGAATGTAGAACACACAATATAGAATTTGGAAAACATAATACAAAACCCAGAATTGAGGACATGGAATGCAGAACACAGAATTAAGAATATAGAATCCAGAATACTGAATATAGAATTTAGAACATAGAATGCAGAACACAGAATGTATTATATAGAATAAAGAATACTGAATATAGAATTTAGAACATGGAATGCAGAACACAGAATTTAGAATATATAATACAGTAAACTGAATATAGAATTTAGAATATAGAATGTACAACACATAATATAGAATATACAATAGAGAATATAGAAAACAGAATTTAGAAAATAGAATGCAGAACAGAGAATTTAGAGTATAGTATACAGAATACTGAATATACAATTTAGAATATAGAATGAAAGACACAGAGTATAGTATATAGAAAACGGAATACTGAATATACAATTAAGAATATAGAATGTAGAACACACAATATAGAATATAGAATACGGAATGCAGAATATACAATACAGAATATAGAATGTTAAACACTGAATATAGAAATAGGAATAGAGAATACAGAACCCAGAATTTAGAACTTGGAATGCAGAGCACAGAATTTAAAATATAGAATACCGAATACTGAATATAAAATTTAGAATATAGAATATAGAACACAGAATATGGAATGTAGAATACGGAATGCAGAATATTGAACACAGAATATAGAATATAGAACACAGAATTTAGAATATTGAAAACAGGATATAGAACCCAGATTATAGAACCTGGAATGCAGAACACAGAATTTAAAATATAGAATACAGAATACTGAATATCGAATTTAGAATATAGAACGCAGAACACAGAATATAGAATATAGTATACGGAATGCAGAATATAGGAGCCAGAATATAGAATGTAGAACAAAGAATATAGAATATAGAATAGAGTATATGGAACACAAAATATAGAACATAGAATTCAGAACACAGAGTTAAAAATATAGTATACAGAATACTGACTATAGAATTTAGAATATAGAATGCAGAACACAGAATTTAGAATATAGAATGCAGAATACTGAATAAAGAATTTATAAACAGGAATGCAAAACAGAATTTAGAATACAGAATACAGAATATAGAATTTAGAATATAGAACGTATAACACAGAATATAGAGTATAGAATAAAGAATGCAGAAAATAGAATACAGAATATAGAATGTAGAACACAGAATTTAGAATATGGAAAAAAGAATATAGAACCCAGAATACAGAATATGGATTGCAAAACACACAATGGAGAATTTAGAATAAAGATTACAGAATATAGACTTTAGAATATAGAATGTACAACACAGAATTTAGAATATAGAATACAGAATAATGAATATAGAATTTTGAATATAGAATGTAGAACACAGAATATAGAATATAGAATAGAGAATATAGAACCCAGAATTTAGAACATGGAATTCAGAACACAGAATTAAGAATATAGAATACAGAATAGTGAATATAGAATTTAGAATATAGAATGTAGAACACAGAATAGAATATAGAATACGGAATGCAGAATATAGAATACAGAATATAGAATGTAGAACACAGAATATAGAATAAGAAAAACAGAATACTAAACCCATAATTGAGAATATGAATGCAGAACACAGAATTTAGGATATAGAATACAGAATGCTGAATATAGAATTTTGAATATAGCATGTAGAACACAGAATTTAGAATATAGAATAAAGAATACTGAATATAGAATTTAGAATATAGAATGTAGAACACAGAATATAGAATAGAGAATATAGAAGAAAGAATTTAGAACATGGAATTCAGAACACAGAATTTAGAAAATAGAATACAGAATACTGGAGATAGAATTTAGAATATAGAATGTAGACCACAGAATATAGAATATAGAGAACGGAATGCAGAGTAAAGAATATAGAATATTGAATGATGAACACAAAATATACAATTTAGAATAGAGAATATAAAAGAGAGAACTTAGAAAATGGAATGTAGAACACAGAATTTAGAATATAGAATACAGAATACTGAATATCGAACTAAGAATATAGAATGTAGAAAACAGAATATACAATATAGAATACGGAATATAGAATAAAGAATACAGAAAATAGAATGTAGAACATAAAATATAGAATATGGAAAACAGAATACAGATCCCAGAATTTTGAACATGGAATGCAGAACAGAGAATTTAGAATATAGAATACAGAATACTGAATATAGTATTTAGAATACAGAATGTAGAATATAGAATTTAAAATATAGAATATAACATGCTGAATATAGAATTTAGAATATAGAATGTAGAACACTGAATATAGAAAATAGAATATAGAATATAGAACCCAGAATTTAGAACATGAAATGCAGAACACATAATTTAGAATATAGAATACAGTATACTGAATATAGAATTTAGAATATAGAATGTAGAACACAGAATATAGAATATAGAATACGGAATGCAGAATATAGAATATAGAATGATGAACACAAAATATAGAATAGCGAATATAGAACTCAGAATTTAGAACATGGAATGTAAAACACAGAATTTAGAATATAGAATACAGAATACTGAATATCGAATTTAGAATATAGAATGTAGAACACAGAATTTGGTATGTAGTATACGGAATGCAGAATATTGAATCCAGAATATAGAATGTAGAACACAAAATATAGAATATGGAAAACAGAATACAGAACCCAGAATTTAGATCATGGAATGCAGAACACAGAATTTAGAATACAGAATACAGTGTAATGAATATAGAATTTACTATATAGTATGTAGAACAAAAATACAGAATACGGCATGCAGAATATACAATACTGTATAGAGAATGCAGAACACAGAATATAGAATATGGAAAACAGAATAAAAACTCAGAATTTAGAACATGGAATGCAGAAAACAGAATTTAAAATATAGTATACCGAATACTGAATATAGAATTTAGATCATAGAATGCAGAACACAGAATTAAGAATATTGAATGCAAAATACTGTATACAGAATTTATAAACAGGAATGCAGGACGCAGAATTTAGAAACGAGAATAAAGAATACTGAATATAGAATTTAGAATGTATAATATATAACACAGAATATAGAATATAGACTACGGAATAGAGAATATAGGAGGTAGAATAAGGAATGAAGAACACAACATATAGAATATAGAATAGAGAATATAGAACCCAGAATTTAGAAATGGAATGCAGAACATAGAATTTAGAATATAGAATACAGAATACTGAATAAAGTTTTTAGAATATAGAATATAGAACACAGAATATAGAATATAGAATAGGGAATGCTGAAAAATGTATGCAGAATATAGAATGAAGAACACAAATATAGAATATAGAATAGTGAATATAGAACCCAGAACTAAGAACACGGAATGCAGAACAAAGAATTTAGAATATAGAATACAGAATACTTAATATAAAACTTAGAATATAGAATGTAGAAAACAGAATATAGAATATAGAATACGGAATGCAGAATATAGAATACAGTATATAGAATATAGAACACAGAATATAGAATATTGAATACAGTATAAGGAACACAAAATTTAGAACATGGAATATAGAACACATTATTTAGAATAGAGAATACTGCATACTGAATATAGAATATGAATATACAATGTAGAACACAGAATTTAGAATATAGAATACAGAATATTTAATATATAATTTAGAATACAGAAAGTAGAAAACAGAATATAGAATATAGAATACGGAATGCAAATATAGAATACAGAATATAGAATGTAGAACACAGAATATAGAATATTGAAAATAGTATATGGAACAAAAAATTTAGAACATGGAATACAGAACCCATTATTTAGAATATAGAATACTGAATACTGAATATAGAATTTTTTATATACAATGTAGAACACAGAATATAGAATATGGGAAACAAAATACAAAAGTCAGAATTGAGAGCATGGAATGCAGAACACAGCATTTAGAATATAGTATACAGAATACTGAATATAGAATTTAGAATATACAATGTAGAACACAGGGTATGGAATGTAGAATACGGAATGCAGAATATTGAATACAGAATATAGAATATAGAACACAGAATTTAGAATATGGAAAACAGAATATGGAACCCAGAATAAAGAACATGGAATGCAGAACACAGAATATAAAATATAGAATACAGAATACTGAATATAGAATTTAGAATATAGAACGCAGAACACAGAATATAGAGTATAGAACACAGAATACAGAATATAGAATTTAGAATATAGAATGTAGAACACAGAGTATAGAATAAAGATTACGGAATACTGAATATACAATTTAGAACATAGAATGTAGAACACAGAATATGAAATATATAATACGGAAATCAAAATATTGAATACAGAATATAGAATGTAGAACACAGAATTTAGAATAGGGAAAAGAGAATATAGAACCCAGAATTTAGAACATGGAATGCAGAACACAGAATTTAGAATATAGAATACAGATTATTGAATATAGAATTTAGGATATAGATTGTAGAACACAGAATTTAGATTATAGAGTACAGAATACTGAATATAGTATTTAGAATATAGAATGTAAAACACAGAATATAGAATATAGAATACAGAAAACTGAATACAGAATTTAGAATATGGAATGCAGAACACAGAATTAAGAATATAAATGCAGAAAACTGAATATAGAATTTAGAATATAGAATGTACAAAACACAATATAGAATATACAATAGAGAATATAGAACCCAGAATTTAGAACTTGGAAAACAGAACACAGAATTTAGAATATAGAATAAAGAATACTGTAGATAGAATTTAGAACATTGAATGCAGAACACAGAATTTAGAATATAGAATGCAGAATACTGTATATAGAATTTAGAATATAGAATGAATAACACAGAATATAGAATATAGACTACGGATGGAGAAAATAGAAGGTACTATATAGACTGAATAACACAAAATATAGAATATAGAATAGAGAATATAGAACCCAGAATATAGAAATGGATGCAGAACAGAGAATTTATAATATAGAATACAGAAAACTGAATAAAGATTTTAGAATATAGAATGTAGAACACAGAATATAGAATATAGAATAGGGAATGCAGAATATAGTATGTAGAATATAGAATGAAGAACACAAGTATAGAATATAGAATAGTGAATATAGAACCCAGAACTTAAACACGGAATGCAGAACACAGAATTTAGAATATAGAATACATAATACAGAATATAGAATTTAGAACATAGAATGCAGAACACAGAATTTAGAATATAGAACGTAGAAAACTGAATAGAGTAATAAGAATATAGAATGAAGAACACAGAATATAGAATAAAGAGTAGATAATAGAGAACCCAGGATATAGAACATGGAATGCAGAGTGCAGAATTTAGAATATAGAACACAGAATACTGAATATAAATTTAGAATATTGAATATAGAACACAGAGTATAGAATATAGAATACGGAATACTGAATATACAATATCGAATATAGAATGTAGAACACAGAATATAGAATATAGAATACGGAATGCAGAATATAGAATACAGAACATAGAATGTAGAACACAGAATATAGAATATGGAAAACAAATAACAAAACCCAGAATTGAAAACATGGAATGCACAAAACAGAATTAAGAATATAAAATACAGAATACTGAATATAGAAATTAGAATGCAGAATGTAGAACTGAGAATTTAAAATATAGAATGTAGTATGCTGAATATAGAATTTAGAATATAGAATGTAGAACACAGAATAGAGAAAATAGAATAGAGAATATAGAACACAGAATTTACAACATGGAATGCAGAACACAGAATTTCGAATATAGAATACAGTATACTGAATATAGAATTTAGAATATAGAATGTAGAACACAGAATATAGAATATAGAATAAGGAATGCAGAATATAGAATATAGAATATAGAATGATGAACACAAAATATAGAATATAGAATAGAGAATATAGAACCCAGAATTTAGAACATGGAATATAGAACACAGAATTTAGAATATACAATACATAATACTGAATATCGAATTTAGAATATAGAATGAAGAACACAGAATTTGGTATGTAGAATACGGAATGTAGAATATTGAATACAGAATATAGAATATAGAACACAATATATAGAATATGGAAAACAGAATACAGAACCCAGAATTTAGATCATGGAATGCAGAACACAGAATTTAGAGTATATAGTACCGAACTCAATATGAAATTTAGAATATACAATGTAGAATACAGAATATGGAATGTAGAATACGGAATGCAGAATATTGAATATCAGAATATAGAAAGTAGAACACAGAATTTAGAATATGGAAAAAAGAATATAGAACACAGAATATAGAGCATGGAATGCAGAACACGAAATTTAGAATATAGAATACAGAATACTGAATATAGAATTTAGAATATATAATGTAGAACACAGAATTTAGAATGTAGAATACAGAATACTGAATATAGAATTTAGATTATACAGTGTAGAACACAGAATAGAAATATAGAATACAGAATATAGAACCCAAAATTTAGAACATGGAATGCAGAACACAGAATATAAAATATAGAATACCGAATACTGATTATAGAATATGAATATGCAATGTAGAACCCAGAATTTAGAATATAGAATACAGAATACTGAATGTAGGATGTAGAATATACAATGTAGAACAGAGAATATAGAATATAGAATACGGAATGCAGAATATAGTATACAGAATATAGAATGAAGAAAACAGAATATAGTATAGAGAATAGAGTATATAGAACCCAAAATTTAGAACATGTATTGCAGAACACAGAATTTAGAATATAGAATACAGAATAATGAATATAGAATTTACAATATAGAATGTAGAACAAAAATACAGAATACGGCATGCAGAATATACAATACAGAATTCAGAATGCAGAACACAGAATATAGAATATGGAAAACAGAATACAAAACTCAGAATTAAGAACATGGAATGCAGAAAACAGAATTTAAAATACAGTATACCGAATACTGAATATAGAATTTAGAACATAGAATGCAGAACACAGAATTAAGATTATTGAATGCAGAATACTTTATACAGAATTTATAAACAGGAATGCAGAACACAGAATTTAGAAAAGAGAATAAAGAATACTGAATATAGAAATTAGAATATATAATATATAACACAGAATATAGAATATAGACTACGGAAAGGAGAATATAGGAGGTAGAATAATGAGTGAAGAATACAACATATAGAATATAGAATAGAGAATATAGAACCCAGAATTTAGAAATGGAATGCAGAACATAGAATTTAGAATATAGAATACAGAATACTGAATAAAGGTTTTAGAATATAGAATATAGAACACAGAATATAGAATATAAATAGGGAATGCTGAAAATAGTATGCAGAATATAGAATGAAGAACACAAATATAGAATATAGAATAGTGAATATAGAACCCAGAACTAAGAACACGGAATGCAGAACACAGAATTTAGAATATAGAATACAGAATACTTAATATAAAATTTAGAATATAGAATGTAGAAAACAGAATATAGAATATAGAATACGGAATGCAGAATATAGAATACAGAATATAGAATGTAGAACACAGAATATAGAAAATAGAATAGAAAATATAGAACCCAGAATTTTGAACATGGAATGCAGAACACAGAATATAGAATATAGAATACAGAAAACTGAATATAGAATTTAGAACATAGAATGCAGAACCCAGAATTTAGAATATAGAATACAGAATACTGAATGTAGGATTTAGAATATACAATGTAGAACCGAGAATATAAAATATAGAATACGGAATGCAGAATATAGAATACAGAATATAAAATGTAGAACTCAGAATATAGAATAGATAATAGAGTATATAGAACCCAAAATTTAGAAAATGGAATGCAGAACACAGAATTTAGAATATAGAATACAGAATACTGAATATAGAATTTACAATATAGATTGTAGAACAAAAATACAGAACACGGCATGCAGAATATACAATACAGAATAGAGAATGCAGAACACAGAATATAGAATATGGAAAACAGAATACAAAACTCAGAATTTAGAACATGGAATGCAGAAAACGGAATTTAAAATATTGTATAACGAATACTGAATATAGAATTTAGAACATAGAATGCAGAACACAGAATTAAGATTATAGAATGCAGAATACTGTATATAGAATTTATAAACAGGAATGCAGAACACAGAATTTAGAAAAAAGTATAAAGAATACTGAATATAGAATTTATAATATATAATATATAACAAAGAATATAGAATATAGACTACGGAATGGAGAATATAGGAGGTAGAAATAGGAATGAAGAACACAAAATTTAGAATATAGAATAGAGAATATAGAACCCAGAAATTAGAAATGGAATGCAGAACATAGAATTTAGAATACAGAATAGAGAATACTGAATAAAGATTTTAGAATATAGAATGTAGAACATATAATATAGAATATAGAATAATGAATGCACAATATAGTATGTAGAATATAGAATGAAGAACACAAATATAGAATAGAGAATAGTGAATATGAACCCAGAACTTAGAACACGAATGCACAACACAGAATTTAAAATATAGAATACAGAATACTTAATATAAAATTTAGAATATAGAATGTAGAACACAGAATATAGAATATAGAATACGGAATACAGAATATAGAATACAGAATATAGAATATAGAACACAGAATACAGAATATTGAATAGAGTATATGGAACCCAAAATTTAGAACATGGAATGCAGAACACAGAATTTAGAATATAGAATACAGAATACTGAATATAGAATTTAGAATATAGAATGCAGAACACAGACTATAAATACGGCATGCAGAAAACACAATACAGAATATAGAATGCAGAAAACAGAATATAGAATATATAAAACAGAATACATAAACCAGAATTTAGATCATGGAATGCAGAACACAGAATTTAGAATATAGTATACAGAATACTGACAATAGAATTTAGAATATAGAATGCAGGACACAGAATTTAGAATATAGAATACAGAATACTGAATATAGAATTTAGAATATAGAATGTACAAGTCAGAATATAGAATATAGACTACGGAATGGAGAATATAGAAGGTAAAATATAGAATGATGAACACAAAATATAGAATAGAGAATAGAGAATTTAGAACTCAGAACTTAGAACACGGAATGCAGAACACAGAATTTAGAATATGGAATACAGAATATTGAAAATAGAATTTAGAATAAAGAATGTAGAAAACAAAATTTAGAATTTAGAATAAAGAATACAAAATATAGAATTTAGAATATTGAATGTAGAACACAGAATATAGAATAAAGAAAGTAGAATATACAACCAAGAATTTATAACATGGAATGCAGAACACAGTATTTAGAATAATGAATAAAGAATACTGAATATAGAATTTAGAATCTAGAATGTAGAACACAGAATATAGTATATATACAACGGAATGCAGAATATAGAATATAGAATAATGAGGACAAAATATAGAATACAAAGTATAGAACCTAAAATTTAGAACATGGAATGTAGAACACAGAATATAGAATACAAAATACTGAATATCGAATTTAGAAAATAGAATGTAGAACACAGAATATGGAATGTAGAATATGGAAGGCAGAATATTGAATACAGAGTATAGAATGTAGAACACAGAATTTAGAATATGGAAAACAGAATATAGAACCCAGAATTTAGAACATGGAATGCAGAACACGAAATTAAAATATACAATACAGATTACTGAATATAGAATATGAATATACAATCTAGAACCCAGAATTTACAATATACAATACAGAATACTGAATACAGGATTTAGAATATACAATGTAGAACCGAAAATATAGAATATAGTATACTGAATGCAGAGTATAGAATACAGAATATAGAAGTAGAACACAGAATATAGAATATAAAAGAGAGTATATAGAACCCAAAATATATAAAATGGAATGCAGAACACAGAATTTAGAATATAGAATACAGAATACTGAATATAGAATTTAGAATAGAGAATGTAGAACACAGAATATAGAATATAGGATACGGAAGGTATAATATAGAATACAGAATATAGAATTTAGAACACAAAATATAGAATATGGACAACCGAATACAGAACCCTAAATTTAGAACATGGAATGCAGAACACAGAATTTAGAGTATATAATACTGAATACTGAATATAAAATTTAGAATATAGAATGTACAACACAGAATATGGAATGTATAATACGGAATGCAGAATATTGAATACAGAATATAGAATGTAGAACACAGAATTTAGAATATGGAAAACAGAATATAGAACCCAGAATATAGAACATGGATTGCAAAACACACAATGTAGAATTTAGAATAGAGATTACAGAATATAGACTTTAGAATATAGAATGTACAACACAGAATTTAGAATATAGAATACAGAATAATGAATATAGAATTTAGAATATAGAATGTAGAACACAGAATATAGAATATAGAATAGAGAATATAGAACCCAGAATTTAGAACATGGAATTCAGAACACAGAATTAAGAATATAGAATACAGAATAGTGAATATAGAATTTAGAATATAGAATGTAGAACACAGAATAGAATATAGAATACGGAATGCAGAATATAGAATACAGAATATAGAATGTAGAACACAAAATATAGAATATTGAATAGAGAATATGGAACCCAAAATTTAGAACATGGAATGCAGAACACAGAATTTAGAATATAGAATACAGAATACTGAATATAGAATTTAAAATATAGAATATAGAACACAGAATATACAATATGGCATGCAGAATATACAGTACAGAATATAGAATGTAGAACACAGAATATAGAATATGGAAAACAGAATGCAGAACCCAGAATTTAGGACATGGAATGCAGAACACAGGATTTAGAAAATAGAATGCAGAATACTGAATATAGAATTTAAAATAAAGAATGTATAACACAGAGTATAGAATATAGACTAAGGAATGTAGAATATAGAGGGTAGAATATAGAATGAAGAACACAAAATATAGTATATAGTATAGAGAATATAGAACCCAGAATTTAGAAATGGAATGCAGAACACAGAATATAGAATATGGAAAACAGAATACAGAACTCAGAATTTAGAACATGGGATGCAGAACACAGAATTTAGAGTATAGAATAAAGAATACTAAATATAGAATTAAGAGTATAGAATGTATAACAGAGAATATACAGTATAGAATACGGAATGCAGAATATAGAATACACAATATAGAATGTAGAACACACAATATAGAATTTGGAAAACATAATACAAAACCCAGAATTGAGGACATGGAATGCAGAACACAGAATTAAGAATATAGAATCCAGAATACTGAATATAGAATTTAGAACATAGAATGCAGAACACAGAATGTATTATATAGAATAAAGAATACTGAATATAGAATTTAGAACATGGAATGCAGAACACAGAATTTAGAATATATAATACAGTAAACTGAATATAGAATTTAGAATATAGAATGTACAACACATAATATAGAATATACAATAGAGAATATAGAAAACAGAATTTAGAAAATAGAATGCAGAACAGAGAATTTAGAGTATAGTATACAGAATACTGAATATACAATTTAGAATATAGAATGAAAGACACAGAGTATAGTATATAGAAAACGGAATACTGAATATACAATTAAGAATATAGAATGTAGAACACACAATATAGAATATAGAATACGGAATGCAGAATATACAATACAGAATATAGAATGTTAAACACTGAATATAGAAATAGGAATAGAGAATACAGAACCCAGAATTTAGAACTTGGAATGCAGAGCACAGAATTTAAAATATAGAATACCGAATACTGAATATAAAATTTAGAATATAGAATATAGAACACAGAATATGGAATGTAGAATACGGAATGCAGAATATTGAACACAGAATATAGAATATAGAACACAGAATTTAGAATATTGAAAACAGGATATAGAACCCAGATTATAGAACCTGGAATGCAGAACACAGAATTTAAAATATAGAATACAGAATACTGAATATCGAATTTAGAATATAGAACGCAGAACACAGAATATAGAATATAGTATACGGAATGCAGAATATAGGAGCCAGAATATAGAATGTAGAACAAAGAATATAGAATATAGAATAGAGTATATGGAACACAAAATATAGAACATAGAATTCAGAACACAGAGTTAAAAATATAGTATACAGAATACTGACTATAGAATTTAGAATATAGAATGCAGAACACAGAATTTAGAATATAGAATGCAGAATACTGAATAAAGAATTTATAAACAGGAATGCAAAACAGAATTTAGAATACAGAATACAGAATATAGAATTTAGAATATAGAACGTATAACACAGAATATAGAGTATAGAATAAAGAATGCAGAAAATAGAATACAGAATATAGAATGTAGAACACAGAATTTAGAATATGGAAAAAAGAATATAGAACCCAGAATACAGAATATGGATTGCAAAACACACAATGGAGAATTTAGAATAAAGATTACAGAATATAGACTTTAGAATATAGAATGTACAACACAGAATTTAGAATATAGAATACAGAATAATGAATATAGAATTTTGAATATAGAATGTAGAACACAGAATATAGAATATAGAATAGAGAATATAGAACCCAGAATTTAGAACATGGAATTCAGAACACAGAATTAAGAATATAGAATACAGAATAGTGAATATAGAATTTAGAATATAGAATGTAGAACACAGAATAGAATATAGAATACGGAATGCAGAATATAGAATACAGAATATAGAATGTAGAACACAGAATATAGAATAAGAAAAACAGAATACTAAACCCATAATTGAGAATATGAATGCAGAACACAGAATTTAGGATATAGAATACAGAATGCTGAATATAGAATTTTGAATATAGCATGTAGAACACAGAATTTAGAATATAGAATAAAGAATACTGAATATAGAATTTAGAATATAGAATGTAGAACACAGAATATAGAATAGAGAATATAGAAGAAAGAATTTAGAACATGGAATTCAGAACACAGAATTTAGAAAATAGAATACAGAATACTGGAGATAGAATTTAGAATATAGAATGTAGACCACAGAATATAGAATATAGAGAACGGAATGCAGAGTAAAGAATATAGAATATTGAATGATGAACACAAAATATACAATTTAGAATAGAGAATATAAAAGAGAGAACTTAGAAAATGGAATGTAGAACACAGAATTTAGAATATAGAATACAGAATACTGAATATCGAACTAAGAATATAGAATGTAGAAAACAGAATATACAATATAGAATACGGAATATAGAATAAAGAATACAGAAAATAGAATGTAGAACATAAAATATAGAATATGGAAAACAGAATACAGATCCCAGAATTTTGAACATGGAATGCAGAACAGAGAATTTAGAATATAGAATACTGAATACTGAATATAAAATTTAGAATATAGAATGTAGAACACAGAATATGGAATGTAGAATACGGAATACAGAGTATTGAATACATAATATAGAAAGAAGAACACAGTATTTAGAATATAGAATAGAGAATACTGAATATAGAGTTTAGAATATAGAATGTATAACACAGAATATAGATTATAGACTACGGAATTCAGAATATGGACGGTAGAAAATAGAATGAAGAACACAAAATATAGAATAGAGAATATAGAACCCAGAATTTAGAAATGGAATGCAGAACAGAGAATTTAGAATATAGAATAGAGAATACTGAATAAAGATTTTAGAATATAAAATGTAGAACACAGAATAGAGAGCATAGAATACGGAATGCAGAATATAGTATGTAGAATATAGAATAAAGAACACAAATATAGAATACAAAAAAGAGAATATAGAACCCATAATTTAGAACATGGAATGCAGAACACAGAATTTAGTATATAGAATACAGAATACTGAACATAAAATATAGAATATAGAATATAGAAAACAGAGTATAGAATATAGAATATGGAATATTGAATATACAATTTAGAATATAGAATATAGAACACAGAATATAGAATATAGAATACGGAAGGCAGAATATAGAATGCAGAACATAGAATGTACAATACAGAATATAATAAATGGAAAACAGAATAAAAACCAACAATTGAAAACATGGAATGCACAACACAGAACTAAGAATATAGAATACAGAATACTGAATATAGAATTTAGAATATACAATGTAGAACAGAGAATTAAGAATATAGAATAAAAAATACTGAATATAGAATTTAGAAAATAGAATGAAGAACACAAAATAAAGAAAATTGAATAGAGATTATAGAAACCGGAATTTAGAACATGGAATCCAGAACACAGAATTTAGAATATAGATTAAAGATTACTGTATATAGAATTTAGAATACAGAAAGTAGAGCACAGAATATAGAATATAGAATAAGGAATGCAGAATATAGAATATAGAATACAGAATATAGAATGATGAACACAAAATATAGAATAGAGTATAGAGAATATAGAAACCAGAATTTAGAACATGGAATGTAGAACACAGAATTTAGAATATAGAATACAGAATACTGAATATCGAATTTAAAATATAGAATGTAGAACACAGAATATACAAAATGGCATGCAGAATATACAATACAGGATATAGAATGTAGAACACAGAATATAGAATATGGAAAACAGAATGCAGAACCCAGAATTTAGGACATGGAATGCAGAACACAGGATTTAGAAAATAGAATGCAGAATACTGAATATAGAATTTGGAATAAAGAATGTATAACACAGAATATAGAATATAGACTAAGGAATGGAGAATATAGAGGGTAGAATATAGAATGAAGAACAAAAAATATAGTATATAATATAGAGAATACAGAACCCAGAATTTAGAAATGGAATGCAGAACACAGAATATAGAATATGGAAAACAGAATACAGAACTCAGAATTTAGAACATGGGATGCAGAACACAGAATTTAGAGTATAGAATAAAGAATACTAAATATAGAATTTAGAATATAAAATGTATAACACAGAATATAAAATATAAAATACGGAATGCAGAATATAGAATACACAATATAGAATGTAGAACACACAATATAGAATATGGAAAACATAATAAAAATCCCAGAATTGAGGACATGGAATGCAGAACACAGAATTAAGAATATAGAATACAGAATACTGAATATAGAATTTAGAACATAGAATGCAGAACACAGAATTTATTATATAGAATACAGAATACTGAATAAAGAATTTAGAACATGGAATGCAGAACACAGAATTTAGAATATATAATACAGAAAACTGAATATAGAATTTAGAATATAGAATGTACAACACAGAATATAGAATATACAATAGAGAATATAGAACCCAGAATTTAGAAAATAGAATGCAGAACACAGAATTTAGAGTATAGTATACAGAATACTGAATATACAATTTAGAATATAGAATGAAAGACACAGAGTATAGTATATAGAAAACGGAATACTGAATATACAATTTAGAATACAGAATGTAGAACACACAATAGAGAATATAGAATACGGAATGCAGAATATAGAATACAGAATATAGAATGTTAAACACTGAATATAGAAATAGGAATACAGAATACAGAACCCAGAATTTAGAACATGGAATGCAGAGCACAGAATTTAATATATAGAATACCGAATACTGAATATAAAATTTAGAATATAGAATATAGAACACACAATATGGAATGTAGAAAAAGGAATGCAGAATATTGAACACAGAATATAGAATATAGAACACAGAATTTGGAATATGGAATACAGGATATAGAACCCAGATTTTAGAACATGGAATGCAGAACACAGAATTTAAAATATAGAATACAGAATACTGAATATCGAATTTAGAATATAGAACGCAGAACACAGAATATAGAATATAGAATACGGAATGCAGAATATAGGATACAGAATATAGAATGTAGAACAAAGAATATAGAATATAGAATAGAGTATATGGAACACAAAATTTAGAACATAGAATTCAGAACACAGAGTTTAGAATATAGTATACAGAATACTGACTATAGAATTTAGAATATAGAATGCAGAACACAGAATTTAGAATACAGAATGCAGAATACTGAATAAAGAATTTATAAACAGGAATGCAAAACAGAATTTAGATTACAGAACACAGAATATAGAATTTAGATTATAGAACGTATAACACAGAATATAGTGCATAGAATACAGAATGCAGAATATAGAATAAAGAATATAGAATGTAGAACACAGAAAATAGAATATGGAAAACATAATACAAAACCCAGAACTGAGGACATGGAATGAAAAACACAGAATTTAGAATACAGAATAGAGAATACTGAATATGGAATTTAGAACATAGAATGCAGAACCCAGAATTTAGAATATAGAATACAGAATACCGAATATAGGATTTAGAACATGGAATGCAGAACACAGAATATGGAATGTAGAATACGGAATGCAGAATATTGAATACAGAATATAGAATGTAGAACACAGGGTTTAGAATACGGAAAACAGAATATAGAACCCAGAATATAGAACATGGATTGCAAAACACACAATGTAGAATTAAGAATACAGATTACAGAATATAGACTTTAGAATATAGAATGTACAACACAGAATTTAGAATATAGAATACAGAATAATGAATATAGAATTTAGAATATAGAATGTAGAACACAGAATATAGAATATAGAATAGAGAATATAGAACCCAGAATTTAGAACATGGAATTCAGAACACAGAATTAACAATATAGAATACAGAATAGTGAATAAAGAATTTAGAATATAGAATGTAGAACACAGAATAGAATATAGAATACGGAATGCAGAATATAGAATACAGAATATAGAATGTAGAACACAGAATATAGAATATTGAATAGAGAATATGGAACCCAAAATTTAGAACATGGAATGCAGAACACAGAATTTAGAATATAGAATACAGAATACTGAATATCGAATTTAAAATATAGAATGTAGAACACAGAATATACAAAATGGCATGCAGAATATACAATACAGGATATAGAATGTAGAACACAGAATATAGAATATGGAAAACAGAATGCACAACCCAGAATTTAGGACATGGAATGCAGAACACAGGATTTAGAAAATAGACTGCAGAATACTGAATATAGAATTTAGAATAAAGAATGTATAATACAGAATATAGAATATAGACTAAGGAATGGAGAATATAGAGGGTAGAATATAGAATGAAGAACAAAAAATATAGTATATAGTATAGAGAATATAGAACCCAGAATTTAGAAATGGAATGCAGAACACAGAATATAGAATATGGAAAACAGAATACAGAACTCAGAATTTAGAACATGGGATGCAGAACACAGAATTTAGAGTATAGAATAAAGAATACTAAATATAGAATTTAGAATATAAAATGTATAACACAGAATATACAATATAAAATACGGAATGCAGAATATAGAATACACAATATAGAATGTAGAACACACAATATAGAATATGGAAAACATAATACAAATCCCAGAATTGAGGACATGGAATGCAGAACACAGAATTAAGAATATAGAATACAGAATACTGAATATAGAATTTAGAACATAGAATGCAGAACACAGAATTTATTATATAGAATACAGAATATTGAATATAGAATTTAGAACATGGAATGCAGAACACAGAATTTAGAATATATAATACAGAAAACTGAATATAGAATTTAGAATATAGAATGTACAACACAGAATATAGAATATACAATATAGAATATAGAACCCAGAATTTAGAAAATAGAATGCAGAACACAGAATTTAGAGTATAGTATACAGAATACTGAATATACAATTTAGAATATAGAATGAAAGACACAGAGTATAGTATATAGAAAACGGAATACTGAATATACAATTTAGAATACAGAATGTAGAACACACAATAGAGAATATAGAATACGGAATGCAGAATATAGAATACAGAATATAGAATGTTAAACACTGAATATAGAAATAGGAATACAGAATACAGAACCCAGAATTTAGAACATGGAATGCAGAGCACAGAATTTAAAATATAGAATACCGAATACTGAATATAAAATTTAGAATATAGAATATAGAACACACAATATGGAATGTAGAAAAAGGAATGCAGAATATTGAACACAGAATATAGAATATAGAACACAGAATTTGGAATATGGAATACAGGATATAGAACCCAGATTATAGAACATGCAATGCAGAACACAGAATTTAAAATATAGAATACAGAATACTGAATATCGAATTCAGAATATAGAACGCAGAACACAGAATATAGAATATAGAATACGGAATGCAGAATATAGGATACAGAATATAGAATGTAGAACAAAGAATATAGAATATAGAATAGAGTATATGGAACACAAAATTTAGAACATAGAATTCAGAACACAGAGTTTAGAATATAGTATACAGAATACTGACTATAGAATTTAGAATATAGAATGCAGAACACAGAATTTAGAATATAGAATGCAGAATACTGAATAAAGAATTAATAAACAGGAATGCAAAACAGAATTTAGAATACAGAACACAGAATATAGAATTTAGATTATAGAACGTATAACACAGAATATAGTGCATAGAATACAGAATGCAGAATATAGAATAAAGAATATAGAATGTAGAACACAGAAAATAGAATATGGAAAACATAATACAAAACACAGAACTGAGGACATGGAATGAAAAACACAGAATTTAGAATACAGAATAGAGAATACTGAATATGGAATTTAGAACATAGAATGCAGAACCCAGAATTTAGAATATAGAATACAGAATACCGAATATAGGATTTAGAACATGGAATGCAGAACACAGAATATGGAATGTAGAATACGGAATGCAGAATATTGAATACAGAATATAGAATGTAGAATACAGAATATAGAATATGGAAAACAGAATACATAACCCAGAATTTACAACATGGAATTCGGACAACAGAATTTAGAATATAGAATACAGAATGCTGAATATAGAATTTAGAATATAGAATGTAGAACACAGAATATAGAATATAGAATAAGGAATGCAGAATAGAGAATATAAAATATAGAATATATAATGATGAACACAAAATATAAAATAGAGAATATAGAACCCAGAATTTAGAACATGGAATGCAGAACACAGAATTTAGAATATAAAATACAGAATACTGAATATCGAATTTAGAATATACAATGTAGAACACAGAATATAGAAAACAGAATACAGAATGTAGAACCCAAAATTTAGAACATGGAATGCAGAACACAGAATTTAGAATGTAGAATACAGATTACTGAATATAGAATTTAGAATATAGAATGTAGAACACAGAATATAGAATATAGAATACAGAATGCAGAATAGAGAATATAAAATATAGAATATAGAATGATGAACACAAAATATAGAATATAAAATAGAGACTATAGAAACCAGAATTTAGAACATGCAATTTAGAACACAGAATTTAGAATATAAAATACAGAATACTGAATATCGAATTTAGAATATAGAATGTAGAACACAGAATATGGTATGTAGAATACGGAAAGCAGAATATAGAATATAGAATATAGAATGTAGAAAAGAGAATATAGAATATGGAAAACAGAATACATAGTCCAGAATTTAGAACATGGAATTCAGAACACATAATTTAGAATATAGTATACAGAATACTGAATATAGAATATAGAACATAGAATGAGGTACACAGAATTAAGAATATAGAATGCAGAATACTGTATATAGAATTTATAAACAGGAATGCAGAACGCAGAATATAGAAAATAGAAAACAGAATACTGAATATAGGATTGAGAATATATATTGAATAACACAGAATATAGATTATAGACTACTGAATGTAGAATATAGAAGGTAGAATAAAGAATGAAGAACACAAAATACAGAATATAAAATAGAGAATATAGAACCCAGATTTAGAAATGGAATGCAGAACATAAAATATAGAATATAGAATACAAAATAGGGAATAAATATTTTAGAATATAGAATGTAGAACACAGAATATATAATATAGAAAAGGAAATGCAGAATAGAGTATGTAGAATACAGAATAAAAACAAAAATATAGAATATATAATAGTGAATATAGAACCCAGAACAGAGAACACGGAATGCAGAACACAGAATTTAGGATATAGAATACAGAATACATAATATAAAATTTAGAATGTAGAATGCAGAACACAGAATATAGAATATAGAATACGGAATACAGAATATAGAATGTAGAACACAGAATATAGAATATTGAATAGATTATATGGAAACCAAAATTTAGAACATGGAATGCAGAACACAGTATTTAGAATATAGAATACAGAATACTGAAAATAGAATTTAGAATATAGAATGTAGAACACAGAATATAGAATATAGAATACAGAATGCAGAATATAGAATATAAAATATAGAATATAGAATGATGAACACAAAATATAGAATATAAAATAGAGACTATAGAAACCAGAATTTAGAACATGCAATTTAGAACACAGAATTTAGAATATAAAATACAGAATACTGAATATCGAATTTAGAAAATAGAATGTAGAACACAGAATATGGTATGTAGAATACGGAAAGCAGAATATAGAATACAGAATATAGAATGTTGAAAAGAGAATATAGAATATGGAAAACAGAATACATAATCCAGAATTTAGAACATGGAATTCAGAACACATAATTTAGAATATAGTATACAGAATACTGAATATAGAATATAGAACATAGAATGAGGTACACAGAATTAAGAATATAGAATGCAGAATACTGTATATAGAATTTATAAACAGGAATGCAGAACGCAGAATATAGAAAATAGAATAAAGAATACTGAATATAGGATTGAGAATATATACTGAATAACACAGAATATAGATTATAGACTACTGAATGTAGAATATAGAAGGTAGAATAAAGAATGAAAAACACAAAATATAGAATATAAAATAGAGAATATAGAACCCAGATTTAGAAATGGAATGCAGAACATAAAATATAGAATATAGAATACAGAATAGGGAATAAATATTTTAGAATATAGAATGTAGAACACAGAATATATAATATAGAAAAGAAAATGCAGAATAGAGTATGTAGAATACAGAATAAAAACAAAAATATAGAATATATAATAGTGAATATAGAACCCAGAACAGAGAACACGGAATGCAGAACACAGAATTTAGGATATAGAATACAGAATACATAATATAAAATTTAGAATGTAGAATGTAGAACACAGAATATAGAATATAGAATACGGAATACAGAAAATAGAATGTAGAACACAGAATATAGAATATTGAATAGATTATATGGAAAACAAAATTTAGAACATGGAATGCAGAACACAGTATTTAGAATATAGAATACAGAATACTGAATAAAGAATTTAGAATATAGAATGTAGAACACAGAACTTAGAATAGAGAATAATGAATACTGCATATAAAATTTAGAATATAGAATGTAGAACACAGAATATAGAAAATAGAATAGAGAATATACAACCCAGAATTTAGAACATGGAATGCAGAACACAGAATTTAGAATGTAGAACATAAAATATAGAATATGGAAAACAGAATACAGAACCCAGAATTTAGAGCATGGAATGCAACACAGAATTTACAATATAGAATACAGATTACTGAATATAGAATTTAGAACATAGAATGCAGAAACCAGAATTTAGAATATAGCGCACAGAATACTGAATATAGAATTTAGAATACAAAAAGTAGAACACAGAATATTGAATATAGAATAAAGAATACAGATTATAGAACCCAAAGTTTAGAAAATGGAATGCAGTACACAGACTTTAAAATATAGAATACAGAATACTGAACATAGAATATGAGTATACAATATAGAACACAGAATTTAGAATATAGGATACCGAATACTGAATATAGAATATAAATATACAATTTAGAACACAGAATATATAATATAGAATAGAGAATATAGAACACAAAATTTAGAACATGGAATGCAGAACACAGAATTAAGAATATGGAATGCACAATACTGTATATAGAATTTAGAATATAGAATGAATAACACAGAATATAGAATATAGAATACGGAATGCAGAATATAGAATATAAAATATAGAATATAGAATGATGAACACAAAATTTAGAATATAGAATAGAGAATATAGAACCCAGAATATAGAACATGCAATTTAGAACACAGAATTTAGAATATAAAAACAGAATACTGAATATCGAATTTAGAATATAGAATGTAGTACACAGAATATGGTATGTAGAATACGGAAAGCAGAATATAGAATACAGAATATAGAAAGTAGAATACAGAATATAGAATATGGAAAACAGAATACATAACCCAGAATTTAGAACATGGAATTCAGAACACAGAATTTAGAATATAGTATACAGAATACTGAATATAGAATTTAGAACATAGAATGCAGTACACAGAATTAAGAATATAGAATGCAGAATACTGTATATAAAATTTATAAACAGGAATACAGAACACAGAATATAGAAAATAGAATAAAGAATACTGAATATAGAATTGAGAATATATATTGAATAACACAGAATATAGATAATAGACTACTGAATGGAGAATATAGAACGTAGAATAAAGAATGAAGAACACAAAATATGAATATAAAATAGAGAATATAGAACCCAGAATTAAGAAATGGAATGCAGAACATAAAATATAGAATATAGAATACAGAATACTGAATAAATATTTTAGAATATACAATGTAGAACACAGAATATAGAATATAGAATAGGAAATGCAGAATAGAGTATGTAGAATACAGAATGAAAAACAAAAATATAGAATATAGAATAGTGAATATAGAACCCAGAACATAGTACACGGATTGCAGAACACAGAATTTAGAATACAGAATACAGAATACTTAATATAAAATTTAGAATGTAGAATGTAGAACACAGAAAATAGAATATAGAATACTTAATACAGAATATAGTATACAGAATGTAGAATGTAGAACACAGAATAAAGAATATTGAATATAGAATATAGAATACACATTATAGAACCCAAAGTTTAGAACATGGAATGCAGTACACAGACTTTAAAATATAGAATACCGAATATTGGACATAGAATATGAATATACACTATAGAACAGAGAAATTAGAATATAGGATACCGAATACTGAATATAGAATATAAATATACAATTTAGAACACTGAATATAGAATAGAGAATAGAGAACACAAAATTTAGAACATGGAATGCAGAACACAGAATTAAGAATATGGAATGCACAATACTCTATATAGAATTTAGAATATAGAATGAATAAAACAGAATATAGAATATAGAATACGGAATGGAGAATATAGAAGGTAGAATATAGAATGAAGAACACAATATATAGTATATAGTATAGAGAATATAGAACCTAGAATTTAGAAATGGAATGCAAAACAGAGAATTTAGAATATAGAATACAGTATACTGAATAAAGATTTTAGAATATAGAATGTAGAACACAGAATATAGAATATAGAATAGGGAATGCAGAACATAGTACGTAGAATACAGAATGAAGAACACAAATATAGAATACAGAATAGTGAATATAGAAACCAGAAGTTTGAACACGGAATTCAGAAAACAGAATTTACAATATAGAACACAGAATAATTAATATAAAATTTAGAATACACAATGTAGAACACAGAATATAGAATAGAGAATAGAGAATACAGAATTTAGAACATGGAATGCCAAACACAGAATTTAGAATATTGAATACATATTACTGAATATAGAATTTAGAATATAGAATGCAGAACACAGAATTTAGAATATAGAATATAGAATACTGAAAATAGAATTTAGAATATAGAATTTTGAGCTCAGAATATAGAATATAGAATAGAGTTTATAGAACCCATAATTAAGGACATGGAATGCAGAACACAGAATTTGGAGTATATAATACAGAATACTGAATATAGAATTTAGAACATGGAATGCCGAACACAGAATTCAGAATATAGAATACAGAATACTGAATATAGAATTTCGAACATAGAATGCGGAACACAGAATTTCGAATACAGAATACAGAATACTGAATATAGAATTTAGAACATAGAATGCGAAACACAGTATTTAGAATATAGAATACAGAATACTGAATATAGATTTTAGAACATGGAATGCATAACCCAGAGTATAGATATTACATTACGGAATACTGAATATACAATTTAGAATATAGAATGTAGAACACAGAATATAGAATATAGATTACGTAATGCAGAATATAGACTACAGAACATAGAATGTAGAACACAGAATATAGAATATGGAAAAAAGTATACAAAACCCAGAATTGAAAACATGGAATGCATAACACAGAATTTGGAATATAGAGTACAGAATACTGAATATAGAATTTCGAAAATAGAATGTAGAACACAGAATATAGAAAATAGAATAGAGAATATAGAACCCAGAATTTTGAACATGGAATGCAGAACACAGAATATACAATATAGAATACAGAATACTGAATATAGAATGTATAAACAGAATATAGAATATAGAATACGGAATGCATAATAGAGAATACAGAATATAGAATGTAGAACACAGAATATAGAATATGGAAACCATAATACAAAACCCAGAATAGAGAACATGGAACAGAACACAGACTTTAGAATATAGAATACAGAATACTGAATATAGAATTTAGAACATAGAATGCAGAACCCAGAATTTAGAATATAGAATACAGAATACTGAATGTAGGATTTAGAATATACAATGTAGAACCGAGAATATAGAATATAGATTACGGAATGCAGAATATAGAATACAGAATATAAAATGTAGAACTCAGAATATAGAATAGATAATAGTGTATATAGAACCCAAAATTTAGAACATGGAATGCAGAACACAGAATTTAGAATATAGAATACAGAATACTGAATATAGAATTTACAATATAGAATGTAGAACAAAAATACAGAATACGGCATGCAGAATATACAATACAGAATAGAGAATGCAGAACACAGATTATAGAATATGGAAAACAGTATACAAAACTCAGAATTTAGAACATGGAATGCAAAAAACAGAATTTAAAATATAGTGTACCGAATACTGAATATAGAATTTAGAACATAGAATGCAGAACACAGAATTAAGATTATAGAATGCAGAATACTGTATATAGAATTTATAAACAGGTATGCAGAACACAGAATTTAGAAAAGAGAATAAAGAATACTGAATATAGAATTTATAATATATAATATATAACACAGAATATAGAATATAGACTACGGAATGGAGAATATAGGAGGTAGAAATAGGAATGAAGAACACAAAATATAGAATAGAGAATAGAGAATATAGAACCCAGAATTTAGAAATGGAATGCAGAACATAGAATTTAGAATACAGAATAGAGAATACTGAATAAAGATTTTAGAATATAGAATGTAGAACATATAATATAGAATATAGAATAATGAATGCACAATATAGTATGTAGAATATAGAATGAAGAACACAAATATAGAATAGAGAATAGTGAATATAGAACCCAGAACTTAGAACACGGAATGCACAACACAGAATTTAAAATATAGAATACAGAATACTTAATATAAAATTTAGAATATAAAATGTAGAACACAGAATATAGAATATAGAATACGGAATACAGAATATAGAATTCAGAATATAGAATGTAGAACACAGAATATAGAATATTGAATAGAGTATATGGAACCCAAAATTTAGAACATGGAATGCAGAACACAGAATTTAGAATATAGAATACAGAATACTGAATATAGAATTTAGAGTATAGAATGCAGAACACAGACTATAAATACGGCATGCAGAATACACAATACAGAATATAGAATGTAGAAAACAGAATAGAATATAGAATACGGAATGCAGAATATAGAACACAGAATATAGAATGTAGAACACAGAATATAGAATATGAAAAACAGAATACTAAACCCATAATTGAGAACATGAATACAGAACACAGAATTTAGAATATAGAATACAGAATGCTGAATATAGAATTTTGAATATAGCATGTAGAACTCAGAATTTAGAATATAGAATAAGGAATACTGAATATAGAATTTTGAATATAGAATGTAGAACACAGAATAAAGAGTAGAGAATATAGAAGAAAGAATTTAGAACATGGAATTCAGAACACAGAATTTAGAATATAGAATACAGAATACTGAATATAGAATATAGAATATAGAATGTAGACCACAGAATATAGAATATAGACAACGGAATGCAGAGTAAAGAATATAGAATATTGAATGATGAACACAAAATATACAATTTACAATAGAGAATATAGAATAGACAATTTAGAACATGGAATGTAGAACACAGAATTTAGAATATAGAATACAGAATACTGAATATCGAACTAAGAATATAGAATGTAGAACACAGAATATACAATATAGAATACGGAATATAGAATAAAGAATACAGAGAATAGAATGTAGAACATAAAATATACAATATGGAAAACAGAATACAGATCCCAGAATTTAGAACATGGAATGCAGAACACAGAATATAGAATATAGTATACAGAATACTGACAATTGAATTTAGAATATAGAATGCAGGACACAGAATTTAGAATATAGAATACAGAATACTGAATATAGAATTTAGAATATAGAATGTACAAGACAGAATATAGAATATAGACTACGGAATGGAGAATATAGGAGGTAAAATATAGAATGATGAACACAAAATATAGAATAGAGAATAGAGAATTTAGAACACAGAACTTAGAACACGGAATGCAGAACACAGAATTTAGAATATAGAATACAGAATATTGAAAATAGAATTTAGAATAAAGAATGTAGAACACAAAATTTAGAATATAGAATAAAGAATACTGAATATAGAATTTAGAATCTAGAATGTAGAACACAGAATATAGAATATATACAACGGAATGCAGAATATAGAATATAGAATAATCAGGACAAAATATAAAATACAGAGTATAGAACCTACAATTTAGAACATGGAATGTAGAACACAGAATATAGAATACAAAATACTGAATATCGAATTTAGAAAATAGAATGTAGAACACAGAATATGGAATGTAGAATACGGAAGGCAGAATATTGCATACAGAATATAGAATATAGAACACAGAATTTAGAATATGGAAAACAGAATATAGAACCCAGAATTTAGAACATGGAATGCAGAACACGAAATTAAAATATAGAATACAGATTACTGAATATACAATATGAATATACAATCTAGAACCCAGAATTTACAATATACAAAACAGAATACTGAATACAGGATTTAGAATATACAATGTAGAACCGAAAATATAGAATACAGAATAATGAATGCAGAATATAGAATACAGAATATAGAAGTAGAACACAGAATATAGAATATAAAAGAGAGTATATAGAACCCAATATATATAAAATGGAATGCAGAACACAGAATTTAGAATATAGAATACAGAATACTGAATATAGAATTTAGAATATAGAATGTAGAACACAGAATATAGAATATAGGATACGGAAGGTATAATATAGAATACAGAATATAGAATTTAGAACACAAAATATAGAATATGGACAACCGAATACAGAACCCTAAATTTAGAACATGGAATGCAGAACACAGAATTTAGAGTATATAATACTGAATACTGAATATAAAATTTAGAATATAGAATGTACAACACAGAATATGGAATGTAGAATACGGAATGCAGAATAATGAATACAGAATATAGAATGTAGAACACAGAATTTAGAATATGGAAAACAGAATATAGAACCCAGAATATAGAAAATGGATTGCAAAACACACAATTTAGAATTTAGAATACAGATTACAGAATATAGACTTTAGAATATAGAATGTACAACACAGAATTTAGAATATAGAATACAGAATAATGAATATAGAATTTAGAATATAGAATGTAGAACACAGAATATAGAAAATAGAATAGAGAATATAGAACCCAGAATTTAGAACATGGAATTCAGAACACAGAATTAAGAATATAGAATACAGAATAGTGAATATAGAATTAAGAATATTGAATGTAGAACACAGAATAGAATATATAATACGGAATGCAGAATATAGAATACAGAATATAGAATGTAGAACACAGAATATAGAATATGAAAAACAGAATACTAAACCCATAATTGAGAACATGAATTCAGAACACAGAATTTAGAATATAGAATACAGAATGCTGAATATAGAATTTTGAAAATAGCATGTAGAACACAGAATTTAGAATATAGAATAAAAAATACTGAATATAGAATTTAGAATATAGAATGTAGAACACAGAATATAGAATAGAGAATATAGAAGAAAGAATTTAGAACATGGAATACAGAACACAGAATTTAGAAAATAGATTACAGAATACTGAGTATAGAATATAGAATATAGAATGTAGACCACAGAATATAGAATATAGACAACGGAATGCAGAGTAAAGAATATAGAATATTGAATGATGAACACAAAATATACAATTTAGAATAGAGAATATAAAAGAGAGAATTTAGAAAATGGAATGTAGAACACAGAATTTAGAATATAGAATACAGAATACTGAATATCGAACTAAGAATATAGAATGTAGAACACAGAATATACAATATAGAATACGGAATATAGAATAAAGAATACAGAAAATAGAATGTAGAACATAAAATATAGAATATGGAAAACAGAATACAGATCCCAGAATTTAGAACATGGAATGCAGAACACAGAATTTAGAATATAGAATACTGAATAGCGAATATAAAATTTAAAATATAGAATGTAGAACCCAGAATATGGAATGTAGAATACGGAATACAGAATATTGAATACATAATACAGAAAGAAGAACACAGTATTTAGAATACAGAATACAGAATACTGAATATAGAGTTTAGAATATAGAATGTATAACACAGAATATAGATTATAGACTACGGAATTGAGAATATGGACGGTAGAAAATAGAATGAAGAACACAAAATATACAATAGAGAATATAGAACCCAGAATTTAAAAATGGAATGCAGAACAGAGAATTTAGAATATAGAATAGAGAATACTGAATAAAGATTTTAGAATATAAAATGTAGAACACAGAATAGAGAGTATAGAATACGGAATGCAGAATATAGTATGTAGAATATAGAATGAAGAACACAAATATAGTATAAAAAAAGAGAATATAGAACCCATAATTTAGAACACGCAATGCAGAACACAGAATTTAGTATATAGAATACAGAATACTGAACATAAAATATAGAATATAGAATATAGAAAACAGAGTATAGAATATAGAATATGGAATACTGAATATACAATTTAGAATATAGAATGTAGAACACAGAATATAGAATATAGAATACGGAATGCAGAATATAGAATGCAGAACATAGAATGTACAACACAGAATATAATAAATGGAAAACAGAATAAAAACCAATAATTAAAAACATGGAATGCACAACACAGAACTAAGAATATAGAATACAGAATACTGAATATAGAATTTAGAATATACAATGTAGAACAGAGAACTAAGAATATAGAATAAAGAATACTGAATATAGAATTTAGAAAATAGAATGTAGAACACAGAATATAGAATAGAGAATAGAGAACCCAGAATTTAGAACATGGAATGCAGAACACAGAATTTTGAATATAGAATACAGAATACTGAATATAGAATTTACAATATAGAATGTAGAACAAAAATACAGAATATGGCAGGCAGAATATACAGTACAGAATAGAGAATGCAGAACACAGAATATAGAATATGGAAAACAGAATACAAAACACAGAATTTAGAACATGGAATGCTGAAAACAGAATTTAAAATATAGTATACTGAATACTGAATATAGAATTTAGAACATAGAATGCAGAACACAGAATTAAGATTATAGAATGCAGAATACTGTATATAGAATTTATAAACAGGAACGCAGAACACAGAATTTAGAAAAGAGAATAAATAATACTGAATATAGAATTTAGAATATATAATATATAACACAGAATATAGAATATAGACTACGGAATGGAGAATATAGGAGGTAGAATTAGGAATGAAGAACACAACATATAGAATATAGAATAGGGAATATAGAACCCAGAATTTAGAAATGGAATGCAGAACATAGAATTTAGAATATAAAATACAGAATACTGAATAAAGGTTTTAGAATATATACTATAAAACTCAGAATATAGAATATAGACTACAGAATGGAGAATAAAGAGGTAGAATTAGGAATGAAGAACACAACATATAGAATATAGAATAGAGAATATAGAACCCAGAATTTAGAATTTGGAATGCAGAACACAGAATTTAGAATATAGAATACAGAATACTTAATATAAAATTTAGAATATAGTATGTAGAAAACAGAATATAGGATATAGATTACGGAATGCAGAATATAGAATACAGAATATAGAATGTAGAACACAGAATATAGAATATTGAATACAGTATATGGAACACAAAATTTGGAACATGGAATGAAGAACACAGTACTTAGAATATAGAATACCGAATACTGAATATAGAATATGAATATACAAGATAGAACACAGAATTTAGAATATAGAATACAGTATACTGAATATAGAATTTTGAATATACAATGTAGAACACAGAATATAGAATATAGAATACGGAAAGCAGAATATAGGATACAGAAAATAGAATGTAGAACACAGAATAGAGAATATGGAAAACAGAATACAAAACCGAGAATTGAGAACATGAACTGCAGAACACATAATTAAGAATATACAATACAGAATACTGAATATAGAATTTTGAATATGCAATGTAGAACACAGAATTTAGATATATAATAAAGAATACTGAATATAGAAAATAGAATATAGAATGTAGAACACAGAATATAGAATAGTGAATAGGGAACCCAGAATTTAGAACATGGAATGCAGAACACAGAATTTTGAATATAGAATACAGAATACTAAATATAGAATTTACAATATAGAATGTAGAACAAAAATACAGAATACGGCAGGCAGAATATACAATACAGAATAGAGAATGCAGAACAGAGAATATAGAATATGGAAAACAGAATACAAAACATAGAATTTAGAACATGGAATGCAGAAAAAAAATTTAAAATATACTATACTGTATACTGAATATAGAATTTAGAACATATAATGCAGAACACAGAATTAAGAATATAGAATGCAGAATACTGTATATAGAATTTATAAACAGGAACGCAGAACACAGAATTTAGAAAAGAGAATAATTAATACTGAATATAGAATTTAGAATATATAATATATAACACAGAATATAGTATATAGACTACTTAATGGAGAATATAGGAGGTAGAATTAGGAATGAAGAACACAACATATAGAACATAGAATAGAGAATATAGAACCCAGAATTTAGAAATGGAATGCAGAACATAGAATTTAGAATATAAAATTCAGAATACTGAATAAAGGTTTTAGAATATAGAATATAGAACACAGAATATAGAATATAGAACAGGGAATGCTGAAAATATTATGCAGAATATAGAATGAAGAACACAAGTATAGAATATAGAATAGTGAATATAGAACCCAGAACTAAGAACACGGAAAGCAGAACACAGAATTTAGAATATAGAATACAGAATACTTAATATAAAATTTAGAATATAGAATGTAGAAAACAGAATATAGAATACGGAATGCAGAATATAGAATACAGAATATATAATGTTGAACACAGAATATAGAATATTGAATAGAGTATATGGAACACAAAATTTAGAACATGGAATGAAGAACACAGTACTTAGAATATAGAATACCGAATACTGAATATAGAATATGAATATACAAGGTAGAACACAGAATTTGGAATATAGAATACAGAATACTGAATATAGAATTTTGAATATACAATGTAGAACACAGAATATAGAATATAGAATACGGAATGCAGAATATAGGATACAGAAAATACAATGTAGAACACAGAATATAGAATATGGAAAACAGAATACAAAACCGAGAATTGAGGACATGGACTGCAGAACACATGATTAAGAATATACAATACAGAATACTGAATATATAATTTTCAATATAAAATGTAGAACACAAAATTTAGATATATAATAAAGAATAATGAATATAGAATTTAGAATATAGAATGTAGAACACAGAATAAAGAATAGAGAATAGAGAACCCAGAATTTAGAACATGGAATGCAGAACACAGAATTTTGAATATACAATACAGAATACTGAATATAGAATTTAGAATATAGAATGCAGAACACAGACTATAAATACGGCATGCAGAATACACAATACAGAATATAGAATGTAGAAAACAGAATAGAATATAGAATACGGAATGCAGAATATAGAATACAGAATATAGAATGTAGAACACAGAATATAGAATATGAAAAACAGAATACTAAACCCATAATTGAGAACATGAATACAGAACACAGAATTTAGAATATAGAATACAGAATGCTGAATATAGAATTTTGAATAAAGCATGTAGAACTCAGAATTTAGAATATAGAATAAGGAATACTGAATATAGAATTTTGAATATAGAATGTAGAACACAGAATATAGTGTAGAGAATATAGAAGAAAGAATTTAGAACATGGAAATCAGAACACAGAATTTAGAATATAGAATACAGAATACTGAATATAGAATATAGAATATAGAATGTAGACCACAGAATATAGAATATAGACAACGGAATGCAGAGTAAAGAATATAGAATATTGAATGATGAACACAAAATATACAATTTAGAATAGAGAATATAGAATAGACAATTTAGAACATGGAATGTAGAACACAGAATTTAGAATATAAAATACAGAATACTGAATATCGAACTAAGAATATAGAATGTAGAACACAGAATATACAATATAGAATACGGAATATAGAATAAAGAATACAGAGAATAGAATGTAGAACATAAAATATACAATATGGAAAACAGAATACAGATCCCAGAATTTAGAACATGGAATGCAGAACACAGAATATAGAATATAGTATACAGAATACTGACAATAGAATTTAGAATATAGAATGCAGGACACAGAATTTAGAATATAGAATACAGAATACTGAATATAGAATTTAGAATATAGAATGTACAAGTCAGAATATAGAATATAGACTACGGAATGGAGAATATAGGAGGTAAAATATAGAATGATGAACACAAAATATAGAATAGAGAATAGAGAATTTAGAACACAGAACTTAGAACACGGAATGCAGAACACAGAATTTAGAATATAGAATACAGAATATTGAAAATAGAATTTAGAATAAAGAATGTAGAACACAAAATTTAGAATATAGAATAAAGAATACTGAATATAGAATTTAGAATCTAGAATGTAGAACACAGAATATAGAATATATACAACGGAATGCAGAATATAGAATATAGAATAATCAGGACAAAATATAAAATACAGAGTATAGAACCTACAATTTAGAACATGGAATGTAGAACACAGAATATAGAATACAAAATACTGAATATCGAATTTAGAAAATAGAATGTAGAACACAGAATATGGAATGAAGAATACGGAAGGCAGAATATTGAATACAGAATATAGAATGTAGAACACAGAATTTAGAATATGGAAAACAGAATATAGAACCCAGAATTTAGAACATGGAATGCAGAACACGAAATTAAAATATAGAATACAGATTACTGAATATAGAATATGAATATACAATCTAGAACCCAGAATTTACAATATACAATACAGAATACTGAATACAGGATTTAGAATATACAATGTAGAACCGAAAATATAGAATACAGAATAATGAATGCAGAATATAGAATACAGAATATAGAAGTAGAACACAGAATATAGAATATAAAAGAGAGTATAAAGAACCCAATATATATAAAATGGAATGCAGAACACAGAATTTAGAATATAGAATACAGAATACTGAATATAGAATTTAGAATATAGAATGTAAAACACAGAATATAGAATATAGGATACGGAAGGTATAATATAGAATACAGAATATAGAATTTAGAACACAAAATATAGAATATGGACAACCGAATACAGAACCCTAAATTTAGAACATGGAATGCAGAACACAGAATTTAGAGTATATAATACTGAATACTGAATATAAAATTTAGAATATAGAATGTACAACACAGAATATGGAATGTAGAATACGGAATGCAGAATATTGAATACAGAATATAGAATGTAGAACACAGAATTTAGAATATGGAAAACAGAATATAGAACCCAGAATATAGAAAATGGATTGCAAAACACACAATTTAGAATTTAGAATACAGATTACAGAATATAGACTTTAGAATATAGAATGTACAACACAGAATTTAGAATATAGAATACAGAATAATGAATATAGAATTTAGAATATAGAATGTAGAACACAGAATATAGAATATAGAATAGAGATTAGAGAACCCAGAATTTAGAACATGGAATTCAGAACACAGAATTAAGAATATAGAATACAGAATAGTGAATATAGAATTAAGAATATTGAATGTAGAACACAGAATAGAATATATAATACGGAATGCAGAATATAGAATACAGAATATAGAATGTAGAACACAGAATATAGAATATGAAAAACAGAATACTAAACCCATAATTGAGAACATGAATGCAGAACACAGAATTTAGAATATAGAATACAGAATGCTGAATATAGAATTTTGAAAATAGCATGTAGAACACAGAATTTAGAATATAGAATAAAGAATACTGAATATAGAATTTAGAATATAGAATGTAGAACACAGAATATAGAATAGAGAATATAGAAGAAAGAATTTAGAACATGGAATACAGAACACAGAATTTAGAAAATAGATTACAGAATACTGAGTATAGAATATAGAATATAGAATGTAGACCACAGAATATAGAATATAGACAACGGAATGCAGAGTAAAGAATATAGAATATTGAATGATGAACACAAAATATACAATTTAGAATAGAGAATATAAAAGAGAGAATTTAGAAAATGGAATGTAGAACACAGAATTTAGAATATAGAATACAGAATACTGAATATCGAACTAAGAATATAGAATGTAGAACACAGAATATACAATATAGAATACGGAATATAGAATAAAGAATACAGAAAATAGAATGTAGAACATAAAATATAGAATATGGAAAACAGAATACAGATCCCAGAATTTAGAACATGGAATGCAGAACACAGAATTTAGAATATAGAATACTGAATAGCGAATATAAAATTTAAAATATAGAATGTAGAACCCAGAATATGGAATGTAGAATACGGAATACAGAATATTGAATACATAATATAGAAAGAAGAACACAGTATTTAGAATACAGAATACAGAATACTGAATATAGAGTTTAGAATATAGAATGTATAACACAGAATATAGATTATAGACTACGGAATTGAGAATATGGACGGTAGAAAATAGAATGAAGAACACAAAATATACAATAGAGAATATAGAACCCAGAATTTAAAAATGGAATGCAGAACAGAGAATTTAGAATATAGAATAGAGAATACTGAATAAAGATTTTAGAATATAAAATGTAGAACACAGAATAGAGAGTATAGAATACGGAATGCAGAATATAGTATGTAGAATATAGAATGAAGAACACAAATATAGTATACAAAAAAGAGAATATAGAACCCATAATTTAGAACACGCAATGCAGAACACAGAATTTAGTATATAGAATACAGAATACTGAACATAAAATATAGAATATAGAATATAGAAAACAGAGTATAGAATATAGAATATGGAATACTGAATATACAATTTAGAATATAGAATGTAGAACACAGAATATAGAATATAGAATACGGAATGCAGAATATAGAATGCAGAACATAGAATGTACAACACAGAATATAATAAATGGAAAACAGAATAAAAACCAATAATTGAAAACATGGAATGCACAACACAGAACTAAGAATATAGAATACAGAATACTGAATATAGAATTTAGAATATACAATGTAGAACAGAGAACTAAGAATATAGAATAAAGAATACTGAATATAGAATTTAGAAAATAGAATGTAGAACACAGAATATAGAATAGAGAATAGAGAACCCAGAATTTAGAACATGGAATGCAGAACACAGAATTTTGAATATAGAATACAGAATACTGAATATAGAATTTACAATATAGAATGTAGAACAAAAATACAGAATATGGCAGGCAGAATATACAATACAGAATAGAGAATGCAGAACACAGAATATAGAATATGGAAAACAGAATACAAAACACAGAATTTAGAACATGGAATGCTGAAAACAGAATTTAAAATATAGTATACTGAATACTGAATATAGAATTTAGAACATAGAATGCAGAACACAGAATTAAGATTATAGAATGCAGAATACTGTATATAGAATTTATAAACAGGAACGCAGAACACAGAATTTAGAAAAGAGAATAAATAATACTGAATATAGAATTTAGAATATATAATATATAACACAGAATATAGAATATAGACTATGGAATGGAGAATATAGGAGGTAGAATTAGGAATGAAGAACACAACATATAGAATATAGAATAGGGAATATAGAACCCAGAATTTAGAAATGGAATGCAGAACATAGAATTTAGAATATAAAATACAGAATACTGAATAAAGGTTTTAGAATATATACTATAAAACTCAGAATATAGAATATAGACTACAGAATGGAGAATAAAGAGGTAGAATTAGGAATGAAGAACACAACATATAGAATATAGAATAGAGAATATAGAACCCAGAATTTAGAATTTGGAATGCAGAACACAGAATTTAGAATATAGAATACAGAATACTTAATATAAAATTTAGAATATAGTATGTAGAAAACAGAATATAGGATATAGATTACGGAATGCAGAATATAGAATACAGAATATAGAATGTAGAACACAGAATATAGAATATTGAATACAGTATATGGAACACAAAATTTGGAACATGGAATGAAGAACACAGTACTTAGAATATAGAATACCGAATACTGAATATAGAATATGAATATACAAGATAGAACACAGAATTTAGAATATAGAATACAGTATACTGAATATAGAATTTTGAATATACAATGTAGAACACAGAATATAGAATATAGAATACGGAAAGCAGAATATAGGATACAGAAAATAGAATGTAGAACACAGAATAGAGAATATGGAAAACAGAATACAAAACCGAGAATTGAGAACATGAACTGCAGAACACATAATTAAGAATATACAATACAGAATACTGAATATAGAATTTTGAATATGCAATGTAGAACACAGAATTTAGATATATAATAAAGAATACTGAATATAGAAAATAGAATATAGAATGTAGAACACAGAATATAGAATAGTGAATAGGGAACCCAGAATTTAGAACATGGAATGCAGAACACAGAATTTTGAATATAGAATACAGAATACTAAATATAGAATTTAGAATATAGAATGTAGAAAACAGAATATAGAATACGGAATGCAGAATATAGAATACAGAGTATATAATGTTGAACACAGAATATAGAATATTGAGTAGAGTATATGGAACACAAAATTTAGAACATGGAATGAAGAACACAGTACTTAGAATATAGAATACCGAATACTGAATATAGAATATGAATATACAAGGTAGAACACAGAATTTGGAATATAGAATACAGAATACTGAATATAGAATTTTGAATATACAATGTAGAACACAGAATATAGAATATAGAATACGGAATGCAGAATATAGGATACAGAAAATACAATGTAGAACACAGAATATAGAATATGGAAAACAGAATACAAAACCGAGAATTGAGGACATGGACTGCAGAACACATGATTAAGAATATACAATACAGAATACTGAATATATAATTTTCAATATAAAATGTAGAACACAAAATTTAGATATATAATAAAGAATAATGAATATAGAATTTAGAATATAGAATGTAGAACACAGAATAAAGAATAGAGAATAGAGAACCCAGAATTTAGAACATGGAATGCAGAACACAGAATTTTGAATATACAATACAGAATACTGAATATAGAATTTAGAATATAGAATGCGGAACACAGACTATAAATACGGCATGCAGAATACACAATACAGAATATAGAATGTAGAAAACAGAATAGAATATAGAATACGGAATGCAGAATATAGAATACAGAATATAGAATGTAGAACACAGAATATAGAATATGAAAAACAGAATACTAAACCCATAATTGAGAACATGAATACAGAACACAGAATTTAGAATATAGAATACAGAATGCTGAATATAGAATTTTGAATAAAGCATGTAGAACTCAGAATTTAGAATATAGAATAAGGAATACTGAATATAGAATTTTGAATATAGAATGTAGAACACAGAATATAGAGTAGAGAATATAGAAGAAAGAATTTAGAACATGGAAATCAGAACACAGAATTTAGAATATAGAATACAGAATACTGAATATAGAATACAGAATATAGAATGTAGACCACAGAATATAGACTATAGACAACGGAATGCAGAGTAAAGAATATAGAATATTGAATGATGAACACAAAATATACAATTTAGAATAGAGAATATAGAATAGACAATTTAGAACATGGAATGTAGAACACAGAATTTAGAATATAAAATACAGAATACTGAATATCGAACTAAGAATATAGAATGTAGAACACAGAATATACAATATAGAATACGGAATATAGAATAAAGAATACAGAGAATAGAATGTAGAACATAAAATATACAATATGGAAAACAGAATACAGATCCCAGAATTTAGAACATGGAATGCAGAACACAGAATATAGAATATAGTATACAGAATACTGACAATAGAATTTAGAATATAGAATGCAGGACACAGAATTTAGAATATAGAATACAGAATACTGAATATAGAATTTAGAATATAGAATGTACAAGTCAGAATATAGAATATAGACTACGGAATGGAGAATATAGGAGGTAAAATATAGAATGATGAACACAAAATATAGAATAGAGAATAGAGAATTTAGAACACAGAACTTAGAACACGGAATGCAGAACACAGAATTTAGAATATAGAATACAGAATATTGAAAATAGAATTTAGAATAAAGAATGTAGAACACAAAATTTAGAATATAGAATAAAGAATACTGAATATAGAATTTAGAATCTAGAATGTAGAACACAGAATATAGAATATATACAACGGAATGCAGAATATAGAATATAGAATAATCAGGACAAAATATAAAATACAGAGTATAGAACCTACAATTTAGAACATGGAATGTAGAACACAGAATATAGAATACAAAATACTGAATATCGAATTTAGAAAATAGAATGTAGAACACAGAATATGGAATGAAGAATACGGAAGGCAGAATATTGAATACAGAATATAGAATGTAGAACACAGAATTTAGAATATGGAAAACAGAATATAGAACCCAGAATTTAGAACATGGAATGCAGAACACGAAATTAAAATATAGAATACAGATTACTGAATATAGAATATGAATATACAATCTAGAACCCAGAATTTACAATATACAATACAGAATACTGAATACAGGATTTAGAATATACAATGTAGAACCGAAAATATAGAATACAGAATAATGAATGCAGAATATAGAATACAGAATATAGAAGTAGAACACAGAATATAGAATATAAAAGAGAGTATATAGAACCCAATATATATAAAATGGAATGCAGAACACAGAATTTAGAATATAGAATACAGAATACTGAATATAGAATTTAGAATATAGAATGTAGAACACAGAATATAGAATATAGGATACGGAAGGTATAATATAGAATACAGAATATAGAATTTAGAACACAAAATATAGAATATGGACAACCGAATACAGAACCCTAAATTTAGAACATGGAATGCAGAACACAGAATTTAGAGTATATAATACTGAATACTGAATATAAAATTTAGAATATAGAATGTAGAACACAGAATATGGAATGTAGAATACGGAATGCAGAATATTGAATACAGAATATAGAATGTAGAACACAGAATTTAGAATATGGAAAACAGAATATAGAACCCAGAATATAGAAAATGGATTGCAAAACACACAATTTAGAATTTAGAATACAGATTACAGAATATAGACTTTAGAATATAGAATGTACAACACAGAATTTAGAATATAGAATACAGAATAATGAATATAGAATTTAGAATATAGAATGTAGAACACAGAATATAGAATATAGAATAGAGATTAGAGAACCCAGAATTTAGAACATGGAATTCAGAACACAGAATTAAGAATATAGAATACAGAATAGTGAATATAGAATTAAGAATATTGAATGTAGAACACAGAATAGAATATATAATACGGAATGCAGAATATAGAATACAGAATATAGAATGTAGAACACAGAATATAGAATATGAAAAACAGAATACTAAACCCATAATTGAGAACATGAATGCAGAACACAGAATTTAGAATATAGAATACAGAATGCTGAATATAGAATTTTGAAAATAGCATGTAGAACACAGAATTTAGAATATAGAATAAAGAATACTGAATATAGAATTTAGAATATAGAATGTAGAACACAGAATATAGAATAGAGAATATAGAAGAAAGAATTTAGAACATGGAATTCAGAACACAGAATTTAGAAAATAGATTACAGAATACTGAGTATAGAATATAGAATATAGAATGTAGACCACAGAATATAGAATATAGACAACGGAAGGCAGAGTAAAGAATATAGAATATTGAATGATGAACACAAAATATACAATTTAGAATAGAGAATATAAAAGAGAGAATTTAGAAAATGGAATGTAGAACACAGAATTTAGAATATAGAATACAGAATACTGAATATCGAACTAAGAATATAGAATGTAGAACACAGAATATACAATATAGAATACGGAATATAGAATAAAGAATACAGAAAATAGAATGTAGAACATAAAATATAGAATATGGAAAACAGAATACAGATCCCAGAATTTAGAACATGGAATGCAGAACACAGAATTTAGAATATAGAATACTGAATAGCGAATATAAAATTTAAAATATAGAATGTAGAACCCAGAATATGGAATGTAGAATACGGAATACAGAATATTGAATACATAATATAGAAAGAAGAACACAGTATTTAGAATACAGAATACAGAATACTGAATATAGAGTTTAGAATATAGAATGTATAACACAGAATATAGATTATAGACTACGGAATTGAAAATATGGACGGTAGAAAATAGAATGAAGAACACAAAATATACAATAGAGAATATAGAACCCAGAATTTAGAAATGGAATGCAGAACAGAGAATTTAGAATATAGAATAGAGAATACTGAATAAAGATTTTAGAATATAAAATGTAGAACACAGAATAGAGAGTATAGAATACGGAATGCAGAATATAGTATGTAGAATATAGAATGAAGAACACAAATATAGTATACAAAAAAGAGAATATAGAACCCATAATTTAGAACACGGAATGCAGAACACAGAATTTAGTATATAGAATACAGAATACTGAACATAAAATATAGAATATAGAATATAGAAAACAGAGTATAGAATATAGAATATGGAATACTGAATATACAATTTAGAATATAGAATGTAGAACACAGAATATAGAATATAGAATACGGAATGCAGAATATAGAATGCAGAACATAGAATGTACAACACAGAATATAATAAATGGAAAAGAGAATAAAAACCAATAATTGAAAACATGGAATGCACAACACAGAACTAAGAATATAGAATACAGAATACTGAATATAGAATTTAGAATATACAATGTAGAACAGAGAACTAAGAATATAGAATAAAGAATACTGAATATAGAATTTAGAAAATAGAATGTAGAACACAGAATATAGAATAGAGAATAGAGAACCCAGAATTTAGAACATGGAATGCAGAACACAGAATTTTGAATATAGAATACAGAATACTGAATATAGAATTTACAATATAGGACGTAGAACAAAAATACAGAATATGGCAGGCAGAATATACAATACAGAATAGAGGATGCAGAACACAGAATATAGAATATGGAAAACAGAATACAAAACACAGAATTTAGAACATGGAATGCAGAAAACAGAATTTAAAATATAGTATACTGAATACTGAATATAGAATTTAGAACATAGAATGCAGAACAGAATTAAGATTATACAATGCAGAATACTGTATATAGAATTTATAAACAGGAACGCAGAACACAGAATTTAGAAAAGAGAATAAATAATACTGAATATAGAGTTTAGAATATATAATATATAACACAGAATATAGAATATAGACTACGGAATGGAAAATATAGGAGGTAGAATTAGGAATGAAGAACACAACATATAGAATATAGAATAGAGAATATAGAACCCAGAATTTAGAAATGGAATGCAGAACATAGAATTTAGAATATAAAATTCAGAATACTGAATAAAGGTTTTAGAATATAGAATATAGAACACAGAATATAGAATATAGAATAGGGAATGCAGAAAATATTATGCAGAATATAGAATGAAGAACACAAATATAGAATATAGAATAGTGAATATAGAACCCAGAACTAAGAACACGGAATGCAGAACACAGAATTTAGAATATAGAATACAGAATACTTAATATAAAATTTAGAATATAGAATGTAGAAAACAGAATATAGAATACGGAATGCAGAATATAGAATACAGAATATAGAATGTAGAACACAGAATATAGAATATTGAATAGAGTATATGGAACACAAAATTTAGAACATGGAATGAAAAACACAGTACTTAGAATATAGAATACCGAATACTGAATATAGAATATGAATATACAAGGCAGAACACAGAATTTGGAATATAGAATACAGAATACTGAATATAGAATTTTGAATATACAATGTAGAACACAGAATATAGAATATAGAATACGGAATGCAGAATATAGGATACAGAAAATACAATGTAGAACACAGAATATAGAATATGGAAAACAGAATACAAAACCGAGAATTGAGGACATGGAATGCAGAACACATAATTAAGAATATACAATACAGAATACTGAATATAGAATTTTCAATATAAAATGTAGAACACAAAATTTAGATATATAATAAAGAATAATGAATATAGAATTTAGAATATAGAATGTAGAACACAGAATAAAGAATAGAGAATAGAGAACCCAGAATTTAGAACATGGAATGCAGAACACAGAATTTTGAATATACAATACAGAATACTGAACATAAAATTTAGAACATAGAAAGTTGAACACAGAATATACAATACGGCATGCAGAATATACAATACAGAATAGTGAATGCAGAACACAGAATATAGAATATGGAAAAGAGAATACAGAACTCAGAATATAGAACATGGATTGCAGAACACAGAATTTAAAATATAGTATACAGAATACTGAATATAGAATTAGATCTTAGAATGCAGAACACAGAATTAAGATTATATAATGCAGAATTCTGTATATAGAATTTATAAACAAGAATGCAGAACACAGAATTTACAAAATAGAATACACAATAATGAATATAGAATTTAGAATATATAATAAATAACACAGAATATAGAATATAGACGACGGAATGGAGAATATAGGAGGTAGAATAAGGAATGACGAACATAAAATATAGAATAGAGAATAGAGAACATAGATCCCAGAATTTAGAAATGGAATGCAGAACATAGAATTTAGAATACAGAATACAGAATACTGAATAAAGATTTTAGAATATAGAATGCAGAACTTATAATATAGAATATAGAATAATGAATGCAGAATATAGTATGTAGAATATAGAATGAAGAACACAAATATAGAATAGAGAATAGAGAATATAGAACCCAGAACTTAGAACACGGAATGCAGAACACAGAATTAAAAATAAAGAATACAGAATACTTAATATAAAATTTAGAATATAGAATGTAGAACACAGAATATAGAATATAGAATACGGAATGCAGAATATAGAATATAAAATATAGAATAAAGAATGATGAACACAAAATTTAGAATATAGAATAGAGAATATAGAACCCAGAATTTAGAACATGCAATTTAGAACACAGAATTTAGAATATAAAAACAGAATACTGAATATCGAATTTAGAATATAGAATGTAGAACACAGAATATGGTATGTAGAATACGGAAAGCAGAATATAGAATACAGAATATAGAAAGTAGAATACAGAATATAGAATATGGAAAACAGAATACATAACCCAAAATTTAGAACATGGAATTCAGAACACAGAATTTAGAATATAGTATACAGAATACTGAATATAGAATTTAGAACATAGAATGCAGTACACAGAATTAAGAATATAGAATGAAGAATACTGTATATAGAATTTATAAACAGGAATGCAGAACACAGAATATAGAAAATAGAATAAAGAATACTGAATATACAATTGAGAATATATATTGAATAACACAGAATATAGATAATAGACTACTGAATGGAGAATATAGAAGGTAGAATAAAGAATGAAGAACACAAAATATAGAATATAAAATAGAGAATATAGAACCCAGAATTTAGAAATGGAATGCAGAACATAAAATATAGAATATAGAATACAGAATAGTGAATAAATATTTTAGAATATAGAACGTAGAACACAGAATATAGAATATAGTATACGAAATGCAGAATACAGTATGTAGAATACAGAATGAGAAACAAAAATATAGAATATAGAATAGTGAATATAGAAACCAGAACAAAGTACACGGAATGCAGAACACAGAATTTAGAATACAGAATACAGAATACTTAACATAAAATTTAGAATGTAGAATGTAGAACACAGAAAATAGAATATAGAATACTTAATACAGAATATAGTATACAGAATGTAGAATGTAGAACACAGAATATAGAATATTGAATATAGAATATAGAATACACATTATAGAACCCAAAGTTTAGAACATGGAATGCAGTACACAGACTTTAAAATATAGAATAACGAATACTGGACATAGAATATGAATATACAACATAGAACACAGAATTTAGAATATAGGATACCGAATACTGAATATAGAATAAAAATATACAATTTAGAACACTGAATATAGAATAGAGAATAGAGAATAGAGAACACAAAATTTAGAACATGGAATGCAGAACACAGAATTAAGAATATGGAATGCACAATACTGTATATAGAATTTAGAATATAGAATGAATAAAACAGAATATAGAATATAGAATACGGATTGGAGAATATAGAAGGTAGAATATAGAATGAAGAACACAATATATAGTATATATTAAAGAGAATATAGAACCCAGAATTTAGAAATGGAATGCAGAACAGAGAATTTAGAATATAGAATAGAGAATACTGAATAAAGATTTTAGAATATAAAATGTAGAACACAGAATAGAGAGTATAGAATACGGAATGCAGAATATAGTATGTAGAATATAGAATGAAGAACACAAATATAGTATACAAAAAAGAGAATATAGAACCCATAATTTAGAACACGCAATGCAGAACACAGAATTTAGTATATAGAATACAGAATACTGAACATAAAATATAGAATATAGAATATAGAAAACAGAGTATAGAATATAGAATATGGAATACTGAATATACAATTTAGAATATAGAATGTAGAACACAGAATATAGAATATAGAATACGGAATGCAGAATATAGAATGCAGAACATAGAATGTACAACACAGAATATAATAAATGGAAAACAGAATAAAAACCAATAATTAAAAACATGGAATGCACAACACAGAACTAAGAATATAGAATACAGAATACTGAATATAGAATTTTGAATATACAATGTAGAACACAGAATTTAGATATATAATAAAGAATACTGAATATAGAAATTAAATATAGAATGTAGAACACAGAATATAGAATAGAGATTATAGAACCCATAATTTAGGACATGGAATGCAGAACACAGAATTTAGAGTATATAATACAGAATACTGTATATAGAATTTAGAACATGGAATGCCGAACGCAGAATTCAGAATATAAAATACAGAATACTGAATAAATAATTTAGAACATAGAATGCGGAACACAGAATTTCGAATACAGAATACAGAATACTGAATATAGAATTTAGAACATAGAATGCGAAACACAGTATTTAGAATAGAGAATACAGAATACTGAATATAGATTTTAGAACATGGAATGCATAACCCAGAGTATAGAAATTACATTACGGAATACTGAATATACAATTTAGAATATAGAATGTAGAACACAGAATATAGAATATAGATTACGTAATGCAGAATATAGACTACAGAACATAGAATGTAGAACACAGACTATAGAATATGGAAAAAAGTATACAAAACCCAGAATTGAAAACATGGAATGCAGAACACAGAATTTAGAATATAGAGTACAGAATACTGAATATAGAATTTAGAATATAGAATGTAGAACACAGAATTTAGAATACAGAATAACGAATACTGAATATAGAATTTCGAAAATAGAATGTAGAACACAGAATATAGAAAACAGAATAGAGAATATAGAACCCAGAATTTTGAACATGGAATGCAGAACACAGAATATAGAATATAGAATACAGAATACTGAATATAGAATTTAGAATATAGAATGTATAAACAGAATATAGAATATAGAAAACGGAATGCATAATAGAGAATACAGAATATAGAATGTAGAACACAGAATATAGAATATGGAAACCATAATACAAAACCCAGAATAGAGAACATGGAACAGAACACAGACTTTAGAATATAGAATACAGAATACTGAATATAGAATTTAGAACATAGAATGCAGAACCCAGAATTTAGAATATAGAATACAGAATACTGAATGTAGGATTTAGAATATACAATGTAGAACCGAGAATATAGAATATAGATTACGGAATGCAGAATATAGAATACAGAATATAAAATGTAGAACTCAGAATATAGAATAGATAATAGAGTATATAGAACCCAAAATTTAGAACATGGAATGCAGAACACAGAATTTAGAATATACAATACAGAATACTGAATATAGAATTTACAATATAGAATGTAGAACAAAAATACAGAATACGGCATGCAGAATATACAATACAGAATAGAGAATGCAGAACACAGAATATAGAATATGGAAAACAGAATACAAAACTCAGAATTTAGAACATGGAATGCAGAAAACAGAATTTAAAATATAGTGTACCGAATACTGAATATAGAATTTAGAACATAGAATGCAGAACACAGAATTAAGATTATAGAAAGCAGAATACTGTATATAGAATTTATAAACAGGAATGCAGAACACAGAATTTAGAAAAGAGTATAAAGAATACTGAATATAAAATTTATAATATATAATACATAACACAGAATATAGAATATAGACTACGGAATGGAGAATATAGGAGGTAGAAATAGGAATGAAGAACACAAAATATAGAATATAGAATAGAGAATATAGAAACCAGAATTTAGAAATGGAATGCAGAACATAGAATTTAGAATACAGAATAGAGAATACTGAATAAAGATTTTAGAATATAGAATGTAGAACATATAATATAGAATATAGAATAATGAATGCACAATATAGTATGTAGAATAAAGAATGAAGAACACAAATATAGAATAGAGAATAGTGAATATAGAACCCAGAACTTAGAACACTGAATGCACAACACAGAATTTAAAATATAGAATACAGAATACTTAATATAAAATTTAGAATATAGAATGTTGAACACAGAATATAGAATATAGAATATGGAATACAGAATATAGAATTCAGAATATAGAATGTAGAACACAGAATATAGAATATTGAATAGAGTATATGGAACCCAAAATTTAGAACATGGAATGCAGAACACAGAATTTAGTATATAGAATACAGAATACTGAATATAGAATTTAGAATATAAAATGCAGAACATAGGCTATCAATATGGCATGCAGAATACACAACACAGAATATAGAATGTAGAAAACAGAATAGAATATAGAATACGGAATGCAGAATATAGAATACAGAATATAGAATGTAGAACACAGAATATAGAATATGAAAAACAGAATACTAAACCCATAATTGAGAACATGAATACAGAACACAGAATTTAGTATATAGAATACAGAATGCTGAATATAGAATTTTGAATATAGCATGTAGAACTCAGAATTTAGAATATAGAATAAAGAATACTGAATATAGAATTTAGAATATAGAATGTAGAACACAGAATATAGAGTAGAGATTATAGAAGAAAGAATTTAGAATATGGAATTCAGAACACAGAATTTAGAATATAGACTACAGAATACTGAATATAGAATATAGAATATAGAATGTAGACCACAGAATATAGAATATAGACAACGGAATGCAGAGTAAAGAATATAGAATATTGAATGATGAACACAAAATATACAATTTAGAATAGAGAATATAGAATAGACAATTTAGAACATGGAATGTAGAACACAGAATTTAGAATATAGAATACAGAATACTGAATATCGAAATAAGAATATAGAATGTAGAACACAGAATATACAATATAGAATACGGAATATACAATAAAGAATACAGAAAATAGAATGTAGAACATAAAATATACAATATGGAAAACAGAATACAGATCCCAGAATTTAGAACATGGAATGCAGAACACAGAATTTAGAATATAGTATACAGAATACTGACAATAGAATTTAGAATATAGAATGCAGGACACAGAATTTAGAATATAGAATACAGAATACTGAATATACAATTTAGAATATAGAATGTACAAGTCAGGATATAGAATATAGACTACGGAATGGAGAATATAGGAGGTAAAATATAGGATGATGAACACAAAATATAGAATAGAGAATAGAGAATTTAGAACACAGAACTTAGAACACGGAATGCAGAACACAGAATTTAGAATATAGAATACAGAATATTGAAAATAGAATTTAGAATAAAGAATGTAGAACACAAAATTTAGAATATAGAATAAAGAATACTGAATATAGAATTTAGAATCTAGAATGTAGAACACAGAATATAGAATATATACAACGGAATGCAGAATATAGAATATAGAATAATCAGGACAAAACATAAAATACAGAGTATAGAACCTACAATTTAGAACATGGAATGTAGAACACAGAATATAGAATACAAAATACTGAATATCGAATTTAGAAAATAGAATGTAGAACACAGAATATGGAATGTAGAATACGGAAGGCAGAATATTGAATACAGAATATAGAATGTAGAACACAGAATTTAGAATATGGAAAACAGAATATAGAACCCAGAATTTAGAACATGGAATGCAGAACACGAAATTAAAATATAGAATACAGATTACTGAATATAGAATATGAATATACAATCTAGAACCCAGAATTTACAATATACAATACAGAATACTGAATACAGGATTTAGAATATACAATGTAGAACCGAAAATATAGAATATAGAATAATGAATGCAGAATATAGAATACAGAATATAGAAGAAGAACACAGAATATAGAATATAAAAGAGAGAATATAGAACCCAATATATATAAAATGGAATGCAGAACACAGAATTTAGAATATAGAATACAGAATACTGAATATAGAATTTAGAATATAGAATGTACAACACAGAATATAGAATATAGGATACGGAAGGTTTAATATAGAATACAGAAAATAGAATGTAGAACATAAAATATAGAATATGGAAAACAGAATACAGATCCCAGAATTTAGAACATGGAATGCAGAACACAGAATTTAGAATATAGAATACTGAATACTGAATATAAAATTAAAATATAGAATGTAGAACACAGAATATGGAATGTAGAATACGGAATACAGAATATTGAATACATAATATAGAAAGAAGAACACAGTATTTAGAATATAGAATACAGAATACTGAATATAGAGTTTAGAATATAGAATGTATAACACAGAATATAGATTATAGACTACGGAATTGAGAATATGGACGGTAGAAAATAGAATGAAGAACACAAAATATACAACAGAGAATATAGAACCCAGAATTTAGAAATGGAATGCAGAACAGAGAATTTAGAATATAGAATAGAGAATACTGAATAAAGATTTTAGAACATAAAATGTAGAACACAGAATAGAGAGTATAGAATAAGGAATGCAGAATATTGTATGTAGAATATAGAATGAAGAACACAAACATAGTATACAAAAAAGAGAATATAGAACCCATAATTTAGAACACGGAATGCAGAACACAGAATTTAGTATATAGAATACAGAATACTGAACATAAAATATAGAATATAGAATATAGAAAAAAGAGTATAGAATATAGAATATGGAATACTGAATATACAAATTGGAATATAGAATGTAGAACACAGAATATAGAATATAGAATACGGAATGCAGAATATAGAATGCAGAACATAGAATGTACAACACAGAATATAATAAATGGAAAAAAGAATAGAAACAAATAATTGAAAATATGGAATGCACAACACAGAACTAAGAATATAGAATACAGAATACTGAATATAGAATTTAGAATATACAATGTAGAACAGAGAATTAAGAATACAGAATAACGAATACTGAATATAGAATTTCGAAAATAGGATGTAGAACACAGAATATAGAAAATAGAATAGAGAATATAGAACCCAGAATTTTGAACATGGAATGCAGAACACAGAATATAGAATATAGAATACAGAATACTGAATATAGAATTTAGAATATAGAATGTATAAACAGAATATAGAATATAGAATACGGAATGCATAATAGAGAATACAGAATATAGAATGTAGAACACAGAATATAGAATATGGAAACCATAATACAAAACCCAGAATAGAGAACATGGAACAGAACACAGACTTAAGAATATAGAATACAGAATACTGAATATAGAATTTAGAACATAGAATGCAGAACCCAGAATTTAGAATATAGAATACAGAATAATGAATGTAGGATTTAGAATATACAATGTAGAACCGAGAATATAGAATATAGATTACGGAATGCAGAATATAGAATACAGAATATAAAATGTAGAACACAGAATATAGACTAGATAATAGAGTATATAGAACCCAAAATTTAGAACATGGAATGCAGAACACAGAATTTAGAATATAGAATACAGAATACTGAATATAGAATTTAGAATATACAATGTAGAACAGAGAATTAAGAATATAGAATAAAGAATACTGAATATAGAATTTAGAAAATAGAATGAAGAACACAATATACAGAAAATAGAAAAGAGAATATAGAAACCGGAATTTAGAACATGGAATTCAGAACACAGAATTTAGAATATAGAATAAAGATTACTGAATATAGAATTTAGAATATAGAAAGTAGAACACAGAATATAGAATATAGAATAAGGAATGCAGAATATAGAATATAGAATATAGAATGATGAACACAAAATATAGAATAGAGAATAGAGAATATAGAACCCAGAATTTAGAACATGGAATGTAGAACACAGAATTTAGAAAATAGAATACAGAATACTGAATATCGAATTTAAAATATACAATGTAGAACACAGAATATACAAAATGGCATGCAGAATATACAATACAGGATATAGAATGTAGAACACAGAATATAGAATATGGAAAACAGAATGCAGAACCCAGAATTTAGGACATGGAATGCAGAACACAGGATTTAGAAAATAGAATGCAGAATACTGAATATATAATTGAGTATATATATTGAATAACACAGAATATAGATTATAGACTACTGAATGGAGAATATAGAAGGTAGAATAAAGAATGAAGAACACAAAATATAGAATATAAAATAGAGAATATAGAACCCAGAATTTAGAAATGGAATGCAGAACATAAAATATAGAATATAGAATACAGAATACTGAATAAATATTTTAGAATATAGAATGTAGAACACAGAATATAGAATATAGAAAAGGAAATGCTGAATACAATATGTAGAATACAGAATAAAAAACAAAAATATTGAATATAGAATAGTGAATGTAGAACCCAGAACATAGAACACGGAATGCAGAACACAGAATTTAGAATATAGAATACAGAATACTTAATATAAAATTTAGAATGTAGAATGTAGAACACAGAATATAGAATATAGAATACGGAATACAGAATATAGAATGTAGAACACAGAATATTGAATATTGAATAGATTATATGGAAACCAAAATTTAGAACATGGAATGCAGAACACAGTATTTAGAATATAGAATACAGAATACTGAATATAGAATTTAGAATATAGAATGTAGAACATAGAATATAGAATACGACATGCAGAATATTGAATACAGAATAAAGAATATAGAACACAGAATATAGAATATGGAAAACAGAATATTGAACCCAGAATATAGAACATGGAAAGCAGAACACAGAATTTAAAATATAGAAAGCAGAATACTGAATATAGAATTTAGAATATAGAACGCAGAACACAGAATATAGAATATAGAATAGGGAATGCAGAATATAGAATACAGGATATAGAATGTAGAATACAGAATATAGAATATGGAACACAGAATACAGAACCCAGAATTAAGAGCATGGAATGCAACACAGAATTTACAATATGGAATACAGATTACTGAATATAGAATTTAGAACATAGAATGCAGAACCCAGAATTTAGAATATAGAATACAGAATACTGAAAATAGAATTTAGAATACAGAAACTAGAACACAGTATATAGAATATAGAATATAGAATAGAGATTATAGAACACAAAGTTTAGAAATTGGAATGCAGTACACAGACTTTAAATTATAGAATACAGAATACTGAACATAGAATATGAATATATAATATAGAACACAGAATTTAGAGTATAGGGTACCGAATACTGAATATAGAATATAAATATACAATTTAGAACACAGAATATAGAATATAGAATAGAGAATATAGAACACAAAATTTAGAACATGGAATGCAGAACACATAATTAAGAATATGGAATGCACAATACTTTATATAGAATTTAGAATATAAAATGAATAACACAGAATATAGAATATAGAATACGGAATGGAGAATATAGAAGGTAGAATAAAGAATGAAGAACACAAAATATAGAATATAAAATAGAGAATATAGAACAAAGAATTTAGAAATGGAATGCAGACATAAAATATAGAATATAGAATACAGAATACTGAATAAATATTTTAGAATATAGAATGTAGAACACAGAATATAGAATATAGAAAAGGAAATGCAGAATACAGTATGTAGAATACAGAATAAAAAACAAAAATATAGAATATAGAATAGTGAATGTAGAACCCAGAACATAGAACACGGAATGCAGAACACAGAATTTAGAATATAGAATACAGAATACTTAATATAAAATTTAGAATGTAGAATGTAGAACACAGAATATAGAATATAGAATACGGAATACAGAATACACAATGTAGAACACAGAAAATATAATATAGAATAAAGAATATAGAATCCAGAATTTAGAACATGGAATGCCAAACACAGAATTTAGAATATTGAATACAGATTACTGAATATAGAATTTAGAATATAGAATGTAGAACACAGAATTTAGAATATAGAATAGAGAATACTGAAAATAGAATTTGGAATATAGAATTTTGAGCTCAGAATATAGAATAGAGTTATAGAACCCAGAATTTAGAACATGGAATGCAGAACACAGAATTTAGAGAATATAATAAGAATACTGAATATAGAATTTAGAACATGGAATGCCGAACACAGAATTTAGAATATAGAATACAGAATACTGAATATAAAAATTAGAACATAGAATGCGGAACACAGAATTTCGAATACAGAATACAGAATACTGAATATAGAATTTAGAACATAGAATGTGAAGCACAGTATTTAGAATATAGAATACAGAATACTGAATATAGAATTTACAACATGGAATGCAGAACCCAGAATTTAGAATATAAAATACAGAATACTGAATATAGATTTTAGAACATGGAATGAAGAACCCAGACAATAGAATTTACATTACGGAATACTGAATATACAATTTAGAATATAGAATGTAGAACACAGAATATAGAATCTAGATTACGTAAAGCAGAATATAGACTACAGAACATAGAATGTAGAACACAGAATATAGAATATGGATAAAAGAATACAAAACCCAGAATAGAAAACATGGAAAGCAGAACACAGAATTAAGAATATAGACTACAGAATACTGTATATAGAATTTAGAATATAGAATGTAGAACACAGAATATAGAAAATCGAATAGAGAATATATAACCCAGAATTTAGAACATGGAATGCAGAACACAGAATATAGAATATAGAATACAGAATACTGAATATCGAATTTAGAATATACAATTTAGAACACAGAATATAGTATATAGAATACAGAAAACTGAATACAGAATTTAGAATATGGAATGCAGAACACAGAATTTAGAATATAAATACAGAAAACTGAACATAGAATTTAGAATATAGAATGTACAACACACAATATAGAATATACAATAGAGAATATAGAACCCAGAATTTAGAACTTGGAATGCAGAACACAGAATTTAGAATATAGAATACAGAATTCTGTATATAGAATTTAGAAAATTGAATTCAGAACACAGAATTTAGAATATAGAATGCAGAATACTGTATAAAGAATTTAGAATATAGAATGAATAACACAGAATATAGTATATAGACTACGGAATGGAGAAAATAGAAGTTAGAATATAGACTGAATAACACAAAATATAGAATACAGAATAGAGAATATAGAACCCAGAATATAGCAATGACATGTAGAACAGAGAATTTAGAATATAGAATACAGAAAACTGAATAAAGATTTTAGAATATAGAATGTAGAACACAGAATATAGAATAGGGAATGCAGAATATAGTATGTAGAATATAGAATGAAGAACACAAGTATAGAATATATAATAGTGAATATAGAACCCAGAACTTAGAACACGGAATTCAGAACACAGAATTTAGAATATAGAATAGATAATAATGGATATAGAATTTAGAACATAGATTGCAGAACACAGAATATAGAATATAGAATGCAGAATACTGAATATAGATTTTATAAACATTAATGCACAAAACAGAATTTAGAATATAGAATGAAGAAAACTGAATAGAGTATTTAGAATATAGAATGAAGAACACAGAATATAGAATATAGAAAAGAGATTAGAGATCCCAGGATATAGAACATGGAATGCAGAGCACAGAATTTAGAATATAGAACACAGAATACTGAATATAAGTTTAGAATATAGAATATAGAACACAGAGTATAGAATATAGAATACGGAATACTGAATATACAATTTAGAATATAAAATGTAGAACACAGAATATAGAATATAGAATAAGGAATGCAGAATATAGAATACAGAACATAGAATGTAGAACACAGAATATAGAATATGGAAAACAGAATACAAAACCCAGAATTTAAAACATGGAATGCACAACAAAGAATTAACAATATAGAATACAGAATACTGAATATAGAATTTAGAATACAGAATGTAGAACAGAGAATTTAAAATATAGAATATAGTATGCTGAATATAGAATTTAGATTATACAGTGTAGAACACAGAATAGAGAATATAGAATACAGAATATAGAACCCAAAATTTAGAACATGGAATGCAGAACACAGAATATAAAATATAGAATACAGAATACTGATTATACAATATGAATATGCAATGTAGAACCCAGAATTAAGAATATAGAATACAGAATACTGAATGTAGGATGTAGAATATACAATGAAGAACCGAGAATATAGAATATAGAATACGGAATGCAGAATATAGTATACAGAATATAGAATGAAGAAAACAGAATATAGTATAGAGAATAGAGTATATAGAACCCAAAATTTAGAACATGGAATGCATAACACAGAATTTAGAATATAGAATACAGAATACTGAATATAGAATTTACAATATAGAATGTAGAACAAAAATACAGAATACGGCATGCAGAATATACAATACAGAATTGAGAATGCAGAACACAGAATATAGAATATGGAAAACAGAATACAAAACTCAGAATTTAGAACATGGAATGCAGAAAACAGAATTTAAAATATAGTATACTGAATACTGAATATAGAATTTAGAACATAGAATGCAGAACACAGAATTAAGATTATTGAATGCAGAATACTGTATACAGAATTTATAAACAGGAATGCAGAACACAGAATTTAGAAAAGAGAAGAAAGAATACTGAATATAGAATTTAGAATATATAATATATAACACAGAATATAGAATATAGACTACGGAAAGGAGAATATAGGAGGTAGAATAATGAATGAAGAACACAACATATAGAATATAGAATAGAGAATATAGAATCCAGAATTTAGAAATGGAATGCAGAACATAGAATTTAGAATATAGAATACAGAATACTGAATAAAGGTTTTAGAATATAGAATATAGAACACAGAATATAGAATATAAATAGGGAATGCTGAAAATAGTATGCAGAATATAGAATGAAGAACACAAATATAGAATATAGAATAGTGAATATAGAACCCAGAATTAAGAACACGGAATGCAGAACACAGAATTTAGAATATAGAATACAGAATACTTAATATAAAATTTAGAATATATAATGTAGAACACAGAATTTAGAATATAGAATACAGAATACTTAATATAAAATTTAGAATATAGAATGTAGAAAACAGAATATAGAATATAGAATACGGAATGCCAAATATAGAATACAGAATATAGAATGTAGAACACAGAATATAGAATAGAGAATACGGAATGCCGAATATAGAATACAGAATATAGAATGTAGAACACAGAATATAGAATATTGAATACAGTATATGGAACACAAAATTTAGAACATGGAATGCAGAACACATTATTTAGAATATAGAATACTGAATACTGAATATAGAATATGAATATACAATGTAGAACACAGAATTTAGAAAATAGAATACAGAATACTGAATATAGAATTTTGAATATACAATGTAGAACACAGAATATAGAATATAGAATACGGAATGCATAATATAGGATACAGAAAATAGAATGTAGAACACAGAATAGAGAATATGGAAAACAGAATACAAAACCGAGAATTGAGAACATGGACTTCAGAACAAATAATTAACAATATACAATACAGAATACTGAATATAGAATTTTGAATATACAATGTAGAACACAGAATTTAGATATATAATTAAGAATACTGAATAAATAATTTAGAATATAGAATGTAGAACACAGAATATAGAATAGAGAATAGAGAACCCAGAATTTAGAACTTGGAATGCAGAATACAGAATTTTGAATATAGAATACAGAATACTGAATATAAAATTTAGAACATAGAATGTTGAACACAGAATATAGAATACGGTATGCAGAATATACAATACAGAATAGTGAATGCAGAACACAGAATATAGAATATGGAAAACAGAATACAGAAATCAGAATTTAGAACATGGAATGCAGAACACAGAATTTAAAATATACTATACAGAATACTGAATATAGAATTAGAACTTAGAATGCAGAACACAGAATTAAGATTATATAATGCAGAATTCTGTATATAGAATTTATAAACAGGAATGCAGAACACATAATTTAGAATAGAGAATGCAGAATACTGTATATAGAATTTAGAATATAGAATGAATAACACAGAATATAGAATATAGACTACGGAATGGAGAAAATAGAAGGTAGAATATAGACTGAATAACACAAAATATAGAATATAGTATAGAGAATATAGATCCCAGAATATAGAAATGGAATGCAGAATATAGAATTTTGAATACAGAATACAGAAAACTGAATAAAGATTTTAGAATATAGAATGTAGAACACAGAATATAGAATATAGAATAGGGAATGCAGAATATAGTATGTAGAATATAGAATGAAGAACACAAGAATAGAATATAGAATAGTGAATATAGAAACCAGAACTTAGAACACGGAATGCAGAACACAGAATTTGAATATAGAATACATAATACTGAATATAGAATTTACAACATAGAATGCAGAACACACAATTTATAATATAGAATGCAGAATACTGAATATTGATTTTATAAACATGAATGCAGAACACAGAATTTAGAATATATAATGAAGAAAACTGAATAGAGTATTTAGAATATACAATGAAGGACACAGAATATAGAATTTAGAATATTGAATAGAGAACCCAGGATATAGAACATGAAATGCAGAGCACAGAATTTAGAATATAGAACACAGAATACTGAATATAACTTTAGGATATAGAATATAGAACACAGAGTATAGAATATAGAATACGGAATACTGAATATACAATTTAGAATATAGAATGTAGAACACAGAATATAGAATATAGAATACGGAATGCAGAATATAGAATACAGAACATAGAATGAAGAACACAGAATATAGAATATGGAAAACCAAATACAAAACCCAGAATTGAAAACATGGAATGCACAACAGAGAATTAAGAATATAGAACACAGAATACTGAATATAGAATTTAGAATACAGAATGTAGAACAGAGAATTTAAAATATAGAATATAATATGCTGAATATGGAATTTAGAATATAGAATGTAGAACACAGAATATAGAATATAGAATATGGAATGCAGAATAGACAATATAAAATATAGAATATAGAATGATGAACACAAAATATAGAATATAAAATAGAGACTATAGAACCCAGAATTTAGAACATGCAATTTAGAACACAGAATTTAGAATATAAAATACAGAATACTGAATATCGAATTTAGAATATAGAATGTAGAACACAGAATATGGTATGTAGAATACGGAAAGCAGAATATAGAATACAGAATATAGAATGTAGAAGACAGAATATAGAATATGGAAAACAGAATACATAACCCAGAATTTAGAACATGGAATTCAGAACACAGAATTTAGAATATAGTATACAGAATACTGAATATAGAATTTAGAACATAGAATGCAGTACACAGAATTAAGAATATAGAATGCAGAATACTGTATATAGAATTTATAAACAGGAATGCAGAACGCAGAATATAGAAAATAGAATAAAGAATACTGAATATAGAATTGAGAATATATATTGAATAACACATAATATTGATTATAGACTACTGAATGGAGAATATAGAAGGTAGAATAAAGAATGAAGAACACAAAATATAGAATATAAAATAGAGAATATAGAACCCAGAATTTAGAAATGGAATGCACAACATAAAATATAGAATATAGAATACAGAATACTGAATAAATATTTTAGAATATAGAATGTAGAACACAGAATATAGAATATAGAAAAAGAAATGCAGAATACAGTAAGTAGAATACAGAATAAAAAAACAAAAATATAGAATATAGAATAGTGAATATAGGACCGAGAACATAGTACACGGAATGCAGAACACATAATTTAGAATATAGAATACAGAATACTTAATAAAAATTTAGAATGTAGAATGTAGAACACAGAATATAGAATATAGAATATGGAATACAGAATATAGAATGTAGAACACAGAATATAGAATATTGAATAGATTATATGGAAACCAAAATTTACAACATGGAATGCAGAACACAGCATTTAGAATATAGAATACAGAATACTGAAAATAGAATTTAGAAAACACAATGTAGAACACAGAATATAGAATATAGAATAGAGAATATAGAATCCAGAATTTAGAACATGGAATGCCAAACAAAGAATTTAGAATATTGAATACAGATTACTGAATATAGAATTTAGAATATAGAATGTAGAACACAGAATATAGAATATAGAATAGGGAATGCAGAATATAGTATGTAGAATATAGAATGAAGAACACAAGTATAGAATATAAAAGAGTGAATATAGAACCCAGAACTTAAACAGGGAATGCAGAACACAGAATTTAGAATATAGAATACATAATACTGAATATAGAATTTAGAACATAGAATGCAGAACACAGAATTTAGAATATAGAATGTAGAAAACTGAATAGAGTATTTAGAATATAGAATGAAGAACACTGAATATAGAATAAAGAATAGATAATAGAGAACCAAGGATAAAGAACATGGAATGCAGAGCGCAGAATTTAGAATATACAACACAGAATACTGAATATAAATTTAGAATATAGAATATAGAACACAGAGTATACAATATAGAATACGGAATACTGAATATACAATTTCGAATATAGAATGTAGAACACAAAATATAGAATATAGAATACGGAATGCAGAATTTAGAATACATAACATAGAATGTAGAACACAGAATATAGAATACGGAAAACAAAATACAAAACCCAGAATTGAAAACATGGAATTCACAACACATAATTAAGAATATAAAATACAGAATACTGAATATAGAAATTAGAATACAGAATGTAGAACAGAGAATTTAAAATATAGAATATAGTATGCTGAATATATAAATTAGAATATAGAATGTAAAACACAGAATATAGAAAATAGAATAGAGAATATAGAACACAGAATTCATAACATGGAATGCAGAACACAGAATTTAGAATATAGAATACAGTATACTGAATATAGAATTTAGAATATAGAATGTAGAACACAGAATATAGAATATAGAATACGGAATGCAGAATATAGTATATAGAATATAGAATGAAGAAAACAGAATATAGTATAGAGAACAGAGTATATAGAACCCAAAATTTAGAACATGGAATGCATAACACAGAATTTAGAATATAGAATACAGAATACTGAATATAGAATTTACAATATAGAATGTAGAACAAAAATACAGAATACGGCATGCAGAATATACAATACAGAATTGAGAATGCAGAACACAGAATATAGAATATGGAAAACAGAATACAAAACTCAGAATTTAGAACATGGAATGCAGAAAACAGAATTTAAAATATAGTATACCGAATACTGAATATAGAATTTAGAACATAGAATGCAGAACACAGAATTAAGATTATTGAATGCAGAATACTGTAAACAGAATTTATAAACAGGAATGCAGAACACAGAATTTAGAAAAGAGAATAAAGAATACTGAATACAGAATTTAGAATATATAATATATAACACAGAATATAGAATATAGACTACGGAAAGGAGAATATAGGAGGTAGAATAATGAATGAAGAACACAACATATAGAATATAGAATAGAGAATATAGAACCCAGAATTTAGAAATGGAATGCAGAACATAGAATTTAGAATATAGAATACAGAATACTGAATAAAGGTTTTAGAATATAGAATATAGAACACAGAATATAGAATATAAATAGGGAATGCTGAAAATATTATGCAGAATATAGAATGAAGAACACAAATATAGAATATAGAATAGTGAATATATAACCCAGAACTTAAACACGGAATGCAGAACACAGAAATTAGAATATAGAATACATAATACTGAATATAGAATTTAGAACATAGAATGCAGAACACAGAATTTAGAATATAGAATGTAGAAAACTGAATAGAGTATTTAGAATATAGAATGAAGAACACAGAATATAGAATAAAGAATAGATAATAGAGAACCCAGGATATAGAACATGGAATGCAGAGCGCAGAATTTAGAATATAGAACACAGAATACTGAATATAAATTTAGAATACAGAATATAGAACACAGAGTATAGAATATAGAATCCGGAATACTGAATATAAAATTTCGAATATAGAACGTAGAACACAGAATATAGAATATAGAATACGGAATTCAGAATATAGAATACAGAACATAGAATGTAGAACACAGAATATAGAATATGGAAAACAAAATACAAAACCCAGAATTGAAAACATGGAATGCACAACACAGAATTAAGAATATAAAGTACAGAATACTGAATATAGAAATTAGAATACAGAATGTAGAACAGAGAATTTAAAATATAGAATATAGTATGCTGAATATACAATTTAGAATATAGAATGTAGAACACAGATTATAGAAAATAGAATAGAGAATATAGAACACAGAATTTATAACAAGGAATGCAGAACACAGAATTTAGTATATAAGATACAGTATACTGAATATAGAATTTAGAATATAGAATGTAGAACACAGAATATAGAATATAGAATACGGAATGCAGAATATAGAATATAGAAATAGAATGATGAACACAAAATATAGAATATAGAATAGAGAATATAGAACCCAGAATTTAGAACATGGAATGTAAAACACAGAATTTAGAATATAGAATACATAATACTGAATATCGAATTTAGAATATAGAATGAAGAACACAGAATTTGGTATGTAGATTACGGAATGCAGAATATTGAATACAGAATATTGAATATAGAACACAATATATAGAATATGGAAAACAGAATACAGAACACAGAATTTAGATCATGGAATGCAGAACACAGAATTTAGAGTATATAGTACCGAATACTGAATATGAAATTTAGAATATACAATGTAGAATACAGAATATGGTATGTAGAATACGGAATGCAGAATATTGAACACATAATATAGAAAGTAGAATACAGAATATAGAATAGGGAAAACAGAATACATAACCCAAAATTAAGAACATGGAATTCAGAACACAGAATTTAGGATATAGTATACAGTATACTGAATATAGAATATAGAAAATAGAATGCAGTACACAGAATTAAGAATATAGAATGCGGAATACTGTATATAGAATATATAAACAGGAATGCAGAACACAGAATATAGAAAACAGAATAAAGAATACTGAATATAGAATTGAGAATGTATATTGAATAACACAGAATATAGATTATAGAGTACTGAATGGAGAATAAAGAAGGTAGAATAAAGAATGAAGAACACAAAATATAGAATATAAAGTAGAGAATATAGAACCCAGAATTTAGAATTGGAATGCAGAACATAAAATATAGATTACAGAATACAGAATACTGAATAAATATTATAGAATATAGAATGTAGAAAACAGAATATAGAATATAGAATAGGAAATGCAGAATACAGTATGTAGAATACAGAATGAAAAACAAAAATATAGAATATAGAATAGTGAATATAGAACCCAGAACATAGAACACGGAATGCAGAAAACAGAATTTAGAATATAGAATACAGAATACTTAATATAAAATTTAGAATGTAGAATGTAGAACACAGAATATAGAATATAGAATACGGAATACAGAATATAGTATACAGAATATAGAATGTAGAACACAGAATATAGAATATTGAATAGAGTATATGGAAACCAAAATTTAGAACATGGAATGCAGAACACAGTATTTAGAATATAGAATACAGAATACTGAATATAGAATTTAGAATATTGAATGTAGAACACAGAATATAGAATACGACATGCAGAATATTGAATACAGAATAAAGAATATAGAACACAGAATATAGAATATGGAAACAGAATATTGAACCCAGAATATAGAACATGGAATGCAGAACACAGAATTTAAAATATAGAATGCAGAATACTGAATATAGAATTTAGAATATATAACGCAGAACACAGAATATAGAATATAGAATACGGAATGCAGAATATAGAATACAGGATATAGAATGTAGAATACAGAATATAGAATATGGAAAACAGAATACAGAAGCCAGAATTTAGAGCATGGAATGCAACACAGAATTTACAATATAGAATACAGATTACTGAATATAGAATTTAGAACATAGAAAGCAGAACCCAGAATTTAGAATATAGAATACAGAATACTGAATATAGAATTTAGAATACAGAAAGTAGAACACAGAATATAGAATATAGTATATAGAATACAGAATATAGAAAGCAAAGTTTAGAACATGGAATGCATTAAACAGACTTTAAATTATAGAATACCGAATACTGAACATAGAATATGAATACACAATATAGAACACAGAATTTAGAATATAGGATACCGAATACTGAATATAGAATATAATTATACAATTTAGAACACAGAATATAGAATATAGAATAGAGAATAGAGAACACAAAATTTAGAACATGGAATGCAGAACACAGAATTAAGAATATGGAATGCACAATACTGTATATAGAATTTAGAATATAGAATGAATAACACAGAATATAGAATATAGAATACGGAATGGAGAATATAGAAGTTAGAATATAGAATGAAGAACACAATATATAGAATATACTATAGAGAATATAGAACCCAGAAATTAGGAATGTAATGCAGAACAGAGAATTTATAATATAGAATAAAGAATACTGAATAAAGATTTTAGAATAAAGAATGTAGAACACAGAATATAGAATATAGAATAGGGAATGCAGAACATACTACGTAGAATACAGAAAGAAGAACACAAATATTGAATATAGAATAGTGAATATAGAACCCAGAACTAATAAAACGGAATGCAGAACACAGAATTTAGAATATAGAATACAGAATACTTAATATAAAATTTAGAATATAGAATGTAAAAAAGAGAATATAAAATATACAATACGGAATGCAGAATATAGAATACAGAATATAGAATGTAGAACACAGAATATAGAATATTGAATACAGTATATGGAACACAAAATTTAGAACATGGAATGCAGAACACAGTTCTTAGAACATAGAATACCGAATACTGAATATAGAATATGAATATACAAGGTAGAACACAGAATTTAGAATATAGAATACAGAACACTGAATATAGAATTTTGAATATACTATGTAGAACACAGAATATAGAATATAGAATACGGAATGCAGAATATAGGATACAGAAAATAGAATATAGAACACAGAATATAGAATATGGAAAACAGAATACAAAACAGATAATTGAGAACATGGACTGCAGAACACATAAATAAGAATATACAATACAGAATACTGAATATAGAATTTTGAATATACAATGTAGAACACAGAATTTAGATATATAATAAAGAATACTGTATGTAGAATTTAGAGTATAGAATGTAGAACACAGAATATAGAATAAAGAATAGAGAACACAGAATTTAGAACATGGAATGCAGAACACAGAATTTTCAATATAGAATATAGAATACTGAATATAAAATTAGAACAAAGAATGTTGAACACAGAATATAGAATACGGCATGCAGAATATACAATACAGAATAGTGAATGCAGAACAGAGAATATAGAATATGGAAAACAGAATACAGAACTCATAATTTAGAACATGGATGCAGAACACAGAATATAAAATATAGTATACAGAATACTGAATAAAGAATTAGATCTTACAACGCAGAACACAGAATTAAGTTTATATAATGCAGAATTCTGTATATAGAATTTATAAACAGGAATGCAGAACAAAGAATTTAGAAAATAGAATACACAATTATGAATATAGAATTTAGAATATATAATAAATAACACAGAATATAGAATATAGACTACGGAATGGAGAATATAGGAGGTAGAATAAGGAATGAAGAACACAAAATATAGAATAGAGAATAGAGAATAGAGAACCCAGAATTTAGAAATGGAATGCAGAACATAGAATTTAGAATACAGAATAAGGAATACTTAATATAAAATTTAGATTATAGAATGTAGAACACAGAATATAGAATATAGAATACGGAATCCAGAATATAGAATGTAAAATATACAATATAGAATGATGAAAACAAAATATAGAATATAGAATAGAGAATATAGAACCCAGAATTTAGAACATGCAATTTAGAACACAGAATTTAGAATATAAAAACAGAATACTGAATATCGAATTTAGCATATAGAATGTAGAACACAGAATATGGTATGTAGAATACGGAAAGCAGAATATAGAATACAGAATATAGAAAGTAGAATACAGAATATAGAATATGGAAAACAGAATACATAACCCAGAATTTAGAACATGGAATTCAGAACACAGAATTTAGAATATAGTATAAAGAACACTGAATATAGAATTTAGAACATAGAATGCAGTACACAGAATTAAGAATATAGAATGCAGAATACTGTATATAGAATTTATAAACAGGAATGCAGAACACAGAATATAGACAATAGAATAAAGACTACTGAATATAAAATTGAGAATATATATTGAATAACACAGAATATAGATAATAGACTACTGAATGGAGAATATAGAAGGTAGAATAAAGAATGAAGAACACAAAATATAGAATATAAAATGGAGAATATAGAACCCAGAATTTAGAAATGGAATGCAGAACATAAAATATACAATATAGAATACAGAATACTGAATAAATATTTTAGAATATAGAATGTAGAACACAGAATATAGAATATAGAATAGGAAATGCAGAATAGAGTATATAGAATACAGAATGAAAAACAAAAATATAGAATATAGAAAAGTGAATATAGAACCCAGAACATAGAACACGTAATGCAGAACACAGAATTTAGAATACAGAATACAGAATACTTAATATAAAATTTAGAATGTAGAATGTAGAACACAGAATATAGAATATAGAATACTTAGTACAGAATATAGTATACAGAATATAGAATATAGAACCCAGAATATAGAATATTGAATATAGAATATAGAATACAGATTATAGAACCCAAAGTTTAGAACATGGAATGCAGTACACAGACTTTAAAATATAGAATACTGAATACTGGACATAGAATATGAATATACACTATAGAACACAGAATTTAGAATATAGGATACCGAATACTGAATATAGAATATAAATATACAATTTAGAACACTGAATATAGAATAGAGAATAGAGAATATAGAACACAAAATTTAGAACATGGAATGCAGAACACAGAATTAAGAATATGGAATGCACAATACTGTATATAGAATTTAGAATATAGAATGAATAAAACAGAATATAGAATATAGAATACGGAATGGAGAATATAGCAGGTAGAATATAGAATTAAGAACACAATATATAGAATATAGTATAGAGAATATAGAACCCAGAATTTAGAAATGGAATGCAGAACAGAGAATTTAGAATATAGAATACAGAATACTGAATAAAGATTTTAGAATATAGAATGTAGAACACAGAATATAGAATATAGAATAGGGAATGCAGAACATAGTACGTAGAATACAGAATGAAGTACACAAATATAGAATATAGAATAGTGAATATAGAAACCAGAAATTAGAACACGGAATTCAGAACACAGAATTTACAATATAGAACACAGAATAATCAATATAAAATTTAGAATACACAATGTAGAACACAGAATATAGAATATAGAATAGAGAATATAGAATCCAGAATTTAGAACATGGAATGCCAAACACAGAATTTAGAATATTGAATAAATATTACTGAATATAGAATTTAGAATATAGAATGTAGAACACAGAATTTAGAATATAGAATAGAGAATACTGAAAATAGAATTTAGAATATAGAATTTTGAGCTCAGAATATAGAATACAGAATAGAGTTTATAGAACCCAGAATTTAGGACAAGGAATGCAGAACACAGAATTTAGAGTATATAATACAGAATACTGAATATAGAATTTAGAACATGGAATGCCGAACACAGAATTCAGAATATAGAATACAGAATACTGAATAAAGAATTTAGAACATAGAATGCGGAACACAGAATTTCGAATACAGAATATAGAATTTAGAACATAGAATGCGAAACACAATATTTAGAATATAGAATACAGAATACTGAATATAGATTTTAGAACATGGAATGCATAACCCAGAGTATAATATTACATTACGGAATACTGAATATACAATTTAGAATATAGAATGTAGAACACAGAATATAGAATATAGATTACGTAATGCAGAATATAGACTACAGAGCATAGAATGTAGAACAAAGAATATAGAATATGGAAAAAAGAATACAAAACCCAGAATTGAAAACATGGAATGCAGAACACAGAATTTAGAATATAGAGTACAGAATACTGAATATAGAATTTAGAATATAGAATGTAGAACACAGAATTTAGAATACAGAATAAAGAATACTGAATTTAGAATTTCGAATATAGAATGTAGAACACAGAATATAGAAAATAGAATTGAGAATATAGAACCCAGAATTTTGAACATGGAATGCAGAACACAGAATATAGATTATAGAATACAGAATACTGAATATAGAATTTAGAATATAGAATGTATAAACAGAATATAGAATATAGAATACGGAATGCAGAATAGAGAATACAGAATATAGAATGTAGAACACAGAATATAGAATATGGAAACCATAATACAAAACCCAGAATAGAGAACATGGAACAGAACACAGAATTTAGAATATAGAATACAGAATACTGAATATAGAATTTAGAACATAGAATGCAGAACCCAGAAATTAGAATATAGAATACAGAATACTGAATGTAGGATTTATAATATACAATGTAGAACCGAGAATATTGAATATAGAATACGGAATGCAGAATATAGAATACAGAATATAAAATGTAGAACTCAGAATATAGAATAGATAATATAGTATATAGAACCCAAAATTTAGGACATGGATTGCAGAACACAGAATTTAGAATATAGAATAAAGAATACTGAATATAGAATTTACAATAGAGAATATAGAACAAAAATACAGAATACGGCATGAAGAATATACAATACAGAATAGAGAATGCAGAACAAAGAATATAGAATATGGAAAACAGAATACAAAACACAGAATTTAGAACATGGAATGCAGAAAACAGAATTTAAAATATAGTATACCGAATACTGAATATAGAATTTAGAACATAGAATGCAGAACACAGAATTAATTTTTATAGAATGCAGAATACTGTATATAGAATTTATAAACAGGAATGCAGAACATAGAAGTTAGAAAAGAGAATAAAGAATATTGAATATAGAATTTATAATATATAATATATAACACAAAATATAGAATATAGACTACGGAATGGAGAATATAGGAGGTAGAAATAGGAATGAAGAACACAAAATATAGAATATAGAATAGAGAATATAGAACCCAGAATTTAGAAATGGAATGCAGAACACAGAATTTAGAATATAGAATACAGAATACTTAACATAAAATTTAGAATATAGAATGTAGAAAACAGAATATAGAATATAGAAAACAGAATACATAAACCAGAATTTAGATCATGGAATGCAGAACACAGAATTTAGAATATAGTATACAGAATACTGACAATAGAATTTAGAATATAGAATGCAGGACATAGAATTTAGAATATAGAATACAGAATACTGAATATAGAATTTAGAATATAGAATGTACAAGTCAGAATATAGAATATAGACTGTGGAATGGAGAATATAGAAGGTAAAATATAGAATGATGAACACAAAATATAGAATAGAGATTTTAGAACACAGAACATAGAACACGGAATGCAGAACACAGAATTTAGAATATGGAATACAGAATATTGAAAATAGAATTTAGAATAAAGAATGTAGAACACAAAATTTAGAATATAGAATAAAGAATACTGAATATAGAATTTAGAATATTGAATGTAGAACACAGAATATAGAATATAGAAGGTAGAATATACAACCAAGAATTTATAACATGGAATGCAGAACACAGTATTTAGAATAATGAATAAAGAATACTGAATATAGAATTTAGAATCTAGAATGTAGAATACAGAATATAGAATATATACAACAGAATGCAGAATATAGAATATAGAATAATGAGGACAAATATAGAATACAGAGTATAGAACCTAAAATTTAGAACATGGAATGTAGAACACAGAATATAGAATACAAAATACTGAATATCGTATTTAGAAAATAGAATGTAGAACACAGAATATGGAATGTAGAATACGGAAGGCAGAATATTGAATACAGAATATAGAATGTAGAACACAGAATTTAGAATATGGAAAACAGAATATAGAACCCAGAATTTAGAACATGGAATGCAGAACACGAAATTAAAACATATAATACAGATTACTGAATATAGAATATGAATATACAATCTAGAACCCAGAATTTACAATACACAATACAGAATACTGAATACAGGATTTAGAATATACAATGTAGAACCGAAAATATAGAATATAGTATACTGAATGCAGAATATTGAATACAGTATATACAAGTAGAACACAGAATATAGAATATAAAACAGAGTATATAGAACCCAAAATATATAAAATGGAATGCTGAACACAGAATTTAGAATATAGAATACAGAATACTGAATATAGAATTTAGAATATAGAATGTAGAACACAGAATATAGAATATAGGATACGGAAGGTATAATATAGAATACAGAATATAGAATTTAGAACACAAAATATAGAATATGGACAACCGAATACAGAACCCTAAATTTAGAACATGGAATGCAGAACACAGAATTTAGAGTATATAATACTGAATACTGAATATAAAATTTAGAATATAGAATGTACAACACAGAATATGGAATGTATAATACGGAATGCAGAATATTGAATACAGAATATAGAATGTAGAACACAGAATTTAGAATATGGAAAACAGAATATAGAACCCAGAATTTAGAACATGGATTGCAAAACACACAATGTAGAATTTAGAATACAGATTACAGAATATAGACTTTAGAATATAGAATGTACAACACAGAATTTAGAATATAGAATACAGAATAATGAATATAGAATTTAGAATATAGAATGTAGAACACAGAATATAGAATATAGAATAGAGAATATAGAACCCAGAATTTTGAACATGGAATTCAGAACACAGAATTAAGAATATAAAATACAGAATAGTGAATAAAGAATTTAGAATATAGAATGTAGAACACAGAATAGAATATAGAATAGGGAATGCAGAATATCGAATACAGAATATAGAATGTAGAACACAGAATATAGAATATGAAAAACAGAATACTAAACCCATAATTGAGAACATGAATGTAGAACACAGAATTTAGAATATAGAATACAGAATGCTGAATATAGAATTTTGAATATAGCATGTAGAACACAGAATTTAGAATATAGAATAAAGAATACTGAATATAGAATTTAGAATATAGAATGTAGAACACAGAATATAGAATATAGAGAATGGATTGCAGAGTAAAGAATATAGAATATTGAATGATGAACACAAAATATACAATTTAGAATAGAGAATATAAAAGAGAGAATTTAGAAAATGAAATGTAGAACACAGAATTTAGAATATAGAATACAGAATACTGAATATCGAACTAAGAATATAGAATGTAAAACACAGAATATACAATATAGAATACAGAATATAGAATAAAGAATACAGAAAATAGAATGTAGAACATAAAATATAGAATATGGAAAACAGAATACAGATCCCAGAATTTAGAACATGGAATGCAGAACACAGAATTTAGAATATAGAATACTGAATACTGAATATAAAAATTAGAATATAGAATGTAGAACACAGAATATGGAATGTAGAATACGGAATACAGAATATTGAATACATAATATAGAAAGAAGAACACAGTATTTAGAATATAGAACACAGAATACTGAATATAGAGTTTAGAATATAGAATGTAGAACATATAATATAGAATATAGGATAATGAATGCAGAATATAGTATGTAGAATATAGAATGAAGAACACAAATATAGAATAGAGAATAGAGAATAGAGAACCCAGAACTTAGAACACGGAATGCAAAACACAGAATTTAAAATAAAGAATACAGAATACTTAATATAAAATTTAGAATATAGAATGTAGAACACAGAATATAGAATATAGAATACGGAATGCAGAATATAGAATATAAAATATAGAATATAGAATGATGAACACAAAATTTAGAATATAGAATAGGGAATATAGAACCCAGAATTTAGAACATGCAATTTAGAACACAGAATTTAGAAAATAAAATCAGAATACTGAATATCGAATTTAGAATATAGAATGTAGAACACAGAATATGGTATGTAGAATACGGAAAGCAGAATATAGAATACAGAATATAGAAAGTAGAATACAGAATATAGAATATGGAAAACAGAATACATGACCCAGAATTTAGAACATGGAATTCAGAACACAGAATTTAGAATATAGTATACAGAATACTGAATATAGAATTTAGAACAGAGAATGCAGTACACAGAATTAAGAATATAGAATGCAGAATACTGTATATAGAATTTATAAACAAGAATGCAGAACACAGAATACAGAAAAAAGAATAAAGGATACTGAATATAGAATTGAGAATATATATTGAATAACACAGAATATAGATAAGAGACTACTGAATGGAGAATATAGAAGGTAGAATAAAGAATGAAGAACACAAAATATAGAATATAAAATAGAGAATATAGAACCCAGAATTAAGAAATGGAATGCAGAACATAAAATATGGAATATAGAATACAGAATACAGAATAAATATTTTAGAATATAGAATGTAGAACACAGAATATAGAATATAGAATAGGAAATGCAGAATACAGTATGTAGAATACAGAATGAAAAACAAAAATATAGAATATAGAATAGTGAATATAGAACCCAGAACATAGTACACGGAATGCAGAACACAGAATTTAGAATACAGAATACAGAATACTTAATATAAAATTTAGAATGTAGAATATAGAACACAGAATAAAGAATATTGAATATAGAATATAGAATACACATTATAGAACACAAAGTTTAGAACATGGAATGCAGTACACACTCTTTAAAATATAGAATACCGAATACTGGACATAGAATATGAATATACAATATAGAACACAGAATTTAGAATATAGGATACCGAATACTGAATATAGAATATAAATATACAATTTAGAACACTGAATATAGAATAAAGTATAGAGAATAGAGAACACAAAATTTAGAACATGGAATGCAGAACACAGAATTAAGAATATGGAATGCACAATAATGGATATAGAATTTAGAATATAGAATGAATAACACAGAATATAGAATATAGAATACGGAATGGAGAATTTAGAAGGTAGAATATAGAATGAAGAACACAATATATAGTATATAGTATAGAGAATATAGAACCCAGAATTTAGAAATGGAATGCAGAACAGAGAATTTAGAATATAGAATACAGAATACTGAATAAAGATTTTAGAATATAGAATGTAGAACACAGAATATAGAATATAGAATAGGGAATGGAGAACATAGTACGTAGAATTCAGAATGAAAAACATAAATATAGAATATAGAATAGTGAATATAGAAACCAGAAATTAGAACACGGAATTCAGAACACAGAATTTACAATATAGAACACAGAATAATTAATATAAAATTTAGAATATACAATGTAGAACACAGAATATAGAATATAGAATAGAGAATATAGAATCCAGAATTTAAAACATGGAATGACAAACACAGAATTTAGAATATTGAATACATATTACTGAATATAGAATTTAGAATATAGAATGCAGAACACAGAATTTAGAATATAGAATAGAGAATACTGAAAATAGAATTTAGAATATAGAATTTTGAGCTCACAATATAGAATATAGAATAGAGTTTATAGAACCCAGAATTTAGGACATGGAATGCAGAACACAGAATTTAGAGTATATAATACAGAATACTAAATATAGAATTTTGAACATGGAATGCCGAACACAGAATTCAGAATATAGAATACAGAATACTGAATATAGAATTTAGAACATAGAATGCGGAACACAGAATTTCGAATACAGAATACAGAATACTGAATATAGAATTTAGAACATAGAATGCGAAACACAGTATTTAGAATATAGAATACAGAATACTGAATATAGAATTTAGAACATGGAATGCAGAACCCAGAATTTAGAATATAAAATACAGAATACTGAATATAGATTTTAGAACATGGAATGCATAACCCAGAGTATAGAAATTACATTACGGAATACTGAATATACAATTTAGAATATAGAATGTAGAACACAGAATATAGAATATAGTTTACGTAATGCAGAATATAGACTACAGAATATAGAATTTAGAACACAGAATATAGAATATGGAAAAAAGAATACAAAACCCAGAATTGAAAACATGGAATTCAGAACACAGAATTTAGAATATAGAGTACAGAACACTGAATATAGAATTTAGAATATACAATGTAGAACACAGAATTTAGAATACAGAAAAAAGAATACTGAATATAATTTCGAATATAGAATGTAGAACACAGAATATAGAAAATAGAATAGAGAATATAGAACCCAGAGTTTTAAACATGTAATGCAGAACACAGAATATAGATTATAGAATACAGAATACTGAATATAGAATTTAGAATATAGAATGTATAAACAGAATATAGAATATAGAATACGGAATGCAGAATAGAGAATACAGAATATAGAATGTAGAACACAGAATATAGAATATGGAAAACATAATACAAAACCCAGAATACAGAACATGGAACAGAACACAGACTTTAGAATATAGAATACAGAATACTGAATATAGAATTTAGAACATAGAATGCAGAACCCAGAATTTAGAATATAGAATACAGAATACTGAATGTAGGATTTAGAATATACAATGTAGAACCGAGAATATAGAATAAAGAGTACGGAATGCAGAATATAGAATACAGAATATAAAATTAGAACTCAGAATATAGAATAGATAATAGAGTATATAGAACCCAATATTAAAACATGGAATGCAGAACACAGAATTTAGAATATAGAATACAGAATACTGAATATAGAATTTACATTATAGAATGTAGAACAAAAACACAGAATACGGCATGCAGAATATACAATACAGAATAGAGAATGCAGAACACAGAATATAGAATATGGAAAACAGAATACAAAACTCAGAATTTAGAACATGGAATGCAGAAAACAGAATTTAAAATATAGTGTACCGAATACTGAATATAGAATTTAGAACATAGAATGCAGAACACAGAATTAAGATTATAGAATGCAGAATACTGTATATAGAATTTATAAACAGGAATGCAGAACACAGAATTTAGAAAAGAGAATAAAGAATACTGAATATAGAATTTATAATATATAATATATAACACAGAATATAGAATGTAGACTATGGAATGAAGAATATAGAAGGTAGAAATAGGAATGAAGAACACAAAATATAGAATATAGAATAGAGAATATAGAACCCAGAATTTAGAAATGGAATGCAGAACATAGAATTTAGAATACAGAATAGAGTATACTGAATAAAGATTTTAGAATATAGAATGTAAAACATATAATATAGAATATAGAATAGGGAATGCAGAATATAGTATGTAGAATATAGAATGAAGAACACAAATATAGAATAGAGAATAGAGAATAGAGAACCCAGGATACAGAACATGGAATGCAGAGCACAGAATTTAGAATATAGAACACAGAATACTGAATATAAGTTTAGAATATAGAATATAGAACACAGAGAATAGAATATAGAATCCGGAATATGAATATACAATTTAGAATATAGAATGTAGAACACAGAATATACAATATAGAATACGGAATGCAGAATATAGAATACAGAACATAGAATGTAGAACACAGAATATAGAATTAGGAAAACAGAATACAAAACCCAGAATTGAAAACATGGAATGCACAACACAGAATTAAGAATATAGAATACAGAATACTGAATATTGAAATTAGAATACAGAATGTAGAACAGAAAATTTAAAATACAGAATATAGTATGCTGAATATAGAATTAGAACATAGAATGTAGAACACAGAATATAGAAAATAGAATAGAGAATATAGAACCCAGATTTAGAACATGGAATGCAGAACACAGAATTTAGAATATAGAATACAGTATACTTAATATAGAATTTAGAATATAGAATGTAGAACACAGAATATAGAATATAGAATACGGAATGCAGAATATAGAATACAGAATATAGAATGATGAACACAATATATAGAATATAGAATAGAGAATAAAGAACCCAGAATTGAGAACATGGAATGTAAAACCAAGAATTTAGAATATAGAATACAGAATACTGAATATCGAATTTAGAATATACAATGTAGAACACAGAATTTGGTATGTAGAATACGGAATGCAGAATATTGAATACACAATATAGAATGTAGAACACAAAATATAGAATATGGAAAACAGAATACAGAACCTAGAATTAAGATCATGGAATGCAGAACACAGAATTTAGAGTATATACTACCTAATAGTGAATATGAAATTTAGAATATACAATGTAGAATACAGAATATGGAATGTAGAATACGGAATTCAGAATATAGAATACAGAATATAGAATGTAGAACACAGAATATAAAATATAGGATAGAGTATATAGAACCCAAAATTTAGAACATGGAATGCAGAACACAGAAATTAGAATATAGAATACAGAATACTGAATATAGAATTTAGAATATAGAATGTAGAACAAGAATACAGAATACGGCATGGATAATATACAATACAGAGCAGAGAATGCAGAACACAGAATATAGAATATGGAAAATAGTATACAAAACTAAGAATTTAGAACATGGAATGCAGAAAACAGAATTTAACATATACTATACAGAATACTGAATATAGAATTTAGAACATAGAATGCAGAACACAGAATTAAGATTATAGAATGCAGAACACTGTATATAGAATTTATAATCAGGGATTCAGAACAAAGAATTTAGAAAATAGAATAAAGAATACTGAATATAGTATTTAGAATATATAATAAATAACACAGAATATAGAATATAGACTACGGAATGGAGAATATAGGAGGTAGAGTAAATAATAAAGAACAGAAAATATTGAATATAGAATAGAGAATATTGAACCCAGAATTTAGAAATGGAATGCAGAACATAGAATTTAGAATATAGAATACAGAATACTGATTAAAGTTTTTAGAATATAGAATATTGAATCCAGAATATAGAATATAGAATAGAGAATGCAGAATATATTATGTAGAATATACAATGAAGAACACAAATATAGCATATAGAATAGTAAATATAGAACCCTGAACTTAGAATACGGAATGCAGAACACAGAATTTAGAATATAGAATACAGAATACTTAATATAAAATTTAGAATATAGAATGTAGAAAATAGAATATAGAATACGGAATGCAGAATACAGAATACAGAATATAGAATGTAGAACACAGAATATAGAATATTGAATAGAATATATGGAACCCAAATTTAGAACATGGAATGCAGAACACATTATTTAGTATATAGAATACAGAATACTGAATATAGAATTTACAATATAGAATGTAGAACACAGAATATAGAATATCTAAAACAGAATACATAACCCAGAATTTAGAACATGGAATGCAGAACACTGAATTTAGAATATAGTATACAGAATACTGACAATAGAATTTAGAATATAGAATGCAGAACACAGAATTTAGAATATAGAATACACAATACTGAATATAGAATTTAGAGTATAGAATGTATAACACAGAATATAGAATATAGAATACGGAATGCACAATATAGAAGGTAGAATATAGAATGAAGAACACAAAATATAGAATATAAAATAGAGAATGTAGAACACAGAACTTACAAGACGGAATGCAGAACCCAGAATTTAGAATATAGAATACAGTATATTGAATATCGAATTTAGAATATAGCATGTAGAACTCAGAATTTGGTATGTACAATACGGAATACATAATATTGAACACAGAATATAGAATATAGAACACAGAATTTAGAATATGCAAAACAGAATATACAACCCAGAATATAGACAATGGAATGCAGAACACAGAATTTAAAATATAGAATACAGAATTCTGAATATAGAATGCAGAACACAGAATATAGAATATAGAATACAGAATTCTGAATATAGAATTTAGAATATGGAATGCAGAACTCAGAAAATAGAATATAGAATACAAAAAACTGAATATAGATTTATAATATAGAATGTAGAACACAGAATAGAGAATATAGATTATAGAATATAGAACACAGAATCTAGAACATGGAATTCATGACACAGAATTTACAATATAGAATACAGAATCCTGAATATAGAATTTAGAATATAAAATGTAGATCACAGAGTATAGAATATAGAATACTGAATGCAGAATATACAATACAGAACATAGAATTTAGAACACAGAATATGGAATATAGAAAACAGAATACAAAACCCAGAACTGAAAAAATGGAATGCAGAACACAGAATTAATTATATAGAATAAATAATACTGAATAAAGAATTTAGAATAAAGAATGTAGAACACAAAATTTAGAATATAGAATAAAGAATACTGAATACAGAATTTAGAAAATAGAATGTAGAGCACAGAATATAGAATATAGAATAGAGAATATAGAAACCAGAATTTATAACAAGGAATGCAGAACACAGAATTTAGAACATAGAATACAGAATACTGAATATAGAATTTAGAAAATAGAATGTAGAACACAGAATATAGAAGATAGACTACGGAATGCAGATTATAGAATATAGAATATAGAATAATGAGCACAAAATATAAAATAGAGAATATAGAACCCAGAATTTAGAACGTGGAATGTAGAACACAGAATATAGAATATAGAATACAGAATAGTGAATATCGAATTTAGAAAATAGAATGTAGAACACACAATATGGAATGTAGAATACGGAATGCAAAATATTGAATACAGAATATAGAATGTAGAACACAGAAATTAGAATATGGGAAGCAGAATATAGAACCCAGAGTTAAGAACATGGAATGCAGAACACAGAATTTAGAATATAGAATACAGAAAACTGAATATAGAATTTAGAATATATAGTGTAGAACAGAGATTAAAGAATATAGAATATAAAATATAGAACCCAGAATTTAGAAATTGAATGCAGAACATAGAACTTAGAATACAGAATACAAAATACGGAATAACGATTTTAGAATATAGAATGTAGAACACAGAATATAGTATATAGAATACAGAATATAGAACACAAAATTTAGAACATGGAATTCAGAACACAGAATTTACAATATTGAATACAGAATACTGATAATAGAATATGAATATACAATGTAGAACACATAATTTAGAATATAGAATACAGAATACTGAATATAGAATTTTAAATATACAATGTAGAACACAGAATATAGAATATAGAATACCGAATGCAGAATACAGAATACAGAAAATACAATGTAGAAAACAGAATAGAGAATATGGAAACCAGAATTCAAAACCGAGAATTGAGAACATGGAATGCAGAACAAATAATTTACAATATAAAATACAGAATACTGAATATAGAATTTAGAATATAGAATGTAGAATACAGAATTTAGATATATAATAAAGAATACTGAATATAGAATACAGAATATAGAATGTACAACACAGAATATAGAATAGAGAATATAGAACCCAGAATTTAGAACATGGAATGCAGAAAACACAATTTAGAATATAGAATACATAACACTGAATATAGAATTTATAACATAGAATGTTGAACACAGAATATAGAATACGGCATGCAGAATATACAGTACAGAATACTGAATGCAGAACACAGAATATAGAATATGGAAAACAGAATACAGAACTCAGAATTTAGAACATGGAATGCAGAACACAGAATTTAAAATATAGTAAACAGAATAATGAATATAGAATTTAAAACGTAGAATGCAGAACACAGAATTAAGATTATATAATGCAGAATTCTGTATATAGAATTTATACACAGGAATGCAGAACACAGAATTTAGAAAATTGAATAAACAATACTGAATATAGAATGTACAATATATATTGAATAACACAGAATATAGAATATAGACTAAGGAATGGAGAAAATAAAAGGTAAAATAAGGAATGAAGAACACAAAATATAGAATATAGAATAGAGAATATAGAACCCAGAATTTAGAAATGGAATGCAGAACATAGAATTTAGAATACATAATACAGAATACTGAATAAAGCTTTAAGAATATAGAATGTAGAACACAGAATATAGAATATAGAATAGGGAATGCAGAATATAGTATGTAGAGTATAGAATGAAGAACACAAATATAGAATACAGAATATTGAATATACAACCCAGAAATTAGAACACGGAATGCAGAACGTAGAATTTAGAATATAGAATACAGAACAACTAATATAAAACTAAGAATATAGAATGTAGAACACAGAATATAGAATATAGAATACGGAATGCAGAATATAGAAAACAGAATATAGAATGTAGAACACAGAATATAGCATATTGAATAGAGTATATGGAACCCAAAATTTAGAACATGGAATGCAGAACACAGAAATTAGAATATAGAATACACAATACTGAATATAGAATTTAGAATATAGAATGCAGAACACAGAATATAGAATACGGCATACAGAATATACAATACAGATTATAGAATGTAGAACACAGAATATAGAATAAGGAAAACAGAATACTTAACCCGGAATTTAGAACATGGAACGCAGAACACAGAATTTAGAATATAGTATACAGAATACTGACAATAGAATTTAGAATATAGAATGCAGAACACAGAATTTAGAATATAGAATACAGAATACTGAATATAGATTTAGAATATAGAATGTACAACACAGAACATAGAATATAGACTACGGAATGTAGAATATAGAAGGTAGAATATAGAATGAAGAAAACAAAATATAGAATATAGAATAGAGAATAGAGAACACAGAATTTAGAACACGGAATGCAGAACACAGAATATAGAATATAGAACACAGAATACTGAATATAGAATATAGAATATATAATGTTGAACACAGAATATAGAATACAGAATGCAGAATATAGAATAAAATATATAGAATATAGAACACAGAATATAGAATATGGAAAAAAGAATACAAAACCCAGAATTGAGAAAATGGAATGCAGAAAACAGCATTTAGTATATAGAATACAGAACACTGAATATAGAATTATAATATAGAATGTTGAACACAGAATAGAGAATAGAGAATAGAGAATATAGAACCCAGAATTTAGAACATGGAATGCAGAACTCAGCATTTAGAATATAGAATACAGAAAACTGAATATAGAATTATAATATAGAATGTAGAACACAGAATATAGAATATAGAATAAAGAATATAGAACCCAGAATTAAGAACATGGAATGCAGAACACAGAATTTACAATATAGAATACAGAATACTGAATATAGAATTTAGAATATAGAATGTAGAACACAGAGTATAGAATATAGAATACGGAATGCAGAATATACAATACAGAACATAGAATGTAGAACACAGAATATGCAATATGGAATAGAGAATACAAAACCCAGAATTGAAAACATGGAATGCAGAACACAGAATTAATTATATAGAATACAGAATACTGAATATAGAATTTAGAATAAAGTATGTAGAACACAGAATTTAGAATACAGAATAAAGAATACTGAATATAGAATTTAGAAAATAGAATGTAGAACACAGAATATAGAATAGAGAATAGAGAATATAGAAACCAGAATTTATAACATGGAATGCAGAACACAGAATTTAGAACATAGAATACAGTATACTGAATATAGAATTTAGAATATAGAAAGTAGAACACCGAATATAGAATATAGACAACGGAATGCAGAATATAGAATATAGAATATAGAATAATGAGCACAAAATATAGAATAGAGAATATAGAACCCAGAATTTAGAACACGGAATGTAGAACACAGAATATAGAATATAGAATACTGAATAGTAAATATCGAATTTCGAAAATAGAATGTAGAACACAGAATATGGAATGTAGAATACGGAATGCAAAATATTGAATACAGAATATAGAATGTAGAACACAGAATTTAGAATATGGAAAACAGAATAGAGAACCCAGAATTTAGAACTTGGAATGCAGAACATAGAATTAAAATACAGAATACAGAATACTGTATAATGATTTTAGAATATAGAATGTTGAACACAGAATATAGAACATAGAATACTAAATATAGAACACAAAATTTAGAACATGGAATACAGAACACAGAATTTAGAATATAGAATACAGAATACTGATAATAGAATATGAATATACAATGTAGAACACAGAATTTAGAATATAGAATACAGAATACTGAATATAGAATTTTAAATATACAATGTAGAACACAGAATATAGAATACAGAATACGGAAAGCAGAATATAGAATACAGAAAATACAATGTAGAACACAGAATAGAGAATACGGAAACCAGAATACAAAACCGAGAATTGAGAACATGGAATTCAGAACACATAATTTTGAATATAAAATACAGAATACTGAAAATAGAATATGAATATACAATGTAGAACACAGAATTTAGAATATAGAATACAGAATACTGAATATAGAATTTTAAATATACAATGTAGAACACAGAATATAGAATATAGAATACGGAATGCAGAATATAGAATACAGAACATAGATAGTAGAACACAGAATTTAGAATATAGAATAAAGAATACTGAATATAGGATTTAAAATATAGAATGTAGAACACAGAATATACAATAGAGAATAGAGAACCCAGAATTTATAACATGATATGCAGAACACAGAATTTAGCATATAGAATACAGAATACTGAATATAGAATTTAAAATATAGAATGTAGAACACAAAATATAGAATAAACACTTCGGAATGCAGAATATAGGATATAGAATAATGAGCACAAAATATAGAATACAGAATATAGAACCGACAATTTAGAACCTGGAAAGTAGAACACAGAATATAGAATACAGTATACTGCATATCGAATTTAGAAAATAGGATGTAGAACACAGAATATGGAATGTAGAATACGGAATGCAAAATATTGAATACAGAATATAGAATGTAGAACACAGAATTTAGAATATGGAAAACAGAATAGAGAACCCAGAATTTAGAACTTGGAATGCAGAACATAGAATTAAAATACAGAATACAGAATACTGAATAATGATTTTAGAATATAGAATGTTGAACACAGAATATAGAACATAGAATACTAAATGTAGAACACAAAATTTAGAACATGGAATGCAGAACACAGAATTTAGAATATAGAATACAGAATACTGAAAATACAATATGAATATACAATGTAGAACACAGAATTAAGAATATAGAATACAGAATACTGAATATAGAATTTTAAATATACAATGTAGAACACAGAATATAGAATATAGAATACGGAATGCAGAATATAGAATACAGAAAATACAATGTAGAACACAGAATAGAGAATACGGAAACCAGAATACAAAACCGAGAATTGAGAACATGGAATTCAGAACACATAATTTTGAATATAAAATACAGAATACTGATAATAGAATATGAATATACAATGTAGAACACAGAATTTAGAATATAGAATACAGAATACTGAATATAGAATTTTAAATATACAATGTAGAACACAGAATATAGAATATAGAATACGGAATGCAGAATATAGAATACAGAACATAGATTGCAGAACACAGAATTTAGAATATAGAATAAAGAATACTGAATATAGGATTTAGAATATAGAATGTAGAACACAGAATATACAATAGAGAATAGAGAACCCAGAATTTATAACATGATATGCAGAACACAGAATTTAGTATATAGAATACAGAATACTGAATATAGAATTTAAAATATAGAATGTAGAACACAGAAAATAGAATATACACTTCGGAATGCAGAATATAGGATATAGAATAATGAGCACAAAATATAGAATAGAGAATATAGAACCGAGAATTTAGAACCTGGAAAGTAGAACACAGAATATAGAATACAGAATACTGCATATCGAATTTAGAAAATAGAATGTAGAACACAGAATATGGAATGTAGATTACGGAATGCAGAATATTGAATACAGAATATGGAATGTAGAACACAGAATTAGGATATGGAAAACAGAATATAGAACCCAGAATTTAGAATATGGAATGAAGAACAAAAAATTTAGAATATAGAATACAGATTACTGAATATAGAATTTAGAATATAGAATGTAGAACAAAGAATATAGAATATAGAAAACAGAATATGGAACACAAAATTTAGAACATGGAATGCAGAACACAGAATTTAGAATATAGAATACCGAATACTGAATATAGAATATGAATATACAATGTAGAACACAGAATTAAGAATATAGAATACAGAATACTGAATATAGAATTTAGAATATACAATGTATAACACAGAATATAGAATATTGAATACGGAATGCAGAATATAGAATTCTGAAAATAGAATGTAGAACACAGAAAAGAGAATATGGAAAACAGAATACAAAAGCGAGAATTGAGAACATGGAATGCAGAACACAGAATTTAGAATATAGAATACAGAATACTGAATATAGAATTTAGAATATACAATGTAGAACACAGAATATAAAAAATAGAATACAGAATAAAGAACCCAGAATTTAGAACATGGAATATAGAACACAGAATTTAGAATATAGAATACAGAATACTAAATATAGAATTTAGAATATAGAATGTAGAACACAGAAGATAGAATATAGAATACGGAATGCAGAATATACAATATAGAAAATAGAATGATGATCACAAAATATAGAATATAGAATAGAAAATATAGAAACCAGAATTTATAACATGGAATGCAGAACACAGAATTTAGCATATAGAATACAGAATACTGAATATAGAATTTAAAATATAGAATGTAGAACACAGAATATAGAATATACACTTCGGAATGCAGAATATAGGATATAGAATAATGAGCACAAAATATAGAATAGAGAATATAGAACCGAGAATTTAGAACCTGGAAAGTAGAACACAGAATATAGAATACAGAATACTGAATATCGAATTTAGAAAATAGAATGTAGAACACAGAATATGGAATGTAGATTACGGAATGCAGAATATTGAATACAGAATATGGAGTGTAGAACACAGAATTTAGAATATGGAAAACAGACTATAGAACCCAGAATTTAGAATATGGAAAGAAGAACACAGAATTTAGAATATAGAATACAGATTACTGAATATCGAATTTAGAATATACAATGTAGAACACAGTGTATAGAATATAGAAGACCGAATACTGAATATACTATTAAGAATATAGAATGTAAAACACAGAATATGGAATATAGAATACGGAATGCAGAATATAGAATACTGAACTTAGAATGTAGAACACAGAATATAGAATATGGAAAAGAGAATAAAAATCACAGAATTGAAAACATGGAATGCAGAACACAGAATTAAGAATATAGAATACAGAATACTTAATAAAGAATATAGATTATACAATGTATAACACAGAATTTAGAATAGAGAATAAAGAATACTGAATATAGAATTTACAATATAGAATGTAGAACACAGAATGTAGAATATAGAATACGGAATGCGGAATATAGAATATAGAATGTAGAATATAGAATGTTGAACACAAAATATAGAATAAAGAATAGAGAATATAGAACCCAGAATTTAGAACTTGGAATGTAGAACACAGAATTTAGAATATAGAATACAGAATACCGAATATCGAAATTAGAATATAGAATGTAGAACGCAGAATATGTTATGTAGAATACGGAATGCAGAATATTGAATACAGAATATAGAATGTAGAACACAAAATGTAGAATATGGAAAAGAGTATACAAAACCCAGTATTTAGAACATGGAATGCAGAGCACAGAATTTAGAATATAGAATGCATAATACTGTATATATAATTTATAAATAGCAGTGTAGAACAAAGTATTTAGAAAATAGAATAAACAATACTGAATATAGAATGTACAATATATATTGAATAACACAGAATATAGAATATAGACTACGGAATGGAGAATATAGAAGGTAGAATAAAGAATGAAGAACACAAAATATAAAATATAGAATAGAGAATACAGAACCCAGAATTTAGAAATGGAATGCAGTACATAGAATTTTGAATATAGAATACAGAATACTGAATAAATATTTTAGAATATAGAATGTAGAACACAGAATATAGAATATAGAAAAGGGAATGCAGAATATAGTATGTAGAATATAGAATGTAGAACAAAAATTTAGAATATAGAATTCTGAAAATAGAACCCAGAACTTAGAATACGGAATGCAGAACACAGAAATTAGAATATAGAAAATTGAATACTGAATAGAGAATTTATATATAGGAATGCAGAACACAGAATTTAGAATATAGAATACAGAATACTGAATATAGAATTTAGAATATAGAATGTATAACACAGAATATAGAAAATAGAATACGGAATGCAGAATATAGAATACAGAATATAGAATGTAGAACACAGAATATAGAATATGGAAAACAGAATACAAAACACAGAATTGAGGACATGGAATGCTGAATACAGAATTTAGTATATAGAATACAGAATACTGAATATAGAATTTAGAATATAGAATGTAGAACACAGAATTTAGAATATAGATTAAAGAACACAGAATATAGAATTAAGAAAATAGAATGTAGAACACAGAATATAGAATAGAGAATATAGAACCCAGAATATAGAACATGGAATGTAGAACACAGAATTTAGAATATAGAATACAGAATACTGAATTTACTATACAGAATATACAATGTTGAAAAGAGAATATAGAAATACGAAAACAGAATAAAGAACCCAGAATTTAGAACATGGAATGCAGAGCACAGAATTTAAAATATAGAATACAGAATTCTGAATATAAAATTTAGAATATAAAAAGTAGAACACAAAATGTGGAATGTAGAATACGGAATGCAGAATATTTAATACAGAATATAGAATATAGAACACAAAATTTAGAATATGGGGAACAGAATTTAGAACCCAGAATTTAGAACATGGAATGCAGAACACAGAATTTAGAATATAGAATACAGATTACTGAATATAGAATTTAGGATATAGATTGTAGAACACAGAATTTAGAATATAGAGTACAGAATACTGAATATAGAATTTACAATATAGAATGTAGAACACAGAATATAGAATATAGAATACAGAATACAGAATAAAGAATACAGAATATAGAATGTAGAACACAGAATATAGAATATGGAAAAAAGAATACAAAACCCAGAAATGAGAACATGGAATGCAAACACAGAAATTAGAATTTAGAATACAGAATACTGAATATAGAATTTACAATATAGAATGTAGAACACAGAATTTAGAATATAGTGAAAGAATACAGTATATAGAATTAAGAATATAGAATGTAGAAAACAAAATATAGGATATAGAATAGAGAATATAGAAACCAGAATTTAAAACATGGAATATAGAACACAGAATTTAGAATATAGAATACAGAATACCGAATATAGAAGTTAGAATACAGAATGAAGAACACAGAATATGGAATATAGAATACGGAATGTAGAATATAGAACACAGAATATAGAATGTTGAACACAGAATATAGAAATAGGAAAAAAGAATACAGGACTCTGAATTTAGAACATGGAATGCAGAACACAGAACTTAGAATATAGTATACAGAATACTGAATATAGAATTTAGAACATAGAATGCAGAACACAGAATAAGATTATAGAATTCAGAATACTATATATAGAATTTATAAACAGGAATGCAGAACACAGAATTTAGAAAATAGAATAAAGAATACTGAATATAGAATTTAGTATATATAATAAATAACACAGAATATACAATATAGACTACGGAATGGAGAATATAGAAGGAAGAATAAAGGATGAAGAACACACAATATAGAATACAGAATAGAGAATATAGAACCCAGAATTTAGAAATGGAATGCAGAAAATAGAATTTAGAATATAGAATACAGAATAATGAATAAAGGTTTTAGAATATAGAATGTAGAACACAGAATATAGAATATAGAATAGGGAATGCAGAATATAGTATGCAGAATATAGAATGAAGAGCACAAATATAGAATATAGAATAGTGAATATAGAAACCAGAACTTAGAACACGGAATGCAAAACACAGAATTTAGAATATAGAATACCGAATACTGAATATAGAATAATACTAAACAATATACAACACAGAATTTAGAGTATAGAATAGAGTATATTGAACACAAAATTTAGAACATGGAATGCAGAACACAGAATTTAGAATATAGAATACAGAATACTGAACATAGAATTTAGAACATTGAATGCAGAACACAGTATTCAGAATATAGAATGCAGAATGCTGTATATAGAATTTAGAATATAGAATGAATAACACAGAATATAGAAAATAGACTACGGAATGGAGAATATAGAAGGTAGAATATAGATGTTAGAACACAAAATATAGAATATAGAATAGAGAATATATTACCCAGAATATTGAAATGGAATGCAGAACAGAGAATTTAGAATACAGAATACTGAATAAAGATTTTAGAATATAGAATGTAGAACACAGAATATAGAATATACATTAGGGAATGCAGAATATATTATGTAGAATATAGAATGAAGAACACAAATATACAATATAGAATAGTGAATATAGATCCCAGAAGTTAGAACACGGAATGCAGAACACAGAATTAAGAATATAGAATACAGAATACTGAATATAGAATTTAGAATATAGAATGCAGAAAACAGAATTTAGAATATAGAATACAGAATACTGAATATAGAATTTGGAACATGGAATGCAGAACACATAATTTAGAATATAGAATACAGAAAACTGTATATAGAATTTAGAATATAGAATTTAGAACACAGAATATAGAATATAGAATACGGAATACTGAATATACAATTTAGATAATAGAATGTAGAACACAGAATAAAAATATGGAAAACATAATACAAAACCAAGAATTGAAAACATGGAATGCAGAACACAGAATTAAGGATATAGAATACAGAATAGTGAATATAGAATTTAGAATATAGACTGTAGAACACAGAATTTAGAATATAGAAAAAAGAATACTGAATATAGAATTTAGAATATACAATGTAGAACACAGAATATAGAAAATTGATTAGAGAATATAGAACCCAGAATTTAGAACATGGAATGCAGAACACAGAATATAGTATATAGAATACCGAATACTGAATATAGAATTGGGAATATAGAATGTAGATCACAGAATATAGAATATAGAACACAGAATGCAGAATATAGAATATAGAATGATTAACACAAAATATAGAATATAGAATAGAGAATATAGAACCCAGTATATAGAACATGGAATGTAGAACACGGAATTTAGTATATTGAATACAGAATACTGAATATCGAATTTAGAATATAGAATGTAGAACACAGAATATGGTATGTAGAATACGGAATGCAGAATATAGGATACAGAATATAGAATGTAGTACACAGAATTTAGAATATGGAAAACAGAATATAGAACCCAGAATTTAGAACACGGAATGCAGAACACAGAATTTAGAATATAGAACACTGATTTCTGAATATAGAATTTAGAATATAGAAAGTAGAACACAGAATTTAGAATATAGAATATAGAATACTGAATATAGAATTTAGAATTTAGAATGTAGAACTCAGAATATGGAATATAGAATACACAATATAGAAACCAAAATTTAGAACATGGAATGCAGAACACAGAACTTAAAATGTAGAATACAGAACACTGAATATAAAATTTAGAATATAGAATTTAGAACACAGAATATGGAATGTAGAATACGGAATGCAGAATAATGAATACAGAATATAGAATGTTGAACACAGAATTTAGAATATGGAAAACAGTATATAGAACCTAGAATTTTGAACATGGAATGCAGAAAACAAAATTTAGAATATAGAATACAGATTACTGAATATAGAATTTAGAGTATAGAATGTAGAACACAGAATATAGCCTATAGAATACAGAATATTAAACACAAAATTTAGACCATGGAATGCAGAACACAGATCTTAAAATATAGAATACAGAATACTGAATTTAGAATATGAATATACAATGTAGAACACAGAATTTATATTATATGATACAGAATACTGTATATAGAATTTAGAATATACAATTTAGAATCCAGAATATAGAATATAGAAAACAGAATGCAAAATATAGAATACAGAATATAGAATGTAGAACACAGAATATAGAATATAGAATAGAGTATATAGAACACAAAATTTAGAACATGGAATGAAGAACACAGAATTTAGGATATAGAATACAGAATACTGAATATAGAATTTAGAATATAGAATGTACAACACAGAATAGAGAATACAGCATGCAGAATATACAATACAGAATATAGAATGCAGAACACAGAATACAGAATAAGGAAAACAGAATACAGAACTCAGAGTTTAGAACATGGAATGCAGAACACAGAATTTAGAATATAGTATACAGAATACTGAATATAGAATTTCGAACATACAATGCAGAACACAGACTTAAGATAATAGAATGCAGAATACTGTATATAGAATTTGTAAACAGGAATGAAGAACACAGAATTTACAAAATAGAATAAAGAATACTGTATATTAGAATTTAGAATATACAATGTAGCATCCAGAATATAGAATATAGACTACGGAATGGAGAATATAGAAGGTAGAATAAAAAATGAAGAACACAAAATACTGAATATAGAATAGAGAAAATAGAACCCAGAATTTAGAAATGGAATGCAGAACATAGAATATAGAATATAGAATACAGAATACTGAATAAACATTTTAGAATGTAGAATGTAGAACACACAATATATAATATAGAATAGGGAATGTAGAATATAGTATGTAGAATATACAAAGAAGAACACAAATAAAAAATATAGAATAGTGAATATAGAGCCCAGAACTTAGAACACTAAGTGCAGAACACAGAATTTAGAATATAGAATACAGAATACGTAATATAGAATTTAGAATAAAGAATGTAGATCACAGCGTATAGAATATAGAATACGAAATGCAGAATATAGAAAACTGAATATAGAATGTAGAACACAGAATATAGATATTGAATAGAATATATGGAAACTAAAATTTTGAACATGGAATGCAGAACACAGAATTTTGAATATAGAATACAGAATACTGAATATAGAATTTAGAATATAGAATGCAGAACACAGAATTTAGAATATAGAATGCAGAATACTGAGTAAAGAATTTATAAACAGGAATGCAGAACATATAATTTAGAATATTGAATACAGAATACTGAATATAGAATTTAGAATATAGAATGTAGAACACATAATTTAGAATATGGAAAACAGTATATAGAACCCAGAATTTAGAAAATGGAATGCAGAACTCAGAATTTGGAATATAAAATACAGAATACAGAATATAGAATGTAGAACACAGAATACAGAATAAAGAATACAGTATAAGGAACCCACAATTTAGAAAATGGAATGCAGAACACAGAATTTAGAATAAAGAATACAGAATACTGAATATAGAATTTAGAATATAGAATCTAGAACACAGAATATGGAATGTAGAATATGGAATGCAGAATATTGAATACAGAATATAGAATGTAGAACAAAAAATTTAGAATATGGAAAACAGAATATAGAACACAGAACTTAGAATATGGAATGCAGAACACAGAATTTAGAATATAGAATACAGATTACTGAATATAGGATTTAGAATATAGAATGTAGAACACAGAATTAAGTATATACAATACAGAATACTGAATATAGGATGTAGAATATAGAATGTAGAACACAGAATATAGAATATAGAATACTGAATATAGAACTCAAAATTTAGAACATGGAAAGCAGTACACAGAATTCAAAATATAGAATACCGAATACTAAATATAGAATATGAATATACAGAGTAGAACACAGAATTTAGAATATAGGATACAGAATACTGAATATAGAATTTAGAATATACAATGTAGAACACAGAATATAGAATATAGAATTCGGAATACAGAATATTGTATACAGAAATTAGAATGTAGAACACAGAATATAGAATAGAGAATAGAGTATATAGAACCCAAAATTTAGAACATGGAATGCAGAACACAGAATTTAGAATATAGAATATAGAATACGGAATAGAGAATTTAGAATATAGAATGTAGAACACAGAATATAGAATACGGCATTCAGAATATACAATAGAGAACATAGAATGCAGAACACAGAATATAGAATATGGAAAACAGAATTCAGAACTCAGAATTTAGAACATTGAATGCAGAACACTGAATTTAGAATATAGAATGCTTAATACTATATATAGAATTTAGAATATAGAATGAATAACACAGAATATAGAATATAGACTACGGAATGGAGAATATAGAAGGTAGAATATAGAATAAAGTACACAAATATAGAATAGTGAATAGTGAATATAGAACCCAGGACATAGAACACGGAATGCAGAACACAGAATTTAGAATATAGAATACAGTATACTTAATATAAAATTTAGAATATACAATGGAGAACACAGAGTATAGAATACAGAATACTTAATATAGAATTTGAACATAGAATGTAGGACACAGAATATAGAATATAGAATAAGGAATGCAAAATTTAGTATACAGAATATAGAATGTACCACACAGAATGTAGAGTATGGGAAACAGATTACAGAACCGAGAATTTAGAACATGGAATGCAGAACACGGAGTTTAGAATATAGAATACAGAATACTGAATATACAATTACGAATATAGAATGTAGAACACAGAATATAGAATATAGAATAGAGAATAGAGAACCCAGAATTTAGAACATGGAATGTAGAACACAGGATTTAGAATATAGAATAGAGAATATAGAACACAGGATTTAGAATATATAATACAGAATACTGAATATCGAATTTAGAAACTAGAAAGCAGAACACAGAATGTAGAATATAGAATACAGAATACTGAATATAGAATTTAGAACATGGAATTCAGAACAAAGAATTTAAAATATAGAATACAGAATACTGAATACAGAATTTAGAATATACAATGAAGAACACAAAATATAGAATATAGAATAGAGAATATAGAACACAGAATTTTGAACATGGAATGCAGAACACAGAATTTAGAGTATAGAATACAGTATACTGAATATATTAAGCAGAATATAGAATGTAGAACACAAAATATAGAATATGGAAAACAGAATCCAGAACCCAGAATTTAGAACATTCAATGCAGTATACAGAATACAGAATATAGAATACAGAATACAGAACCCAGAATATAAACATGGAATTCAGAAAACAAACTATAGAATATAGAATACAGAAATAAAATGTGGAATATAGAATGTAGAACACAGAATATAGAATATAGAATAAAGAATATAGAATGTAGAATACAGAATTTAGAACACAGAATATAGAATGCAGTATACAGAATACAGAAAACAGAATATAGAACATAGAATTCAGAACACAAACTTTAGAATATAGGATAAATAATACATAGTATAGAATGTAGAATACAGAATGAAGAACACAGAATATAGAATATAGAATTCAGAGTAAAGAAATTAGTACATGGAATGCAGAACGCAGATTATAGAATATAAAATAGATAATACAGAACCCTGGCATTAGAACATGGATTGAAGAACACAGAATATAGGATATAGAATATAGAATACAGCATAAAGAATGTATAATATAGATTGTCGAACACAGAATATAGAATGTAGAATAAAGAATTCAGAACTCAGAATTTACAACATGGAATTCAGAACACAGTATTTAGAAAGTAGAATACAGTATACAGAATATAGAATGTTGAATATAGAATGTAGAACACAGAATATAGAATATAAAATACAGAATACAGAACCGAGAAATTAGAACATGGAATTCAGAACACAGAATATAGAATATACAATTCAGAATATAGAATGTAAAATATGGAATGTAGAACACATTATATAGTATATAGAATAAAGAATGCAGAACCCAGAATTTAGAACATGGAGTTCAGAACACAGTATAAAGAATATAGAATACAGAATACAGAATATAGATTGCAGAATAGAGAATGTATAAAAGAGAATATAGAATATATAATACAGAGTAAGGAACTCAGAATTTAGAACATGGAATTCAGAACACAGAATTTAGAATACAGCTTACAGAATATAGAATGTAGAACACAGAATATAGAATATAGACTATTTAAATCAAAACCCAGCATTTTCATTATGCAATGCAGAACACATAATATACAACATAAAATACAGAATACAGAACTCAGAATATAATCATGGAATTCAAAACACAGAATATAGAATACAGAATTGGAATGTGGAATATAAAATGTAGAGCACAGAATATACAATATACAATACAGAATATAGAATGAAGAATACAGAATGTAGAACACAGAATATTGAATATAGAATACAGAAATCAGAACCCAGAATTTAGAAAATTGAATGCAGAACACAGAATATAGAATACAGAATTCAGAATATAGAATGTCGAATATAGAATATAGAATACAGAATGCAGAACCCAGAATTTAGAACATGGAATTCAGAAAAAAGTATTAAGAGTATAGAGTTCAGAATACAGAATATGGAATGTAGAATATAGAAAGTAGACCACAGAATTTAGAATATAGAATACCGAATACAGAATATAGAATGTGGAATACAGAATATAGAACACAGAACATGGAATACAGAATACAAAATATAGAATGTAGAATATAGAATGTAGAAAGTAGTATATAGAATTTAGAATACAGAAAACAGAACCCAGAATTTAGAACATGGAATGCAGAACACAGAATATAGAATATAGAATACAGAAAAAAGAATGTAGAATGTAGAATCTAGAATGTAGCACACAGAATTTAGAATATACAATGTAGAATACAGAACCCAGAATTTAGAAAACGGAATTCAGGACATAGAATTTAGAATTTAGAATAGAGTATATAGAATATAGAATTAAGAATACAAAATGTAGAACACAGAATATAGATTATAGAATTAAGAATACAGAACCAAGAATTTAGAACATAGAATTCAGAACACAGAATTTAGAATACAGCTTACAGAATATAGAATGTAGAACACAGAATATAGAATATAGACTATTTAAATCAAAACCCAGCATTTTCATTATGCAATGCAGAACACATAATATACAACATAAAATACAGAATACAGAACTAGGATATAATCATGGAATTCAAAACACAGAATATAGAATACAGAATTGGAATGTGGAATATAAAATGTAGAGCACAGAATATACAATATACAATACAGAATATAGAATGAAGAATACAGAATGTAGAACACAGAATATTGAATATAGAATACAGAAATCAGAACCCAGAATTTAGAAAATTGAATGCAGAACACAGAATATAGAATAAAGAATTCAGAATATAGAATGTCGAATATAGAATATAGAACACAGAATATAGAATATAGAATACAGAATGCAGAACCCAGAATTTAGAACATGTAATTCAGAAAAAAGAATTTAGAGTATAGAGTTCAGAATACAGAATATGGAATGTAGAATATATAAAGTAGACCACAGAATTTAGAATATAGAATACCGAATACAGAATATAGAATGTGGAATACAGAATATAGAACACAGAACATGGAATACAGAATACAAAATATAGAATGTAGAATATAGAATGTAGAAAGTAGTATATAGAATTTAGAATACAGAAAACAGAACCCAGAATTTAGAACATGGAATGCAGAACACAGAATATAGAATATAGAATACAGAAAAAAGAATGTAGAATGTAGAATCTAGAATGTAGCACACAGAATATAGAATATACAATGTAGAATACAGAACCCAGAATTTAGAAAATGGAATTCAGGACATAGAATTTAGAATTTAGAATAGAGTATATAGAATATAGAATTAAGAATACAAAATGTAGAACACAGAATATAGATTATAGAATTAAGAATACAGAGCCCAGAATTTAGAACATGGAATACAGAACACAGAATTTAGAATACAGAATACAGAATATAGAATGTAGAATATATAATATAGAATATAGAATGCAGAATACAGAACGCAGAATTTCGAACATGGAATTCAGAACAGAGGGTTTAGAATAAAAATACAGAACACAGAATATACAATATAGAACATAGAATGTAGAACACAGAATATAGAATATAGAATACAGAATACAGAATGCAGAATTTAGAACATGGAAATCATAACACAGAATATAGAATATAGAATACAGTAATGAAATGTAGAATTTAGAATGTAGGACACACAATATAAAATATAAAATGCAGAATAGAGAACCCAGAATTTAGAATGGAATTCAGAGCACAGAATACAGAATAAAGAATACAGTATATAGAACACAGAATATAGAATATAGAATACAGAATACAGAATACAGAACCCAGAATTTACAACATGGAATTAGGAACACAGAATTTAGAATATAGAGTACAGTATATAGAATGTAGAATATAGTATTTAGAACACAGAATATAGAATATAGAATACAGAACCCAGAATTTAGAACATCGAATGCAGAACACAGAATATAGAATATAGAATACGGTATGCAGAATAGAGAATATAAAATATAGAATATAGAATGATGAACACAAAATATAGAATAGAGAATATAGAACCCAGAATTTAGAACATGGAATGCAGAACACAGAATTTAGAATATAAAATACAGAATACTGAATATCGAATTTAGAATATAGAATGTAGAACACAGAATATAGAAAATAGAATAGAGAATATAGAACCCACAATTTAGAACATGGAATGCAGAACACAGAATTTAGAATGTAGAATACAGATTACTGAATATAGAATTTAGAATATAGAATGTAGAACACAGAATATAGAATATAGAATACGGAATGCAGAATAGAGAATATAAAATATAGAATATAGAATGATGAACACAAAATATAGAATATAAAATAGAGACAATAGAACCAAGAATTTAGAACATGCAATATAGAACACAGAATTTAGAATATAAAATACAGAATACTGAATATCGAATTTAGAATATAGAATGTAGAACACAGAATATGGTATGTAGAATACGGAAAGCAGAATAGAGAATACAGAATATAGAATGTAGAATACAGAATATAGAATATGGAAAACAGAATACATAACCCAGAATTTAGAACATGGAATTCAGAACACAGAATTTAGAATATACTATACAGAATACAGAATATAGAATTTAGAACATAGAATGCAGTACACAGAATTAAGAATATAGAATGCAGAATACTGTATATAGAATTTATAAACAGGAATGCAGAACGCAGAATATAGAAAATAGAATAAAGGATACTGAATATAGAATTGAGAATATATATTGAATAACACATAATATACATTATAGACTACTGAATGGAGTATAGAGAAGGTAGAATAAAGAATGAAGAACACAAAATATAGAAAAAAAAATAGAGAATATAGAACCCAGAATTTAGAAATGGAATGCAGAACATAAAATATAGAATATAGAATACAGAATACTGAATAAATATTTTAGAATATAGAATGTAGAACACAGAATATAGAATATAGAAAAAGAAATGCAGAATACAGTATGTAGAATACAGAATAAAAAAACAAAAATATAGAATATAGAATACTGAATATAGAACCCAGAACATACAAAACGGAATGCAAAACACAGAATTTAGAATATAGAATACAGAATAGTTAATATAAAATTTAGAATGTAGAATGTAGAACACAGAATATAGAATATAGAATATGGAATACAGAATATAGAATGTAGAACACAGAATATAGAATATTGAATAGATTATATGGAAAGCAAAATTTAGAACATGGAATGCAGAACACAGTATTTAGAATATAGAATACAAAATACTGAATATAGAATTTAGAATATAGAATGTAGAACACAGAATATAGAATACGACATGCAGAATATTGAATACAGAATAAAGAATATAGAACACAGAATATAGAATATGGAAAACAGAATATTGAACCCAGAATATAGAACATGGAATGCAGAACACAGAATCTAAAATATAGAATGCAGAATACTGAATATAGAATTTAGATTATAGAACGCAGAACACAGAATATAGAATATAGAATACGAAATGCAGAATATAGAATACAGGTTATAGAATGTAGAATACAGAATATAGAATATGGAAAACAGAATACAGAACCCAGAATTTAGAGCATGGAATGCAACACAGAATTTACAATATAGAATACAGATTACTGAATATAGAATTTAGAACATAGAATGCAGAACCCAGAATTTAGAATATAGAATACAGAATACTGAATATATTATTTAGAATACAGAATGTAGAACACAGAATATAGAATATAGAATATAGAATACAGATTATAGAAACCAAAGTTTAGAAAATGGAATGCAGTACACAGACTTTAAATTATAGAATACAGAATACTGAATAAAGGTTTAAGAATATAGAATATAGAAGACAGAATATAGATTATAGAATAGGGAATGCTGAAAATATTATGCAGAATATAGAATGAAAAACACAAATATAGAATATAGAATAGTGAATATAGAAATCAGAACTAAGAACACGGAATGCAGAACACAGAATTTAGAATATAGAATACAGAATACTTAATATAAAATTTAGAATATAGAATGTAGAAAACAGAATATAGAATATAGAATACGGAATGCAGAATATAGAATACAGAATATAGAATGTAGAACACAGAATATAGAATATTGAATACAGTGTATGGTACACAAAATTTAAAACATGGAATGCAGAACACATTATTTAGAATATAGAATACTGAATACTGAATATAGAATATGAATATACAATGTAGAACACAGAATTTAGAATATAGAATACAGAATACTGAATATAGAATTTTGAATATACAATGTAGAACTCAGAATATAGAATATGGGAAACAAAATACAAAAGTCAGAATTGAGAGCATGGAATGCAGAACACAGCATTTAGAATATAGTATACAGAATACTGACAATAGAATTTAGAATATACAATTTAGAACACAGAGTATGGAATGTAGAATACGGAATGCAGAATATTGAATACAGAATATAAAATATAGAACACAGAATTTAGAATATGGAAAACAGAATATAGAACCCAGAATAAAGAACATGGAATGCAGAACACAGAATTTAAAATATAGAATACAGAATACTGAAAATAGAATTTAGAATATACAATGTAGAACACAGAGTATGGAATGTAGAATACGGAATGCAGAATATTGAATACAGAATATAGAATATAGAACACAGAATTTAGAATATGGAAAAAAGAATATAGAACCCAGAATAAAGAACATGGAATGCAGAACACAGAATTTAAAATATAGAATACAGAATACTGAAAATAGAATTTAGAATATAGAACGCAGAACACAGAATATGGAATATAGTATACAGAATACTGAATATAGAATTTAGAATATAGAATGTAGAACACAGAGTATAGAATATAGAATACGGAATACTGAATATACAATTTAGAATATAGAATATAGAACACAGAATATGAAATGTATAATACGGAATGCAGAATATTGAATACAGAATATAGAATGTAGAACACAGAATTTAAAATAGGGAAAACAGAATATAGAACCCAGAATTTAGAACGTGGAATGCAGAACACAGAATTAAGAATATAGAATACAGATTATTGAATATAGAAATTAGAATATAGATTGTGGAACAGAGAATTTAGATTATAGAATACAGAATACTGAATATAGTATTTAGAATATAGAATGTAGAACACAGAATATAGAATATAGAATACAGAATATAGAAATCAAATATAGAACATGGAATGCAGAACACAGAATTTAGAAAATAGAATACCGAACACTGAATATAGAAAATGAATATAGAATGTAGAACACAGAATTTAGAATATAGAATACAGAATACTGAATATCGAAATTAGAATATAGAATGTAGAACACAGAATATGTTATGTAGAATACGGAATGCAGAATATTGAATACAGAATATAGAATGTAGAACACAAAATGTAGAATATGGAAAAGAGTATACAAAACCCAGTATTTAGAACATGGAATACAGAGCACAGAATTTAGAATATAGAATGCATAATACTGTATATATAATTTATAAATAGCAATGCAGAACACAGTATTTAGAAAATAGAATAAACAATACTGAATATAGAATGTACAATATATATTGAATAACACAGAATATAGAATATAGACTACGGAATGGAGAATATAGAAGGTAGAATAAAGAATGAAGAACACAAAATATAAAATAGAGAATACAGAACCCAGAATTTAGAAATGGAATGCAGTACATAGAATTTAGAATATAGAATACAGAATACTGAATAAATATTTTAGAATATAGAATGTAGAACACAGAATATAGAATATAGAAAAGGGAATGCAGAATATAGTATGTAGAATATAGAATGTAGAACAAAAATTTAGAATAGAATACTGAAAACACAACCCAGACTTAGAACACGGAATGCAGAACACAGAAATTAGAATATAGAAAATAGAATACTGAATATAGAATTTATAAATAGGAATGCAGAACACAGAATTTAGAATATAGAATACAGAATACTGAATATAGAATTTAGAATATAGAATGTATAACACAGAATATAGAAAATAGAATACGGAATGCAGAATATAGAATACACAATATAGAATGTAGAACACAGAATATAGAATATGGAAAACAGAATACAAAACACAGAATTGAGGACATGGAATGCTGATTACAGAATTTAGTATATAGAATACAGAATAATGAATATAGAATTTAGAATATAGAATGTAGAACACAGAATTTAGAATATAGAGTAAAGAACACAGGAAATAGATTTAAGAATATAGAATGTAAAACACAGAATATAGAATAGAGAATAGAGAATAGAGAACCCAGAATATAGAACATGGAATGTAGAACACAGAATTTAGAATATAGAATACAGAATTCTGAGTATACTATACAGAATATAGAATGTTGAAAAGAGAATATAGAAATACGAAAACAGAATAAAGAACCCAGAAATTAGAACATGGAATGCAGAGCACAAAATTTAAAATATAGAATACAGAATTCTGAATATAAAATTTAAAATATAAAATGTAGAACACAAAATATGGAATGTAGAATAAGGAATGCAGAATATTTAATACAGAATATAGAATATAGAACACAAAATTTAGAATATGGGGAACAGAATTTAGAACCCAGAATTTAGAAAATGGAATGCAGAACACAGAATTTAGAATATAGAATACAGAATACTGAATATAGAATTTATAATATAGAATGTAGAACACAGAATTTAGAATATAGTGAAAGAATACAGAATATAGAATTAAGAAAATAGAATGTAGAAAACAAAATATAGGATATAGAATAGAGAATATAGAAACCAGAATTTAAAACATGGAATATAGAACACAGAATTAAGAATATAGAATACAGAATACCGAATATAGAATTTAGAATACAGAATGTAGAACACAGAATATGGAATATAGAATACGGAATGTAGAATATAGAATACAGAATATAGAATGTTGAACACAGAATATAGAAATAGGAAAAAAGAATACAGAACTCTGAATTTAGAACATGGAATGCAGAACACAGTACTTAGAATATAGTATACAGAATAGTGAATATAGAATTTAGAACATAGAAGGCAGAACACAGAATTAAGATTATAGAATGCAGAATACTATATATAGAATTTATAAACAGGAATGCAGAACACAGAATTTAGAAAATAGAATAAAGAATACTGAATATAAATTTAGTATATGTAATAAATAACACAGAATATAGAATATAGACTACGGAATGGAGAATATAGAAGGAAGAATAAAGGATGAAGAACACACAATATAGAATACAGAATAGAGAATATAGAACCCAGAATTTAGAAATGGAATGCAGAAAATAGAATTTAGAATATAGAATACAGAATAATGAATAGAGGTTTTAGAATATAGAATGTAGAACACAGAATATAGAATATACAATAGGGAATGCAGAATATAGTATGCAGAATATAGAATGAAGAGCACAAATATAGAATATAGAATAGTGAATATAGAAACCAGAACTTAGAACACGGAATGCAGAACACAGAATTTAGAATATAGAATACCGAATACTGAATATAGAATAATACTAAACAATATACAACACAGAATTTAGAGTATAGAATAGAGTTTATTGAACACAAAATTTAGAATATGGAATGCAGAACACAAAATTTAGAATATAGAATACAGAATACTGAATACAGAATTTAGAACATTGAATGCAGAACACATTATTCAGAATATAGAATGCAGAATGCTGTATATAGAATTTAGAATATAGAATGAATAACACAGAATATAGAATACGACATGCAGAATATTGAATACAGAATAAAGAATATAGAACACAGAATATAGAATATGGAAAACAGAATATTGAACCCAGAATATAGAACATGGAATGCAGAACACAGAATCTAAAATATAGAATGCAGAATTCTGAATATAGAATTTAGATTATAGAACGCAGAACACAGAATATAGAATATAGAATACGGAATGCAGAATATAGAATACAGAACATAGAATGTAGAACACAGAATGAAGAACACAGGATATAGAATATAGAATTCAGAGTAAAGAATTTAGTACATGGAATGCAGAACGCAGATTATAGAATATAAAATAGATAATACAGAACCCTGGCATTAGAACATGGATTGAAGAACACAGAATATAGGATATAGGATATAGAATACAGCATAAAGAATGTATAATATAGATTGTCGAACACAGAATATAGAATTTAGAATAAAGAATTCAGAACTCAGAATTTACAACATGGAATTCAGAACACAGTATTTAGAAAGTAGAATACAGTATACAGAATATAGAATGTTGAATATAGAATGTAGAACACAGAATATAGAATATAAAATACAGAATACAGAACCGAGAAATTAGAACATGGAATTCAGAACACAGAATATAGAATATACATTTCAGAATATAGAATGTAAAATATGGAATGTAGAACACATTATATAGTATATAGAATAAAGAATGCAGAACCCAGAATTTAGAACATGGAGTTCAGAACACAGTATATAGAATATAGAATACAGAATACAGAATATAGATTGTAGAATAGAGAATGTATAAAAGAGAATATAGAATATATAATACAGAGTAAGGAACTCAGAATTTAGAACATGGAATTCAGAACACAGAATTTAGAGTACAGCTTACAGAATATAGAATGTAGAACACAGAATATAGAATATAGACTATTTAAATCAAAACCCAGCATTTTCATTATGCAATGCAGAACACATAATATACAACATAAAATACAGAATACAGAACTAGGATATAATCATGGAATTCAAAACACAGAATATAGAATACAGAATTGGAATGTGGAATATAAAATGTAGAGCACAGAATATACAATATACAATACAGAATATAGAATGAAGAATACAGAATGTAGAACACAGAATATTGAATATAGAATACAGAAATCAGAACCCAGAATTTAGAAAATTGAATGCAGAACACAGAATATAGAATACAGAATTCAGAATATAGAATGTCGAATATAGAATATAGAACACAGAATATAGAATATAGAATACAGAATGCAGAACCCAGAATTTTGAACATGGAATTCAGAACAAAGAATTTAGGGTATAGAGTTCAGAATACAGAATATGGAATGTAGAATATAGAAAGTAGACCACAGAATTTAGAATATAGAATACCGAATACAGAATATAGAATATGGAATACAGAATATAGAACACAGAACATGGAATACAGAATACAAAATATAGAATGTAGAATATAGAATGTAGAAAATAGTATATAGAATTTAGAATACAGAAAACAGAACCCAGAATTTAGAACATGGAATGCAGAACACAGAATATAGAATATAGAATACAGAATAAAGAATGTAGAATTTAGAATCTAGAATGTAGAACACAGAATATAGAATATACAATGCAGAATACAGAACCCAGAATTTAGAAAATGGAATTCAGGACATAGAATTTAGAATTTAGAATAGAGTATATAGAATATAGAATTAAGAATACAAAATGTAGAACACAGAATATAGATTATAGAATTAAGAATACAGAACCCAGAATTTAGAACATGGAATTCAGAACACAGAATTTAGAATACAGAATACAGAATATAGAATGTAGAATATAGAATGCAGAATACAGAACCCAGAATTTTGAACATGGAATTCAGAACAGAGGGTTTAGAATAAAAATACAGAATACAGAATATACAATATAGAACATAGAATGTAGAACACAGAATATAGAATATAGAATACAGAATACAGAATGCAGAATTTAGAACATGGAAATCATAACACAGAATATAGAATATAGAATACAGTAATGAAATGTAGAATTTAGAATGTAGGACACACAATATAAAATATAAAATGCAGAATAGAGAACCCAGAAATTAGAATGGAATTCAGAGCACAGAATACAGAATAAAGAATACAGTATATAGAACACAGAATATAGAATATAGAATACAGAATACAGAATACAGAACCCAGAATTTAAAACATGGAATTCAGAACACAGAATTTAGAATATATAGTACAGTATATAGAATGTAGAATATAGTATTTAGAACACAGAATATAGAACATAGAATACAGAACCCAGAATTTAGAACATGGAATGCAGAACACAGAGTTTAGAATATAGAATAAAGTATATAGAATGTAGAATATAGAATGCAGAACACAGGATATAGAATATAGAATGCAGAATACAGAACCCAGAATTTAGAACGTGCAATTCAGAACAGAGAATTTAGAATATAGATTATAGAATACAGAATATACAATGTAGAATATAGAATGTAGAAAACAGAATATAGAATACAGAATACAGAACCCAGAATTTAGAACATTGAATGCAGAACCCAGAATTTTGAACATAGAATACAGAATATAGAATTTAGTATATAGAATACCGAATACAGAATATACAATGTAGAATATAGAATGTAGAACACAGAGTATTATAGAATGCAGAATATAAAATGTAGAATATATAATATAGAACACAGAATATAGAATTTAGAATGTAGAATACAGAACCTAGAATTTAGAACATGGAATTCAGAACAAAGAATTTAGAATATAGAGTACAGAATATAAAATAAAGAATGTATAATATAGAATGTAGAACACAGAATATAGAATTTAGAATATAGTATACAGAACACAGAATATAGAACATGGAATTCAGAACAAAGAATTTAGAATGTAGAATACAGAATATAGAATATAGAATGTAGAATACAGAATGTAGAACACAGAATATAGAATATAGAATTCAGAATACCGAACCCAGAATTTAGAACATGGAATTCAGAACACAGAGTATAGAATATAGAATACAGAAATAAAATGTAGAACATAGAATGTAGAAAACAGAATATAGAATATAGAATACTGAATACAGAAAACAGAATGTAGAATACAGATTTTAGAACACAGAAATTAGAATGTAAAATAAAGAATACAGAACTCAGAATTTAGAACATAGAATACAGAACACAGAATTTAGAATATAGAATACAGAATACGGAAAATAGAATGTAGAACACAGAATATAGAATATAGAAAACAGAATGCAGAACCCAGAATTTAATCATGGAATGCAGAACACAAAATTTATAATATTGAATACAGGATACAGAATAGAGAATGTAGAATACAGAATGTAGAATACAAAATATAGAATATAGAATACAGAATGCAGAACATAGAATGTAGAATATAGAATGTAGAACATAGAATATAGAATATAGAATGCAGAATACAGAACCCAGAATTTAGATCATGGAATTCAGAACAGAGAATTTAGAATATAGAGTACAGAATACAGAATATAGAATGTAGAACACGGAATTTAGAATATTGAATACAGAATACAGAATATAGAATATAGAATACAGAATGTAAAACACAGAATTTTGAATATAGAATTCAGAATACAGAATATAGAATGTAGAATTAAGAATGTAGAACAGAAATATGGAATATAGAATTCAGAATACAGAATATAGATTGTAGAATACAGAATGTAGAACACAGAATATTTAATATTGAATACAGAATACAGAACCCAGAATTTAAAACATGGAATTCAGAACAGAGAATTTAGAATATAGAATACAAATAAAGAATATAGAATGTAGAATATAGAATGTAGAACACAGGATATAGAATATTGAATACAGAATACACAATATAGAATGTAGAATACAGAATTTAGAACACAGAATATTGAATATTGAATACAGAATACAGAACACAGAATTTAGAACATGGAAGTCAGAACAAAGAATTTAGAATATAGAATAGAGTATACAGAATACAGTATGCAGAATATAGAATGTAGAACATAGAATTGAGTATATAGCATGCAGAATACAGAACCCAGAATATAGAACATGGAATACAGAACAGAGAATTTATAAAAAAAATTACAGAATACAGAATATAGAATGTAGAACACAGAATATAGAATATAGGATACAGAACGCTGGATTCAGAACATGGAATTCAGAACACAGAATACAGAATATAGAATAAAGAAATAAAATGTAGAATATAGAGTGAAGGACACAAAATATAGAATATAGAATACAGAATACAGTATGCAGAATATAGAACAAGGAATTCAGAACACAGAATATATAATAAAGAATACAGAAATAGAATGTGGTATTTAGAAAGTAGTACACAGAATATACAATATACAATATAGAATACAGTATATAGAATGTACAATACAGAATGTAAAACACAGAATATTGAATATAGAACACAGAATACAGAACCCAGAATTTAGAACATGGAATGCAGAACACAAATATAGAATATAGGATAGCGAATACATAATATACAATTTAGAACACAGAATGTAGAACACAGAATATAGAATATAGACTACAGAATGCAGAAACTTGATTATACAACTTGGAATTCAGAACACAGAATTTAGAATATAGAGTACAGAATACAGAATATAGAATATAGAATATAGACTGTAGAACAAAGAATATAGAATATAGTGTACAGAATACAGAATATAGAATGTAGAATACTGGATGTAGAACACAGAATATAGAACTCAGAATACAGAATACAGAACACAGAATTTAGAACATGGAATTCAGAACACAGAGTTTAGACTATAGAATACAGAATACTGAATATAGACGGTAGAACACAGAATGTAGAACACAGAATATAGAATATAGAATACAGAATGCAGAACACAGAATTTAGAGCATGGAATTCAGAACACAGAATTTAGAATATAGAATACTGTATACAGAATGTTGAATATAGAATGTAGAACACAGAATATACAATATAGAATACAGAATACAGAACCCAGAATTTATAACGTGGAATTCAGAACACAGAATTTAGAATATAGAGTACAGAATACAGAATATAGAATGTAGATTTTAGAATGTAGAACAAAAACCATTGAATACAGAATACAGAACCCAGAATTTAGAACATTGAATGCAGAACACAGAATATAGAATATAGAATACAGAATATAGAATGAAGAATAAAGAATGCAGAATATAGAATGTAGAATTCAGAATAGAGAACAAAGAATTTAGAACATGGAATTTAGAGCACAGAACATAGAATATAGGATACAGAAATATAATGTAGAATATAGAATGTATAACACAGAAAATAGAATACTGAATACAGAACCCAGAATTTAGAACATGAAATTCACAACACAGAATTTAGTATATAGAATACAGAATACGGAATATAGAATGTAGAATATAGAATGTAGAACACAGATTGTAGAATATAGAATACAGGATTCATAACCCAGTATTTGGAACATGGAATGCAGAACACATAATTTAGAATATAGAATAAAGAGTACAGAATATAGAATTAAGAATACAGATTATAGAATATAGAATACAGAATACAGGAACCAGAATATAGAATATTTAATTCAGAACACAGGATTTAGAATATAGAATACAGAATATAAAATATATGAATTAGAATATATAAAGTAGAACATAGAATTTAGAATAAAGAATACAGAATTCAGAACCCAGAATAAAGAACATGGAATTCAGAAATGAGAATTTAGAATAAAAATACTGAATACAGAATATACAATGTAGAATATGAAATGTAGAACACAGAGTATAGTATATAGAATACAGAATACAGAACCCGAATATAATCATGAAATACAGAAAACAAAATATAGAATATAGAATACAGAAATAGAATGTGGAATATAGAATGTAGAACACAGAATATAGAATATAAAATACAGAATATAGAATATAGAATACAGAATGTAGAACACAGAATATAGAATGCAGTATATAGAATACAGAAAACAGAATTTAGAACATGGAATTCAGAACACAAAGTTTAGTATATAGGATAAATTATACATAATATAGAATGTTGAATACAGAATGCAGAACACAGAATATAGAATATAGAATTCAGAAAAAAGAATTTATTACATGGAATGCAGAACGCAGAGTATAGAATACAGAATAGATAATACAGAAATCTGAGATTAGAACATGGATTGAAGAATACAGATATAGGATATAGAATATAGAATAATGCATAAAGAATGTAGAATATAGATTGTAGAACACAGAATGTAGAATATAGAATAAAGAATTCAGAACCCAGAATTTACAACATGGAATTCAGAACACAGTATTTAGAATATAGAATACAGTATACAGAATATAGAATGTTGAATATAGAATGTAGAACACAGAATATAGAATATAAAATACAGAATAGAGAACTCAGAAATTAGAACATGGAATTCAGAACACAGAATATAGAATATAAAATTTAGAATATAGAATGTAAAATATAGAATGTACAACACATTATATAGTATATAGAATAAAGAATGCAGAACCCAGAATTTAGAACATGGAGTTCAGAACACAGTATATAGAATATAGAATACAGAATACAGAATATAGATTGTAGAATAGAGAATGTATAACACAGAATATAGAATATATAATACAGAGTAAGGAACCCAGAATTTAGAACATGGAATTCAGAACACAGAATTTAGAATACAGGTTACAGAATATAGAATGTAGAAAATAGAATGTAGAACACAGAATATAGAATATAAAATATTTAAACCAAAACCCAGCATTTTCATTATGCAATGCAGAACACATAATATACAACATAAAATACAGAACAGAATACAGAATATAATCATGGAATTCAGAACACAGAATATAGAATATAGAATACAGAATAGGGATTTGGAATATATAATGTAGAGCACAGAATATAGTATATACAATACAGAATATAGAATGAAGGATACATAATGTAGAACACAGAATATTGAATATAGAATACAGAATTCAGAACCCAGAATTTAGAAAATTGAATGCAGAACACAGAATATAGAATATAGAATACAGAAATAGAATGTGGAATATAGAATGTAGAATGTAGAACACAGAATATAGAATGTAGAATACAGAAATTAGAACCCAGAATTTAGAACATGGAATTAGAACACAGTATTTAGAATATAGAATACAGTATACAGAATATAGAATGTTGTATATACTATGTAGAACAGAGAATATAGAATATAGAATACAGAATACAGAAGGCAGAATTTAGAATATGGAATTCAGAACACAGTATATAGAATATAGGATTCAGAAATAAAATGTAGAATATAGAATGTAGAACACAGAATATAGAATATAGAATTCTGAATACAGAATGTTGAAAACAGATTGTACAACACAGAATATAGAATATAAAATACAGAATATAGAACCCAGAATTTAGAAGATGGAATTCAGAACACAGAATTTAGAATATAGAATACAGAATATGGAACATAGAATGTAGAATATAGAATGTAGAACACAGAATATAGAATATAGAATACAGAATGCAGAACCCAGAATTAAGAACATGGAATGCAGAACACAAAATTTAGAATATAGAATATCGAATACAGAATATAGAATGTAGAATACAGAATGTGGAATACAGAATATTGAATATAGAAAACAGAATGCAGAACCCAGAATTAAGAACATGGAATGCAGAACACAAAATTTAGAATATGGAATACAGAATACAGAATATAGAATGTAGAACATAGAATATAGAATATAGAATGCAGAAAAAAGAACCCAGAAATTAGAACTTGGAATTCAGAACAGAGAATTTAGAATATAGAACACAGAATACACAATATAGAATGTACAACACGGAATTTAGAATATAAAATACAAAATACAATATATAGAATGTAGAATATAGAATGTAGAACTCAATTATAGAATATAGAATTCAGAATACAGAATAAAGAATGTAGAATATAGAATGTAGAACACAGAATATCGAATATATAATTCAGAATACAGAACCCAGAATTTAGAACATGGAAATCAGAACACAGAATATAGAATATAGAATACAGCAATGAAATATAGAATTTAGAGTGTAGAGCACAGAATATAAATTATAAAATGCAGAACACAGAACCCAGAATTTAGAACATGGAATTCCGAGCACAAATTACAGAATAAAGAATACAGTACATAGAACACAGAATACAGAATATAGAATAGAGAATACAGAATATAAACCCCAGAATTTAAAACATGGAATTCAGTGCACAGAATTTAGAATATAGAGTACACTATATAGAATGTCGAATTTAGAATGTAGCACACAGAATATAGAATATAGAATACAGAAATCAGAATTTAGAACACGGAATGCAGAACACAGAATATAGTATATAGTATACAGAATATAGAATCTAGAATACAGAATGTAGAACACAGAATATAGAATATAGAATACAGAATACAGAACACAAAATTAAGAACATGGAATGCAGAAAACAGAATATAGAATATAGAATACAGAATACCGAACCCAGAAGTTAGAACATTGATTTTAGAATACAGAATTTAGAATATAGAGTACGGAGTATAAAATGTGGTATACAGAATGTAGAACACAGTATATAGAATATAGAATAAAGAAAGCAGAAACCAGAATTTAGAACATGGAATTGAGAAAACGGAATTTAGAGTATACAATAAAGAATACAGAATATAGAATGAAGAATAGAGAATTTAGAACACAGAATATAGAATATAGAATAAAGAAATAAATGTAGAATATAGAATAAAGAACACAGAATATAGAATATACAATACAGAATACAGAACACAGAGTTTAGAAGATGGAATGCAGAACATAGAAAATAGAATAGAGAATTTAGAAAATAGAATGTAGAATATTTAATGTAGAACACAGAATATAGAATATAGTATGGAGAATACAGAACCCCGAATTTAGAACATGGAAATCAGAACATAGATTTTAGAATATAGAGTACAGAATACTGAATATTGGATGCAGAATATAGAATGCAGAACACGGGATTTAGAATATAGAATACAGAATATTGAATGTAGAAAACAGAATGTAGAACACAAAATATAGAATACAGAATACAGAATATAGAAGGTAGAATATTGAATTTAGAACACAGAATATAGAATTTAGAATACAGAATACAGAACCCAGAATTCACAACATGGATGTAGAACACAGAATATAGAAAATAGAATACAGAATACAGAATATAGAATGCAGAAAATAGAATGTAAAACACAGAATATAGAATATAGAATGCAGAATACACAACCCAGAATTTAGAACATGGAATTCAGAACAAAGAATTTAGAATATAGAATATAGAATACAGAAATAGAATGTAGAATATAGAATGTAGAACACAGAATATAGAATATAGAATACAGAATAGAGAACGCAGAAATTAGAACATGGAATTCAGAACACAGAATATAGAATATAGAATACAGAAATAGAATGTAGAATATAGAATATAGAATACAGAATGCAGAACCAAGATTTTAGAACATGGAATTCAGATCACCGAATTAAGAATATAGAGAACAGAATACAGAATATAAAATATAGAATATAGATTGTAGAACACTGTATATAGAATATAGAATACAGAATACAGAATAGAGAATGTAGAATACTGGATGTAGAACACAGAATTTAGAATAAACTATACAGAATACAGAACGCAGAATATAGAACATTGAATTCAGAACACAGAGTTTAGGATATAGAATACAGAATACAGAATATAGAATGTACAATACAGAATGTAGTACACAGAATATAGAATATACAATACAGAATGCAGAACCCAGAATTTAGAACATGGAATTCAGAACACAGAATTTAAAATTAGAATACAGAATATAGAATGTTGAATATAGAATGTAGAACATAGAATATAGAATATAGAAGACAGAATGCAGAACCCAGAATTTAGAACATGGAATGAAGAACACAGAATTTAGTATATAGTATACAGTTTACAGAATATAGAATGTAGAATACAGAATGTAGAATACAGAATAAAGAATATAGAATACATAATGCAGAACCCAGAATTTAGAACATGGAATTCAGAAGAGAAATTTATAGTAAAAATTACAGAATACAGAATATACAATGTAGAATATAGAATGTAGAACACAGAATATAGAATATAGAATACAGAACGCAGGATTTAGAAAATGTAATTCAGAACACAGAATATTGAATGTAGAATAAAGGAATAGAATGTAGAATATAGAATGTAGAACACAGAATATAGAATATAGTATACAGAACGCAGGATTTAGAACATGTAATTCAGAACACAGAATATAGAATATAAAATAAAGAATAGAATGTGGTATATAGAATGTAGTACACAGAATATATAATATAGAATACAGTATATAGAATGTAGAATACAGAATGTAGGACACAGAATATTGAAAATAGAATACAGAACACAGAACCCACAATTTGGAACAAGAATTCAGAACACAGAATATACAATATAGGATACACAATACATAACATAGAATGTAGAATACAGAATGTAGTACACAGAATATAGAATATAGAATACAAAATGCAGAACCTTGATAATACAACTTGGAATTCAGAACACAGAATTTAGAATATAGAGTACAGAATACAGAAAATAGAATATAGAATATAGATTGTAGAACACAGAATATAGAGTATAGAATACAAAATGCAGAACCCAGAATTTAGAACATGGAATGCAGAACACAAAATTTAGAATATAGAATACAGTATTCAGAATATAGAATTTAGAATACAGAATTTGGAATACAGAATATAGAATATAGAATACAGAATGCAGAACCCAGAATTTAGAACACGGAATTCAGTACAGAGAATTTGCAATATAGAGCACAGAATAGAGAATATAGAATGTACAACACGGAATTTAGAATATAGAATACAGATACAGAATATAGAATGTAGAATATAGAATGTAGAACTCAAATATAGGATATAAAATTCAGAATGCAGAATATTGAATGTAGTATATCGAATGCAGAACACAGAATATCAAACATAGAATGCAGAATACAGAACCCAGAATTTAGAACATGGAATTCAGAACAGAGAATTTATAATATAGAATACAAAATACAGAATATAGAATGTAGAACACAGGATATAGAATATTGAATACAGAATACATAATATAGAATGTGGAATACACAATGTAGAACACAGAATATTGAACATTGAATACAGAATACAGAAACAAGAATTTAGAACATGGAATCCAGAACACAGAATTTAGAAAATAGAATACAGAATACAGAATATAGAATGTAGAATACAGAATGTGGAACACAAAATATTGAATAAAGAATACATAATTTAGAACCCAGAATTTAGAAGATGGAATTCAGAATACAGAATTTAGAATATACAATACAGTATACAGAATATAAAATGTTGAATATAGAATGCAGAAAATAGAATATACACTTTTTTGTAAATCTATTAACCTTTACCCGTTTTTAATAAACTGATAATAACATGATCTCAAACCCATCCTACTGTTAAAATAATTTTAAAAAAGAAAGAAAAAAAATTCTATATTTCCCTGCCTCCCTCTCCCACTCTCAGTGACTTGTATGTCTTCTTTTATAATTTCGTGTTTTCTTTATTTGTAATTCATGAGTTATCACCTTTCCAGTTGTACGTTTCTCATTTCTGTATCATCCTGCTGCTTTTCTATTTAGAATAGCCCTTTCAATATTTCTTTTAGCATGGGTTTAGTGTTGCTAAACTCCTGCAGCTTTTTTTTGTCTGTGAAACTCTTTATTTCTCCTTCTATCCTAAAGGATAGCCTTGCTGGATAAAGTATCCTAGGCTGCATCTTTTTTTCATTCAGGACTTTGAATATATCTTGCCACTCCCTTCTGGCCTGTAGTGTTTGTGTAGAGAAATCAGCTGAGAGCCTTATGGGGGTTCCCTTGTAGTTCACTCTTTGCTTTTCTCTTGCTGCCTTTAGAATCATTTCTTTATCCTTGACTCTGGCCATCTTGATTATGATATGTCTTGGTGTGGGTCTATTTGGGTTCTTCCTATTTGGGACCCTCTGAGCTTCCTGTACTTGGATATCTGATTCCTTCCTTAAGTTTGGGAAGTTTTCAGTCATGATTTCTTCAAAAACCTTTTCAATCACCTTTGATCCTTCTTCCTCTTCTGGGACCCCTATTATGCGAAGATTGGGACGCTTTATATAGAATATAGAATAAAGAATACAGAACTCAGAATTTAGAACATGGAATTCAGAACACAGAATATAGAATATAGAATTCAGAATATTGAATGTAGAATATAGAATGTAGAACACAGAATATAGTATATAGAATACAGAATGCAGAACCCAGAATTTACAACATGGGGTTCAGAACACAGTATATAGAATATAGAATACAGAATACAGAATATAGAATGTAGAATATAGAATGGAGTACACAGAATATAGAATATAGAATACAGAATACAGACTACAGAATTTAGAACATGGAATACAGAACACATAATTTAGAATACAGGGTATAGAATATTGAATGTAGAACATAGAATGAAGAACACAGAATATAGAATATAGAATACTCAACATAGAACCCAGAATTTTGACAATGCAATGCAGAATACAGAATATAGAATATAAAATACAAAATACAGAACCCAGAATATAATCATGGAATTCAGAACACAGAACAAAGTATATAGAAATCAGAAATAAAATGTGGAATATAGAATGTAGAACACAGAATATAGAATATAGAATACAGTATATAGAATGTAGAATAGAGAATGTAGAACACAGAATATAGAATATAGAATTCAGAATACAGAATTTAGAACATGAAATGCAGATCACAGAGTATAGAATATAGAATAAAATATACAGAACCCAGAATTTAGAAAATGGAATGCAGAACACAGAATATAGTATGTAGATTACAGAATTCAGAGCCCAGAATTTAGAACATGGAATGCAGAACACAGAATATAGAATATACAAAACAGAAATAAAATGTAGGATATAGAATGTAGAACACAGTATATAGAATATAGAATACAGAATACAGAACCCAGAATTTAGAACATGCAATGCAGAACCTAGAATATAGAATATAGAATATAGAATACAGAATACAGAATACAGAATATAATCATAGAATTCAGAACACAGAATATAGAATATGGTACAGAAATAGAATGTGGAATATAGAATTTAGAACACAGAATATAGAATATAGAATACACAATATAGAATGTAGAATACAGAATGTTAAAAACAGAATATAGAATGCAGAATACAGAATACAGAAAACACAATTTAGAACATGGAATTCAGAACACAGAATTTAGAATATAGGATAAATAATACATAATATAGAATGTAGAATACAGAATGAAGAACACAGAATATAGAATATAGAATTCAGAATACAGAATTTAGTACATGGCATGCAGAACGCAGAATATCGAATATAGAATACATAATACAGAACCCAGAATTTAGAACATGGAATGCAGAACACAGATAGAGAATATGGTATACAGAATACAAAATATAGATTGTTGAATATAGAATGTTGAACAGAGAATATAGAATATGGAATATAGAATACAAAACCCAGAATTTAGAACATGGAATTCAGAACACAGAATATAGAATATAGAATTCAGAATATGGAATGTAGAATTTAGAATGTAGAACATATAATATAGAATATAGAATGCAGAATACAGAACCCAGAATTTGGAACATGGAATGCAGAACTCAGAATTTAGAATACAGAATTCAGAATATGCAATGTATAATAAAGAATGTAGAACACAGAATATAGAATGCAGACTACAGAACCCAGAATTTAGAACATGGAATTCAGAACAAAGAATTTAGAGTATAGAGTTCAGAATACAGAATATGGAATGTAGAATATAGAAAGTAGACCACAGAATTTAGAATATAGAATACCGAATACAGAATATAGAATGTGGAATACAGAATATAGAACACAGAACATGGAATACAGAATACAAAATATAGAATGTAGAATACAGAATGTAGAAAATAGTATATAGAATTTAGAATACAGAAAACAGAACCCAGAATTTAGAACATGGAATGCAGAACACAGAATATAGAATATAGAATACAGAATAAAGAATGTAGAATGTAGAATCTAGAATGTAGAACACAGAATATAGAATATACAATGTAGAATACAGAACCCAGAATTTAGAAAATGGAATTCAGGACATAGAATTTAGAATTTAGAATAGAGTATATAGAATATAGAATTAAGAATACAAAATGTAGAACACAGAATATAGATTATAGAATTAAGAATACAGAACCCAGAATTTAGAACATGGAATTCAGAACACAGAATTTAGAATACAGAATACAGAATATAGAATGTAGAATATAGAATGTAGAATATAGAATATAGAATATAGAATGCAGAATACAGAACCCAGAATTTTTAACATGGAATTCAGAACAGAGGGTTTAGAATAAAAATACAGAATACAGAATATACAATATAGAACATAGAATGTAGAACACAGAATATAGAATATAGAATACAGAATACAGAATGCAGAATTTAGAACATGGAAATCATAACACAGAATATAGAATATAGAATACAGTAATGAAATGTAGAATTTAGAATGTAGGACACACAATATAAAATATAAAATGCAGAATACAGAACCCAGAATTTAGAATGGAATTCAGAGCACAGAATACAGAATAAAGAATACAGTATATAGAACACAGAATATAGAATATAGAATACAGAATACAGAATACAGAACCCAGAATTTAAAACATGGAATTCAGAACACAGAATTTAGAATATAGAGTACAGTATATAGAATGTAGAATATAGTATTTAGAACACAGAATATAGAATATAGAATACAGAACCCAGAATTTAGAACATGGAATGCAGAACACAGAATATAGAATATAGAATACAGAATACAGAACCCAGAATTTAGAACATGGAATGCAGAACACAGAATATAGAATACAGAATTCAGAATATATAATGTAGAATATTGAATGTAGAACACAGAATGTAGAATATACTATGCATAATACAGAACCCCGAATTTAGAACATGGAATTCTGAACATAGAATTTAGAATATAGAGTACAGAATACTGAATATAGAATGTAGAATATAGAATGCAGAACACAGAATATAGCTGTGCCTGTGCCGGCGAAAACCGCTCTGCCCTCCCCACTGGGACCCAATGAAGCTGCCCTGCCTGCAGCCGGATGGCAATCAGGTGCTCCATAGAGCTGGAGCTTGGGTCTCTCTATTTTTAAAAAAATTTTTTGAAGATGTTTTTTGTCTTGCACATCAACTTACCAGATATTTATTGAGAGTCTCTTTTACCCAGACACTGTTTTATTTATTTACTAAAAAAAATTTTTCTGTGGAGGAGGTAATTAAGTTTACTTATTTATTATTACTTTTTTTTCAGAGGGAGTACTGGGGATTGAACCCAGGACCTTGAGTATGCTGAGCATGTGCTCTACCACTTGAGCTATACTCTTCAGTTTTTTAAATTCTTAAAATTTTTTTTCCATTTTCTTTTATATTTAGGTCTTCATGAGACAAGGAAGATGGTTTTCAAGTCTAAACACTGGAGTAATCTCAATGACATTAATATTACAATCCTCATCTAACGGAAATGAAATGTTTGAATGGAAAAATAGTATTTGATATTTAGCTTTCAGAACATAGAAATGTCTCAGAAAAACTGACACCAGTGTATGTATATCTGAGGTAGTTCTTGTATAATTAACAACTCTCACAGTGATGGGAAACACTGCTTTTTGGATATATCACACATTAACTTTCTATGTCAGGAATTCCACATTGCTGTAAAATAATTTCAGTTCACTGCTATGGCAATTATGCAAATAGATGTAAACTCCATTCCTAGAAGAACTTTTAAAAAGCAGAATGCTTACGAATTATGTGTTAACACAAATGTCAACAAAAATCATCCAACAGGTGTAGAAGCACAGTAACAGAAATGCAATTATCAATATAGCTGCCCTATGAGAGTAAACTACAGCATTTCCCATCCTCTGGTCCATGAACAAAGGTTTTCTCTGCTACTGACCTAATTCATCTCTTTCTGTTGGCTCCAATTATATCTAGCAGAAGGATCCTCATTGGGGCCCGGCTCAGAGCGGTCCGTAACAATCGGACAATCCTGCTGCCTTCATGTCTTCTTGTCCTGGGCCTTGCTGATGTCCCCAGATTTTAAGAGGAATCAAATTGGCTGCCAGCCTGGAAAAGAGTGGGAGAGAGAGCCTACCTCTAATGTTTTATTTCTGAACAACAAAATAAGAAATTAGGCAAATCGGGCAGGTTAAGAATGAACAGGACAAAGAGAACATTGGTGTTGCTTATGTTCTTCACTTTACTTTTCAGTGGGGTGAGATGTTTAACTAGCATAATACAAAAAAGAATATAACTTCCCTGTGTGGCAGGGAAGACTAGGTTTGCTCATCTGGTTGGAAGAGTGAAGGCTGGGAAAGCTGAACAGTGAGAATTGAGTTGGGGGAAATGTTGAATTCCTTATTTCACCAAAAGGAGAGTTAGAGGTTAATAACTGTGTACCTTTGATAATAGAGTAATTCATATGCATTTGTTCACTTTTCATTTTTATAAAAAATATATTCCCATGGAAGTAAAAGTTCAAACAGCGTGGAAGGATTTAAATGAAAGCAAATCGTGCAATTGTTAGAGCAGTAAAATCATATATTCTTTATAAATTGTCAATATCACTACTGATTTTTTATCTCCTTATTTTACCAGTTACTGACAGATATGTGTTACATTACCACATTATGATTGAGAATTTATTTCTCTGTTCAGTTTTGACAGTGTCTGCTTTCTGTATTTTGAAGTTTTGTTATTAAGTGAATTATAAATTCAGAACTTTCATATCTTTCTGGTAGATTAACTCTCATCATTATAAAATTTTGCTCTTCATTTGTAGCAATTCTTTCTGCCTTAAAGTCTCTTTTGTCTGATATTAATATAACAACACCAACTTTCTTTTGATTAGTGTTTGCATGATACATCTTTTTCCATACTCTTACTTTCTACTTTCTTGTGTCCTTTTAAAGTGCATCTCTCTCTTTCTCTCTCTCCTTTTTTTTTTTTGGCGGTGGAGGTAATTAGGTTCACTTATTTTTGGAGGAGGTACTGGGTATTGAACCCAGGACCTCCTGCATGCTAAGCATGTGCTCTACCACTTGAGCTGTGCCCTCCCCCTAAAGTGCATCTCTTTTAAACAGAATAATTCTTTAAAAATCTAGTCTGACAATCTTTGACTTGAAGTATTTATTCTATTTATATCTCCTGTAATTACAGATGTATTTGAGTTTAAATCTACCTTCTTACTATTTGTTTCCTACTTGTCCCACCTAACTCATGCTTCTTTTTCTCTCCTTTCTCGCCTCTTTTTAGAAACAACCTGAATGTCTATCATTAAAGGACTAGTTTAATACACTCCGTCCAAACAATGATATGCATTGTAATGCAGTAATATGCAACTGTAAGAGGAGGAATGAGATCTATCTCTGTGATCTCCAGGGTATATTTTTATGTGGAAGACGTGGAGAGACATGTGTATAATAGGTTACAGTCTAAAAAAGGGTGGAGGGAATATACAGTTGACCCTGGAACAACATGGGTTTGAACTGTGTGTCCACTTACATGTGCATTTTTTCCATAAATATGTATTGCAGTACTGTGTGATCTGTGGTTGGTTGAATGGGCGGATGCTGAACAGAGGAGGAAGGGACTACTGTAAAGTTATACACGGCATTGCCCACAGGGTCGCTGCTCCTAACCCCCTCGTTGTTCAAGGCTCAACTACATATGCATACATTTTCTTATATTAAAAAAAAGGAAGAACAAACTGTAAACTTTGTAAATGGTTAGTTTTAGGGGAGGGAGGAGATTGAGTAGACAGTACTTTGTTTTATAGATTTTACTTTCATAGCATGAAAAACTTTACCTAATTAAAATACAAAAATATAGTAAAGAAAAATAAAGCAATCCCTGAATTTTGTAAAGTGACATGAAACAAATGAAACTGTGTATATTAGTGTCTTGAAACCACTGTCTGGACTATGAGAAACGCTGCCAAACAGAAGACCCAGTTTCTCCAAGAAATACGTTAAAATAAATAAAATAGAAATGTCAGAGTGCCTTACAGATTGAAAAAGAGACTTAGGTGACGTATCAACTTAAAAGTGTGCAATCATCTAGGATCCTGAATCAAATGAACAGTGTAAAAAACCAAAAAAAAAAAATCAAGCAGGGAAAGCTAAACATTTAATTGCTTTTTATAATACAAAGAGGATTTTTTTTGATGCAACAAGTATATGGCCCTATGTTTTAAAAGTCTCCATCTTCAGAAGTGTACGCTGAAATGCTTACAGGTAAAACACTGTGAGGCTGAGATTTGCTACCAAATAACAGGCGGTGAGTGTCGGTGGCGGGCTCTGGACTGAGAGCGAGACTGGCTGGCTATCCAGGCAGGTGCACAGGTACATGAGGTTCACCTGGAGACAGAAGAGGCGGCTGCACTCTTGGAGGGAGGCGATGGGAGCGGTTATAATGCGGCCGTCGCGGCTGCTCGACTAGCAGCGTCGACCAGCCGCTCGGTCCTTGAGGGCTGAGCTCAGGAAACAGCTGCAGGAGGTGTCGGGGTGCGCGCCTGGGGCCTGGGGCGGTGCGGGGACCCCGCTCCCTCCTGTTCCCCGCTGCTCCCCGACCGCCTCCGCACGGCCGGGAGCGCGCAAGCAGGTGCTCGGGGCCCGAGGGGCGGAGCCACGACGATGGAGGTGCGCCTGCGCCGGGAGGCACAGCCCACATTTCCCAGGAACACCTGCGTGCATGGCCCCGCCCAGCGTCCCAGAATCCCTTTCAAGCCAGAAGCTAGGTATCCGCATACGGGTGTCTGGTTTGTGGTCTTGAGGTCCTTGACGCTTGGTTCAGGGAGGGTCGCTCCGCACGAGCTTTATTTCGGACCCTCTCCTTGCAGATGGTGAGCTTGGCCTCTGGCCGTCCCTCCACTCACCTGACAGCGGGCCGTCCCCGGGCGGCGAGGGGTCATCCCCCGACTGGGTGGATCTGCAGCCCTCGGGGCGGGCGGAAGTTGGGCGCTGGCGGCGAGGGGGCCTACAAAGAGCTTCACGGTTAGGAGTGGAGGGGGCTCTCACTGCCAAGGAGCCACGCTCCCTGCTCGTGTGGTTGAGCGGCTGCAGTTAGAGCAGAGCTGGGGCGAGTTAACCCACGGCTCCTTTCGCAAGGCTGGCAAACGATTCCGTGAACACCGGCGCCTCCAGGAACACTCGGCTAACCCGCGGGCCTCCGCTCGCATTGGGAGGGGGCTTGTGGGCGCCGGTCAGGGGGTGGTCGGCTCGTGCGGGGCCTCGGCAGTCCTGGCCGCTGGCTCCCTGAGCAGACGCCTGTGCTTCCCTTGTTGGCCCGGACTTCTGGCGATGCCCGTCTAAACGCCTTTGCTTCTGAGCTCTCCTGACCTTTCCTAACTCTTGCTCTCCTCCCTGCATCTCATGAGTGATGCTCTTTTTACTAATTTGCCTGGTGTCTGGCTTAGTCAGTAGACCTAAGCCCCTACCTTGCTGTGCAGACGCCGAATCAGTTGACTTGTTCAATAAAGGGTCAAAATTACTGATAGTTCTGGCTTTGCAGTCTCTTTATGTAATAAGAGTGTTGTCATAGAAATCTGAATTTCATGTGTCAGGAAATATTTTTTACCCAACCATTTACATCTCATGTATTACACTCTAGTGCAAAGCATGATGCCCAAAACAAGATAAAGTATCCCAGGTGTATTCTGGGGGGCGGGGGTACCCAGGTGTAATTTTAAATCAGTGTACAGTGGTGTGAAATCATTACTCTTCAACCTCTGGGTATAGGTCTGATTTGGTATGACCTAAGATTTTTTTCAGGAAAAGACCTCTACTCTAGGCTTGAAACAGGCAATTTCATTTTGCTTCCTGTCTTCTTTACCTATAAGCCAGAACAGCCACCAAGTTCTCAGTGGGATATTTCCAGTCTTAAACACTAGAAAGGACACTGTTGGCAGGGGCAGCATGCCATAGGCCCTGAGCATCCCTACCTATTTGTGCTGGGCATCCAGGAATGCCAGGTCTAACTGTCCTTTACCTGGGCCACGTTTGCTTACAGGTTTGCTTACAGCAGGCAGTGTCTCCCAGGACAGAATACACTTGCTTACAGTTCTCTGTAAAAGCAGCAATTCTCTCAAGTGTTGCTTTTCTGTAGTGCAGCCCACTGTGCTGAAATCCATCTAGGCCCACCAGGGTCACCCTCTTGTGACTGAGGGGTAGGGGAGGTAGTGCTCAAATGTGAAGTCTGGCTACTGCTTTTGCCATGAGTAATAAAGTCCTTTGTGACCCAGGAGTCTCGTGTCTTCTGCCAGCACCCATGAAATAACAGGCTAGTTTATTACCTTGGTAGGTTACAATCCCAGACCCTTTACTGTTCTGGATGGACAGGTGAGATAACTTTTCTGAGGAAATAATCTTGGTTATTGTGCAGAAGTTTCTGCAGAGACGCACTAATCAAACATTTATTGAGGGCCTGCTTCCTACCAGGTGCCGGGTGCTGTGCTGGGTACAGGCGGTAGAGAAATGAGGATGACGTAGTCCCCCTTGTAAGAGCACATTCTCTAGTAACAGAGACAGTTGTCCCTGAGTCCTCTCTGTCTCACTTCCCAGTCCAACTCATCAGCAAGTCCTGTATTCTGTCTTCAAAACACACCCGGTGTTGGGTCACTTCCCATCACCCCTACTGTGACCTCTGCTATTTCTCCTCTTGTAAACATAGCTTCCTAACTGGTTTCCCTGCCTCTGCCCTAGCTCCACTTTAGAACATTAGGAACACCTGGGGAGTTAAGGCGTCCTGAAATTCAGGCCCCAAGCCAATGAAATGAATCAATATTCCTGGAGGGGGAGCCCTGGCACTGGTAATTTTAAAAGCTCCTCAGGTCATTCTAATGTGTAGCTGGGAGTCAGATCCACTGCTGTTGACAATGAAAAGGTGCTGAGGGCTTTAAGCAAATGGTGACTTGGTCACATTTACTAGTCAGTCTGCACAGCTGGACGTGCTGGTCCTAGTTAGATGTTTTCAGATGACTTTGGCAAACGTGGAAGATACACCGAAGGGAGCAAGATCAAGGGCAGGATGAACACTTACCTGGGCACGACATAATCTAAACGAGACCTGATGAAAAGTCTGAAATGAGGTAGTGGCTGTGGGGACAGAGAAGAATGAGCTGAAACATAGGGGGGTAAAGCCTAAATCTGATAGTCCGGGTGGTCCCTGACCACATGGTTCTGAGCCGTGGGGGAAGATCTGGGTGGGAGGCCCAAACTGGAGCGGGGAGTGCAGAGTGCATCCTTTGTTGGGCTCATTCTCATTTAAAGATTTGAATCTAAGAAACTCTACGGGAGGGGAGACAAAACTTTCAGTGCTCTAATCTCATAAAAATACACAACTTTATAAAATTGTAGGTACATACCTTTTGTGTAATGAATTTCATTTAACTCATTTTCAGGAAGAACTCAACTAAGTGCTGAAGCCAGGGGTTCCAACCCTTATTCTGTCGCTGTGTGTGGCTATGATGTCAAACAAGACACTCCAGCGTCCTGGGCTTCACGCCGCTCCCATACAGAGGACTCGATGCTGCTGACACGCTCACACGCACATTTATACACATCACCGTAGTGTGCATGCTTGCCATTTTTAATGGCTGTGTTCTAAGGGGGTAATCATTAGAGTGACATACAGAGCCATGAGGAAAATGACAGAGACAGAGGACTGGAGTACAATTAAAGTGAACTGATACCAGAAGATAGAGAAATGAAACCTAATGACTTTCACGTTTCAAAGACCAAACAAAAGTTTACCAGTACTTGGCATGAAATAGATGCTCAGAATTCAAATTTAGATCAGAAACCTGCCGTAAGGAAAGTGATGGGAAAGGAGTGTGATTAGCGTATCGATACAGTAAATCATCAAGACATGCAATAGGTAAGACACTACACAGTAGGAGCCATACATTTAGTTGCTCTTAATTGCTCTCCTTAACCCACTTGCCAGGTTAACCGACCAGCTCCCTTCCTCTGTAAACACACTGCTGATGGCCTTGGCACAGGACCTCTTGCAGTTGAGTGTGCTGCTTCCCTAGTACAGGTAACACTTGTGTTCTCTCCAGCTTCGCTGTTTGCTCCCAGAGTCGTGGGTCTGGGTGGGCCTCCCATGTTCCATAATTAGATATGATGTAACTGGTGAAACGAGTGTGGAGCTGCCTTTACGCAGACTCCGCTGAGTGGCTGGAAATGCTCGGCACACGTGCTCAGCACGCCTGCAGCAGTGAGCCTGCCTACTGCCCAGATCCTGGTTTCTAAATTGCTGCCTATTAAAAAGAGCCAGGGATTCCTGGAGAAATGGCTCATCCCACACCTGGGGGTACTTAGAGTGCAAGCTGAACCTGGGAGACCTTTGTCAGAAGGCAGTTAGCTGCCAAAAGCTTGGAGAGGAGGTGCCAAAGGACTGAAGAGCTACTTGAACGGCTCTAACTGGCTGAATGGGGGACCATTTGAGCCTCACAAACAATGATCATAGCTGCTTGTGACTGGTGAGCCGCCTGTCACCACCGCCAGTAACTCCCTTCTCTGCAGACTGCTAACTCAAGAAGATCTGAGCGTGACCCTGCCCCTGGCGCATTCTCAGGTGACGGAAGAAAGCTCTTCCTTACAGAGTGCCAGTCAGTAACGGTAGGACGACAGGATTAGAAAACTGCCACTTTGCAAATCTTGATGAAATAATCGATTCTGGCAAGGATCACCACCCCCAAACCACCAGGTAAGTGGTAAGCGGGCTGTCCACACATGGCCAGTGTCAGGGCACAGATTATCTGTTAACCACAACAGCAAAAATGTCCCTTTATGTTGGAAAGACATGGTGATCGAATTTTGCATCCCAGTGAGTCAGCCAGATATTAGTGAGACTTCGGGCGTGATGCAGTATGAAATACATCTGACGTGTTAACGTTAAAAATGTTTACCCTGAATTCATGAAGCCTTTGGCCCTAACTGCTAATCTACAGAAACTACAGGAACAAGATAAACAAACCACACATAAAGAACCAGGTAAATCCTTAAAATGAGACATTCTACAACTGACTTGCTCTATTTAAGAAAAAAAATCCTGGAAAAAAGTTGAAGGCGGGAGACTCTTGGGTAGACGAAACAGAAATAATCACCTGTGCTGTGCGAAACGTGACTGGATTACAGGGAGAATGTAAACACGAACTGAGCACTAGGCATCAGGGAATTACTGATCAGTTTTTGAGGTATGTAATGGTACTGTGGTTGTTTTTACGAGATGCACCCGTTAGTGTTTAGGGGTGAAATGTCGTATCTTCAAGTTTCTTTCCAATTGTTCAGTAAAAAATATGGCAAAATGTTAATTTTTTATGCTAGGTGGTGGATATATAGTTTTATTATTCTTTAACTTTTCTGTATATTTGAACATTTTCATAACAAAAAGCTGTTAAAAACTTGAAAATGTGGGTCAGATACTGTGAAAGTGGGGAAAACAAAGAGATCTGGGGTTCTCTACTGTCACTTGTTATTTTATAAGGACATCAGGTGCCTCAGGGCTTCAGTGGAAGACCTCATGAATGCATATTTACATAAAACACACAAAGGCAGGAAACTCAGGTTAATGCAAAGAAAGGCGCTGTGGACTGCAACACGCCACACGTTCGTTCCAGGAGAAAACGTGTTGTGTAAGGTAAGAGGTGGTATTACAAAAATTGCATCTTAAATACAGTGGTTGTTTTTTTAACACGATACTATGGCATAAGTGTAATGTGAGTACTGTGCAACCTGGAGGAAGTCTGCACTTCATGAAAGGTGACTCCACGACAGCAAGGTTAACTATCATGAGGACAAGGGGAAAGCAACTTATTGAAGAAAACACTCAACAAGAAAGCCTTGAAGATGCCAGCAGCCCAGGTCCTTGCCCCCCCAGCTCCCCAGGTCTTACTGACATCCAGATGAAGCTGCATGGTCAGTACGTGTGCAAATTGATATTCACGGCACCAGAATTTCTATCAGCTTTTCCTCATCTAGCTCAGGAAAACTTCCTGTGCGAGGCTGTCCCGTGATTTTTTTAGGAATATCCCCAACGTTAAGATTTGGCGATTCTGAGCCTTCATTTTTAAGTAGCTCCTACTACCAACAAATGACCAGTATTTGTTAAGTACTTCGTTGCATGTGTGCACAAAAAAGTATTTTCAATTTTACCAATTTCACTCTGTATCAGTTACTTCTACCTTTTTACTCAAGTCTAACTTGACTACTTATTTATTCATTAATTCCACCAACATATACCAGCCACCTACCTACCATGTGCAAGGCACTGAAGAAAGAAACAAAGCAAGATGAAACGTCAGCTCTCAGAATACGGTCTTAAATTCTGAGAGTGGAACGCTGTGGCCATTAAGTACAGTAGTATTCTCACCTGTTCCTATGTGCATTTCTACCAGTTGTCCTTGTATGCTGTTTGGGACCCCAGGAGCTCAGATCCTGTTCAGTAATTACTGCATCAGTGACGGTTTCCACACCGGTGCTTTTTCCAGTGAAGCTTCCCCCCATCATAGGAAGAGTAATCCCTGTTTTACTCATGTGTATGAGGAGGACCTATTTCAATCTTTCCTTTGAAACCGGTCATTTCAGTTCTAGTTTCTTCTTAAGAAACGACAGGCTGCGTTTTGCTTTTTTGGTCAAGCCACTCGTATTTTCTTAGGTAAGCCAAGTCCAGTATCATTTCAGTTACAAATGTTACCTATGCATTCTCTTTCCTCACCCTTAAGTCTTGAATTTCCCCCCCGGACCACTCTGTGCACTGAACTCAAACCTACTGTCCACGACTTATTTTTTCCCATTACTTCCTTGTCTTAAGATACGGGGCTGCCCTTGGTGACCCACTTTAGCAGGTTCGGTCTGTGACACACTGGCTAAGATCATGCCCTTAACTTTGTTATCTTTCGTTACTTTAGAAAACCTTCTGTGGCTTAGATCAGCTGTGATTTTCAGCACTCTAGGTCCTGGGAGGATCCAAGTAGGCAGTTTGGGCCATGAGCACAGCAGCACTCAAGAAACGTGCTTCAGTGGAAGCAGTGGACTTAATAGTGAAACAGTCCAGGGGGAACCTTCAGTTATGAATTTAGGAGTCAGGTGGTGGCAGGAGGAAAGGAACTGTGTTATTCCTTCCTTCCAGATGACAGCTGTCAAAACCTAGTGAAACTAAGACTAATGTGCTTTAAAGATAAAGCCTGAGTGTTTAATTTTTGCCTGTTTGATTAAATTTGTACACGTCTAAGGGTCATATACACAACATTAGTTTCTCTATCCTAACGTCATCTTTCATCAAACCTCCTTTAATATTTCAGTATTTAAAGGAAAGTGTAATTAAACAGTGGTCACATAGAAATCTTTAAGATATTTTCAACTTTTCTTTTTTTTTTTTTTTTTGCAAACCTACTGGCTCCACGTGGCAGTCATGGCCTCATTGGAAAAGAGAAGCAAAGGTGGGGAGGGGACCCTTTACGTACTTAAGGCTTCAAGGCTGGGAAGAACCAAAGCCTGAAAGCAGCCTTTTCTTTTCTGTTACTCCCGGATTACTCTCTAGGGTGAAACCTCTACTGGGTGGAAGCTTTCATGTTACACTCACAAGGCCTCATTAAGACGTACCTGAAATACAGGTACGACAAGTCGATGAGTTACGGGCTTTTGAGGACCCTTACTTCCCTAGGGTTTCTTTCTGGAGTGAATTAAACTGGTATCAAATAAAGGTTAAGCAGTAAATGTTTTCTTCTTAAATTTCACATTAAATTTATATAGGTTACATCCTCGTTATGAATTCTGATGCTTCTGCTGAGTGATAACTAACCTATATTGCACTTCTTTTGAATAATGTTTTTAACACATAGGACACAAAATAAAATCCAAGTGCTTAAGTTTTCAAACTTAGATGAAGTCTCCCGTATCCGTTAGTTTCGGTGTTTGGCACCTGTATGAACACGCTGGTGCTGAATGAGGTTTGTGCTCTGGGTGAAGATTTTACCACATATGCGGCATCCATAGGGCTTCTCTCCTGTGTGAATCCTCTGGTGTTGAATAAGGCATGTTCTCTGGCTAAAATCTTTATCACATTCGTTACACTTATAGGGCCTTTCTTCCGTGTGAGTTCTCTGATGCTGGTTAAGCGACGAGGAGTAAATAAAGGCTTTGCCACATTCATTACACTTATAGGGCTTCTCTCCAGTATGAATCCTTTGATGCTGAGTAAGGTTTGCACCCTGTCTATATGCCTTCCCACATATATTGCATTTAAAGGGCTTCTCCCCATTATGAATCCTCTGGTGCTGAGTAAGGTGCACACTCTGGCTGAAGGCTTTCCCACACACACTGCACTTATACGGTTTCTCTCCAGTGTGCGTTCTGTGATGCTGGGTAAGGTTTGCACTCTGGCTGAAGGCTTTCCCGCATATGTTACAGACATAGGATTTCTCTCCCGTGTGAGTAGTCTGATGTTAAATGAGAGTGGAGGAATGAGCAAAGGCTTTCCCGCATTCGTTGCATTTGTAACACTTCTCTCCAGAATGAATTCTCTGATGTCGAATGAGGTAAGTACTCTGGCTAAACACTTTCCAGCACTCATTGCATTTATACGGTTTCTTTCCCGTGTGTATTTTTTCTCCCGTGTGAACTCTCTGGTGATTAATCAGAGATGAGCTGTGGCTGAAGGTTTTACCACATTCTAAGCACCTGTACGGCTTCTCTCCGGTGTGTGTCCTCTGGTGGATGGTGATGTGTGCACGCTGGCTGAAGTCTTTGCCGCAGTCATCGCACTTGTAGGGCTTCTCACCGGTGTGGATCCTCTGGTGGATGGTGAGGTGTGCGCGCTGGCTGAAGGCCTTCCCACACTGGTGGCACTCGTACGGCTTCTCCCCAGTGTGCATCCTCTGGTGGGTGATGAGGGAGGAGACGTGTCTGAACTCCTTCCTGCACTCTTTGCACTCGTGGGACCTCTCTTTGGCGTGGCTGCTTTGGTGCTTGAGGAGGGATGGGTATTTCCTAAACTTTTTCCCGCACACGTTACACTTGTAAGGCTTGTCCCCAGGGTATATTTTTCCTTGCACGATACCGTACGAGACGTGACTGAAGGCTGCCCGGCCCTCGCTGTACACGGAAGTCTTATCATCTGACTGGGTACCAAACTGTATAATCAGGTTGGAATGCTTTTCAAAGTTACTTCGATATAGGTCATATTTACTCAGACACCCTCCTGCAGGAGCATCTTCCTGTGAAAAGACTGCCTTCAGACCGAAGTTCCTGCTGCTGGCGGGGATTCTCCTGAAGGCCGCTGGCCTCTCTGACCTGTCATACTCGTAGGGCTCTTCCAGCTTGACGGTCTTGGTTCCACCCTTTGTGAGTTTAGAAGTATTTTCCACTGAAGTACAGTCTTGGGCTTTTGCTTCCCATTCTGAAATTTAAAAGAATTATGTGTGTATATATACATATATGTTAAGTTTGCCTCTATTTGGAGAAAGGGAACTGCCAAAGCAGAAACAAAATAGTAACATGAATAAAATGCCTAAAGACTATGGCTCTGACAACCTCATAGCATGGTCCTTGAGGCTTGGGAAAGGAACACAAAGGGGCAGAACACAGGACTAGATTTGCAGAAGAGGGGAGGCCCCTCACTAGTCAACATGGGCACAGAGTTAACAGAGTAGCTCAGGTCAGGTGACAGAGCCAAGAAGAGAAAACAGACGGCAAGGCTGTGGGATGGTTTGAGGTGACTTATCACACAATCACGTACAATCGTATAAACTGTAATTCACATGACGGGTTCACAGAGCAGGCAGGCTACCCCACTCCTCCTCCCAACCTACTCTGCGCAACCCTATGTGATACTCTGAAGGCAATTTCATGGAGTGGGTTCCACGCTTAAATACATCCAGTAACTCCTACAGCCTAAAGCAATGATTCTCAAGAGAACAGTCCCCAGACCAATGGTGTGAGCACTGCTGTCACCTGTGAGTATGTCAGGTGACTGGGCCCCTCCCATACTGAGTCAGAAACTTCGGGGGTGGGGCTGAGTCCTCCAGGAGGTTTGGGATCAGTGACTTAAAGAATAAAAGTTGAAGAAAAGAAAAAGTTCAAAATACCTCCACTGGGTATCCAGTCCTCAAATAATCTAGTCTTTTCTATTCTACTCTGCCTTCTACCACACCTCACATTCAGCTAAAGTTCAAAGTTATCCACGTAACTTAAAAATACATCCTCATAATTGTCTAAATTGCCACTAACTCCAGACTCTGGGCCTTCTCCTATGATACGTTCTCCACGTATTAAAAAAATACTCATGGGGAGGAGGGTACAGCTCAGTGGTGGAGCGCATGCTTAGCATGCACGAGGTCCTGGGTTCAATCCCCAGCACTTCCATTAAAAAGTAATAATAACAATAATAAATAAATAAACATAATTACCTCCCCTCCAAAAAAAGAGAGGTACTTATGGCCCAGCTCACTTTTCTCCTCCTTAGAATCCTAAACTACAGACTAGGCTGAATCATACAAAATCGCCCTTGTTTTGTAGGCCTATATGGCTGAGTATCAGCAGTTTTATGTGGTTCAACCTAATATAATATTGGGCCCACAGCAGAACTTGGCCTTATGTTATTATTTCACAACTTTGTGTGTTTCTTCTATTTCCAGCTCAGATGCAAACTCTGGAAATGGCTTCTGCTTCCGCACTGCTTGCAGGTCTGGGTACGTACACGGGTGAGGGGAGGGAGCCGTTCTTTCATTATGCTTCCGTGAACTGTCTGAATTTATGAACTACTTTTATTACTTTGATTCAAATAGAAAAATTAGACACTAGAAAATGCCTACGAGGAGGAACGTTAAATGAGAAAAAGCAGTACCGTTAACTAGTGTGAAAACTCATTAGACTAGACTAAGTTATGAAAATGCAACAATGAGATTACAAGTTTTAAAAGATATTTTCTGATTTTTGATAAATTGGCTGTATTTCTTTAATTGTTATTTAGTACTAGAAATGTTGTTATATTACTTTTTCTATAGGAAAAAAATTTAAAACAACTCTCTCAAACCAGGATTTATTACTCCTCCCACACAAAAAAAGAGAATGCTAATGGACTGTGTGGGTGGGTGTGTATACACACAAAAATGACGTGACAGTACCAGAAGCTGAGCTTAACTTTCACATAATCAGAATCAGTCTATGACAGAGGGGGATGGCTCAGTGGCAGAGTGCCTGCCTAGCATGCACAAGGTCCTGGGTTCAATCCCCAGCACCTTCATTAAAAAATAAATGAATAAACCTAATTACCTCCCCCTCCCAAAAAGCAAACAAGAATCAGTCTATTACAGAACCATCCATATACTTGAGAAGGAAGTACTGAAGTTATAATTAACAAGTGTTAAGTAGCAAGTCTGAATGATGACCACGAAGACATTGCTACCGTAAGCTTACATTTCTAAACCAAATCAGTTTATTGGTAATTCATGAACTGAGATGATTAAGCACGGCTTAAATTTGTGTACATAACTAAGCAGAAAGGAGTGATTAGAAGAGTTAAGTATCTAACAGTGGTATGATATTTCTAACAGAAGAGATCAGTGCTGATCAGGTGGTCAAGGGATGCTGGATGAGGTGGGTAGGTCTGGTTTGGGCTGAACCTGAAAGAATGGCTGGGTCCCTATGACGGACAGGACCATATCAAGTTCTGACACAGGAACGGACACCAGAGACCAAGAATACTGCTCTGTCTGTGAGTCATGGGCTTCCGTCCCCCGAAGTATGACTGATGAGACGCCCCACCCAAAGGTTCAACTCATTGCATGTCTCTAAGCTGGTAAGAACATAACATCCCCGGAGGCCACAAATCAGGCAAAAGCAGGAAGACCGGACATAGGCAGAGCAGAAGGTGGCTGAGAACCTCCTCCCTCCTGCTGATGACCCTCAGCTTCCACTCGAGGGTGCAGGGGGCCTAGGAGAGGAGGCTGGCAGGAGTCCGCACACTGTGTTCAACCCCACATAAGGACAGGCTAGAGAACAAACCAAACCCCCCAAACCTCACCTCTGCGGGAGAAGAGGAACTTGCTTTTCTCAGTTCTGCTGCTCTTTGGTGGAAGCAGAATCTCCCCCCAAAATACATAACCATAAACTGCCCCGCTTGTGGGTTTACAGCCTTAATTTAACCTGAGTCATCTAAAAACTCAAGTGGTCCCCGGCGGGCAGCACCTCCAGGAAGCCGGTCCTGACCCCAGCGCAGGCTTGCTTCCACCATGCCATGTGTCTGCCTGGGGTTCAGGGTGTGCTGAACTTAGTGTGCTATGGATGTATTTCGCATCACTCTGCCAACTAAAGCAAACAGACCATAAGTTATAAGAATTAGCTTTTCCAGTAGTATGACCCTTACAATACCTGATGACCAGATAAAGCTAACTTTTTAAAAAAAGTGAAGCAATTCACTCTAAGGTAGCATATTACATGGTCATTATTGTTTAATTTACTGTTAATCCTGTATTCCAGCATCAGTGTTGGTAGATATACTAGAAGTCAGTGCCTTAAATTGAAAAAAAAAAGGGAATAAAAAAAGCAAAATGCAAAAGAGTACTGGGTACTTCTTTCATATACAGGAGATAAAAGAATATATTTATGATTTATCTCTGCAGAGAGAAACACAGGAAGGACAAACCAGAAACAAAGGAACATGGTTACCCACAGGGAGTGGCTGGGGACAGGGCAGAGTGTAGACCTTTCTATACAGGTTTGACTTCTGAACCATGTTAATGTTTTTACATACTCAAAAATCTAAAATTAAATAATCAAGAAATAAGAAAATACTGAAACTGAACACAGATGGAATCAAACAAGCTTAACTGTCTATCAAACTGCTAAGATAACCAGAAGGGAAGAATTCAAGTAACTTCTGCACCCAGTATCCTGTGTGCCTTTAGTGGAATATATTCTAAGGACATGAAGAAATTCTGAACTTTGCCTAAGCAGTTTATTTGAGTGATAGTGCTATAATTCTGAGACCATTTTTGTGTGTATTATGTGACAGAGAAAATGAGTAAATATACTGATGTTGGGAACCAGGTGATTCACTGCGCGAGAAAGGAAATACAAGATGGATACGGGAAGGGACAAGATGGGCTCTTGCGGTGCTGGACCTGAACGAGAGCTGTCAGTATGAACTCGTGACTAAAGACGCCCACAGACACACACACACGTCACAGCTCTATCTACTGAACAGATGTTGGAGCCACGGTACCCAGAGCAGTGAGTGCCCTGTCTGCCCAGAGCCTGGTTTCTCATTGCTGATCCCCATTAATGAACCACTGTTCCCTAGAGAAATTCCAGCTCTAAGCTAGGTAAGAGGTGAGCCTAAAGACCATGCCCTGCCAGAAAGCAAGGAAATGCTACAAGACTAGAGGGACGTCTCAGAAGGACACAGGACTTGCTTTGAAAGTCTCCCCCTGCCCAAATTTGTGACACTTGAGCATCAAAAAAAACCCCCCAACACCTGGAATTAAAGCACTAATAACACATTGAATTTTAAAGAATTCCATGAGACCGCAGTGATACATACACATAAAAACGGGGGCAGAGGAGGGACAGCTACTCTTTACAGATTAATCACTTAGAAGAAATGGTGGAATTGAAATCACCATTTTGCAACCAGCAATGTAATAAAGCCAGGATCCTCAATGGACCTCACATGAAAGGTCATCGGGGAACAGAACAGTCACGTGGCCCTCAGGTGTCAACCCACAGATTACAACACAGGTGCAGGAACTGGGTGGATGGGGCACACAGCTGGGGGACTTGTCTGCATAAATCTGGCTTTACACAGTCTTACAATTTTTGATCTTGTGATCAAAAGATGTTATCTTGTTAAATAATTAGAAGATTTTAAAAAAGGAATGAGTTAGGAGAGTGGAGGCAGGGGGCTACAGGGTTTTGTCAGCAAACAGAATAAAGGAAATGCAAAAAGAAGTTAAGACGGTTTGAAATTTAGGATTTTAGGGGACACTCACATATACTTAAAAATAGAGGGAACGAACACAGTGAAAGCCCCCAACAAAGTTCCAAGGGATGGAACCCCGGGGTTGAGGAGAAGCAGAAAAGGTGTAAAAATGATGTCTGGAATATCTCTTCCTGAAGACGGTCTCCATGAGGAAGCAATGCCAAGCAGCTCAGTGTTCTCGACAGGCTCAGGCGTCTTTGTGCAAAGTGACCTGGCCACATTTAAAACCGACTTCACCACACGGAGGCTAATACAGGCTCTTAACCACAAAGAATCCCACCTGCTGGCTGTTCTCTCACCTGGACTGGGGCCTTCTAAAATTTCTTTTATCACCATCCATGGTTCTTCCAATATGGGAATCACAGTTGGTCTGTACACTGTAAGTCCTGTTCAGGAGGAAGAGAATGAGTTTTGTCCTGGAGCTAAACAGTTGTTCAAATTTTATTACCTGACTTCTCATCCCCGAGGATGCACGGACCTCTATGTGAAAAGAATGGCTCACGGACATGAGCTAATGGATTAGGTCACTGTCCTTTCCAGAGCTGGCACAAAAATTCCCTGCCACCCTGGAAGATATGTGCATAGAGACCATGGGATGGGGGGGCAGGGAATGGGTAAGACACAGAGTTGGGGTGGCCCTGGGAGGCTGGTCATCATAGTTTCTTATGACCTTCCACTTAGAAACCTTTCATTTGGGAAAAGAGATTAGAACTTGGCCATTTCTGTGCCTGGACAGGAGATGCACGCTCACCTCTGTGCCAGCCCATTTTTAACAGCTGAGGAAAGAAATACTCTGGTGGGTTTGCTTGGGGGGTGGCACGGACGATGCTCACCCAGAGAAACCATGTTCCAGTAGTTCTGCAACGTGACGGTCTTGTACAGCTCCTTCTGCACAGGGCGCATGAGCTCCCAGTCCTCTGGGGTGATGTCCACGGCCACGTCTGTGAATGTCATAGATTCCTGTAACAGCAAACGTAACTTCACTTGGTTCGAGAACTAGCAGGAAGGGGACAGGGATGGCACAGGGGCGTGTGTGGTGAGGACCACAGAGCCTTGAGCTTGGGAAGGCCCCTAAAGTCTACCTAGTCAACACCTTCTCCCAACATATGGATGAGCAGATCTGAATGGGACATCCTAAAATGAAGCAGAATTTATCATTTCTAGTGCACGCATGGGTGGCTCCATCTTAAACAATGAACAGATTTAAACACAGATGACAGAGAGCTGAATGGCTCTGCTTTTCAAGTGCTGCCTGACGAATTAATTACATGTGTTATAATTTGAAATTTTAAGACATCCTGTGCACCCTGTGGTGGAATGCAGAGCCCCTCCTTCCCTCCTGAAATGAAACTGGTACCAATACCCACACTCAACTGCTGTCCTAGGTACATCTCAGTCTGGCAAAAGGTGCATCATTCTGCCCTTCTTCCCTTTGTTAAAAAACATTTCTTGATTATTCTCACGTTTTTCAAATTAAAAAAAAATTTTTTAATTAAAAAAATGATATTGGAATTTTGAAATCACATTCAAGTTTATAATTTAGGGAGAACTGACAGATTTACAATATTCAAGGCTTCTTTCATGTCCTATAGAATGACACAGGACTGCAAAATTTATACTATGTTTAGTTTTAGTTATTTTAAGCTTGGGGGCTAATACTGCGAGCGGAATCTTTTATTTCATTTTCCCATTGATGCGATTTTTATGTCTATGTAAGAAAGTGAACACTTTTTGTATGTCATTTTCCATTGCAGTCACTTCACTCAAACTTTCTATTATTGTTCCTAACAGTTTTTCCCTTTTCTCAGGTTTTCTGGATAAACATTCATATCTATAAATAATAATTTTACTCTGGTTACCAATTTCAGACCATGTCTATTTTTTACAGTAAACTTTTAAGATGGCCTGAGTTGCTCTTCTTTAAAATAACAGACTTGTAATCAACAGTAACACCAGTAACACATGGCCTTGAATTACCTGTTAACAAAGAAAAATGATGCTGCAACTAGTGTTTAATCTCACTGTGACTTTCCTGATCACCTCCTGAAATCCAGGCTCGCAGGTCTCACAATATTTAATCCTCACCCACCTAAGAGGAGTTGAGAGGTGAGTGGCTCAGGCTGCGAGCAGTTAAGTCTTGCCCCAAATCACAGGCTCAACAGCAGAACCAGGAACCAAACCTAGATGCACCTGGCTGTGGAGGGCAATCCCTCAGCCCCTCTGTGCTACTGCTGCTCACAGCCGCAAAGTGAGGAAAGGGACATCAGGGGAAGCAACGGACCCCGTTTCTTACGCAGGGTCTACACCCACCTGAACAGGCCAACATGACTTACGGGGGGAAAATGGAGGCTCGGGTGCCTATTAGGACTTCTGGGGCCACAGAAGTTAAAGGGCCAGGTTAGAAAATGTCCTCACACATGAAGACGGAATTTTCAAGCCACAGAAGAAACTGACACTCACTTTGGTCACCAAGTCGTTCAGCCACCCTCCTGGTCTTCCTTTGGGGTCTTCCTCTGGGATCTCTTGCCAAAGGGTAGAGTTCTGCGGAGATGCTAGGGAAGAGAAAGAGTTCACAGTGGAGGTTAGCCCTTTCTGAAGAGCCGAGGAAACTCTTCACCAGTCGATGCCTACATTTTCTTAAAGTGAGGAGTCAGAAGAAAACCAGAAACAGCATACCCACTTCAAGGAACCAGAGGGAAGGGTCAATGGCTTATCCTAAGACATCAGCACAGGCTTCAAAAGCAAGCCTGCTCTGGGACTCTGAAGAGTATGTACCAAATTCACAACGTTCTTCTCAATCTTCACACAACATAAATTCTGGGAGCTGTCTCTTAGTGGAAAAAAAATTTCTCTGGACACTTTTCTACCTGTTTGGAAGTATGTTACCATAAAATCCAAGTCAAAAAGCAAACAATGTATCAGCAGAATGGTTCAAACCTCTGTAGAGAAACTTCCTGAGGGCTCACCTGGGGGGAACTTGGTTGTGTCTGGTCCCAGTTTTGTGACACATGTGGCTGGGTTTAGAGAATGTGTGTTTGTTTCTAAGCACGCAGTAGGAGAAAGCCATGGGGGGGGAGGTGCTCAGGTGAAGCCCGTTCTCACCCACTCACTGACCTCCATCCTCCTAACCCCTTCAAAGGGCTGCTCTCTGACATGATGGCTCTCTCCTCTGACCACCCAGGATTCCTCCCCTCTCTGCCTGACAAGCCTTACCTTCTTCTTCCTCTAGAATCTGAGTCAAGTCCTCCACCAGAGTCACCACTTCCTCGCCGCTCCTCGGGTACTGGGACTTCACCCAAGTCCTGACCTCCCCGGGCAGGATGGTCAGGAATTGCTCTAGAACCAGCAGCTCCAGGATTTGCTCCTTGGAGTGAATCTCAGGTCTCAGCCACTTAAGGCAGAGCTCTTGGAGCTGATTCAGTGCCTTTCGAGGTCCAGCCAGGTCTGGGTACAGAAAATTCCTAAAATTCTGCCGACAGGTCTCAGTGTCCCGCAAGAGCCTTGAAGCGAGGGTTTCCTTATCCACACCACGGGGTCCGCTCTGAGCCCTGTCTGGCTTCCACATGAAAAGAACTTGGGCGCATGAAGAACTGGTCATCCTCTTACTCGGGGTGAACACTGCTACAGGCAGGAGGGTCAATCTGTCAATAGCCTTTATTTCTCTGGGAGTGAGCCAAGTGTGTGAAGTTGCATGCTAGAGTCATAGAGACACTTTTCAAGAGAACAGAGTCAAGGCAGGGTTGGCAGCAGCCTAACTTACAAATTCTGGGCCCAGAACTTGCCAGGATGGTGAATAGACCCTGAAACACAAGAACAGACCGCAAGGTCGAGAATTTCTGGCGCTCTCTGCCATACACACACACACAAACAGAAGCAGACAACCCAGAGTGTACAGATAAACACAGACTTCACAGTGGTCTCCTTCCCTGAAATCCTCCGACTTGTAAGACAAATGCAACCTGCCGGGGCACAGGTTGGGACAGCCATAAAAGGTGGGGGTAGAAGCAAAGACTTGAACCCTGGGCAAAATGTCAGATAAAACTTCTAACTTGTTGAAACAGAAATTAAACATTCGTTTACACAAAATATTTTAGTCAACAGATTATACAGAAGCTTTAATGACTGAACTGGTTCTCAGAGACAACAGAGCAAATCTGTTACTCAGAACAAACTGGGAGGAGAATTTCTTCTCCTTTAAGTGCTCAAGGTTCCCAAGGGAAACGGTCAAGAACTGAGGGCGAGCCGCTGATGCTCTTTGGACATTAACGCCAGCCTGTCCCAGGTCTCCACTCCCTGAGAGCTTGGGCTGGAAACAGGCAGAAGAGACCGGTGCGGGGTGAAGTCTCTGAAGATCTTCTGCAGAACACAATTCCTCATGAATACATTTGAAAACAGGATTCCCAAAGAAAACCTCTTTTGCATGCCTGGTCTGGAGGAGAACCGACACCACTGGTCCAAGGGCTCCGGCTCCGATCCCTCCTCCACCCCGTCGAGTCCTCTGAAGCCGGCTGCTCCCCAGGCCTGCAGGGCGGACGCGCCCCTGCCTCCCCTGGGCCCTAGGCAGGTCTCCCTAACTCCGCAGCAGCAGGGCCGCGGGCCGCTGCGCCGGGACTGCCCCGCAGCGTCCACCCCGCAGGCCGCCCGCGACATCCTCACCTGCAGCCAGACCTACGGACGCGCAGCCGAGCGGCCCGGGGCAACAATGGCGGCGGGCGCGGGGCCTGCGTGGCGGGCTCGCTCCCGCGCTGCCGCGGGGTCTCGGCCCCGCCACGTCCCGCCCCGGAGGGCACGGCGCCTCGGCCGGAGCCGGCTGTCCAGCCTGGTCCTGGGAAGCCCGGCCCGGAACCCACCGCGCCCCGGCTTCGCCGCGACCTCGCCTCGGCGCCACTGCGCATGTGCCCAGGCCTCCCCGCCCCAGCCGCGGACCGTGGACCCGTCTCCATGGCAACCTCCTCCACCCATCACGGGGATCTGCTTGCCAGCGGCTACGTTCTGAGGGAACCATAAAGTTTCCCTGGGCAGAAGCACGACTGGGGGGAGGTCGGGGAGCTACAGCATCTGGGAGACGGGGAGCCGGATAAGGGGCGGAGATGGAGCCTCGCGCTAATCAACCAGAGAAAACGCGGTGCCGGAGTTCCTAGAGGAAGGATGGGCAGGGAAGCTGCGGCTCTTAAGGCAGAAAGCTCCAAAGTGCTGGTTCGGGCTTTACTGCTCATAGCCATTCACTGCTCAAGGTTTTGAGTCCCTCCTCAGGAATCTGATCCTGACATTCTCAGATTGGAAAAAAGAACAACACCCAGCATCATGTTGTTTGTAAGAGACCCAAAACATACATAAAGTGCATGAAAATAAAAGGATAAAAAATTATTCCAGGTGTTCCCATTAGCTAATGCTGTCTTGGCAAACTGCCCCAAAACTTAATGATGTTAAAGAATAAGCATTTTGCTACTATGTTCTTGGATTCAGTGGGAAAGGAGTTTGGAAGGGGAACCGTGGACGTGGCTCTCCTCTGCTCCATTGTGCCTGGAGGCTCAGTTGAGGTGATTAGATGGCAGGGAGGGCCCACTTCCAAGATGTCTTTTTCACTCATATGTCTCCTGGTTGGGCTGAGATGGCTTAAGGATGAGTGCCTCATGTGGCCTTTTCAGCATGAAGGGCTCAGCTGGCAGCTGAGAGGTGGCTCCCCGCTCCAAGAGCAGGTGTCCTATGAACTAGAGAAGCTCCATGGCTGACTATGACACAGCCTCAGACGTCGCATAGCATCACTCCCGTCATACTCTTGGTCAAAACCGTCACTAGTCTGTGCAGAATCAAGTGGAGGCAGATGTAGACCCCTCCTCAGGATGAGTGGAGACTCAGAGTCTTAATATTACACCCTAGGCAAGTTTGAACAACAAGACAGTTGGGTAGCGTGATGGTCTTTGATGTGTCAACCCCATCCCCTTCTATTCAATCAAATCCTAATCTAGGTCGTTTGTAAAGTTGTTTTGTAGGTGTGGTTAAAGTCCATAAACTCAGCTGAATTAATCAAAGGAGATTATCTTAGATAAGTTGGAGGGTCTGAATGAATCAGGTGAAAGGCCTTAAAAACAGAACTGAGGCTTCTTTGATGAAGAAGCAGCTCTGACACAGCCTCCAGCCCACCCTTCCTGACAGACTTCCCTACAGATTTGGACCTTGCATAGTCAACATCCACAATCGAGTAAACCAATTCCTTCCAGGAAAATTCTCTTACAATCTACATTTCCCTCCCGTCCTCATCATTAGATCAGTAATGAGGGTCAAGTCACCACAAAACCCAACAAGGGAAGTGCTGGGCTTGATAAGGGAGGAAGGGGACTATTCAGGTGCTGCGGGCCCTGGCCAGTTTGTATCGGTAGGAACCAGGGGTACAGGGGCCTGAATCCCCAGAATGCTGGAGCAGGGAGTGTAGAACATACAGCTGAGTCCTGGAGAGTTTATTGAAAAGGTGCATGCTCCTGTGATAAGGATTCGAACACTCTGGCGAGGATGCCAGGAGATGCTAACACACTGCTAGATGGGCTTTTGGAGGCCTGGAGTAATAGATGGCTCCACCCTGAACAGAGATGCCAGAATTGCTTGGAAAGCAGTGAAAAAAAGGTGTTAAGAGACTCAGAGAAGTGAGCAATCCAGGACAGGCAGAGGATGTAAGGCTGGAAAATGTACCAGCTCTGTTTCATTGGGAGGCCAGAAGACCCGCTGCTGGGATACAGAATGTGCTGGTGGGAGGGGCACCAGCATCCCAGGGAAGCACAGTGGGGGCTGTCCTCCGCAGGCTGAGGCTGCCTGCAGGGGCTTGTTACAGAGCTGGGCTCATTTAACCTCGGAAACAAGGACCACATGACGGAGCAGTAAGGTCAAAGTGGAAGGGGTGTGGGAGACCGGAGGGAGCTCTTTACCTTCAGACAGCAATGGAGACAGTGGAACAAGACGCCTCGACAGGCACGACACGGGCAGGGCTCGGTCTGTACCATCAAAGGACATAAAGGCCGGATGATGGAGAAGTTGAGGTTAACATTTGCTGACCAAGAAAAAGAGGAAAAACACAAAGTAATCAAAATAGGATACAAAGTGAAGACATTGCTATAGATTCTACGCAAATAAAAGATGTTATAAGAGAGTGCTGTGGACAATGTACGCCCACAAGTTTAGATAATTTAGATAAAACGGAAAATTCAATTTCAGTGATTCAGCAGGCGGCCGTCTTCTGAGCACTGCCCGCCGCTGGCCACAAGAGGGCGCGCGAACCCGCCCTTTATGACGGCCTACCGCCACTCTGGAGCGCATGCGTACTTCGCCCGCGGAGGGGGCGCCGCGTCCACGTGGAAGAAAAAGCTTAGTGTCCGCTTCTCGGCAGAAGCTTCCACTTTCTAGACTGTGCCGGTGTGTCTCATTCTTTACTTTCTCATGTAATATTTTATCAGGACTTATTTTACATCCATAGCCGTTTGTTGAGGCGTTAGAACGTCGTTCTCATAACGTGAGGGAGTATTCCATAAAATTCAGAGAAAGGAGACACAGACAGCAGTGAAGGAACGGACAGAATGTCGGCTCCTTCGATCCCAGTCCGAGCTGGAAGTGTAGGGGGAAACAAGCGCCTCCCGAGACGTGCTTTCATTAGATTTTTAATGTTTCATTTTACCTATAATGCTAAACTATTTGAAAACAGATTGAAAAATGGCATAGTAGGGGTGTTAAAAAATCTCATTAAATTTTAAGTTTACTTGATTCAAAAGAAGACTTACAAATTTACTGCCTGGCTTTACTGGACTCAAACTCATCAATAATACCTAAAAATATACTTCTTACCTCATCTTGTTTTCACTTGAAATAACTGACATGTTTGGCAATTTCTCACGACCCAGTAACAACCTTAAATAATTTTTCACTAATTTCAGTTTTTCTCTAGAAGGACTCCGTTGTGACTGCAGTGGGCTATTTATCCCCAAAGACTAATTAAGAAACTTTCTTCATTTTTATGGGTAGACAGCCCACATGTTAAAACATCTGTGTTAGATTTTTCAAATAAAGGAAAACGAACGCTTTAAACAGTTTATTGCAAGATGGGAGGCACGCTTACTTAAGTTGCTTCATAAAGAGCAACCCTGAGCCCAGCAAGTATTTTTTTTTTTTTGGCGGAGGTGGGGGGGCACTCTCCACAATTCCTGGGGGACAGCCCAAAGAGCCAGTCTGGTCTCTGGTCACCACTGTGAGACAATTTCACTGGTAGTAAATCCTTTGGGTTGTTTCCCACAGAACTATCATGCCCCATTGGACCAAGGAGAAATTTTGTGCACTTTGCCACAGGAAAGAAAGTGGTAGTGTTCTTCACAAAGACTCTCAGCCTCCGCGGGTTGCTGGGGGCTTTCTGGATTTAGTTTGTTAATCCAGCATTTCTCCCATAGCCTTGTCATTTAAAGAGTTATTTCCAGTCCATAGAGACAGAATGGACCTGAATAAAAATTACAAAACCAAGCCCTTTATTAGATACTTAACAAGTTAGCCTTAAAAATTTGAAAACATCTTGAAAAAATGTCACAATCCCATACCTGTGTTTAAAGTGGGAAGTCTCCCTGCCAGTCTCAATGATCTTCTTCTGCAACATGGCTCTGAGCTATGGGAGAAAAATACATCCACACCTGTCCTTCCTGGCTGACTTTACATAAAAGGAAAGACAAAATTGTATCCAGTGGTCACAATGTTTCTTCTCAAGAGAAGTGATCACAAGAAGACAACACATCAAAGAATATATTATCAGAGATTCCAAGGGCCATTATAACTGCCTCTGGGAGTGAAGAATTCTGCAAACTTCGGGCAGATAGAATGTTACTTGGTGTCAGAATGAGTGTCGTTTATCTTTGCCTGTGAGTTCCGACTGCTTTCATCAGCTAAATCACAGTACTGAACACAGTTCTAAATATTCTGCCTATGTTGCCACTACCCTAGCAGCTAAACCCTAATGGGTAAGAAAGACTCTTATAAAACCAAGGAAAATGAAACAAAACAGTGGCAGAATTACTACTGTATGTTAATTTTATTGAAATGTTGTTCATAGGTATAAATGACTACTCATAAGTATTATATTGCTGAATAATGTTGGCCAAGCATTTAACTAAAGTTGCTGTTTAAAAGTTTGCTAAATGATTTGTCAGTTATACCTCAATGAAGCTAGGGGGGAAAACAAAAAAATTAAATTAAAACCTTTGTTAAGGGGGAGGGTATAGTTCAGTGGTAGTGTGCATGCTTAGCATGTACAAGGTCCTGGGTTCCATCCTCAGTATCTCGTTAAAAAATAAATAAACCTAATCACTGCCTCAAAAAACAAATAAAAACAAACAAACAAAAAAGAATATTTTTAAAAACCTAGTTAAATGTACCATCAATATGTTCTGTATTAAAGTATAACAAAATCACACATTTCAAATAATCCTCTGGCAATGGATGAACATCAAAGTGTTTCCCTACAAAGGACTTGCCCCCGGAGTACCCCCATGTGTCCTGAACATGAACCCCATAGAAGAAGTGAAGACTTGAATGACCTCTCAGCCTGTGTAAGGCTGGTGTCAGCCTCCCTTGCGTGGGACTCCTGAAGCGCCTCTTCCCATCCTAGCAGTTCTGCTGGATAAAGAAGGCTGCAGATGGTGAGGGGTAGGAAGGCTGGGTCAGCAGTCAGCGACTCCATCTAACCAGCCATCTGGGATGCTTCAGCAGTCCTGGGCCTGTGGAGCGCCGCTGTCTACACCAGGCGGAGGCTCCGATTGGGGTGCCACCAGCAGTAGTTGGAGCTGGACAAGGTCCCTCTGTGAAACTTCCGGGCTCCCAGGACAGGACCTTCGTCCAGCCCCCTGAGGACCGGTTCAGGCTTCCTGGGACACCCTCTCAAATTCCTTTTTCTTGACCAGGACTTGGTCTCCCTTCTGGTCCCACACTGATACCTTCCACTGCATGGGAGGTTCCTGGGCTATTGCAGGCCTGCTGCAAACCTGGGGGAGGGCAGAGGGCAAGTGAGGCGAAGGCTGGGTCATGGCCACGAGCCTCCATCTGGCTGTTCATTCTGGCGTCCCATCAGCCTTTCTTTTCTGAACCAGTCACTGTGCCTTCTTCGTGCCCCCAAGATCACTGCCATCCAGATTCTGCAAAATTCCAGGGCGTCCTTGTCATCTACACCCTCAAGAACGCCTGCCTGGACTTGGAGACAAGGGGTGCGAATGTCCACGCAGCTGGGAGTCACCCAGACTAGATGGGGAGGTGTCTTTAGTGCACAGAATGTGCATGTGAGGAAATTAGGGATTTTCTCGAGGCCTCTGGATAAGACTGTGTCCCTAGGAAGTGGGAGGAGCTCCCTTGGGGAAAGCCCCCACTCACAACTCACAGGAAAGGTTTGAGCCGACAGTGAAGACGTCCGGGGCGCGTGGCTTCCCACCTCTTTCCGGGAAGTGGACTAGGACTTCCTCTCTTGCTCACCTGTGAGTCTCTGACCAAGCCAGTGGCCCTCTCTGGGCCTCCTCAGGGGAGATCGGACCTCCTGAGGAGGTTCACAGGCCTGGTAGTCGGTGGTCGGAAGGGCTGAGGCAGCAGAGCATCGCTGCGGATTCTTGGGCCCACGTGGCCCAGGTCTGGAGCACGCACAGGCCGAGTGGAGATGGAGGCTGCTGAAGGCGGAGGTTCCACTGCCTTCAAGGGCGGAAAGAACCGAGGTGCTTCAGCACCGAGGTCTGGACAGCGCCCTTCTTGCGGGCGGGAGGCGCCCGAAAAGGAGGTGTCCCCATCCCCTCTCCCAGAGCTTGGGTCTGGAGGCGAGGGGGAGGGAGCCGGCCCTGCTGTGCTGACCCGACAGGGACAGACCACAGACAGTTGGAGACGGTGGACAAGCATGACCCCGGTAGAGCTATCCCAGAGCAGCATACCAGGCCCGACCCTTGGGCAACCCCACTCCTGTGCAGGTAAGAGCGCAGCCTCATCTCCACTCCAATCCTGCCCTTCCACTGCTCAAGGGCAACACAATGTTAAAACTGGAATTTCTGCTAAGAATCTAAGACAGTAGACATCAGAAACGCGAGTGAGTTGTGAGGCAGGCCACCATGCAGAATTGGGAAAAAAAAAAAAAAACTCAAAACAAAACCCCCCAAAAAACCGTAGGGCCAAGAACCTGCCAGAGGACTGCTAAGTCCCTCACCTATATCAAAGTGATCCTAGGAGCGACTAAAGACATTTCTATACTTTTGGAAAGAGCTTCACAGGAACGATGGTGAGGAGGTTACTTGTTCCATTGTTCAAACCTAGTGAGAGAGGTTTTCAGAGGCCAGGTGGACAGCTTGATATGTGTCCCCTGGGGTCTGGGGACTCAGTGGCCTAATGTATGTATTCGCTCAAAAAAACTAAGGAGCAAGAGAGGCCTGACTAGCTGCTCATGGTCAAGTTGAAAGAGGCATTTGTACACTTTTTAATGCACAAATTTGGGGGCAACAGATGCATGAATTCTTCCCATGGTCTGGATATGATCTGCATGCATGAGAGGTGGGGGAGGTCCTCTCAGGCACTCTCCGTCAGAGGGGCTGCCTGGAGGGCTGATCACGTCTCCCAGAAGACAGTCCTAGATGTTGCTCCAGGAGAGGGCAACCAGCTGAAGTAAGAATATTTTCACCAGGGCTAAGTGAAATTCAGGAGAGGGGTCCTCAGCATTGAGGGAGTCTCTCAAAATTCCACCAAAATTCCAGAGAGTAGGATGCCTGCTGATGACACTGCTGACCATGGAGACTTTCCCTGCACCCTTGTTTATCTTCCGTCTGTGGGTGCAGACCCAGAAGTGCAAGGCCAGTCAATTCATGTTCAGAGATTTGACTATTACATAGGATGGCTGTCATAGTCACAGCCTGGGGGAGCATTTCTTATCTCAAAGTGACCAGAAAAGTAATGGAATTGCCCCTCACCCTATTCCCTCCCCTTCACTCTCTTGTCCATGAAAAGGAGAACTAGAAACTGAATATTCCTTTTAAAGAGATAATAGGAAACAAAGTCACTTTATGATCTCAGCTCAACTGTTGTACATACTCAGACCTTTCCAATCCAGATTCCTTGGAGACAAAATGTAGCTGGCTCTGCATCTGTCAAGAGAGCATCTCTCTGGCCAAGTGTTGGTCCCAGGGCCTACCTGGCTGGAGATAAGGAAACGTTGAGCAACAATGGGCCAACAAAATATATCAAATACTGTGTCTGCAGCAAGGCTGGTCTGTCTTTTAATTTTACCTTCCTTTTAAAATGAAGCAATACAACCAGTTTGGCGTGGAGCAGGAATGTACAAATAGAACAGAATAATCTATAGGAATTTTAAAAATTTAAAAATATCTGATGCATTGGCGCAGGTGGGCTAAACCTTTGAAATTAAGTGTAAGGCAATTTTTCTATCCTTTTCTTTCTCCTCATCCCTACTTTTTCTTTCTAAGAAGTGACACTTTGCCAACAAAAAATACTCTTGCCCCAGTTTTTCTAAAAATGTATGCTGCTTTTGTTTTCTCAGTATTGAGGGGAACAAGTGCTTATTAATCTGAAATAAATAAGCTGAGGGTTAAAACTGATGACTGATAAATCTTCTTTTATAACAAAAAGAGATTGTAATGATAAAATATTATCTGACAGTTTTATGACCTTTTACAATTTGATTTCTGAATATATGAAAAGAGGATTTATTAACTTACATAAGAAACTTGAAGGACATCAGTGAAAGTTCAAAATTAATAAAGTTTGCATAGAACTAATTCTTAGGCTAGAATATCTACAAAATAGGTTCTTGGAAGTAAAATTCTTGAAAGAAGAAGAATCTAAGGGATTTCATAGTATCTGCTTGACATTAAATTAATGTTACATTTAGGAGATTTAAGTGAATAGAAAGGTGGTGTGTTTCTGCCTTAGCCAAGGAGGCAAGACTCATTTAAGACAGTTATGTTGAAACTCATGCTGAAATGTGGATCTCTAGGGTTAAGTACTGATTTCACTGGTTCACTGTAGCAAGGGAAACTCACAGGAGAGGAGGTGGGTGGGTGCTGTGGCCCCAGCCTGTCCTCCAGCCAGTGGCTCTGAGAAAGGATTTGACCCCCACCAGTGAACAGAGAGCAGGACCACGTGTTAGCACAGCCCCGCCCGTTGCCGCACACTGAGCCTTACCAGATTGCAGAGGATGAGCAAGGCTGATTTCAGAGTAGGAGTAAGATAAAAGCAAGTGGTTTTTTGTTTGTTTGTTTTCGTTTTTGTTTTTGTTTGTTTGTTGTTTTAACTCTGCAGAACTAGGAAAAGAGAGTATAGGTCCCAACAGAAGGAAAACATACCACTGAAAGTGATGGGAAAATGTTCAGATTTTTTTCCCTCAGAAAAACAGTATGAGGCTTCCGCCAAGATATGGCTTCTTCGAAATGAGGTGTGAAAAGCCTTATGGAGCAACTGACAGTTTAAAAGAGAAGAGAATGAAACAGAGGACCCCTTAAGGAAACTGAAGTGACAGTAGTGGAATCACAGTGCACTGTCTTTAAAGAGCAGAACACAAGTTGCAGAATATGGAATCCCAGATGGTGGACAGCACCTGAGAAGACAGCGCAGAGGGCAGAGAAAATGTAAAAACAGGAAATATTTTGAGAGATTATAGATGTAGGGGACAGAGAAGTATAATTATCCATCCATTTGCTGGTAATTATTCACCATATGGAAGGGTGACTGCACTCCTGGAAAAAGTCTAGAACAAAAGGAACAGAAGCAATGTTGAAAAATATACCGGAACACTTTTCCATACTGGCTGAAAAGTGTTCTTTTACAATTATTTTAATCTCCTCTGCTCCTGCCTATGTCCCTGTTCTTCACAGCTTTAAGGATGTGAGCAATGTAATTCAATACAAACTTTTTGATCATAGGTTAGCCAGTCTCACAGGTTAAAAACAACTCGCTGAACTTTATTTTGTATTTCTCTTACTGTGAAAAAAGTTATTTTCACTTGTTTAGGAATGACATTTCGTTTTTTTAACACTGTTTCGTTCTGTACCTGTTTTCTACTGTGCTGTAGCTCTTCTTTTTTTTCCTTCTTCTTAACCGTAGCTTTTCGGATGACAGGGAGAGCTGTCGGCAGAGCGTGATTCCGGGGGAAGTGCCCAGGGGACCTCAGATGCGAAAACGCCGCTCATCTCGGCCTTCCTGGAGTTGCAGGATAAAACCCCAAGGAGCTCAGACTCCCTGGTTCGTTTGTGGGAAAAAGCAGGCGGTCATGACCTCGACGTGACTTGAACACGCAACCTTCTGATCTGGAGTCAGACGCGCTACCATTGCGCCACGAGATCGCGAGGGAAAGCTGACTTTTGATCTTTTAAGGCTCTTCCCTCCTGCACATCCCAGTCGCTTTCCTATTATTGCTCCTTCGTTTTTCGGGTGAACTTCAGGTCAAACGATAGGAAAGGAGAGAGGGGCAGGCCCTCGGCGCGGCTGCGCGAGCCCCGGGACCCTCAACCCAGGCTGCAAGACTGCAAAACCCGAATCCGGGTCCGCGGAAGGATGGAGGGAGTGATGGTGCAGGAAAGGGTTAAAGGCGGAAACCAAACCCGGACTCTGCAGGCACACCTGGGAAGCGACTTGGCAACTTATTATAAAAATAGCGCTCTCGAGTCCACCCCTCCGGCCCCGCCCCTACTCCCACCCCTTCCCAAATGTAAAGCTAAAAGTCGTTTTTGAAAATTTGAACACTATAGAAGAGTGTAATAAAAATCAAAACCTATAGCCCCATCTCCCGCTGTGAAGCATTCTGTTGTATTTCTCTCCAGGTTTCCTTCCTCCCAGGTATACACAGGTGTCCACCCGTGTTTGCTAAACCTTCTTCACTGTAGAATATATCAAAGCTGCAGAAAACGGCACAATGCAGGGGTAACAGGCTGAGCTCACCTGCCCCACCAGACCGGCCAGCCCCCGCAGAGCATGAAACTGCCTTCCTCTCCCACCAGCAACCAGTCGTGACGTTTACTGAAAGCTTCTTTGCTTTTCTTTACAGTTCATTACCCAAATGTGCATCCAAACACACTATAGTTGTGTTCTGTCTGATGTACATGTTACTTTTAATTCGCCCCTTTCTCCTCACACCCTCCCCTCACCCCAGCGAAATGACATGGTGACCCTCTTGGCTCAGGGTTTCCGGACGTTTGCGTTGTCACCGTGTCTCCTGACCCGGGATGCTAACTTGGATAATTTAGTTAGCACGCTTTCGCCTGTGGTCCTCCACTATATACTACTATTTCCCTCTTGGTAATTAATAAATATTTGGGGGTAAATGCTTTCAGACTATGCAAATACCCTGTTTCTTCTCACACTTGCACCCACTAATTTTAGCATCCGTCTTGACTGCAACAACTAATACTATGGTGTTTGTCTCATGGTGATTTTCTTTTTCCCCTTTTCCTTCTACATTGATCATAATTCTTCTATGAGAAAGAATGGTTCTACTCTCCCATTTACTTATTATATACTATATATTCAATTATTTGTTTGCATCAATACAGATTCATGGATATTGTCAAATTCCATCTGTTTAATCCATAGAACATAATTTATTATATTGTTTCTGAATATTTCTCAGCTTTGTCTATTGTAAGCTCCTTCAGGTTGGCTCCTTTTGACCTCTGCCACCCTATTTTTAGCACTTCCATAGTTTCTGGCACAAGATGTTCCAGGCTTGTCTTGTAGTTTCCCTACACCAGCCCTGGAATCAACCATTTCTCCAAGGAGTCCTGGTTCCTGTTGCTGGAGAATGGTGCTTAGAAATTCAGATCTGGGTGTTAGATGTGCTCATTGCAATGTGATGTCATTCTCCTTTTCATTCTTTGTAATTTCTCTGACACTGAGAAGCCCAGATCTCATTAGCTACATGTATTTATTATAAATACACGTACAGGTATACACACATGTGTGCATTTATGTATGTTTCAGAATCACTAACCTGTGCACCTGTAAGAAAAGATTGACTAAGAGGATTTACTTTGTATGTGTACAGTTTTTTGTCTTTAGCTTTACAGTCAAAATATTGTTTTGCACAGTTATTTAGGTTAGTTCTTCTCTTCCCCAAGCTCTTCACTCTTGGTTCGATTATTTCTCCATAGTACAGTTATTATTTTTGTATTCCATTTCAGGTTCATGCAGGCACACACTGCTTGATAGTTTATTATTTTCTATAAATGTTTGCATTTGTAAAACATTACCACAGTTCTAAGTGCCAGAGCTGTATGAAAGGTACCAGAAACTGTGTCACTCTCTTGTCATCTCTATTTCCCAGACCCACTGCCCCTTTCTTTCCACCCACCCCGTAGGTAACTAATCTCTTCAGTTTCTAGTTGATCCTTCCTGCATTCTTTTGCACAAATGGGCAGGTATATGCTTATTTTATTACATCTCCTCCTTTCTTAGATAAAGGATAGCATACTATAATGATTATTTTTGCACTTGGCTTTTTTTTAGCTCAGTAGTTTTTTCCTGGTAATCACTCCATGTCAGCTCATTGAGATCTTTATTTATTTTTTTACAGCTACATAGTACTTCCTGGTGTGGATGTAAGCATAGCTTATTTAACCACTTTCCCATGATATTTTCAAGGTTCATCCATGTTAAAGCATGTATCAATACTTCATTCTTTTTGTTGCCAGATAATATTCCATTGTATGGATATACAAATTTGGTAGAATTACAATCTACCAAAAATCAAGTGGGAATCAGATTCTCCTCCACCACAGGTTTTGTTGTTTTCTGGTTGTTAAAGGCTGTAGTAGTCCATTTGTTTAGTGACTTTAGCAAATTACTTTGGCAAAGTCTATATTCCTTGTTGTGTGTGGTTACTTTAGCATCTCTGTTCCTTAGCTTGTTTTCAGCTAGTTTTCTGACAGAGATTTCCTTGAATTCCAGGTGCTTTATTTAAAAAAAAGAACAGCAACAGCAAAACTCTCCCATTTTTTTTTCAGACTGGCTCCATGCTGGCCCACCTTTAACATTTAGCCAGGCTCACACTAAGCCTAGAAATAACATGAGGTGAAACCTTAGCGTCTTCTCAGATCTGTTCTGAGTTTGTGTCTTTCTCTCTGCATGCACGAGGCTTTCTAACCTCCCCCACATATGTAGTACTTTGGAATGCCCTAATTTCCCAAAGAAACTCTTCCCAGCTTTTGCTCCTGGGCCTTAGGTGGTCCAGGGATGGGATGGGGCACAGGCAAGGAAAAATGCCACAAAGCTTTCCTTCTGCTTTGAAGTCATCCCTTTCTTGATTCAATGTTCACTTGGTTGCTGAAAACCTTTGACTGTTTTCCAGAGTTTCTGACAAACTTAATTTTGGCAGTTCCTGTGTTTTTGATGTTTCTGTGTGGGGAGGAGAACTTGAAGCTTCCTACTCTGCCATTTGGCTGATGTTACCCATCTGCCTTTAAATAACTTTTTCTCTGCCTATAGAATGCTGGCTTGACAGTTATTTATTCTTTTACATTTTAGAGACACTATTCCTTGGTCATCTACCTTCCTTAAGTTTTTCATTGGTAATATAATGCCTTTTTCCTTTTCCTTTTCAGCAGATCACTATGTGCCAAGTATACTGACCTTTCTAGTTAAGCTTTTGGGGGATGGCTGAGCTTGTTGAACTTTGTGAGTTGACATCTTTCAATAAACTTGGAAAGTTCTCGATATTTTTTTTTTGCAAATACCGCATCTGCCCACCGTCTCTCACCTGTCTTTCTTGGACAGCAATTACACGTAGATCCCTTGATCGTGTCCCACAACTTTCTTACTTCTGCTCCTTCTAGTCTTATTGCTGTCTGTTGTTCAGTTTAGATTATTTTCTACCTGTTTACAAGTTTAGTTATGGTCTGTTTTCCATTGTGCGAAGTCTGCCTCTAAAGTCATCCAATGAATTTCAAGTATCTTACTTTGCAGTTTTAAAATTTCTGCTTGATTTTTGGCAGAATTTTAATTGTTTTTAAATACTCGATCCCGTATTTAAAAAAAATCAGTTGTCACCCTCTTGTCTTCTACTTTTTTAAACATATAAATTATAGCAATTTTGACTGCTCACTCCACGCCTGGATTGCTTCTTTAAAAATTTTTATTTAAGTCGTTTATGATTTTTTAAAATTAGGGGGAGGGGGGAGGTGATTAGGTTTCATTTACTTACTTTAATGGGGGTATGGAGACTGAACCCAGAGCCCTGTGCGTGCTAAGCAAGCGCTCTGCCACTTGAGCTACAAGCTCCCCTGGGATTTGTTTCTAGGACTGTTCTGTTACCAGTCACCTGTTTTTCTCTTCTGTGTGTGTTAACTTTGTTTTTTTTCCTGGGCAATGTGGATGATACAAATTTTAGAAGCCCTGGCTTGATTACACTAACTTCCTTCCCTTCTGCTTTGTAAAGCCATGAGCACTGGCCCCATAGAAAAGCCACTGAGGGAGATGGCAGCTTCTCTCTCAGAAAACACAAGTCCAGAACCTCCCCAGGAGCTTCCCACTCAAGGGAAAGAGCAACTGTCACATCAATCCTCTTCTCACATTTCCAGATATACCAGGGTTTCCCTGGCATACCTACTGCCTGGGGATGTGGAACACCAGGATTTTCCATGGCGATAATATCACCTTAAGTGACAGTGTGGTGCTCTGCTCACATGAAGGATTCAGAGGAATTCCTGGTGCAGATCAATGGCAGGAGTTGAAAGTTTTCTCTCAAAGATATGGATCCTGGTCTCCTCAATTATTTTGCTATTCTCAAAAGCTCATTTCTTTCTTCTAGATATTTTATATGGAAAAAACAAGGCTCCTTTTCTGGTTTGTATGGGATGCAAAAATTCTCAAACTTAGCGAAGGCAATGTCAAAACAGCAGTTTTTATAAAGGATGTGACTGTGACGCTGGCAAAGATGTCGGGGCAGGATGCACTCTTGTACACAGCTGGTGAGTCCAGAGATTCTGGAAGGCATTGGGCATGTGTATGAAAAGGTCTTATGAATATATGTACTTTGCCCCAGAAATTCCACATAAAGGTAGCTGATTTTAAGGTGTACACTGCACCCTGAGGATGGTGCCCCATCCTTGTAAAGTACTGCCTGAACGCTGGCACTTGGGGTGTACCTTCAACAGGCCATTTCCATCTCTAAAATCTATCAGCCTGGTAGCTTCTAGGGATGTGTGTGCTATGACCAGTGGATCCCATGATAATATGCATGCTCCTTTACCTCCTCTGCTGTAAAGTAGGTTCTGTGGTTTGATGTGATGTCACATGGGTGAATCAAATATTCCACAGTCCCCCAGATAGTGAGTGGCTTTGTCTGAGGCCTTGCAAGCAGGAAAGGCAAATACCAAGAGTATGGGTTGATTCAGTCATATGAATTACTGTTGCTTCCAGAACAAAAGGGTCCAGCATAGCCAACTTGCCACCAAGTGTCTGACTGGCCTCCTTATGGGATGGTAACCATACTAGGGACCCAGCATTGGAGACCCTGTTGCTGGACGGTTGGATGGTCAGGAGTTGCAGTAGCTAAATAAGTCTTGCGAAGGGGCAGCCTATGATACTGGGCATACACAGAGCTTCTATCTCTGTCACCGTGGCTCCTCCATTCATGCTTGTACTGCAGCCCTGGGTGACTAGACAGAAGCCGACTGGCATTAGCTGAGATTTTTGATAGTATAAGAGTGTAAGTATCAGGTAAGACAGTGTAAGTACAGAAAGCCTTCAGAGAGACCTGGACTATGGGGAAAAGTCTGACTTGTACACAATTAGAATCCTGGAATAGGGAGGAAGCAAATGGGGAAGAAGCACTATTTGAAGAAACACTGGCTGAGAATTTCCCCATACTGAAGGGAGACATCATAGCACAGTCTCAGGCTAGAAGTGTTACAAACTCTAAATATGATTTAAAAACAAACAAAAACCTCTACACCTAGGCAAATCACATAAAAAAATTAATGAAAACCAATGGCAAAAAAAAAAATCTTAAAAGCAGCTGGAGGAAAAATAAAAAGAATGCATACGTGAATTTCAGAGAAACTCTGGAAACCAAAGACAATGGAATGCCATTTTATTTTAGGCGATGAAAGGAAAAAACAGCAACAATAATGAAAAACAAATGCCAGCCTAGAACCCTTATCCCAGTGGAAATTCCCTTCCTAATTGAAGGCAAAATAAAGGTATTTCAGACAAAAGCTGAGATAAGCCACTGGAATGCTATGATAAATGCCCGAAAGGAATTAACCAGGCAAAAGGAAAATGATCCCAGTGGAACACGGGATTTCAGGGAAGAGTGCACACTAGAGTAGGTAAATACGTGAGTAAGTATAAATAAACGTTGCTTAAAACAAGTGATAATATCCTTTAGAAGTTAAAACCTGTAGAAATAAAATATATGACAACCATGGAACAAAAGGCAAAGAGTAAATGGAATTAAACTGTTAGTATTTTCAATGCTTTCAAATGCTGAAATGTTAATTTCAGGAGTGCTCCAATAAGCCGAAGAAATTTTAATTAAGAGCAATAATTTCCAGACATTTCAGTATCAGGATAATGCTACAATTTTGTCGTCATTTGTTTTTTTGGGGGGTAATTGTTTGTTTGTTTGTTTGTCTATTTATTTACTGGAGGGACTGGGGATTGAACCTAGAACCTCATGCATGCTAGGCACGGGCTCTACCACTGAGCTAGACCGTCCCCTTAGGACAATGCTACAATTTTAAAAATTATTGAGCAAACTAACATGTTCTATTTATGTGGGTTATATCTATTGATATTTATTGTATTTGAAGTTAAAATGGGAAATTTTTGAAATGTTTAATTTATTAAAAATAACTATTAACTACATATTTAAAATATTTTTAATAAAATGTCTTCAAAACAAAAGATCAGTACAAAGAGTGGTATTGATTTAAATATCTGCAAATCTCTTTACTGTCTGACCATATTAAGTTTGCCAGGGCTGCCATAACAAAGTGCCACAGACTAGGTGGCTTAAACAACAGAAATTTATTTACTTACAGTTCTGGAGGGCAGAAGTCCAAGATCAAGGCGTCTGCAAGGCTGATTTCTCCTGAGGCCTCTCCTTGGCTTGTTGGTAGCTACCCTCTTGCTGCCTCTTCACATGGTTGTCCCTTTGTAAGTGTGGTGACCCTCTGTGCATCCAAATTTCTTCTTCTCATAAGGACACCAGTCAGATTGTATTAGGATCCACACTAATAGCCCCATTGTAACTTACCACCTTGTTAGAGGCCCCTTCTCCAAATACAGTCATATTCCAGGGTACTGGGAGCTAGAGTTTCAACATATGGACTTGAGGGGGACACAATTCAGTTGATAACAATGGCTCAACTGAAGATAGCTGAATTCTGAGATCTTCTTTTGCATTAAATCTTTTGCAATATCACATGGCATGCAGCTTCTGAAAAACACCACTCTATACCCGTGAGAAAAATGAGAGTGAAAAAGGCAAATAATGTCTTAAAATTATTATGAAAATAATTCTGAGAACCACTGCTCTAGAGTAACAACCAAAATAATATATGAACATAAAAAATTAAACTGAATGGAGCAGATAATGAGATAATGAAACATATCTGATTAACTGAAGGAAATGCAAGAAAGGAAAAAGAAAAGAAACAGGTAAAACACATAGACTTACACCCAAATATATTAGTAATTACATTAAATGAAAATGGATTACATTCATCAAATAAAATATAAAGATTGTTACATTAGGTAAAAATAAGACCCCAAGTATATACTGCTTACAGGAGGCATACTTTAAATATAATGATACAGTTAAAAGTTAAAAAAATGATGAAAAGACATGTACCATGTATTTGTTTGCTTCTGCTGCATAACACATAATGTAAACAGTAGCTTAAAACAACAACTACTTTTTAGTTTAGAGTTCAGTAGATCAGAAGTCGAAGCACAGAATGGTTGGGTTCTCTGCTCAGGTCTTAAAGGCCAAAATCAAGGAGTCAACTGGGTTGAGTCTAATCTGAAGCTAAGGAAGAGGCCATTTCCAAGCTGAATCAACTTGTTAGCAAAATTCAGTTCCTTGAAGTTAAAGGGCTGAGGTTCCTGTTTCCTTGCTGGCTGTCAGTCACAAACTGCTCTCAGCTCCTAAGTGATGCCCACCTTCCTTGTCACATAGCTCCTCTACCTCCAAAGCCAGCGATGGAGAATGTCATCTCATGCCAACTCATGTTGACTCCCTCTCATATGCCAAATCTCTTTCACTAGGAAGAGCTCCATACTTCTTAAGGTCTCAACTGATTTGGTCTGGCCCTCTGAACGTAATTCCACTATTTTGAGTCCACTGATTTGGGAGCTTAATCATATTTGCAAAATTCCTTCACAAAAGCACCTAGTGTTTGATTGAATAACTGGGAACTGCATGTATACTAGGGGCTGGGAATCTAGGGACCAATTTAGAATTCTACCTATCACACCATGTAGACCCTAACCAAAAGAAAATTGTTTTGGCTATATTAATATCAGAAAAAACAGAATTTATGACAAAAAACATTACCAGAGATAGAGGATACTTGATATTGATAAAAGTGTCAACTCAACAAGAAGATATAACAACCCTAAATTTATATTCACTGAATAATCTACCTTCAAGATATGTAAAACAAATATTAATAAAAATAAAAGACTGATCCACAATTATTGTTGGAGATTTGAAGACACCATCCTTAGCAGCTTATAGCTTATTTAAGAACGTATATGAAAATGCCAAGGATCTAGAATTACAGCAACAATTTTGAAGAACAAAAGTAGAAGACATGTACCATCAGATGCCAAGATTCACTATAAATCCACTTTCACTACGAGTATTTGGTGTTCAATGGAACAATGGAATAGGATAGATAGTCTAGTAATAGACTCTCAAATAATCTGACCTTCTGATTTATCACAAGGGTACCACCGCAATCCAAGGGGGAGGGGAAAAGATGGTCTTTTTAATAAATGATGTTGGATAGATTGTATACCTGCATGGAAAATGTTAATTTTGACCTCTACCCCCGCCACCACATATAAAAACAAGTTTCAGATGGATTGTAGCTCCAAAGTGAAAAGTAAAAGAGCAGCTGTGCAGAAGTAAATGCAGGAAAATATCCTTATGACTGAGTTAGTAAAATACTTCTCAAACTGGGAACAGAAGAGCAGTAATCATAAAAGGAAAGATTGATGACATACTCATCAAAGTTAAAGACTTCTATTCATCAGAAGACATCATTCAGAGAACTAAAAGGCAAGCTGCTGATGGGGAGATGATATTTGTAATAGAAATACCTAAAAAATATCTTGTATCCAGAATATATAAAGAATTCTACAAATAAACAGAAATGTATCAATTAAAAAATGGGCAAAGTCTTGAACAGGCATTTCTCAAAAGAGGATATTCAAAAAAGCCAATAAACACCTAAAAGGGGACTCAACATCATTAGAAAGCAAGGAAATGCAAATTAAACCTGTAATGAGGTACCACTGCACACTGGAACCAGGCTTTGGCACTCTACCAGTCCATGGAAACTGCTCTAGTAAAGGTGCCCCGTGTCATCCCCATCCCCTGACCCAGTGGACACTTTTCAGTTCTTACGTCATTTGAACCTGCTGACCATCCTGTCTTGAAATGCTTGGCTCTAATGCAGGGCTGGAAGACAGGGTTTAGGTGTGGTGAGAATTTGAAGGTTGAAAGGAGCAGTCAGTAGAGTTGGCATCGAGTCATGTAGACTGACAGTAGAGTATTTTAAGGGTAGTATTTCAAGGTCAGATCCTCAAATTTTCCCATCAGAAAGTGGTACATTTTGTCCAAAAAAGATACCTCTCTTGGTAATAGTTAATAAATTTCACTATTAAAATTCAACCAGAAACAGTAATTTTAACCACACTATCAAATTATTCATTTAAAAATGGGAGACGGCTCACATAATTTATCCAATACCCACTTCCCAATATTAAATACTTATCCTAGCATTGTGGGAGGGGTATTTAATTTTCTTCCCTTCCATCTCCACTGAAGTGTAGCTCATCATACCTTGTCCTTTTCAGGTATCAGGTCGTCAGTCTGTTAGGGCCTTCTGGTATCAGGATCATAGCCTCTGGGTTCCCATTTTGACTCCAGACTTTTAGTGTTTCCAGAACTTCCAAGCCTGGGGAGTCCTTGGCTGCTTCTCGCTCTATACTCCATTATGCAATGTCCTGTGGGGCTGGACAGAGATCTTTTCATCATTGTGATCTTTCCTTTGGTGCCATGTTGAAAGTGGAACTTATCTCTGAGAACTACATGTCTCTGGTCAATAACCTGGACACAAATTCCAGATATTCTTGGATACATTTTTCATCTACCTGACATTTCTATTACCTCCTCCAAATGAAACTGAGAGGGTCAGGGTGGTAAGGTGCTGGATAACTTCTTTGGAATCTAGGTGGCATCAAAGCCAGTTCCCATGCTGTTAGATCCATGATCACTCCTGCCCTGCCAATGTATATCCAGAACCTACAGTAATTCCTGGAACATAACAGGTATCCATAAAAGTCTCACAAGGTTTTTTGTGTTTATATAAATATGACACGCTCACTGGAAAGAAAAAGTAAAAAACAGAAAAGCACAGAAAAGTAAAACAAACAAAAAACACTAGATTCTCCAACAAATCTAAAATAACTGCCATCAACTTTCTGGAAACCATCCCTTCATTCACGGTGATCAAAAGTTCACACAAATACATAGTTTTACAACATTCATACTGCACTTACATTTTCCTATTTTCCTAGCTTTCCCTCTGCCCCTTAGCTCACCACTTCTCCTTTTCTCCCTCCCTTCAAGGTACCCAGTATTTACAGCCTGGTGTATATTCTTCCATACTTGTTTCCATGCTCATTTAACTACATACACACATATATACATAGAGGATGTGGTCATTACTTTAACAAAAATGAAATTTTCTACATATACATGTATGTAATAAAGCAATTATGTATCAAAAATTGTGGAAATATCTTGAAGTCAACGTGTGCAGGTACAATTCATCTAAAAAATTACTCTCATGTTTCATGGTATGGCTCTATCAACTTATTCACCCACTCCCCTATTATTTGGCATTTACTTTGTCTCCAGTTGGGCTTGTCTCTATAAGCAGTACTTTAATAAACATCCTTATTTATGCATTTTTTTGCATTGATGCTGTTATTTCTGTGGGGCAGACTCCAAAAAGTGAGACTGCTGGGTCAAAGGTTTTTAAAATTTTTATTAATAAATTTAAAATATATATTCCTGAATTGCTGATGGAAATATAAGTTAATATAACCATTTTGCAAGAGTACATGGTCTGCCAAACTCCACTAGCAAAAGATCTCTTAAATTTTTGCCAACTCCTTAAAGTGGAAGTAACATCTCACTGGTTGTTTTAATTTGCATTTCCCTGAGTACTATTTAGGTTCATAATAATTTCATAGGTTAATACATTTGAAGTTGCTCTTCTGTGAATTGCCATCCAGTCCAGATGGATTAAAAACTTCAATGTAAAAAAATAAAATTATCAAAATCTTAGAAGCAAGTTTAGGAAACTATGTATAACCCTTTTAACTAAAAGGGTAAATCAAGAATATAAAAAATAAAAGATGTGAATATTTTGCTATAAAAATTAAAGACAAAAATCTTTTACTATATAAAAAAGTATAAAGAAAAATACTAGGTTGAAAAAAATTTGTAACACACATGACAAAGGATTACTATTTCAAGCATATAAAGAGCACATCCAGATTTATAAGAAACATAGACAAACCAATAGGAAAACAGGCAAAAATATATATAGGCAATGCATTGAAGATAATTTGTTAAATGAATAAAATATGAAACTTGGATGAAGGCTTTCACGTGTATTTTACTTTTCTTTATTAAGAATTTTCTTATAACTTCTAAAATTTAAAATGACCAATTGCTTTTCCATATTCTTGTATCTCTTTAGTGTGTTATTTCCTGGCAAATTGCTCCTGAATGTTTCCCCAAATGCATAAAACAGTTTATAAGATTCTTGTGGAGTCCACCTCTGGATGACAATTTATTATTCTCTATATTAACTGAGTTTCTCGCTGATGTATTCTTTGATGTACAGTAAGGCTTGAGCTACTCCTAAAGGCTTTTGCACATTCATTACATTTATAAGGTTTTTCTCCTGTGTGCATCCTCAGATGTACAGTAAAGTCTGAATTAGTTCTAAAGGCTTTCCCACATTCTTCACACCTATAGGGCCTCTCCCCAGTATGAATCCTCTGATGCAGAGTTAGCTGTGATAGAGTAATACAACCTTTTCCACATTCCTTACATGTGTAGGGTTTTTCTCCAGTATGTGTTCTCCAATGCACTGTAAGGTACGAACCCCTCCTGAAGGCTTTTCCACAGACATCACATTTATAGGGTTTCTCTCCACTATGGATTTTCTGATGTTCTGTGACATGTACCATCTGGCTAAATGCTTTGCCACAGTCATTACATTTAAATGGTTTCTCCCCAGTATATGTCCTTTGATGAGTATTAAAGCCTGAGTTACTTGTGAAAACCTTCCCACATTCATTACATTTATAGGGTTTTTCTCCAGTATGCCTTCTTTGGTGGACAGTAAGCTGTGATGTGTTAGTGAAAGCTTTCTCACACTCATTACATTTGTATGGTTTTTCTCCAGTATGGGTCCTCTGATGTACAATAAGGTATGACTTAGTCCTGAAGGATTTTCCACAATCATAGCAGTTGTAGGGTTTCACACCAGTATGAATTTTCTGATGCTCTTTGAGATTTACCATTTTGGTAAATGCCCTCTCACAGTCAGTACACTTATATGGTTTCTCCCCAGTATGAATCCTCTGATGTACAGTTAAGTGTGATTTTATTCTGAAAGATTCCCCACATTCATTACAGAGATAAGGTTTCTCTTCAGTATGAATTTGCTGATGTATAATTAGAGATGAAGAACGCATGAAGGCCTTTCCACATTCGTTACATTCATATGGTTTCTCTCCTGTATGCATTCTGTGGTGTACAATAAGACATGAATAATTAATGAATGCTTTCCCACATTCATTACATTTATAGGGTTTTTCTCCTGTGTGAATCCTCTGATGTTCTGTGAAATTTGCTATACGATTGAAAGCTTTCCCACATTCATTACATTCATAGGGTTTTTCCCCAGTATGAGTTCTTATATGTACAATAAGGCTTGAATTACTTCTATAGGCTTTTCCACATTCATTACATCTAAAGGGTTTCTCTCCAGTATGAATTCTCTGATGAACATTAAAAATTGTGGTATTCTTGAAAGACTTCCCACACTCATTGCATTTATATGGTTTCTCCTCAGTATGGGTCTTCTGATGTACACTAAGATATGACTTATTCCTAAAAGCTTTCCCACAATCATTACATTTGTAGGGTTTCTCTCCATTGTGAGTTTCCTGATGTCGTGCAAGTTTTGATTTATCACTAAAAGCTTTCCCACACTCGCTACATTTACAGGGCTTCTCTCCAGTTTGAATTCTCTGGTGTTGATTAAGGTGGGCACACTGGCTAAAAGATTTTCCACAGACATTGCACTGATAAGGTTTCTCCTTAGTATGAATTCTCTGATGTACCATAAGTGATGAAGAAGCAATGAAGGCCTTTCCACATTCATTACATTTATAGGGTTTTTCTCCAGTGTGGATTTTTTTATGTTGACTAAGATATGAAGGCTGGCTGAACATTTTCCCACATTCACTACATTCATAAGGTTTTTCTTTAGTGTGAGTTCTCTGATGTTGAATGAGTAATGACCTGTAACGGAAGGCCTTTTCACATGTACTACACGTGTAGGGTTTTGCTTTATTACTGGTCTTTTCCCCTAAAGTGAGTTCTGAAGCAGGGCTTACAACTTTGCTGCCTTCTGTATCCTTGAAATTTTTCACCCCCAAATGGGTATCTGTAATCAAATCTAAATTACTCATAAATTTTTCCTCACTTATTTGGTATTTGCTGTGGGGTTCTTCTGTGACACCTCCTGGTTCTGGAAAGAGAACAGATTCAAATCTAAAGCCTTTCTGAATAGTGGGAATTTTCTTGTGCATAATTATTCTTTGACTCAAATGACTCTCCTGACTATTTTGCAATCTCAATACCCTGTCGTTCCATTTCCATAATCCTCCAATTCTGGTGTCGCATAGACCATTCTCTGTCAGTTTCTCTCCTATGGTCTCCAGTGGTAAGTGTTCTTCGGACACATCCTCTGTTGGAATAGCATTCTTGGTTATAGGTTTGGTCTCCAACTCTGGGAGGGAAAAAAAAATTCAAATGACTTCTATTTCCTAAGTTGAGGAGACCTCACTAAATAGGATAACAAAAGGGAAGCCTGAGTTGATAATACAGGTTTTTAACTGCTTGCAAATTGGCTTTGTTTTCTAGGAAGAAGGAGGCAGGGTTAAGGAAGTCTGGTTGAGCAAAGAACCAGAGTAGTAAATTCAAGGAGTTTTTTTCCTATTAAAAAATTTCATTCGTGGTAATTCTTCTACCATCTAAATATTTTTCCCCTTTCTCAAATATTTCTCCCTTTTCTCATTCTTTTAGAGTCAAGTTCTTTAGAGAGCATTCTTCATAAGTTGCGATTACTTCCTTGCTTCCCATTTACTCCACAAACCAAACATTCATCCCCAACGATACTTCCTATTTGTTCTCATTCTTTGTTCACTAGCTTTTCTGTGAGCGCTTTCTCAAATGTCCCTGCCAGAGTAGTTTTTTTCAAGTCTTTGTATATACTTTTTTATAGAACATTTATAGAATAAGACATTTTGATTTTTAATAAATAGGTTGAATAAGCTAGCCAGAATTAACATACTTGTGAATATTACAAATAGTGATTATGATTATCAAGGGTAGTTTTGCAACCCCTTAATGGATCTTAAGAACATTTCTGACAGTTTGAAAATTTTCTTAAAAATTATACTGTGGGATGGTGGTCTTACAACTTGTTTATACATGCAACTTAATATTTTACTTTTTTTTATGTTTTTAATGAATAATACATTTTATTTTGATATTGATAGAATTCAAACCTACGGAAAATTTACAGAAGTAGTACAATAAACGCTTAGATACTGTTCACCTTAATGGGCACTATATGGCCTTTTGTGTCTGGCTTATTTTATTTTTTATTTTTATTTTTTTACATTTTTTATTGATTCATAATCATTTTACAGTGTTGTGTCAAATTCCAGTGTTCAGCACAATTTTTCAGTCATTCATGGACATATACACACTCATTGTCACATTTTTTTCTCTGTGATTTATCATAACATTTTGTGTATATTTCCCTGTGCTATACAGTGTAATCTTGTTTATCTATTCTACAATTTTGAAATCCCAGTCTATCCCTTCCCACCCTCTACCCCCCCATTAATATTTTACTTTTAAAAACACTTTTAAACTTCTTATAAATTTCTAATTTATTTCCAGGTAATTATATCTAAATGTTTAAAAACAAACTGAATCAAAATCTTCTATGGGTAGTAAAATGGTTTTATGACTTTAAAATTCAAGGTAAGTAAAACTTTCAATGGACTCATAGGGCTAGACAAAGATCTGAATTCAGGGCCACCAAAGAAGACAACTCTAGAATCCAAGGACTAAAATCCAGCTCATTTAAATGTCTATTTGAATGAAGGTGACAGGATTGTTAAAGCCCCTGTGTGCACAGCCCACCAAAGTTAATCCTCTGTGGAAAAAGATAATACAATCCAGAGCCTCAAAATATTGTTATAGGTTTTCATAGCAATGTCTGGCAATGAAAAATTATAGACAAAAGTCAAATGGGAAAAAAATTAAGAGAAAAAATGGATAACAGAAACAGGTCTAAACGAGATCCAAATAATTGAGGTTTCAGACATAAACCTTTAAAATAATCATAATTAGTATATTCAAGAAAGTAAGACAAGATTAACAATTTCACCAAATAATTGCAAAGTATAAAATAAGAATCAAATAGTAATTCTAGAACTGGGAAATAAATTACAAACTCTAAGGACAGGCTAAAAGCACAGCAGATATGGCACATGAGTGTATGTCTGCAAAAAGGAAAATAGGTCAATAGAAAATATCCACACTGAAGCAGAGAATGATGAAAAACTTGAAAACATTGCTTTAAAAAACATAAGAGCTATACAGGATAGGGAGAAAAGGTCTATCACAGATGTAAGAAGAGTCCTAGCAGCCTGGAAAGAGAAGTGAGGGAAAATGGAACAAAAACAAATTAAAAGAAATAATGCCCAAGAATTTTCCAAAACAAATAAAAAATATTAAGCCACAGATTTTAGAAGCCAAATGAATCCCAAGCAAGAGAAATACAAAGGAAATTATACTAAGGTACACAGTAGTAAAACTGTTGAAAAGTAAAATCTTAAAAGCAGCCAGAGGGAAAAAAATGACAGATTTCCTTCAAAGAATGAGAATTACATCAGAGGTTGCAAACTACAGCCAAATCTGGCTCACTACATGCTTCTGTATGTCCAGCAAGAGAAGAATGGTTTTTACATTTTAAATGGCTGAAAATCCATTAAAAGAAAATACATTGTGACACATTAAAATTATATGAAATTCAAGTTGCAGTGTCCAAAATTGAAGTTTTGGTGGAACACAGCCACACTCTGGTTAACATGTTAAAGGGGTGTTTTTGTTCTATATTGGCAGAGTGGAGCAGTTGCAGCAGAAACATTACAACTCTCAGCCTAAAATATCTACTCTCTTGCCTTTTACAGAAAAAGTTGCTGACTCCTGAATTAGATGGTTGACTTCTCAACGGATTCTATGCAAAACAGAAAGCAATGAAATGATACCTTCCAAATGCTGAAAAACAGTAACTGTCAACCTAGAATTCTAGAATTCTAAACTTACCAAAATATTCTTCAAAAATGAAGGTTAAACACATTTTTAGGAAAAAGAAAAATGGAGAGACTATGACACCAGAATATCTGAATAAAAGAAAAATATTAAAGGGCATTCTTTATGTAGAAGAAAATTAATCCCAGGAAGAAGTTCAGAAATGAAGAAAAATGAAGAGAAAGAGAAGGTAAACTATCTAAATGAATCCAGACTGCATACAACATTAATAATAATGTCTTATGAAATTTCACATATATAGAAATAAAACACAGAACTCCAATAATATATAATTGAGGTCAAAATGAATAAGCTGTTCTAAGTTCTTGGCATCATTTGGGAAGAGGGAAAATTTATCTTACACTGTTGAATCAAGGATGAACGCTTTAAGGGGGAGGGTATAGCTCAAGTGGTAGAGCGCATGCTTAGCATGCATAAGGTCCTGGGTTCAATCCCCAGTACCTTCATCAAAAAACTAACTAACTAACTAAATAAAACTAATTACCTTTGCTCTCCCCTGCAAAAAAATAAATAAATAAAAAAGGAAGAATGTTTTAACCTCAAAGTTAACTACTAAATAAATAACTTTAAAATTTATAATTACTAAGTGATTAGGGGGGAAATAAAAAAATGAAAGATGATAAATTTAACAGAGGGCATAAATGGGGAGAAAAAGAATACAGAACAGGCAAGATACCTTCACAGAGGGTAGATTTAAACATTATGTAATTGTATTATGTACAAATGGACTAAAAACTCCAGAAGATATAGACTGTCAGGTTAGTTAAAACAAAAATCTACCAAAATGCTAATCATAAGAGAAACAAAATACAAAGATATATGAAAGATGACAGTGAGCAGATGAAAAAAAAAGTATGATATTACTAATAACCAAAAGAATGATGCTATAGTAATATTAATATCAGGCAAAATAGACTTTAAAGCAAAAACAGAGATAAAAAAGATACTTCATAATGATAAAAGGTCCAATTTACCAGAAAGATGTAACAATTCTAACTTTGTATTTACCTAAAAACACAGCTTCAAAACACATAAATAAAAAACTAAAGGAACTAAAATAAGACACAGATAGATCTACAGACATAGTGGGAACTTCAAAAAATATTTCTTACTAATTGATAGAATAAGCTGACAATCAGCAAGTAGATAGATTTTAGGAACATAATTAAGAGCTGACATATCTAGAATAGCAATCAAAACCTATAGACTACACATTTTTCCAAGTGTACACAAAGTGTTTACAAAAATTGGCCAGGTGGCAAAGCAAATTCCAAGAAGCCTGCAAAGACTTAAATTATATAGAACATGTTCTCTGACCACAGTAGAACTTAAAGCAACAAGACTACCAGAAAATTCCCATATGGTACAACATTAAGGAAAAAAACCTCTAAATAACCCGGGGGCCAAACACATCACAATGGAAATGATCAAATACTTTAAACCCAATAATTATGAAGGTGCTACATAAAAAAACATGACATTGCCTCGATAGCCTTCAACACATTAGAAAAAATGGCTAAAAGTTAATGATACAACTATTTAACAAGTTAGAAAAGTCAGCAAATTAAACCTTAGGAAAGTAAAAATAATGAAATAAGAGAAGGTAATGAAACAGAAATCAAACATACAGTAGAAAGGATTAAAAATTATTTTTTAAAAGCCAAATAAGATTGACAAACTCCAGCAAGATAGATTAAGATAAAAGAGAAGACTCAAAAAATTTAATATCAGGAATGAAAAGGGAGACATCACTTCAGATCCACATAGGCATTTAAAAGCTAAACAGAGGATAGCACGCCCCCAATTTTAAATTGTTTATTAGATGGATCAATTCCAAGACAAACACAACTTACTCAAGTGAAACAAAAAGTGGAAAATACGGATAGTCCTGTAACTACAAAAGAATAGAGCCATAATTAAACACCTTCCTCAATAAAAGTTTCAGGTCAACATGGCTTCCCTGGTGAAGTCCATACAATTTGTAACTTTCCATCTCACAACTCGTTCTTGTCCTCACTGTAAGTTGATGGCCTTGCTTCATATTTTACTGAGAATATACACATCATTGTGAAAGAATGCCTTGAAATTCCCATCACCAGTTGACCATATCTGCTCCCATTTTCTCCATCTTGCCTAGTGTTACAGCAGAGGAGGTGGCCCCCCTGCCTATCCAGGGTAAATCCTCCTTTTCCATTCTAGATTTTATCCCTTTTAACCTTCTCAGACACTTCAGTTCTTCAGTCTTTAGTTCTTTGTCTTGCAAGATCAATTTCTCCCTCTTCAGTGGGGCATCATTCTTCTTAGCATTAAAGCATGCCAGAAAAGCTCCCATCTCAAAAATAAGTTTTTTTTTTTATTCCTTTCTTTCATCCAGCCACTTCCCCATTTCTCTTTCCCTCTGCATATGGAATGGGGGCTTTCTCTAAAGAGTCATCTCAACTATCTCCAATGTCTACTTTTCATTCACTCTCTAAAAAACTGTAACATTTGAGATATAGAAAGAATATATGTAACACATCTGCAACTCATGGATGGCAACATAATAGTATGAATATGCAAATATTCTAGAATCCATTCATTCCTTTCCATTTCCACCAACACCCTAATCGAAGTTATTACCCTCTTTTGTCTAGAATATTTTAACAACTTCTTCACTGATTATCTGCTTTATGCCGTTAAGTTCAATTTTCATACACAGGGTTATATCCTAAAAATCCTTGACTAAAACCTTTCAGTGCCTTTGCACTCACTTTGTTTAAAATCCACACTCCTTACTTTGGTCTATGGAGCCCTGAACAGGAGACAGTCTCCTGCCTGACTCTTTCTGATTTTGTACCAGTCTCCCTCTCCCTGTACTTCAGTCATGCAGCCTCCTTTGATTTCTAGAACATACTGCATTCCTTTCTGTTGGCATGCTCCTCTTCTCCTCTTCCCTTGGCTGGCTTCTTCTGATCCTTCAAGCTTCACCTTAAATGTCACCTCCTCAGAAGCCTTCCCCGACCACACTATCTGAAGGAGACATCCTCATCCCCAACCCAGTTCCTCTTTCATATCCTCATAACTAAGTTATTACAACCATTACTTAGCTTGTTTTTGTTTATTTACTTGTTAATTACCTATTTCTCAAAACTTAATCTTCATGAGGGCAGGAACCTGGTCCACCTTACTCACTACTGTAGACATAGTACCTAACCCAGTTCACAGTATACAGATAAATATTAAATATTGATTATTTAATATTAATAAATATCGATTAAATACATAAATACTGTGTTTTTATTGTCAAGAGATATACTGTTTGTGTTCTCAGGTAGTTAAAACTCTAGGGGAGAGGAGGAGAGTCCCCTGAAGTTGCAGGTGAAGAAAGCTAAACAATCAGTCAAAAGGTTTAGCTTAGAAGAAATCAGTGGTGATCCTTCAGAATGCACTTTCAGGAGAATTGATGAAGGGAGAGATACCAGATAATGGTTAAACAAATGAGAAAAACGTGAAGTTAACTGGAGAGGATACAACTCAAAGGGGTATTTTATACATGCTTGAATGACGAAGGAATGAAGGAACAATTATGAAAATCATGTTCCCAAGAAAGTAAAGTAGGATGGGATGGGAACTAAAAGTAGAGGACAGAGAGGGGGAGAGGGAAAAGGAGAGGGAAACAGGGAGGCAGGGAGAGAGGAAGAGAGGGGGAGAATCTTCTCCTCTGAGATAGCTTTAAGCAAAGACACCCTCCAAAATATTTCAGATGTTCTACTCCAACCAAGACCTATTAGCTTCAAATAAATACCATCCTTCTCATTCTTATTAACTCACCTGGGTAGGGGGTTCTTGAAATTTCTCTCACTATCACCCATGGTCCTTTTCCATCTTCCAAATGAGATATCATGTCTGGTTTGGAAACTGCAAGCCCTGTTCAGAGAAAAAGGAATAGGATTTGACTGTGCCTATCAGCAAGAGCTAGTGTCAGATTCAGTCTCAGCTCTGGCTCTTCTGTGCAGAGGTGCCCCTGTAAGAAGTTCTAGAAGTGCACTGTCCAATACAGCTGCCAACAGCTACATGTGGCCATTTAACTTTAAATTTAGATTAGCTAAAATTATATACAATTTAAAATTCAGTTTTTCAGTTGGATTAGTCAGATTTCAAGTTCTCAACAGCCACAGTGTGGTGGCTGCCATACTGGACACACAGACACAGAACATTCCCACACCAGAACATTCCATCATACAGCAGCGTTACAGTATATACCTTACACAAAGGTAGCTCAAGGAAGCTCAACACTATGATCCGACGCTTGCTGGGTAACAGATCATGGGAATAATCTCAGTTTAGAAAGAAAATAAACATTTGTTCCTTTCTTTTTAAAATTTTTTTATTGACGTATAGTCAGTTTATAATACCGGGTTAATTTCTGGTGTACAGCATAGTGATTTAATTATACATATATATTCCTTTTCATATTCTTTTTCATGATAGGCTATTATAAGTTATTGAACATAGTTTCCTGTGCTATACAGTATGGCCTTGTTTTTACATGGTTTCATGAAAATTTTCCTTGTAGTTTCAATTGTACAAGATCTTCTGCCAAAGTTCGGTAGGTATTCTGTGAGAATTGCTCCGCATGTGGGTATGATTTGATGTACTCATGGGAGAGGCTGAGCTCCGTGTCCTTCTACTCTGCCGTCCCAAAGCCCCTCCTGTTCCTTTCTTTCTAGAGGCAGTGATAATTCTCATTTATAGAAGTGACTGAAAAAACTTCAGTCTTAAATCTCACGGACTGCCAACAATCTCCAAGATTCCAATGAAATATGTATTTCTTACTCTATAATGGGTGGACTATTTCGTTAAGAGCAAGGAATAGCATGACTGCCAACAATATGCCCCTAAAATTATGAAATTTTAATGCCTAGATTCTCACCCTAAATTCAGTTAAGTACTTTAAAGGGTCTATATTTTCAGTACACCTGGTCCAATGGGCAGACACATAAACACAGAAGTTATCCTTACCCAAGGAAACAAGATTCCTATAATTCTCTAGCATCACATCCCTGTGCAAGTTCCTCTGTGTTGGATCCATCAACCGCCACTCTTCCAATGTGAAGTCTATGGCCACATCTTTAAATGTCACTAATTCCTAAAACAAATACAGAGATCACCCAGGGAGTGTACAATTAGATGTGATAGGCAGAGTAACACATACAAAACTGGGGAAGAAAATTAGAAAACTAGCAGTTTCCACCCAAATCATCTCTTCTCCCTCAAAATCCTGCCTTACCTATAATATCAGCTCTTTTTCAGTCCTATTCTATAAGATATAACTTAATAAAAGACATAGTCTATCATGCAGATTGTAGACAGAGGAACTATTTTGAGTGTATTTAAAACACAGAAATTTTTCTGTATATCCCTTATGAGATATATTGTGAGGGGAAAAAGAACTGCAAAAAATAAAAATAACATATTTTCAGTAAATGATCATATTGTTGGTGGCAGTGATGGAAATGCTATTTTATAACTATGGTGTGTGTAGTGTTGGACAAAGCAAATTAGTATCCTGACATCACTGAGAGCCAGTAAATCTGACATGGAAGAAAGAAAATATAAATGTATTATCAATGAGACTATGCACAAACTCCATAGATCCAAAACTGAATTGGAAGTATCGGTATAAACTTATGAAGTATTTTATTTTTAAGGAAAACACCCCACATACACCAAGCTTCATCTACTGATGAGGCCCAGAAACAATAACCAAAAAGGCAGCATTATACTGTCTGGACTGCGGCCCCTACATATTACTTTACACTACAAGAAACCAGGGCCGGGAACTTTCTGTTATACTAAAAGGCAAGGAAACTGTCAAAGATTACTAGAATCACACCTAAGACACGGGAGACAACTTGAAGAGGCTTCCATTGGCCATTGATGGGAAAATTTAAACACCAATAAGAATAATAATCGTAATGAATTTCAAAAATATCTAGTACATTTAAAGTTATGATTTCATTATAAAACCTTAAGGATACTCATTGATCATCTTTGGAGGATGCCTGGAAACTGGTAAGTAAAGAGAAAGAATCAACCCTTTGCCCTTCTTTTCCTATGCAATATATATATATAGCTTGTTCAGTAATAAAATGTACTCAGGAAGTTGACGAGGGGAGGTTTCTCTTCATGGAAGTACTCCAGCTAATACACGAAGAAGGAACGAAAGAATTAGAACATTGCCATTTACAACCTCTAATGAATTAAAGGATTGTCAGTGGGTGCTGACACACCAAAAAGGCCTTAACTAGGCTTTATGTAGCTTCTGGTGGAAGATACCAGAAATATGAAATACCAATGGCAAAAACATTAAAAAAAATCAAAATCTGAATCTGATCAAGCCTCTAGATTTAACTAACAATATAAAGGGAATACAGGGGAAGGAATAGCATCTTAAAAAAAACTCCACAGGGATGAAATCAGTAAAATCTATACTGTGTGAAATTCAATTAACATTAAGAATTAGGAGCAGTAAAAGAGGTGCTTTCTCTTTACTCCCCTTAGACACAAGGCTAAGGATTACCTTTACCAGTTCTGGTTCTTCTGTCTGAAGGTGAAGATCTTAATCTGGCTGGGAAACTTCAGGACTCTGAGGGGATACAGGACAAAATCACTCAGTAACAGGTTGCCTGCTACCTACAGCGGAGCCTCAACAAGCACCATCAGCCCACTGTGGACGTGGTATATGAGATAACCTCTTTCACTGTTTTATTTAGGGATGAAATTAAGGTCCCATAGCAACATCCAATCATAATCTTCTTTCACCTTGTTTGAGACAATAACAAACATACACAAGGCTGAGATACAACTCCATAATTTCTAAAGGAGACTTTTAACAAAGAACCTACCAAAATAAAACTAAACTTACAATAAGGGGTCTCAGATGCTACATAATTCTCCTTTTTCATAAGAGGATGAAATCTGTTTCTTGGAAATTACCTATCTTGCTCAAGAATAATATTCAAAACCTACTAAAACTATCTGTTTCTATAGTTGGAAAATCATTACAGTGTCTAGGGGTGGAAGCATGTTTTAATGTTCATTCAAGAAATATGCCAGGGACCTCTCACAATATTGTTTTCTTCAAAACCTTAGACACTATATGCCTACAAGGGCTTGATTTTATAAATGAAGGGAAATTTTAGTATACCTTTCAGTAGTACTTATTGATTTTAGGTTTTGTGCCATTTTAAAAAGTTATGGGTAATAGAACTATTTACTTAAATTTCACTGAGAAATATGTCATCTTAGTTCTCCCCTCTCAAGTTCTTATCTTAAATAATACATATATTCAGCTTCCAGAAAATTTAAGATGATGTGAATCTCAAACTCTGATAATTAGAGATGGGTTTGATCAGGGCCTGTATTACACAAATACTTAGATCTTTTCAAGGGTGTGTCTTAAGGACCATACACCTGTTATGCATTCTTGCTACAAAGACTAAAGGATCACTACTGTAGGTTATTATGGGTCATTACCATAACAAATTCTATGTTGGTACACCTTTCTTCTGCGTCTCCTATTTCAAAAAGTCACTGCTAAAACACAGCTTTAATCACATTAATACCCACCTCAAACACACCCAATCACACACACTTACATACACACACTTAAATATTTTCAGGGAAACATTAAAAGATTCAGCTTAAATCTCCAACAACCAGTCCTACCATTCACAAATTTCGATCTTGAATCACTAACTCACTCACTGTTCTCTGCCTCAGAGCCTTGCCTTCTCACCTGAAGTATCCTCACAAATAATTTAGGACAATTTAAATCCCACTGGTAATCAGGTACCAGCTTAAATCTAACCATCCTCACGAGCTTTCCATGACCAATGTAGCCCATGCTAATAACCCATTTCTTTCCTTACATAGCACTCATCAACTTTATCATACTGCTCAGCAACTATCATTCACCTAAATAAATTATGTAACTATTTCTTTCGTATGCCTTACCTCAATGAGACTGTAAGCTCCCTACAGCCAAGCACTGTGTCTTAAACATCTTCTTTCTCTCCATGTCATCTATTAAGCTTGATCACTTCTTAATGGGTAGAAAAGAGGAGAACACTAAGAGTGGGCACAAGGGGAATGGTCCCTATGAATTAAGTGGGTGTGTGTGTGTACATGTATTTTTTTTCAATTTCCTAAAAAAAATTTTCCAATTGGAAAATACTGCATTCTACTACCCAATATCTAACTGAAATTTCCTAGGAACAATAAAAATTTAACATCATAAGTAAATTTCCCAGACTGCCTATCATATCTAAAGATAGCCTAGATATTTTTTGCAAGGTCATGCATCTTGGTATTTAGTTCAATATGCATAGTGGATCTTCCTATAGATTACAAGCTTTACTATGATGAACTCAACTTTCATGAATCAAACAATTTGATTCAGTTACCCAAAGGGATGTGGGTGAGGTAGAGAAGTCACATGACTTAAGGAAAAGTAGACATGCTCTCAAATCAGGACAATAGGTCAGAACCAGAGGAAACCCTAACTTACCAGAGGTCCAACTGAAAAAACCACAGCAGCCATAATCTCTTCCTTGGGGCTCCCCTCTCTGGAAAGAGTGGAGTCCTGCAAAGACATATCTAAGAAAGAGAAATAAGCCATGAAAACCAATCCTGCCTTGAAAATCTCAGACTCAAAGTTTGCAAGGCTGGTTCAACATCTGCAAATCAATAAATGTGACACACCACATTAACAAACTGAAGGATAAGAATTATATGATCCTCTAAATAGAGGCAGAAAAAAAGCATCTGATAAAATTCAACACCCATTTATGATAAAAACTCTCAACAAAGTAGGTATGGAGAAAATATACCTCAAGATAATAAAGGCCACATATGACAAGCCTGCACAGTACTGGAAGTTCTAGACAGAGCAATTAGGCAAGAAAAAGATACAGAAGGCATCCATATCAGAAAGAAAGAAGTAAAACTGTCACTGCAGATGATATAATTTTATATATAGAAGCCCCTAAAAGACCCTTCCAAAAACTGTAAGAATTAGTAAACAAATTCAGTAAAGTTGCAGGATATAAAATCAATATACAAAAGTCTATGTGTTTCTATACACTAATAATGAACTATCACAAAGAGAAATTAAGAAATCAATCTCATTTACAACTGTTTAAAAAAAGGATTAAATACCTAGGAATAAATTTAACCAAGGAAATGATAGACCTATACATTGAAAACTTTGAGCAAATGGAAAGATTTTCTGTGCTCACAGATTGGAAGAATTAATGTTGTTAAAATGTCCATATGACCCAAAGCGATCTACAGATTCAATGCAATATCCATCAAAATCCCTAAGGCATTTTTCACAGAAGTAGAACAAATAATCCTAAAATTTGTATAGAACCACCAAAAAAAATCCCAAATTGTCAATGCAATCTTGGGAAAGAAGAACAAGGCTGGAGGCATCATGCTCCCTGATTTCAAACTATATTTCAAAGCTATAGTAATCAAAACAGTATGGTATTGGGAAAAGAAGATACAGATCAATGCACTAGAGTACAGAAATAAACCCACACATATATAGGCAAGTAATTTATAGCAAAGGAGCCAAGAATATACAACAGAGAAAAAACCCAATCTATTAAAAACATAGTGTTGGGAAAACTGGACAGCCACCTGCAAAAAATGAAACTGAACCAGTAACCTACATCATATACAAAAATTAACTCAAAACTGATTAAAAGATTTGAATGTAAGACCTGAAACCATAAGACTCCTAGAAGAAAAAATAGACATTGGTCTTGATGATGACTTCTTGGACATCAAAAGTAAAGACAACAAAAGCCCAAACAAGTGGGACTACATCAAACTTAAATGTTTCTGCACAGCAAAGTCAACAAAGAAAAGGCAACCTATGGAATGGGAGAAAATATTTGCAAATTACATACCTGATAAGGGGTTAATAGCCAAAATATATAAAGAACTCACACACATCTCAACAGCAAAAAACAAACAAAAAAACCCGATGTAAAACATGGGCAGAGATGAACAGACATTTTTCCAAGGAAAACATACAGCTGGCCAACAGCTACACGAACAGGTGCTCAACAACACTATCACCAAAAAATGCAAATCAGAACCACATTGAGATCTCAACTCACACTTGTAAGAACGACTATTATCAAAAAGACAAGAAATAACAACTGTTGGCAAAAATGTGGAGACAAGGGAACATTTTTGCACCACTGGTGGAAATGTAAACTGCTGCAGCCACTACGGAAAACAGTATGGAGCTCCTCAAAAAATTAAAAATACAACTGTCATATGATTCTGCTATTCCACTTCTGGCTATTTATCTGAAGGAAAAGGAAACACTAACTTGAAAAGACAACTGCACCCCCACGTTCACTGCAGCATTATTTACAGCAGCCAAGACATGGAAACAACTTCTGTGTCCACGGATGCATGAATGCATGAATGCATAAACAAAATGTGGTATACGCCTACAGTGTAATATTAGCCACAAAAAAGGAGGAAATCCCGCCATTTGTGACATGGATGGACCTTGAGGGCCTTATGAAAGTCAGAGAAAGACAAAAACCTATGATCTCATTTATATGCGTAATCTAAAAACAAACACCCCAGACTCAGAGACACAGAACAGACTGATGGTTGGGGGGCGGTGCTGAAATGGGTGAAGGTGGTCAAAAGGTACAGACCTCCAGTCATAAGTAAGTCGTGGGGATGTGATACAGCTTCGTGACTATAGTAGCAACAGTGTATTGCGTATCTGACAATTGAGCCAGTCAGGAAAAAATGCCTCGGTCACCCAAAGGCAGAACAGGCACCTGTCAGGGACCCGCTACTTAAAGCCCAGGACCGAGGATCTCCCTCCCGCAGCAGCCCCGTTTCCCGGACTGCCCTTCTCTGGACCCTCGGGGTCCCCCTCCTCCCTCCACCGAGGCGCGGCTCCGGGAAGGCGGGAAGGTCCAGCCGCGCTCCCGCCCCGCCCCAGTCCCGCGTCGCGACCCAGCGCCTCCAGGCCGCCGCCTCCTCCTGAGGGAGGCCGGGCCCGGTCGCCTGTGAGGTGGGCCGGTCAGCTCGGGGCCAGGAGCACAGCCGAGAGCGGCCCCGCCCCAGACGCCGCGGGAGCCCAGCGCCGGGGGAGGGGCGGCGGGAACCGGGCCGGGTGCCCGGGGCGACGAGTACCTGGCGGCCGACTGGGGACCGGGCGCTCCCAGAGCAGGGCGGGAACGCTTCCAGCAATGGCGTCGGCGGCGGGCGGCCGCACACGCGCAGTGCGCCTGCGCAGCCGCGGGGAACTACGGCGCCCAGAATCCTCCGCGCGGGCCCTGCGCTCTCCCCGCCCCTTCGTCGGCGCTGGGGGCGGAGTTGGCAGGTCGTCCCCGGACCTAAAATTCCGTCAGATCGAGAGGCCGGGGCTGGGCGTCAGGCTCAGGCACTAGAGATACAAGGAAGAACGAATGACACAGCCCTTGCCTCGGGACACTTCCGTGTGATTAAAGAAATAAAGCCACTGCGAGAACAGAAAGGGAGCCTCTGGCAACTTGGGACCCCAGACGCGGGGGCGTCGGTGGGTGCGTGTCCCCGCTGCCGCCGCCAAGTTCCCTTTCCGCGAAAATACCGTGAAAAGTAGAGTTCCTTACGCAGCTGTGGTGCCTGCTGCCAGCTGGTCTGCTTTCGGTCCATGGACAGTGTTTATTTCCGTGTGCTTTGGAGGAAGTCATTCTGGGAAGAGGGTTTACTGCGTTAGGGAGCCAGTACTAAATTAAAAAGTTTGCCCAGCCTGAAGTGGAAAAGCGCACCTGTGTGAGGAAGACTCTCGCACTTGAGAATCTTGGCAAGTATTTATCCACCTTAACATTATTAAATCTATAATTTAAAAAACGTTTAGATGCCGTCTCCTTTTGAAGGAAAGAGTGCTTTTTATTATTGCATAAAGCACTGTCTCATGTATTTTGAAATGCAATTGTTAGCATTTCCACCTTTAGCTGCTACTTACTATCTCAAATATCCTAATCTTGGAAGTTTAGCATGCCTGAGAGATTTCTGGAAAGGACATCGTTTTCCCCTAGGGAATGATCAAAATAACAATGTTTGGTTTATTGTGCAGAGTTATGAATACTTTTGTCTAGGTTTCATTTCTGCTCTTTATTGAAACAAACTTATTTGCCAAAAAGAAAACATTATAAGAACATTCTTTGACAAGAGTGTCATTTAATATTTTGGCCTGTTACGGTTTCTATAGTAGGTACTCTGATTGAGCTAATTGTTCAATTTCTATGTTGCTGCATAGATATACTGCCTAATCTGTACAAAACTTCAAAAGTCCCACATTGAAATAAACTAGTCGTTGTTTTGACAGGGCTTATGTTTCACAGACTTGCCATTTGATATGCTCTTTTATCTAATTTTTCAAGTTCGAAAATCAGTGTGTTATATGGATGAAATAAAGAAAACGTGAATTGAAAAAAATCAAGGTAACAAGCTGTTTAATAAAATACAGTACGTTTTCCTGCTTTCTAGGCATGTATTTTTGTACCTCCTCAGAGTTTTGTGCCAAAACCTGGTGGTGTAGGGAGACCACACCACAGCCCACTCAGTTATGTTACCCTAACAGTGGCTCATACTTCAAAAGCCCTGCATTTCCAAACTGAGTCCAGATGCCCCATGAAAAACTGCCCCTTTTCAGTGCCTCAGGCTTACAGGTGTGTAAGCTGAAGGCAAGTCTGCCTCCTGTGGAGAAGGTCCTGAGGTGCTGGGTACCAGAGCATTATGTAGAAAGAGGAAGAAGTAGCTCCAGACCACAGACGTCTCAGCCCAGGGAGATGCTACAGCTGGAGGAGGGCCCGAGGGGAGCCCTTGCAAGGCTCAGGGCTCAGACAGGAGCCCTTCTCCCCAGACACAGACGTAGTGCCACCTAGAAGAGTACAGAACAGGTTATGATCAAAGTAGGACACAAATATGTCTGGTAGAGTTTTGGTAACATTCTTACTTCATGTGCTAGGTGAACTTTTCATGAGTGTCTGTTTTCAAATCATTTTTTAAATTCAGCACATCTTGTGTACTTTTCTGTACAAATACTTTCCATTAAAACTATTTAAAAACTGGAGCATATGGAGATGCCAATTTCCCACTTACATAAAACATTTGCCTTTTGTCTCTAGTCCAGATCTCAGTCCCATTTTGAGTTGTGCTTTAGGTTCCTCTTGCTTACCCATGACACTTACACAACTATCATTACTATAACAATGACAACATTATCACAGAATGCAGGGGAAAAAAATCAACCAACTAGTTTGTATGGGACTGAGTTGTTATGACAAAGTAGAAGACAATAAAAAGTCCCCAAGGAGTACTGGATGTGCTATAAGTTTATATGCAATTGTGACACATCCATAACCTAACTACTCACATAGCTATGAAACTAGGGGCACTCAGGAAAATACTGCACAGATGCAATAATACTGAAAATTGTGTGTATCTAGCATATGGAAAGTTACTGAAAGATACAAGAAATGAACAAATGCAAAGACATACTATGTTCCCATATAGAAAGGCTAACACAAAACAAAAACAAAAAAAGGCTAATAGAGATATAAGAGGGGAAAAAAACTTACTGACAATAAAAAGCCAAACACCAGCCTATGAAAAATATTTGTATTAAATGTTATATGGTTAATATCTTTATCATAAACAATTGAACAAATTAAGAAAAGTACTAATACCTGAATACTTAAGGAACCACTGAGAGCAAATGAAAATTCAGGCAAATGGGACTTCTCCCCCGCCTGCTAACTCTCCCCAGAGAAACCTGACCTTCTCATATCAGCCTTGCTCCCCACAGTGGCTAGTTCTATGTTTCCACAAAAGCAAACCACCTCAAAGTGCCCAGCTTTGCTTTACTTTTGAGGAATTGACTGGTTTCATCAGCTCCAGGACCTCTCTTGGGTTGGATACCCCTAGGCCTGGTGACAGTGGACGGAACAGACAAAGAGTCTATGGAAGTAAAAGCTGCAGGTTAAGAGCGACTATGAAAGTGTGGAAGTATGGGCAGGTGACTGAGAAGCACAGGCAGGCAGGGGTTCTCAGGGGACAGGAGTCTCCAGTAACTTAGACACAGCGCCCATTCCAGGGGCTGTGTTGGTACATGAAGGTGTTTAAAAAATTCAACTGAATACATACGAAGATCTAATTGGCTTTATTAAATGATTCACGAATCAGGCAGCATCCTGTGCAGCAGAGAGTTCCCTGAGGAGCTGGACAAATGGATGGTTTTATAGGCAGAAGGAGGAGGGGGTAAGGAAAGGGCGGATGACATCATCTTCCTTAGTCGGGTGGAAGGGGCCTGTGTGGCAGGTGACCTCACTGGTGCTGACCAGAAAATTTCCAAACTGACAGGTTAAGACCACACTCCTGGGGTAGACTGAAACTGCAGTTAGGTTAGGCATGAAGGTTTGAGGTGGGCTTTGCACAAGTGACTCCATTTGGGACCCACTGTCTTTGTCAGCAATGGCCATTCCTTTGCCAGCGTTCCCTTTGGATCCTAGAATGAAAAACCAACCCTGCCCTCATCCTGTGCTTCTGCAGTAGGACTTCCTTCCTTGGCTGTTCAGTCAAATATTCCTCCTTGTGCTGCCCCAGTTCTGTGCACAATGCCCAGAACGGTATCTTCCATCTTGTTGGTCAATTTGCTAGTCACGTTAAACCTGCTGGTTTTCTCACTCTACTGCCTTCTGGGTTTGCAGAAGGCAGGATGCCCTCACTCTGTACTCTGTCAGCAGGCAAGTCTCTGACCCTTGGCTGGTGGACACAGATCCTGAGATGTTACTTTCTTCCTATTTCTGGTAACAGAATCCTTGTAGGAGACCCATTCTACACGGTTTGGATAAGGCTAAAACTACTCCTCTGCCTCGCTCCATGTCAGAGCACCCAGTTCCCTTGGCCGCGGCAACATGTGCAAGGATAGATGTGTAATCCACACCAGTCACTCCAAAGCCACCTGTGCCTTTAATGGCACCAAGGACACAAAACCCTCTCTTCTCTGGAATCAGCAGCCTGCAGAATAACTGAAGTCAAGAGCTGCCAACGCAAGATAGACAAGCAACCTAAATGTCCATCAACAGATGATTGGATAAAGAAGATGTGGTACCTGTATACAAGGGACTATTACTCAGCCTTAAAAAAGAATGAAATACTGCCATTTGCAGCAACATGGATGGACCTAGAAATTAACATAATAAGTGAAGTCAGTCAAAGACAAATATATGATATCACTTATATGCAGAATCTAAAAAAATGATACAAGTGAACTTATTTACAAAAGCTCTCACCACACTGAATCTGCCAGCACCTTGATCTTGGACTTCCCAGTCTCCAGAACTGGGAGATGGCTGTTTACAAATAAGCCATTTAGTCAATGATATTTTGTTATAGCGGCTCAAACAGACTAAGACATCACTTCATTAAAATATGTAACAGTTGACCCTTGAACAACATGGGTGTCTACTGTGCAGGTCCACTTATATGTGGATTTTTTTTTCAATAGTCAGCCCTCTGTATTCAATGGTTTTGTATCCGTAGATGCAACTAATTGTGGATGTCCATAGTTGGTTGAATCTGCGGATGCAAAAGCTTCAGATACAGATGGCCAAGTGTACTACAGCACTTTATATAAGGGACTTGAGTATCTGTGGATTTTAGTACACATGGGGGCACCTGGAAACCAATGAGAGAGAGAGAGAGACAGAAATAGAGAGAGAGAGAGAGACAGAGAGAGAGAGAGAGAGAGAGAGATATTCTCAACATAATTCAGTTTGCCAGGTTCTTCATCACATGATTTAATCCTCTACAACCCTGTGAGAGGAATGATCTATTCCCATTTTACAGATAAGGAAACTGAGGCAGAGAAAGAGTAAGCACATAATTGCCAAGTGGAGGTGGTGGAACTCAAACCCATTGATCTTACTGCATAAGTCAAATGTTGGCCCTTGGATGATGAATTTCTTCTCACTCGAGCATGTGGCATATTGAGAAATAGCCAGTGTTTTAGGCTCTTGAGGACGTACAACCTCTGCTGCTGTAGCACAAAAACAGCCAAACACAATGTGTGAATGATGATGTAATAATGTAAACATTATTTACAGAGACAGGCAGTGGCAAAGGCCTGGTCTGGGGCCAAGGGCCCTGCTCATCAGTTCCCTCTCAAGGAGGTGAAAGGGTCAGCTCCTCTGCCTTTACTTTGTTCCCAGGTAGACCAGTCTCCTACCCTGACTTCAGAGCTGGGCCCCCTTCAACGTGGTTTTTTTTTTTTAAAAGAATTATTTCCAAAACCTCTTTCCAGTCCTTTCCATTCCATTTCCTACTGTTTTCTTTGCTTTCCATCACTGCTGGGTTTATACTTGAGCTTGACGTCTACTACCACCACTTCTTCACAGTCTATTCCTCTACTTCTCCCCAGTAATAGAACTCAGGCCTGCAGAGGGGGTTATAGGAATCAATGACGATGAAAAAGACGGTCTCTGCGCTTCCCTGAGGAAGCATGATAGTTCTGGTGAACCAGTCCCACGAGGCTGCGTAACCGCCGCGTCCAGAGCTGAAAAGCTGGCGGCTGTTTTGAAAAATCAAGATTATACTATTAAACTTTGGTAAAATTTTCTAACTTACAAAAAAAGAAGTAAAGGAGATCATGTGGAGGGGGCAAGAGCACAGTCTGGCTGCTGAATGTTCAAAACACGATAGGATTTAGGAGAGAAAGAAGAAACCTGTAACTAACTACTGTTTCCTCTCCATCTTTTCTACAATCTTTCCACACAATATAGCAGAAAAAACCCTGACGTGTGTAAAGTGTTTTGCTAAATATTTATTTGAACTTTTGCTTCTGTGTTTCTGATCCCACCACACGGGTCTTTGGTCACCCACGTAACTGATGCCAATAGACCACTGTGGCTTCGAGCCTCTGCTACCTTCCTGGGGGCTCTGGGGTACAGCTACGGCCAACAACGTACAGAGGACAGCCACCAAAACTGGGAAGGCGTGAGGCCCGAGAGACGGCGACTTCTTCACGGCGGGGAGCTGCCTGTCCTCCAGCAGTCACTGTCCCATGTGCCGCGTTCCATACGTGACACGAAGGTGTGTCCTTGTGCCTCACGGCTGCCTCAGCTCTTCTCGACGGGGGCCCTAGGGATAACAACACACCAGACCCGTCAACTTTTCAGACTCCCAGCATCCCGGGGGCTTTTTCTCAAAGTGGCACAGCGGAGTTTACAGAGAACAGAGTAAGCTAAGGACATGAAATCTCCCTAATACTGATTGTAGAAAATTCACCCCATGCCAGAGGTGAGAGAAGGGGGACTTGATCAAAAACGACAGTTAAGACTCCGGCCCATCCTCTGCCTCGGGGTCACTTCCAAGCAAGTGTAAAGTGAAGCCGCACACGGCAGAGGGACGACAGGGACCTAAGTCTGCGACCAGCACAAACCATGGGAACATGATTAGAGCCCACGTTTTATGTCCGTCAAATGGTATAGTAGCCTGCAGGGCTGGGGAGGGAATCCAAAGCACATTCCAACCGCTGAATCTTTTGGTTTTTGTAGCTCGTGGAAAAGAAAGGACACTCTTCCTGTGTCTAGGTCTCCACTTGGGACCAAAGGGGAACAACTCTGCGTCTTCCCGATGACAAGAGTGTGAGCCTAACCGACCGAGTGATGTCCTTCAAAGTGAGATGCCGTGGCAGGCATGGGTGTGGCCAAGACGGGGCCCTGGGTTTCACAGGATGTACTGCTACCCAGTTCCAGGGATTTACTGAATTTCCACAGAAGGGTACGTTGGGGGCTGCAGGGGTTGGGTGAGAGATCAACATTTGAGATTTCTAGCTGGAAGAGTTCAGAATGATCAAATCAACGGATATAAGACACAGGCTGTTCATGGCTCAAAACTATGTATTACGCAAATAGAGACAGACACCACAGAACTGGTCCTCAAGTTGCATCTACACGTCTTCTACCTAAACACTCAGGGATCGAACACAGAGACAAGACCAACTTACATTTTCTCACATTCAGGAACTTCTCAGGGCTACCCTTCAGTGTGAATCCTCTGATGTCTGATGAGGGATGAGCTGCACTTAAAGCTTTTCCCACACTCACTGCATCTGTAGGGTTTCTCTCCACTGTGAGTTCTCTGGTGTTGAATAAGAGCTGACAAATGAATGAAGGCTTTTCCGCATTCATTACATTTGTACGGCTTCTTTCCAATGTAGATTCTTTGATGTTTGGCAAAATTTGAGCTCCGGCTGAAGGTTTTCCCACACTCATTACACTCGTAGGGTTTCTCTCCAGTATGGATTCTCTGATGCTGAACAAGATGTGTGCTCTGGCTAAAGGTTTTCCCACATTCGCTGCATTCATATGGTTTTTCCCCGGTGTGAACTCTCTGATGCTTAGTAAGGGAAGAGCAATGGCTGAAGGCTTTCCCACACTCCTGACACTTGTAGGGTTTCTCTCCCGTGTGAGTTCTTTAATGTTTGATGAGAGCTGACAAATGGATGAAGGCTTTGTCACACTCGTTGCATTCGTACGGCTTCACCCCTGTGTGGATTAACTGGTGCTGCACGAAATGGGTGCTTCGATTGAAGCCTTTCCCACACTCGCTGCACTCGTAAGGCCTCTCTCCAACGTGAATCCTCTGATGTATCGCGAGGGATGAGCTTTCCGTGAAGGCCTTCTTGCATTCACTGCACTCGAAAAGGATTCTCGTGTGAGTCCTCTGATGTTTGGTTAAGTTGGCCCTGTGGCTGAAAGACTTGCCACACTCACCGCAGCTGTAGGGCTTCTCCCCGGTGTGGACCCTCTGGTGTCTAACGAGCACCGAGTGGTAAGTGAAGAGCTCACCACAGTCGTTACACTTATGAGGCTTTTTCTCTTTATAGGTCCTCTGCTTTTTCATTAGGGTTGATTTCTGTTTCATTCTTTTTTCAAGGGTATGAAAGGCATAGGATCCTTTGGGAACTCTGTCTTGAGGGAGGAGGACTGACTTCTGCCCGAAGTTTTTCCAGTAAACATCACGCTCACGAGCCCTCTCTTCGGAGAGTGAATTCACGTGGGAGAGCATTTCTCTCAAGTGTCTCTCCTGATCTCCTTGCTGGTTCTCTACCCAGTTTTCACACTCGAGAGCTGTTTCCAAGTCGGAGTCATAGACGCTACTCCTTGTCAGCCTGTCTATTACTGCAACCTGGCATGACTCCTCTTTGGAAAAATCTTGCACTGAAGTGGAATCTTTGCTCTCGGGTCTAGTCTCCAAGTCTGAAAGAAATTGGAAACGCAAATTTCCTTCATTTTCTGAGTTCAACAAAAGGGCAGTTCTGTAATGGATAAGAGTTAATGAAGGTGAAAAGCATAACTTCGACGGGTAGTGGATTTGACTCTTGTAAGATGATTTGCAAAGAGAAGCAGATGGAGGGAGACACATGCACAGTATATGCAAAGATCAGAAGAGCTTATCCAGGAGTCAGAACAGGGGAAGGATGATCAGAAAGACAGGAGGAGGGACGCAGATGAAGCACCATGTCACCAGGTGGACAGGAAGTAAGTTCCTAGATCAGGACGGGGAGGAACAAGCTCTCATAGAAGACCCAGTGCTGTGGTAAATACCCCAGCGGCTATCACCTTAGTGTAGAGTGCAACTTCGACTTCTAAGTTTCCAGTCAACCAACTCTACTCCAAATATGCGTTCCATTTAGTTTAACCTTCCCTAACAATACTTTCATAATATGTCCCTGTTCAAAAATCTCCTATGAGCTCCCAAAGGCACAATGGCAAATGTATTAAACTATGCATGTACAAGGTTATTACTCATTACAACACCGAGGTAGCAAAAGACTGGTAACATCGCAAATATCCTAGTATAGAGAACTGATTAAACTGTGGTGTATGCACACAACGGAGTACGTGCAACTTAAAAAAATAGGAGAATGACCTCTACATATCGCTATGATGCGATCTTCAGGAGATATTAAATAAACTTAAAAAACACAGCAAGCTGCAAAGGAAAGCGTATAGTTTACTATCTTTTGTGCAGGGAAAAAAGGGGGAGGGAAACAAATACACAGACATATTTGGTTCTATCTTCCAAAACCAAAGACGGACAAATGAAATACTAATAAAAATGGTCACCTATGGAGAACAGAGGAGACAGGACAGGGAGGGAAGCTAACTTCTCTGAATATATCTGATATCAAGCTATCAGAAATTTTATATCCAATATGAAGCTACTTTATAAAACTAAAATAACTTCAAGAATGTGGTTCAAAAGAAGACATAAATAGACCAGGGAAATAGAAGAGCAATTTCAGAAATAAAGCCAAATCTATATAGGAATTAGGGACAATACAAAGGTGGTATTTCAGTCAGTGAACTAGAGATAATTTGTTTTACCAATACTTGGTGCTCTGATTTAGAAAATTAAGTTAGACCTGCCCCTCATTCCATATAGCCAAATGAACTCTGTTCATTCATCTACTCTCCCACCCATTTATTCAACGATGACCTCCTGAATGTCTGTCCTACACGACGCTAGTGCTAGGCACTGCGGGAAAACACACACACACAGCCCCTATGTGCACGAGGGGAGAGGAAATTTAGTCTAACACTTACAAATACACGTAAGAGTGCACCTGCAGTAAGTGCTAAGAAATAAAAGGTGAACGATGCTGTGAAAGAACATAGAGGGGTGAGGGGAGGCTTCCCTGAGGAGGTAAATCATGGAGCTGCCATCAAAGTGGAGTTGGGGTTCAGGTGGGGGTCCCAGGTAATGGGAACAAAAGCAGGAGGTGAGCGTTCCAGGTGGAGGGGATGATATGTACCGAAGCCCCAAGGTGAGGGGGACATTCAAGAAAAGCACAGCAGCTGAGAGCACGGGCTCCATGATCAGAATGCATGAGTTCCACCCCAGCTCTGCCACTCCCTCGCCGTTGTGACCTGGGGCAATTCACTCTGACTCTACTTCAGTTTCCTCATCTGTAAGACAGGGCAACGACACTACCTACTTCATGAGGAATGAAAACAGTACCTACCTGAATGAGCAGTAAATGAGAATATTTACAAAACACTTAAAAACAATGACACAGCACAGGCCCTATGTAAGTGCTTGCTGAATCACGAGAACATGAACTGAGATAAGCTAGCGCTGGTGCACGGAGGCAGCGGTCTCACAGCGCGGTCTGCGGGCCCCTGGGAGGCTGTAGCTTCAAAACTACTTTCAGAACAATGCTTAGATGTTATTTGCCTTTTTTGCTGTCTTGACATTTGCACTGATGTTGCAAAAGTAATGGTGGTAAAACTGCCCACAATTTCTGTACAAATTAGGATAAGACACCAAATATACTAGGAGTTGTTCCATTTTTCCCCACCAGGTACTCAGTTAAAAAAAAAAAACAAAAAGCCAGTTTCATGGAAAAATGTCTGAGGAAACAACAGGAAACATTATTAATATAATAAAATTAATTTATTAAATTTCAAACCTTGACCACATGACCTTTGAATATTCTGGATGATGGACCAGGAAATATTCATAAAGCAAGTCTGCTCATATCAAAGTAGGATGGTTGTCTTGAGGAAAACCACTTGTGTGATGGTTTGAGAGCTGAACTAGCCACTTTTTCCACGGACCACCATTTTTACTAGAAAGAATGACTGACCAACTGTTATCTTTGTTGGATATTTGGTGTGTATTTTCTCAAAGCTGACAAAAGAATGTGCCTTCTTGCAGAAATTAGAATTTTAGAAAACTTTTATCTACCACTGAGAACTTGATAGCTTCCTAAAACTTTCTTTTCTGATACCGTCAGTGGTGATACAGAAAATTGTGTGTGTGTGTTTTTTTTAAAACGTGATGTGTCAATATTTGGAAGATCTGCATAACTCAATGAACCAGTATTTTACAAAAGATCAACAGATTTTAATGTAAGAGTATGAAAAACTCATGGATACGGTTTCAGGTGCACACTGGATCTGATCTGTAAGAAACTAACACTTGCCTAGTCTTGGTGTGGTGTCAGGAGACTAGCCAAAATCATCTGAAAAGGCTATAAAAATACTCCCCCCTTTTCCAATTAAATATTGGTGTGAGGCTGGATTTTCTTCATACAGGTCAATGAAAACGCCACATCACAAGAAACTGCGTCAGAAGCGGGTGAGAATACAGCTGTCTCCCACCGAGCCATCCATCAGAGACACTTGCAAAACTGCAGAAAGGGGCCCTTCTTTTCAGTACCCTTTTTTTTGTTGTTGGAGAAAAGTTGTTTTTTATTAGAATTGTGTTGTGTTAACACGTAATGGGTTTCTAATTGTTGTTTAAAAATTAAATATCCGGTAGTTTAAAATCTTTCTCACTTTTAATTTCTAATATAGTGACTATTGGTACATACAACACACACAAACAGTAGCTCTTCAGGGTCCTCAATGATTTTGGGAGTTAAATTACGTCCTGCGATGCTAAAACCATTAAGAGTTGCTAAGAAAGGGTATAAAAATGGAGGGAGAGTAGGTATGAGATAATGCTGGAATAATGAGTAAAGGACAGATTTTTGCAAGGTGGTGTAGGCCTCAAAGATTTTGGCTGTTATCCTAAGAGCAATGAGAAGCCACTGACATGTAAGCAAAAGGGTGATAGCATCTGACCTGTATTTTGAAAACATCACTCACTGCGATATAAAGAATGGAGCTTAGGGACGAGGGTATGGCTCAGCGGTAGAGCGCCTGCCTAGCGTGCAGGAGGTTCGGGTTCAATCCCCAGTACCTCCATCAGAAAATAAATAAGCCTAATTACCTGCCCCTCAACAAAATTTTTAAAAAAGTAAATTAAAAAAAAAAGGGAGTTTATGGGGGTAAAGGTGGAATCAGGGAGATTATCACAGGAGTCCAGGCAAAGGAAAGGGAGATGGAGGGATGTTAACAGTGAAGAAATATTTAGACCTTGAGCAGATGAACACAGTGATGAACTGGATAAAGGAGGGAGGGGCAGTTGAAGGACTGTCCATAGATTTCTGGCTTATGCAGTCTGATAAGGTGGTGAGTGTCATTAAGACAATTACTAGAAAAAGATCCTGTTGGGAGGATGGAGAATGTGGGCATATATCTGGCATTCAGTTTTAAATATGCTGAGAACAGGAGCCCCAAGGGGAGATCTGGGGTGGAAACACCGACCTGGGATTCACCCAGGGAGAGAGGGTAATTGGGTTGTGGGAGTGGACGAGTCGCCCAAGGAGGAGGCAGAGGCTGCACACAGCTGGCCAGCTGGACTAACTGACCCTCAGGTATGTCTTGTCTGGCCCACACTGTTTATACAATTTTTGAGACCAATTGCCAACACTTAAAAATAGCAAGATTTCACACAGAAATTCAAATTTTGAGCTTCTTAAAAAAAAAACTGGAAGCATGCAGAGTGATGACCAATTAGAGCAGAGGCTGCCAACTACTGCCCACTACCCAGGTCTAAATAAAGTTTTATTGGAACACAGCCACGCTCCCCACAGAGCCCACAGGACTTACTACCTCCGCTTCCTGTGGCTGCCAGCCTAGAGCAGGAGGGACCCCTTTCCGTCGAGGCATGTGCTATTCCAGCTTCCGAGGCCCCCCCGACCCCCTCCACCCCAGTCCTGTTACCTCCTGACCCGGGCAGCCACTCAAGGCCATGGTTCCAGGTACTGAGGGGAGGGGGATTCCAACCAAACCTTGAGTAGCTCAAATATTTAATGGTTCAGAAGAGACAGCCAAGCAGATAGAACCAGAGAAGTAAGAGGCAATTCCAAACGGATTAAAGGTTTAAAAGGGGGAAAGAAAATGAAAGGACAAAAGAAGAGAACAGAAGCAAGTATTTTTGTAATTGCGGCATGAGAAAGGACTTTCTAAGTGCTAACAAAAGACAGGAAACACAAGATTGTGATACATTAAGTCTGTATGTTAAGAAGCACAGCCAGATGGAAAGGCAAAAACTACAAGGCACATCTGTAACATAAAGATTAACGACCTCATATATGACGAGTTATTGTAGATCACTAAGAAAATGACAGTATTTCCCACAAAAAAAAGAAGGGTGGTGAACACGCAAGTCACGAAACAGACAGGTCTCCAAGGGGAAACACATCTCTGTCCACAGGGGCGGATGTAATAACTCTGTATTCAAAAGGACAAGAAGATTTAAAAAACAGAATATTAAGGGAAGATTTTCTTTATGAGAGACACATACTACAAAGTGTAGTAATTACAACAATAGGTTATCACAGCACAGACAGCCACGTAACCAGGGACTCCAGAAATAGACCCAAGTATGCATGGGACCTGGGTTTACCTAAGAGTTAGCACAAATCAGTGATGAAAGATACATTTTCAATAAATGACATTGGACTATTGGCTTTAAGTAGGAAAAACAGATAAAATTAGTTCCCTATTTCACATCATATACAAAAAAAAATACTATCTTTAAAACAAAGCTCAAGCATTTTAGATTAAAGTACAGATTATCTTCCTGACATTTGAATAAGGAAGACAATTCACAAAAAGCAAAAACTATTAAAAAAAAGATAAATCTTCTAACATTAAAAATGTTAAATTATGCTTGTATAATACACCATAAAATAAAATAAGCCACAGACTAAGAGAACCAATTTTTTCTCACTGATTTGTAATGGTACCTTTGCCATCTATTAGTATTTAAAATATATAAAGAACTCTAAGAAATCAAGAAAAAGATGTGAATGGCCCACTTTCTAAAGCATGCAAAGGGTAACTGCAGGTAATTTATAAAAGAGGAAATGTGAATAGCTAACACAGGAAATACTCAAACCCACTCATAACCAGAGAAATGTAAATTAAAAAAACATGAAACATCATTTCATATCCATCAGACTGACAAAAATTACTACATCTAAGAGCATCAATTATTGGCCAGGATTGTGGTGGGGCCTTGGCTGATCATGTGATACTTCAAGGTCCAGTGCTGCGTATTCTGGTTATCTACCCTAACCCAGCTCTCAAGGTGAACGTAAGGAGTCAGTAAAAGGATGATCATTGCAATTCTTTTACTAATTAATGTCAAAGAAGTGAAAATAAACTTCACAGTTTACTCACACAACTGGACTTCTTTCATAGTAGTTAAAGTGCATAAACACAAATTATATGTGTTAATAGAGATTAATATCAAAATACAATGTGAGGGTTAAAAAATTGGGTTGTAAAAGAAAAAGTACACTGTATGTACATATTGTTTTTGGCGTGTGTGTGTCTACACACACACAGACATTAGAATGACTCACACCAACTGCACCAACCAGTTATTTCCAGGGGGAAAGAGAATGTAAGAACTCTAAATCTGTAACCTTTTTTTATTTCTTAAAAACTGGAAAACACCAGACATTTATAAGAATGGCTAAAATGTAGAAGACAATCAAGTGCTGGTGACGATGCAGAATAAGGGGAACCCACCCACTCCTCCCACCTGCTAGTGGGAACGTGGTTGGTACAGTGACTCTGGAAATCTGTTTGGTGAGATTTACCAGAAGTGAACAGCACCTGCCCCGATCCAACAATCCTACTCATACGCACGTGTCCGACAGACGGGCGTGCCTGCGTCCACCGAGGGATGTGGGAAACAGCGCACACAGCAGCGCTACTCAGACAGCCCAAACCCGGAGACGCCCGCGAGCCACCACGGGAGAAGGGATAAACAAGCGGGCAGGGTGACACGATGGAAGACTGGACGACACTGAGAATGGGCAGACTGCAGCCACACGCAACAGCACGGACGGATGTCACATCAACATTCCGGGAAGGAGGCCAGACACATGAGCACGCACAACGTGACTGTCTAACTAATAAAGGTCAAGAACAGGTAAAACTGATCTGGTGTCAGAAGTTAAGCAAATCTTGGAAGGAGGGAGGTAACTTAAAGGGGCCACAGAGATTCTTTCTGGGGTGCTGGGAAGTTTGTTTCTTGATCTGGGTGATAGTTTCATGAATGTGTTCAATTTGTGAAAATTCACAGAACCGTACATCTATTTCACATTACAAAAAAGGGTGAAAAAAGAGAAAAGGCAAAAGGAAGCAAACATTAGCATGTGTTTGATCTGGTGTTATTTCCTTGACCTTCGTATGTATTTAAAACGCGACATAATTTAACATAAGACATTTAGAAAATAAAAGCACGTCGGCACTCCTAGCGTTCTCTCTCAGGCACTGAGAAGCGCCACTTCCTCAGTGTCCCGCAGGGCTCTTCCTCTTGAAGCCCCCGTCTACCTGACTCACCTGAACAGCTGCTTTTGGGTGCTTTTCTCTCAAGCACCAAGGGATCTTTTCCATTCTCCAAATCGTAGTGCTCAGCTTTGGAAACTGGAAGCCCTGCTCATTAAAAAGAAAGGGAGAGAGAAAAAAAAGGGACTTAGCTATGTGTGATGGGCACCAAGGTCGATCCTAGAGCGCAGCCCCACGCCCTGGAGCTACAGAGAAGACAGGCTGTTACAGGAACACCTGGGACGAGGGAGGGCAGGCCTCTGAGTGAAGCTTCAAACAGGTGCGGCCAGAGTCTGGGCCTGGTAACGAAGTCTACATGCACTTGAATAGACAAATCTTTGCACCTGTAGAAATAGAAGAGACTTTCTCTTTATTTCTTTATTGCAGGAGTTCCAGCGAGACCTTGCAGGTTAGACCTCAGCTTGGACTGAGGAAGGAGTTGGGCAAAGGGGGACTTCAGTGGCACCACCACGTGGCCGGGACTGTGGAATCCAGTGGTTGTCTTCTGATGGTTTTCCTTTCTTCCTTCTTAGTTACTGGAACCAATGCTCGTAGGGAATGTATTACATGAGGTTTGGGAGGAGCCAACTTCGCTCCCTCCACCCCTCATGTAAACACGTACATGTACCTGCACATGTGCTATGCACGTGCGCATGCCCACATGCACAAGCACGCACGTACACACACACACGTGGGCAAAGGATCCAAACTGGCCAGAGCATACTTCACCTCCCCGATTCAAGTAATTGTTTCACTGATGGACACATGGCCCAATTTCCTGAATCTCCAGAACAGAAGCACTAGCTTTTTTGCCTCAGTGCTCTAACTGGAAGAATCATGGAATCCCAGAGCGGCCAGGGGCCATCTAGCCATCCGGGGAGATCCTAAGATAAAGCCAACAAGGGGCAAAGCCAAGCCATGTGACTGAAAAATAAATAAACAAAAGAGATTCCTGACAGTATCCCTGGGTCCCTTTTCAACTAGTGTAAGTCTGGTTTCTGCCACTCAAATCCAAAGACTCCTGACCCAAAGCAAGCACAGGCATTTCACCAAGAACCTAGAGCAGAAAGAGATTTCCTCTGGGCCCAAAGGGATCAACACGTTCCGACCCCCGGATGCCAGAGTGAAGGTTCTGCTCAGCTACTTCACTTTCAATAAAGTGCTGATGCCCTCCCCAGCGTGTTGCAGGTCGCGGGGAGAGCCCGTCCTTACACAGTGAGACCAGGCTCCTGTAGTTCTCCAGCATCACGTCCCTGTGTGCCGGGTCCAGCCTCCCCCACTCCTCTGGGGTAAAGTCCATGGCCACGTCCTTGAACGTCACAGGTGCCTAGGACACAAAACATGCTTTTGTTCACAGTCTCTCACTCAGTCATCTTCCTCTCACCCCCTTGTTTCTGTTGGCCCTGGAGCAGAGGCACAGATAAATTCAAACAGGAGAAATGACTGTGATAAATGACAAGCATCCGAACATGTTCAGATTCTGAACATTCTGCGTAAAGTCACTGGGTATCAATTATGTGCCATATCCACTGTCAACATGACAACTGTAAGAAGGAAGAGCAGGGTTTCTCCATGGAGAGACTGCAATTTTTCTGGGGAATAAAGACTTAAAACATGAACCACTGAGTCAACAATGTAGTCTGGCAAAGTAAGCAAAATGTAGGTGGAGGGGAAAAAAGGCATGCATGAATAATTCTCCTTGTGAGTCCTCAAGAAAAATCAATCTCTACAGAACCTGTGACTGGAGAAGTCATGGAATGAACAGACTGACAGCAGGCATCTCTGGTGAAGCGCGGAATCAGGTCAAGGCACAGAGCATTAAATCGGAAAATGACAGCAACAAATTAATTAAGGGTACAGATAGACCAAATAAATGTTTACATGTAAATACCACAGAATTAAGTTTATATAACAGAAAAAGTACAAAAACTATATGGACATAGATACATGTCAGCACTGAATGCTTCTCTTTCCATAAAGCCAAAGAGAATGGGAACAACATTCCAGGTTGTTGAAATAAATATACACCAAATGCTACAGCTGGATAGAAAACATCTTCTATTTAAATATTCATGAAGCATTTGCAAAAGTGACAAAGTAAATGTTAATAAATTCTAAAACAGAAATGGAACAGAGCAGTAACTGATACTGAAAAAATATATCAAAATTTCAAAATAATAATGAAATAAAATACAAAAATCAAAGCCAAATGGCTGAAATTGTACTCAAAGGAAATGTTTCCATTTCATTAAAAAAAATGTCATTAAATGAACAAAGCATACAAGTCAAATTAGAGAAAGAACCTAACAACTAAGGAAAGCAGAAAGAATTATAGGATAAAAACAGAAATTAAGGGGAAGAAAAATAAGAAACTATGACACCTGGGAAATCTGAATAAGAGCAGTAGGTTATAGCACTGTGCCAATGATAACTTCCTGATTTGGGGGAAAAATAATAAAGCGAGGTAAAATGCTAAATTTTGAAGAATTTGGAGAGCATATGAGAAATCTTTCTACCATTTGCTACATTTCTATAAGTCTAAAATTATTTCAAAGTAAAGTTTCCAAAAATGGAAATAATCTGAGACTTAAAAAATAAGAAATATCCTTGTAAAATAACATAAAATGTAAAAATCAGTAAGTAGCAACTAAGTAGACAAGATATTATGAGAAAAAATGACTTTGATCCTACAAGCTGCATATCTAGAACTAAACCGACACTCAGTGGGAATCAGCTTCCAAATCATCAAAAAAAATAGAATAACAAAAATGCAAGCTACTGCACAAAAGGCTGAAAAAAATACAAAAGAATAAACAAAGCATAATAAGCAGAATTATAAAAATCACATGACAGGAAAAATGTGAAACATACACGGAATCATATTAATGTGAATAAATTAATTTCCCTTATAAAAAGGTTTCTTAAAATAGCCACGTCCTCTTTATGGAAAGGAGACCCAAACAAAATCTCCAAAGTTGGGGCTGGGGGAATGGAAGGAAATACAGTATACCACATGTCTAAATACAGTAGTACAAACTCAACAAAAACATGTGGAAAAATATACACCCAACTGTCATCCTCAGTAGGCAGAGGGGACTGAATTTGGGGAGGTAAGTATGAGTAATACACTTTTATATTTATAGGTGTCTATGCCATTTACCCGGTTACAATGAGAAAGAATTAAAACTTTAATATTTTTAAAAATCTAGTAAGTAAAAGATAAATAGCCCAGGCAAATTCGAGTAAGAAAAAAGTTGGAATATTAGCAAAAACAAAATCTAATGCAATGCAAAAAGGACAGTTTTAAAAATTTCCGTAAAAGGTTTAACCCATCCTGAAGCTGTGACAAGTCTTTAATCTAATATCAAAGTGCTGAAATGCATAAAGCATTCCCCCTTCTTCTGGGACCTGCACCCTGATTTTCCTGGGGCTGCTGCGCCTGGCCGCCTTTAGTCCACACAGTTCAGGGAGCACTAACTCCATCTCTGACCCATGGGTGGGATGTGCATGTGTCTGTGCAGGTTATTTCCCTACTCTGATCATTACACCCAGATTCAGCCAACAATGGTCCAAGAACGGGGCTAATGCCTGTTAAAGAGCTAACCTCAGGACTTCTGAAATGACCAGGAGCGAAGATGCCCTTTCTCCCTGATCTTCAGTATCGGAAGATGTGAGCCTAAATTTGTCTGGGGCCAGCCTGCACTAGGAGAAGAGCCTGCTTGAGAACAAAACCCACAGGGAGAAAAGGAAAGGTCCGTGAGACGGGGAGAACAGGTTGTTAGGTTGCTGCTGGAGCTCAGTTTTAGCCAGACCTGTAGTTTTCAGTTATATTAGTCCATAAATACCTCCTTAAAATTTTATTTTATTTTATTTTATTATTTTTGGGGGAGGGCAGGTAATTGGGTTTGTTTGTTTATTTATTTATTTTTAATGGAGGTACTGGGGATTGAGTCCAGGACCTCATGCATGCTAAGTACATGCTCTACCACTGAGCTACACCCTTTCCCAGTAAATACCTCTTTTTGCTTAAGCTAGTCTGAGTTGAGTTTTCATCAGCTGCAGCTTAAAGCTTCCTGACTAATAAAGTCTTCAATATTAACATATGGCCTTCGAGAACCCAGTGGAGGCACATAAGTACAGAAGCATCCTGAGAAACCACTCTTACAAACAGCAGCAATGTGCAATGTCTACTTTTTACACTTTCGGTTAAACTGTAGCGAAGAGAGAGGCCAGCTGAGGAATCTTTGGGTTGTGGTATGACACACATCACAGGGAGCTCTTGCCTCCTACCCAGCTTCATTTAATAAAAATCTTCAGACATACAAAAAGTGGAAAGATGGATGTACTAATCACCCACAGACTACAACTACTGCTTCAATTCAACAAGCCTTAATACTTGCCCTGGGGGAAGGGGGAGTTTGCAAAGTAAAGCTGCAATCTGGTAACAGTCCACCTCTTAAATACTTCAGCACTCATCATCTCAGAGGGCTGGATTCTAGCTCTTTAAATTAAGCCTTGCCTAGGCTTCCTTTTCCAACATTTCTTTGAACCACCTGAGCACTGAGTATGTTCATAATTCACTCCAGTACTTAAGGCACTTTCTTAAACTCCTACTTAACAGTCATGTGCATGCTGTTTCCCCAACCGAAAAATAAATTCTAAGGGGTATGAACCACACTGTCTTTTAAATTAGTTTCCCAAGATACCAAGCACAGAAACTAGCTTCCATGCCTGTTTAGTGACAGTAAACACTAGATGGAGAAGGTACCAAGAGGAAGTAGAAAACATTTTCCACTGAGTCCATTATTCACTTGCGTGGTCTCTTAGCAGCAGAACTCAGCTCTGTAGGTGGGCTCCAGCAGAAACAGAAGCTCTGCATCAGAAAGCAGGGAGCACGCCTGTACTCCAGAAATGAGGTGTTTCAATAATCAGCAGAGACTCTCTCACCTGGGACCTGGCTGTGAGGTGCAGAGCTGCCACTTCTTCCTCTTCTGTGCTCTTCTCTTGGGAGAATGGAGACTCCTGGGAAGACAGAGCTAAGGGCAAGAAAGCAGTAATGATGGGGCTTGGATCTATCTTGTGACTCAGATTTACACATTTAAAATTCCCGCCATCACACTAATGGTGCTCCCTACAAACACTGCGACTGCAAGGAGCCTGAAACAACCCAGGATCATGGAGAACGTCCAGGAGTGTTGCTACCTGGGGCTTAAATTCATCCAGTTGCCAGAATCATAACACATCCTGGAAGACGACACTCTCTGGTCTGGACATTTTTTTTCTGAGCTTAATTTACATTAAATTAAAACGGGAAAAACAGGCTCAATGATTCTGAAAAAAATCACCCTGCATGCTTAGTTCCAATGTAGGTTGCTGGATCCCAGCCACAGATAATTATCATTAGTTGAGCCTGGGGTACAATCTAGAAATCTAACAAGCCCAGGTCGGGGCAGGGTGTGGATTCTGGTGCAGGAGGTCACAGACCAAACTTCCAGAAAGGCTGGTCTAGGACAGCCTGTGTCAGTCAGGGACTCCTCTGTCTGTTTTCTCCTATGGAAAACAAAAATATCTGCTCTACTGAAACCATAGGGTTATTGTGCAAAGGGGAATAACAGGTGGAAGATACTTTTGCCAACCAAAAAGCTAAATTCTCAGACCCACTGACAAAGGTTAAGATGGTTATAATCACCCGGGAGGAGAAAGGTGTGAGGAAAAGTGAGGCTATGCTCAAGTCTCGGAAGCTAACGTTTCGCTTACATTTTGGGGTGGCTTTGGAGGGCCCACTGTGCACCCAGCCGGTGTGGAAAGGGAGGTGATCCCACACTAAGCCCTCCACTCTCTCTGAGAGCCCGGCCATCCCCAGACAAAGACGGCAGCGCTCTGCCCAGAGCCCTCTCCACCGACTCCCGCACAGGAGGCAGAACCTGGTCCGGCCCACAGCTCAAGTTCGGCACCAGCACCTCTCACCTCTCTTCCCGGGCATTTCGGCCACATCTGTCTCCATGGTGACCACCTCCTCCTGGCCCCCCCCGGGCAGAAGAGTGGAAAGCCCCGAGGCCTGGTGGTCCTCCTTCCTGCCTCCCCTCTGCGGGCTCCTCCGAAAGGCTTCGCTCCGGTCCCGAGCTTGAACCTGGAAACCCGGGACAGCACCCCTGAGGCCGGGTGCTCACACGCCTGGCGCTGCCGCTCGGAGCTGCTCGGGGACCGGGCGGCGGGAGAAGCCGGCGTCGGGACTGCAGCCTAGGGGCGGGCGCGCAGACGCAGCCCCCGGCCCGCGCCCGCCCACCGCCCGGACTCGGACCCGCGCCCCTCGGGGCCTCGGGGGTGGGGCTCGTGTCTGCCCTCGACGCCCCTTCCTCCAGCGCGCACTCCAGCCCGGCTCGGCGCGGACTGACGCCCCGGGGCCGCCGCCGAGGCCGAGCGCAAGCAGTCGCACCGGAGCAACAACTCACCTCCCACCGCGGGCCTGACAAAGGCTGCCAACTTCTCGGGCCAGCGGACCCACGCATGCGCAAGAGCGGGGGCACGGCTGGCGGGCCGCGTCCGGCTCGGAACTACGTTTCCCAGAAGCCCCCGGGCGTGGCCCGACTCCGCTCCTCAGCAGGTGGGAGCGCGAGTGGCGCGCCTCGGAGACTCGGGGGAGCCGCGGTCTCCGTCCCTCTCGGAGGAGCGGTCGCTTCGCTTGTGCGGGGTCCCGCGGACAAGCGAGAGCGCGAGCCGCGGAACCGCGTCTTTGTCGGCCCCGCGCTTGGTCGGCACGTGGGGCTGTGAGGCGTCCTACTCAGATCACTCCAGTGTAAGAGTTACAGCACACGGCTTTCCTCGTATCCTTGCCCTCCCCAAACTCATCCTTTGCCTTCAAACAATGTGAGAGGCGTGCTGTGCAAACCGATGTTCATGCGGCCGCAGACTACCGGTGACACTGAAGATTCACGTGCGAGACAGGTGAGTTGAAGAAGATTCAACCAGTTGCAACACATCTGAGCAACAGGTTCTCTGCAAACGTAAAACTGAAATTTATCAAGAGATACTCTCTCAAGGGAACAAGGTTAATCTAATTCTGTTTTGGACAAACGTACCCACTTCAAACAGTATGTTTAAACCGCCCCCTTGTCTCAGTGAATGATGTCATTGTCCACAAACGCATTCGTAAAGCCAGAGCTGGAGTATCCTCAACCCTCACTGTCCATTTATCATCTAATCCTATTCATTGTATTTCTTGAAAAACTCTCCAATTTGTCCTTCTTTCTCTTTTCGTATCAGCATCACCTTAGTTCTAGCCACCAACATTTCACTAGGATTACGGAACCAGCCTCTTAACTGATTTCCCAGACTCAGATTTTCTTTCCCTCCAATTACCCCCCACATTTCTGGCCGGCAATCATTCTAAAGCAAGAATGAGATGTCACTTTACCGTTTAAAACTCTTCAATGGTTTTCACACACTTTGGGAAAAGACGATTTTTAGTTTCCAAAAGAAAGCACCCCTTATGCAGTTCCCATTATCCTATGTGGTATGCACACATTTGTGTAACCCCCTCCCTCCCCTGGAGTGTGGGTAGGACCTGTGACTTACTTTTAACCAGTAGAACACAACAAAGATGACATGATTCTAATGCTTGTTTTGATAGAAAAGTCCTCCTTGCTGACATTGAGGAAGCAAGTATGATGTTGGGAAGACCCAGATGACAAGTAACTGTCAGTCAACAAGAACCTAACCCCTGCCAACAAGCCCCAGGTGCTTGGCAGTGGATCATTCCTAGTGGAGTTTTCCTTCACATGAGAACCCAGTCCCGGCTGACACTCTGGCAGCCAGCTGCGGAGGACCTAGCTAACCTGTACCCAGCCCGTCACCCACAGATACTGTGAGTTAATAGGTGTGTGCTGTTTTGAGCCAGTAAGTGTATAGTTATATTGTTACACAGAAAAAGATAAATAACACAGCATCCTAACATAAATGGCCAGCTCCTTGCCCCAAACACCGGATGCCTCTGGAAGGAGGGAGGTTGTTGGGTTGAGAAAGTATTGAAAAATTGATTGGAAACCCTCCGGGAGACAGATGACGACAGTGGGTCCTAGGGGTGTGTGTGTGTAGGTGGGGAGGGAGTGGCAGCAGCGATGGAAGCCTCCAGATGCCACAAGGGGGCTGCAGGGGACGCTATAGGGAGTGGGGGTGCTTTCTGTGCTCCTTTCTGTTCACTGCCACATTCCCCCGGGGAGATCTTTGCCCATTCGTTCACCTCTGCACTGGGTAGCCTCAGAGCTGGGCTGGGAGAGGAGTGGGTACTAACAGACACAAGAAGATGCATCTCAAAGGGTTTTATCCACCCTTCTCCCACCCTGATACACACAAACACCCAAACACACACATACACATGCAGGTACACAGGCAGTGAGCCAGATGATTCCTGCAAAGAAGAGATGGAGGTAGAGAGGTTCCTTGTGGGATAAGATCACCTGGTAGGGAGGAAGGTGGTAAATGGACAGTGATCTTGCCCCAATTTTAACACCATAGATTCTCTGCTTTGAAAATAACTCAAATTTCCCTAAGCCCTGCTCCCTTCCCCACATACATACAGATATTTCATCCACAGCTTGTGCCCTTCCTGGTGAGTTGAAGGAGGTATAGGAAACACCCCAGGATTTCGGTTCCCTTCCCTCCCTACATTACCAGCTTATAACCTGGGCTTGGGGAATATAGACCCACAGGGGGAAAATAAGATATCTGATGTATTCTATTGCTATAAAAGAAAAACAATGGTCTGAATGACCTGTAACAGATAACACAAAATTAGTGGGCCACTTAGAATAAAAAAATTTTTTTTTACTGAAACTGCTTTACTGCTATTTATCAAGGGGTTCTCCCCTTTGTTTTTGAGTCTCTGTGTACAACTACCCTTAGTCAATCAAGACTCAAAGACAGGTGTTGTATCTCATTTTAATGGCTATTCTGAAAGCTTTTGCTCTTAAATCTAGCCATCTCTTCCATCACCGAGTATCCAGTAAGCACCTCCTTACTGTTTCCTACTCCTCTATCCCAGAAAGCTCAAGATGTATGTATTTTAAAAAAGATACCCTAAAAGAGTTAAAGGAGGACGTAAGAAATATTAAGCAGGAACCCATCATAGTGGCCAATACTTGATTGGCTAGCAGAATGTGTGAAACTGAACAGGGAATTGAAAGCTGGGCTATCAGGTTGAGGAACTCTACTCTTCCATAAGAGATCAGGAAGGGAGAGAACCTTGAAAAAATGTGAAAGAAACGTTAAGCAGTATGGAGACTGACTAGATATTCATATAATGAGAGTCCTAGAAAGAAAGAAGAAATAACCAGGGAGAGGAAAATATTTTAAGAAATAACAACCAAGAATTATGGAGAAGTAAAAGTTACAGAACTTAGATTGACAGTGCTTGTAGAAAGTCAAATGGGAAAAGCATGAAAAGACACCACATGTTACAATAAAATCTAACAACGTAAATGTGGGTTTGCAACCTCAGGCGTTCCCGATGAGCAGCAATAGTCTCTAGGAATGAAGCAGCTGAAGGGGTCTCTCTGCACGAGTGGTAGCTCAGCCAGACTCAGTGGTTTGGTACATTAATAGTACGTATATTTCCCTCCAGCAGATGACAATCCCCTTCTCAATTTGACAGAATATAGTGAACGTATCACAGGATTTGTCAACTAAATGGTACTGGGCTCTTGGCTCAAACATCACTTTTCCTTTGGTGTGACTTTGGGCTATTTACTGCAACTCTCTAAGCTGCCACTTGTTTGTCTTTAAAAAGAGATGATTCCACACGTGAGTGATATCATATGGTATTTTTCTTTCTCTTTCCGGCTTGCTTCACTTAGAATGATGATCTCTAGGTCCATTCATTTTCCTGCAAATGGCATTATGTTATTCTTTGTTATGGCCGAGTAGTATTCCATTGTATAAATATACCACAACTTCTTTGTCCAGTCATCTGTCAATGGACATTTAGGTTGCTTCCATGGAACATCGTGTAGACTTTGCGTGAATGTGGGAGTGCATGAATGGCCAAGACCCATGCGTCTGCATTGTGAGAAACTGGTCTTGCTCAGGAATGTGGCCATGGGAAAGTTGCTGAACTCTGCACCTCCTGTTCGTTATCTGTTGAATGAAGTTTATTGTCCCTACCTTGAATGATTGTTGTGAGCATTAAGTGGAATTTTCATATGGAACATCAGAAAACAGATACTGGAGAGAAGTCTTATGAAGATAGGAAAATGTGTAGCTGGAACTCATACCATCAGAGTGTTCACAGCAGGAGGGATTATAAAGTGCATGAAGGAGCCTTAATTTGGAATACACCATTTACTCAACACCAGAGAATCCCAAACGCAGGGAAGCCTTATGAATGTGGTGACTAGAAAAATGTTCCATGATTATTTGGGTGATGCGCAGCCCTTACAGTGCATCAGAGAATTCATGCTGGAGAGAAACCCTACAAATGCAATGAATGTGGGGAAGCTTTTGTTCAGATAACTTCATTCAACCCCAGCTAATGCCCACTGGAGAGAAACCTTATGAATGTCATGAATGTGGCAAAGCCTTCAGTCACAATTCATCCCGTATCAAGCATCAGTTTGTTCACACTGGAGAGAAGCCCTGTGAATGTCACAAGTGCGGGAAGGCGTTTAGTGACTGGTCAGTCTTCATTCAACATCAGAGAACTCATACTGGAGAAAAGCCTTACATGTGCGGACAGTGTGGCAAAGCCATCAGTCAGAGCTCAGATCTCATAAAACATACATGAGGCCACACTGGAGAGAAACCCTACCCCTTCAGCCAGAGTTCGTCCCTTACTCCGCATTGGAGGGTCCATGCTGGAGAGAAACCATCTGAGTGTCGTGGGTGCGGGGGATCCTTCAGTTGAAGCGCCCGACCTCCTCCACTCAGAGGATTCACACCCGACAAGCCCTGTGAGGTCAGGCATGCGGCCGCCCCTTCCGGTGTAGCTCAGCCCTCATCAGGCATCAGAGACTTCACAGTGGAAACTTCCTCTGAATGTGTGGACACTTCACTCTGTTAGATACCAAAGACGCATCCTTCCACAGGTTGTTACAGTTGTGGTACTTTTATCCTGAGGACAAAATCTCTTTTGCTTTGTCATCTCCTCTTTCCTAGAATCTTCGTTCTTTATCCTTCTCCCAAGGCTGCAGTTATGACTGTCACATCTCAGAAAGTAAACATTATTTACTCTGGAATCTGGCAGCCTAATCCAGTATCCTGTTTCATACAGTTCTGACAGGGGAGTTGGGGCGGTGGCGGGGGGGAGGCAACTGAGCCAGTATTTTTAGAAAATATTTTAGGAAAAAATGTAGCCTACGAAGCATACCCTCATCAGATGAGATTACCTGGGGCTGTCTGATGAAAATTATACGGCCTTAAGAAATTTTACATGTACTTAATGAAAACACGTATTATTTTTTGGTCACACCGTGACTTTATGCATATGCGAAGCATTTTTCTTTGTTTTGACCCTTCCTAAGCTTAAGCTGATCTTAAGGTCCCTTTTTAGGTTTCCATGAATTATTTCCCCTTCCTTTCTTCCCTCTGTTGGAGGCGTTTTTCAGTTACCCAAGAGAATTGTTGCATAGGATTGGAGTCTCTTGACTTCCCCATATCTTTACAGATTTACCAGCCATAACTTGAGATTTCCCTGCTGTATATTTTTTCTCATGAAAAGGGCTATTCTGAACTCGCCATTCTCACTGAATTTCTCACCTTTCCCTTCGATTTAAAGCAACTACGGTGTCAGATACCGCTTGAAGTTCAGCAGGGCTTGAGTTTCAAGCTGAAGAGCAGAACTGGAAGGAGAGAAGGATTTGTGTTCTGAAAATGAGCTGTGAGACAGAGGACTCTGAAGGAACGGGGACTTCTGGAAATAATCTCCGACATGCCCAGAATCCTTAGTAATTTTTAGAAATGTAAAGGGGGCAAAAGAGTAATCTGAGTGTCCATCATTAGACTCAGACCTCTTAAAATACGTTTGTTAATGTAAGAAAGTCATGTCACAGATGTTTCCTCCTGGGAGCCCACTGGCTTCGTTTGAGGATAGAACTTTGCCCTGCCTTCAAGGCCCAGTCTGGCAGAGCCTGGTTTAGAGCTGAAAACTCAGGGCAGGTGTCCTTGAACAAAAGGCCTGTCCTTGAACGGGTGGATCGCATGAATTTGTGTGTTTAAACACACACACATGTGCACACACTGCATTAGCGTGGGCTGCCCCCCAAACGGACTCTGAGGCAAGAGTTTGGGTGCACGCAGTTACTTCACAGTTGATCCTAAGACGCATGGTGAGGGAGTTGGGGAGTGAAATGGTGGGAAGGGGGAGAGTCATTAGGAGGCAGTTAATGAGCAGGTGACCACTGAGGCTCCGTGTCCCTGAGGACCCCCTGAGACTCTGTAGGACACATCCCTGACTTCTCCCAGTGAGGGCCCGGGAACCTGCGTATTTATTCACCACCTCCCTTTCTCTTGGTTGAGGTTTACTCTTGGAGTGTTAACTGCCTGGCACTTAGGTACATCTTTGATTGTATCTTTAAGACACAGTTGCAGAAGTGGAATTTCTGGGTCAAATAGTATGCATGTTTTAAATACATATCGTCAAATTGCAGCCCCCACCCCCGTTTGCCTTCCCCAGAGCAGGTGTTGCTCCCCCCACAGTGGAAGGGCTATTTGTGACAAGGGGGCCTCCGAGCATAAACCAGCAACTGTGAGGCTGGGGGGCTGTGCTGGGGTGGGGGAGAGGCTTTTCACCTCCTACTGTTCGCAGAGGGCAGAGATGGTGAGCTGTGATAAAGTCAATGGCAGTCTTCTTTCCCCCTATTTAGACACTGAGGGACAAACATCTGGATTTTTTAAAGGAACAATATGGCGAGTATAATTCCCATTTAAAGGGGGATGTGACCTCTTTCCCTTGCAGGGATGCAGCCTCCCTCTGGGAGAGGCACAGGTGGAACTTGGGGTACCCAGTGGTGTGCTGGTGAATTTTCAGCAGCTGGCTCTCTGGGGTGGGGTGGGGTGGGGCGGCGGGGGCTCAATTTGTAGTATTTGCCATTGTCTGTGGTGTAAATACTCCCACCATGGCTGACTTCAGGCTGCCAGCAGCACTGACTGCAGACTGGGGAGGAAAGGGCACGCCTGGCTGTCATGAGTGGTGAGGATCCTCCCACACACCACTGGGGACTTCTCTGTTTTATTGGAGAAATAGCTGTTAGTCCCGTTCTGTCCATTCCATCTATTTACCATGACGAAAATAGGACACTTCGTAGGCATTTCAAGTACCTTGAAATTTTCCTGAGTGTCTCCATAACCCAGACTCTCAAAGATCAATTTTCTAGCTCCAGCTGATCCTGTTAGCAGGACCGCTATTAAAGGATTCCCAGTGACATGTGCACCATAGTTTGTGTGAATAGCGCCCCGTGAAGTCACATGGAGGACAGCCTCCAAATAGCAGTGGAAAGATCTCCAGGGAACGTCTCTTTGGGCTCCCCATTTGGAAAAGACTGTGGAGATAACTGGTTAGAAGTGCATAACAACAGTCTAGGACAGATGCAGAGAAGTCTTGTCCAAGAGGCAGGTTGCAGGTGATGGACAGTCCTCATGAAAACCCCTAAGTTGGATACGTGCCAGAAATATAATTTTAACATTAAATTAAAAATCTCACAACATTGTAAAATGACTATAACTCAGTTTTAAAAAATGAAAAAAAGGCTATTCCTCTCCTAAAAAATCAAATGTCACAACATTGTAAATCAACTATACTTTAATTAAAAAAAATCAGATACTACTGCTTAGCTCCTAAATAGGAGGGAGCACTCAGCTGTTATGTATTAAGGACATTACGTGTAACGTAATGTATGTGTGTTTGTAGAGATCTCAGGCATTTCATGTAGATGAGATATCTCAGCATCAGAAGTTAAACTAGAGAGAAGCCATGCAATGCAGTAAGTGTGGGAGGGCCTTCAGTAATCCCTGACACTAATTTGATATAAAACAGTCTATACTGGAAAGAAACCCTCTGATTATCTTAAATGTGGGAGCACCTTGGCGGTGACAGGCCCCGTGCAATAAGATTATCTCTCTGCAAATGGCCACGGTGCCGAGGTTGGGAAACCCTCAGAGAAGCAGTCGGTCATGGCGGCATGTGACCAACAGGTGGCAGTCATGTCTGCTGCCGAGCTGTTAACTCAAAGGCGTTCACCAGCCGCACAGTTAACAGTCCATCACTCTTCCTGCAACACACATGCACACAAGTTATTTTTAAGTTGTCAAAGTGAAATATTCTTTGCAACAGATTCAAATAATATAGGAATATATAAAATAAAATGGAAGGGTTCCTCTGTTCCCCCTTCAAGTCTTACTGTTAATTAAAGAATTAGGTTTGAATCTGTGTTATCAATCCAGATTCTTTTCTTAGGCATGTGTTTGTGTGTGTGTATATCTGTGTGTGTGTGTGTGTGTGTGTGTGTGTGTGTGTGTGTGTACACATGTAACTTGGATTGTACTATTTCTTTTGTTTTGCAGCTCACTTTTAGTTCTCAACGTGATACAGTGAACGTCTTTACAAGGAATTTGGAGCCACCTGACTTTTTAAATGGATGCATAGTGTCGTGGTGTATGGATGTGCCATGATTTATTTATATATCTTTTTACTGATGGGCGTTTGAGTTCGTTCCAGTTTTCTTGCTGATACAAGCAGCTCTGTGGTCATGCTGCTATTTCTGTAGGATAGATTCCTGGAAATGTGATGGGTCAGGGTGTATGAACATCAGAATTGTGGTGAATCGGCTGTACTAATTCATGCTCTAACAGTTTCCCCACACTCTCAGCTACATGGGACACCATCAATATTTTACTATTTTTAGTTTATATCTTACTATATTTCATCCTTAATGGGGTTAGATGTCTTTTTGTATGTTTACATTTTCACATGCTTTTAAGTCCATGAATTGTCCATTCATTTCCCTTTCTCATTTTTATATTAGGTTTTCTTTTTATCAACTTGAAGTAGCTCTTTATATATTTTTCTTATTAATGCTTTGTCTGAATTTTGAGTTTGAATAAAGGATGAGTTAGGGATAAAACTTTATATTTTCTCAAATAGCTAGCCAATTGAACTAACAGCCTTTATTAAATAATTCCTTCCTTTCTTGTTGTAATGAAATGCATGCATACCTGGGCCCAGTGTTAGACACTGTTCTGTCTAATCTTGAGCTGGGTTCCCATTGCTTTACTCACTGTCTTGTGGCTGGTGCAGAAGGAGGGGGGATGTTAGCTGTGTACTGAGATGTACAAAAGCCACGAGGGAGGAGAAAACATGGCAAGGGATTGGAAGAGCCAGAGACTAAAGGAGGAGTGTGGGTGAGAGGAGACGGGGTGGCGTTGGGTTGCGAGTGGGCTCAGAGTGGTCAAGGCACTGCAGGGTGCTTACAACTGGATCTTTATTCTTAGAGCTAGGGAGCCAGGGAAGGATTTTAACTAGAGGAATAATACGATCAGATTTATATCTTACTCTGCTTTCTCTGGGCTTCTGTTTCCACCTACGATGGAGTAACTGGTACCAGACTAGTCCTCCCACTGCAAACTTGTGTAAAATTTGACAAAACATAAGCGGTAACTATTTTCAGGTGGTGAGTGACAGGCAGCACGAAGAGCCTGATCCCTGACAGCAGGAGGAGCTCTCGCGGTGCGCCCCATGGCCACCCACCTGCCTGTCAAGGAGCCATTCCCCAACCATGACACATGGTGCTGGAGTCTGGCAGAGCCCGGTGGGCCCACTAAGCTGAGTGTCCAGAAGAAATCAGGGTCCCAAGCAGCTGAGGCAGCTAGAAACTGTGGGGCGAGGCACACAGAGGAGGGAGTTGTGTAGAGGAGCCCAGTGCCCCACGCATGTGCATGACGGCTCAGTAAGGCTGGTTCAGAAAAGCTTTCCCCGGATGCGCCGTGGAGGAAGGATTGGAGGGAACAGTGATGGGGTGGATGCAGGAATTCCAATTTGGAGTCTGTTACTGTAATGCAAGCGAGAGACAGTGGTGGCTCTGACTGCAGTCATGGGACACAAAGGGTGAAGGTTCCTGAGATCCTTGGGATGGAAGATGGTGATGGAATGGATACGGGGGTGAGGGAAAGGCATGCTGCCCGGGTTTCTGGTTTGTAGTCTGGTTGGATGCCGGCAGCAATCTCAGAGGAAAGAACCACGAAGAGGGCCAGCTTTGTTGGGTCAGGATCCGGAAAGGTCGTAGGTTTAATTCTGGATGTATTCGGTTTGAGGTGACTGTGAAAGTGAAGTTTTAATATTTAGAATGTAGTTGCAGACAGAGCTCTGAAAGTCTGAGCTGGAGACATCAACGTGTGCCAGTGGTAACTGGAGTCCTGGGAAGGGAAGAGCTCATCTGTGGAGAGAGAATAGCTTGGGAAGAGGACGTGGTCTTGGCTTGAGCTTCAAAGAGCATCTCATCTTTTTTTTTTCAATTTTTCCAGGAAAGGGTAATTAGGTTTATTTATTTTAATAGAGGTACTGAGGACTGAACCCAGGACCTCGTGCATGCCAAGCACATGCTCTGCCACTGAGCTGTACCCTCCCCACAAAGGGCGTCTCATCTTTACCAGCCAGAGACGTGTCCAGTTTCCCACTACATTATCTTGTTGAATAATGTAGAATCTTACAATAACCCTGAAAGTGAGACAAAGCAAGTACTCTCTAATCTTATAGGTGGAGGAACTAGAGACTCAGAGGGCAAACGGCATCTGACAGTGGCTAATTGATGGCTGAGTGGAGGCGCAAACCCGCCTTCTGACTCCTGAACCCTGGGCGTCTCTGCTCGGAAGCCGACCACTGGGTTCCCTTAGGACTCCCGCCCACAAACACGTTTACTTTTTAAAGTTCCTGTTTTATGATTTTTGTACACTGTTAAGTTGTTATTTTAAAAAGTTGGAAAACATGGGAAAGCACAAAAAAGTCACTACGTGCAGTAATTTCATGCAGCTGTCCTCTGGCTGTCTGCATACATTCACACCCGGACACCTAAAGCTGTTCCTTTTGATATAATTTGTCTTACAGTGTACAATCCATTTTATGACCTGCTTTGAGAAGCTTAATGTATGGTGACCCTTTCCTCATGCCATTAAATAATGAGTAACTGGTTTTGAGTGAGCTGTTGGTCTGAGTCTTAGAAAAGCAAATAGAACAACTTGCCAGAAGCAAACAAGCCTTGTTGGGTGGATGACTTGCAGTACCACCCAGTGGCCTTTTCTCTTCTTACACACTTTTCATTGACCATATTTTCCTGCTTTTTGGAATGAATGGTGATGCAGGAACTAAAGTCTCGAGGTTTCCTGGCAATTTGCATTCCTTCCTGAAAAAAGGCCAGTAGCAGCTGGAGGTGCAGCTTGGCCTAAAGTTCTCATGGCAGAAGAGTTCAAGCTGGTCTCAAGGCATGTGATTTTGAAAAGTGTTCCTTTGTCAGGGAGGATGTTTCAGGTTACTTGCAGGCCAACCCAAACATTTTAAAATCACAATGAAACATACAGAAAGTGGACCAGCTGGATCCTGCAGCTCAGTGATGCCGAGGGCCAGGTCCTCTGGGTCTCTCTGCCTTGCCACGGTGAGGGCAGCATCCTAAGCTGGTCTCTTCATGTCATGGATGGTTGCCAGCAGCCATGCTTCATTGTCCACCTCCAGAGGGAAGGAGATCTGTTTCCCAAGTGTCTCTCTTAAGAGCCAGGAAGACCCCAGCAAACTAATTCTCGAATATCATTGGCCTCAATTTGCATAGACCCCCCCATCCCTAGTGTGACCAACACCGGCCAACAGGCTGGAGCGACCACGTCTGGTGTAGATGAACCCAATCAGGTGTAAGGAAATACAGAGCATTCTTCAACCTTCTAGTTTGCAACAGTGAGGTGGGAGTCAAAACCATATGAGCAAATGGGTGTCGGCGGTGAGGAAGTGGAAGTAAGACTGCAGCTTCCATGGTTCCTGTAACACAGCATCTTCCTTTGGCGGGGACTTCGATGAGGAAGAGAGTATATTGTGTATTGAGAAAATAACCCATTGTCCTCTGGCCTGGCCACAAATAATCCCTGGGGAGGGGGGCAGATTTTGGCTCTCAGATGGAAAATGTTTTTTCCTCCCTTTGTTCAGGAATCTAGGTCACTAGTCCATACTTATTATTAAAACAAAAATAAGTAATTAACCAAGAGGAGCCCATTCCAAGATGGCTGGAGGAGCATTAACACCGTGCGGTGTGGTCACGCGCATTGTAATAGAACCTGTAGCTGTGTCCCGGTTAGCGTTGTTGAGGAGGAAGTTATTTCCCTCTACCCTTCCAGGTTCTTCGGGCTGGCCTAAGAATTAAATTGACATGAGACAGATTAACAGGAGGAAGTTAAAAGTTTAATAACATGCACGTGCAAGAGACTCAGGAAAACTGAGAAACTCACCCAAATGGTCAAAACCCTCTTCTTAAATACCACCTTCAGTAAAGACAAAAGAGGATGCTGGGGGCAGTGGTTTGGGACTTCAAAGGGGAGGAAGGCAATTCACATAAAGATGGAAAAGCAGATTTTGGTAAACAAATGTTTGCTGGGCCAGCAGAGACAATGGGACTTGGAGAGGAATCTTAACAGACAAACAAATGTTTGCTGGGTTCCTCCCTGTCTGCTACACCAGTTGGCACAATAGTTATCTCTGGTGAGAGCTCCTCTCCTGGAGCAGGTCCCCATTCTACATTCTTTTAGGCAGTCTGGGGAGATAAACAGAAAGACTTCCTGAGACTTCTTAAAAATAATCAGCCTAAACTAATCCGCATGCCAAAGAGACACACTTTAGGGTCTAGTTTTGCTCCCCTGCAGCATCAAGAGTCAGCCTCCTGGGTTCAAACTCCAGCTGGTTCGGAACCCAGGATCTCTGGGCAAGGTCTTTAACCTCGGAAGGCTTGTTTTCCCCATCTGCTAAACAGGATAGTGACAGCACCTGTCTCAGGGTTGTTGCAAAGACTCGCCCATGGAGTGCATGCAGCGCCCTCAGCATTGATGCTGGTGTTTGTGTTATCAGCCGTGCACCCCTTTGAGCTTCACCAAACTCCACGTGCAGAGATGCTCGAACCACAGTTACTCCACTTAGATATTTTTTAAGATGCATTCTTTTCTTCCATGGCTAAAGCAGATAGATATACAGTGTATGCTGGACAGGCCACAGAACCAGCTGTTGTGATTAGCATAAAGTTTAAGTCAAATCATGTATGAGCCAGAATGACTTGCCCTTACCTCAGTATGTGAAAGCTTCCTCTGTCATCCTCTTTTAATGGCAAATATTTTGATAAAAAATACTGATGATCAGAATATTTGTCCCTCAACGCCAGAGTGGTTGCTGCCTGCCCTGGGCCCATCGTGTCCCTTGGTGCTAGGCAGGACAAATTGCAGCAATATGTTTTTGGTTCTGTCCCCTAAGGCAAAAGAAATAGAAGCAAAAACAAACAAATGGGACATAATTAAACTTAAAAGCTTCTGCACAGCAACAGAAACCATTGATGAAATGAAAAGACAACCTACTAAATGGGAGAAAATGTTTGCAAATGATGTGACTGATAAGGGGTTAATTTCCGAAATATATAAACAGCTCATACAACTCAACATCAAAACAAACAAACCAAACAACCAACCAATTGAAAAATGGGCAGAAGACCTGAAAACAGCATGGAGTTTCCAGAAATCCTCCTTTGGGTGTTTGTACGCATATTTCTTAGCGTTGTTATGGAGGTTGGACAGAGCACAGTTCCAGGGGTGTGTTCAGCACAGGCCACATAACATGTCATGTCTTTGGGTCTGGAATTTATGAGAGTAACTGGACAGTTCGGTCGGGTTCCTGAGTTCTGCCTTTCCAGGGCACGGAAGGACCCCCAGAGGTTCCTGGGAGGCCCAGCTGCTAGTTCTGGCCCTGGGAGCCTGGCTGGCTGGAGGAGGGCTGACTGAGGGTGGACCAGGGCCACACCTGTGGGCAAACAAGGGGGACTGGGGAACGAGCCAAAGCCAGACCGGCTGTGGCTCAGGGAGGAGATGACCCCAGGGGCTCCCTGCAGGTGCTGCTCACAGGCAAGGCAGACCCTACTGGAACTCCCAGTCTTGTTTTCTGAACCAGTGTGTGTGTCCCAGTCTTTGTGAAGAGAAGGCTCGGGCAGCACCCGGGAACGGCCCCTCCTGCCAGCCTCGACCCACGGCGACAGGGCTCGGGGGCGGGGCGGGGTGGGGTGGTTCCGAGTCTCGGACCGAGTCTCCTCTGGGTTGGTTCTCCTCTCCTTCAGTTTGGTCTCTTGTCTGGCAGTTGTTAATCACCAAAACGGCCCATGAGGCTGTCTTCTCATTTTATGAGAGAAGCAGGGCTGGGGACCAGTTTGCTGATAGTGACCCTGGCCAGAATGGTCCCTGGGCCCACCCCCTGGGTGAACCAGGAGAAGCCTGGGCCGGTTTCTGGAAGAGTGATGCAGCTTCCAGCTCTGGGTCTCGGACTCTGGGTTTTACCAGGAAAGCTGGATGGTGAATTTGGAGGACGAGCTTAGGTGGGGCTCTCCCAGGTGACTCCACCCCCACTGCTCTCACCGTGGTCTCCTAAACGTGAAGACTTTCCATTCCAGACAAGGGGGAAGGACACAGTCTCAATAAAGTATCATCCCTTAAAATTGATCAAATTTAGATATATGACTTGTTAATTTTGTTATTCTTATTTTCCACACAGTCTGATTGCCTGCTTTTTCTTAATTTCTGCAGGCTGGCGGACAAATACCACCTACGTTTGTGGATCACAGCTCTGCATGGCTTCACAGAGACGCAGATGAAAACTGCTCAGTGAGAATTTTGAAGCTATTTACTTAGGAGGAAAACTTAGGGGCTTCCTTTAACCTGAAATGGCCAGATAGAGTCTTTGGATTAAGAAAGCTCTACTTGAGGTCTTCCATATTCCTCAAGGTGATGGCGTGAAACCCACAAATTGGGAGGGGAGTTGCAGTCACTGTTCACGGGCCCTTCGGGAGTTTGTCAGCTTGTGGGATAGTTCATCACAGAATCCACTGGGTGAAGGATGAACGATTACCTGCCTGCCTGCCTGCAGTTACCTCCCACATGGTTCAGTAGAGTTTGAGTTCTCAGAATGCCGGGTGGGAAACCTCCCTCAGTTCCGGAAAGGAATCCCAAACCACGGCGTGGCCCTGGTGTCTGTGGCGGCAGGTTTGATTCAGGAAAGCAGGAAATTACATCCATTTTGTGAAATAGACACTTGCTTCATGCAAGGCTGTGTGCAGGGAGGCTGGCCTGGAGGGGAGGAGAGAGTGGTGTTGGGGGGCCGTATGACATCAGAGGGGCAGGTCTGATCTTGTCTTAACTGAGGTTAAGAGAGGACAAATGATTTTCCCGGGTCAGGCTGGGACCGAAAATTCAGCTTTCCTGTTTTCCACGCTGTTGTGGAACGTCTGCTAGCTCAGGGCTCCAGTGGGCCACCAGCTGGGCTGAGCGAGCCCTGTAGGGTTAGCGGGAGAGAATGGCGGGCAGGGGAACCATTCATGAAGGAGGGGAGGGTGGGCATGAGATGGTGGGGGGAAGAACAGGAGATGAGTGAGAGGCTGGCTCAGTACCCCCAGTGGGAACCTGAGGTTGTGGAACCGGTCAGGCAGGGCGGCCAGGCCACCTTCCCTCACCTTCCCTCTCCTTCCCCCGAAAGATTAAAGGCTCTGTGGCACGTGGGTGGACCAGTTCAGCCGCCAGAACCAGAGCATTCTGAAAAGCAACCCTATTCATGGACGTTGGCGAAAGCCCCGGACCGGTAGGGGCCAGGACAAGCCGGCTCCTTTCTCTCCTGGCCGGAGGTGTAAAACCGTGAAATGAAATGCGGGAGGCCCCTTCTGGGCGCCTCCAGCAGTGGGGCTGGGGGTACTCAGGAAACTTCGCATTGCTGAAAGGGCCGAGCGAGGCCATCACGATGTGCGTGTTCGGGGCAGGTGGACAAGCAGGCCTGTATCTGGATAGACTATTACAGTCCCCCATGCCATCCAACGCCATGCAGCATTTCTTGGATTTCTGAAATGCCTTGGTCAGTGACAAGAATCGCGCCTTGGTTTATCTGGTTTAATCCGGATCCCGCAGAACCCAACCAGGAGTGGACAGCCATGGGGAGGGGGATGTCTTGGAGACACCCCAACCCCCAATCTCAGGGGCGGGCTGGACCAGCACCCTCACCCCCCGGTTCCCTCTCTGTTCCAATAGCTTTCCAAATCCACTTGAGCATATCTGAAGAAATCCTGGGGGGAAGCTATAGACCCTCTCTAGGTCACAGAAGTTGGGGGCCAGGTATCCTGGAATAATCCTGGGTCCTTTGGTGCCCGTCTGGCAAATGCAAAGTGTGCTGTGTCCCCCTACCCAGCGAGGGGGTCTGGGAGCACTGTTCTTCAAAGTAGGTAGATGCTTATCTCATCCCCTGGCCATTGATTATGAGCTGGATTGTGCCCCCCATTCATACACTGAAGCCCTAACCTCCTCTGCCTGGGACTGTGGCTGTATTTGGAGACTGCGCTTTTTAAAGAAGTCGTTCAAGTAAGATGAGTTCATTAGGGTGGTCCCAAATCCACATCTGACTGGTGTCCTTATGAAAAGAGGAGATTAGGGCACAGACGTGCGCAGAGGAGAGACCATGTGAAGACACGGGGGGAGGACAACCGTCTACAAGCCAATGAGAGAGGCCTCAGAAGAGACCATCGCTGCTGACACCTCGATCTCGGACTTCCAGCCTCAGGACTGGGAGAAGACACGTTTCTTTATTTAACGCAGTCTGTGGTGCTTTGACCCACACACCATGTCTAGGAACACCTTAGTAAGTGGACAGGGCCCCCCCATCCCCCCACGAGCCCCTGGGCAGGTGTTCAGGTGTCAGAATGGAGCTTTATGTGGAAGGAGACAAGGTCTTCCTGACTCTCCCGATCGCCACTGAAAACCCACCTGTAGCCTGTCTCCTGGAGATGGGAAAGGATGAAAGCCTGTCCTGTGGCTGAAGTCCTTACATTTTGGGTCCCTTTGAAACCTGAAAACAAAAAATGGAGCCAGTCAGGCCACACAAAGCAGAGTGAACTTCTGCCCGCAGAGCTCAGGAATCTCTGGTCTTTTCAGAGCGGGCCTGGTGGCAGGGCTGAGTCTGTGGGGGACTGACTAACACAGGAGTCGGAGTTCTGGGTCTGGGCAGGAGGAGGGGCAGGGCTGGCCACCCTGAGCCTGAGCAGTCGGTCGGCCTGTGTCACCGCCGCTGGCTGGTGTCCAAGCTCGAGCAGGGTAATGACTGCGTGAGCTCCCCAGGGGGAAGAAACAGTTAAAACTCTGCAGCAGCTGCAGTCATCTGGGCATGGTTCCCTTGTCTGACTCGCAGCGGGATCCTGGGCCAAGGGGCAGACAGATGGACAGACAGCGAGCCTTCCACATGGCCAAGCTGGATCTGATGGCTCCAGGGCCACTGCCCAGGGTCCCCGCTCACCCGCTGACCACGCTCAGCCCAGACTCTGGGTTGGCCAGCCCGGGGGAAGGAGAGGACATGGGTCCCCCGGGGACCCCCCCGGAGGGGACAGTCTCTGCGTGGCCGGGCAGGCCCGGGGTGGAGGCGGAGGAGGAGGTCCTGTGTGACTTCTGCCTCGGGGCCAGCAGGGTGAGGGCCGTGAAGTCCTGCCTGACCTGCATGGTCAACTACTGCCCGGAACACCTGCGGCCGCACCAGGAGAACAGCAGGCTGCATGGCCACCAGCTGGCCAAGCCCGTCAAGGACCAGGACCTGCACGTCTGCCTGGCCCACCGCCGCCTGCTGGTCGCCTTCTGCTGCCCCAATGGGCAGTGCATCTGCCAGGAGTGTGGCCAGGGTGAGCACCGGGGTCATGCTGCGGTCTCCTTGGACGCTGCCCGCAGGGACAAGGAGGTGAGTGCTGGGGTCCACCCAAAAGAGAGAGGTGGGGAGACCCTGTGCCCAGGGAAACTGGAGTGGGTCACTCTGTCCCAGCTCGGTCCTGCTGTCCCTGTGCCCGCTCTGTCCGTGTCTGTCGCTCCTCTTCCTGGCAGTCTCCTGCTGTTTCTCACTTAGCTTTCGGTGACTGACCCGTGCTTGGGTGCGGGGCTGAGGGCAGAGGTGTTTCCCTCTGGCTGGATCTGGGTGGCAATGAATGAAATGCAAACTTCGGCAGAAATTCAAGAGCAAAGAACAAAACTTCCCCCTAATTTCTCTTCCCCGCTTTACCTGAAACGAGAGATCAGTAGACAGGGCCCCTCTGAGATACCGGGCGTGACATCCAAGGGCTTGAACAGTGTCGAGGTAACAGAGAATGGGAAACTTCCCTCCAGGTACAATGTCAAGGTTGGCTTACCTGGGGAAGTAAACCTCATCAGACAGATGTACCAGAAGAGACTGAGAAACACTGTTCTCCGAGCCTGTGACTTCATTCCCATCAGATAGGGAAACTGTTTCCAGAACAACTGGCTTTCCTTTGCCCAAAAGCCGAGAGCCTGAAGAAGCTCCCGGGCTCGGAGTCACTGGCTGTTTCTCATACGTTGACTTTCCAGGAGCACTTCTTTCTCAGTGGGGAGTGCAGTTGACTTTTGTCCCACGCGTCTTGTGTTCACACTCCCTGCAGCTCCCAGTTGGCACTGACCATGGCCGCCGGGGCCCGAGGCAGCTTCTGGGCCAAGGGACCCTGGGCCGCTGAGGAAGGAGCTTTCCAAGGACAGGCTACTTGCCAGGGTCCCTCCTCCATGCCCTCCCTTGGATTTCATCCAGTGTTAGTGGGAATTCTTCTGGAAAGCTCTGTGTTCCAGGTGCCAATGAGTCACGTTTTCCAGCTCTACAGTCCCCTTGCTAACTGTTCCCAGCACCTCCAAGGTCGGGGAATGTCCGGTCAGGAGAGCAGGTCACTGCCACCCACCCCCCACACTCACAGCCGAGATGAGACTCTGGGTCATCAGACAGGTGAGAGGACAGCAGCCCGGGTCCTTGAGGAAATCCACCTTCGTGGAGCGTTGCCAGCTGCTAAACGCTTTCCGTGGGTTTCCCCATCCAGTCCTCGAATGACTCAGTGAGGTGGTGACTCCTCATCTTCACTGCGTTTGTCCAAACTCCTGCAAACGGCTAAGTCAGGAAGTGAGGGATGGAAGCTTCTGGAAAGCCGCCCACTGGAGGAACACAGGCAAAGACCCCAAGATCACGGTATTATAGCCTTACTTTTTGTTTGTTCTTTTGCACACAAAACCTGCCACTCTTAGAGTAGCAAGATAAAGGCAAAGTGTACTGCTCTTCCCTTATTCAGGGTGTAATATCTGAATTCTATGATATGTAACTGGAAAAGGGATGTGTGCACACATTGAGAAACTATCTCTGTGAAATCCTGCAATGGATTTTACCCAGAAAAGGTCCCCCTCCTGCCCTGGGTGTCCCATCCCCCTCCTCAGAGGCAAATGCCACCATTTACAGTTTCTTCTGTCTCTCAGAAATTCTGTGCCTGTGGTGGCACAGGTACAACGTGAATTTGAAACGTAGTGGAAGCTGGTGCATGACGGAGACTGAGGGTAACTGTAACTTTGAACAGGGGGACTTGTGTGGAACCCCAAACTCAGACATCTTAGGAGAGCTGTGTGTGGGGAAGCACAGACAACTGGGTACCGGCCCTCAGGTGGTTTGGTGCTGAACGCACTCGAGGTTATAGGTTCAATGCAGTAGCTCTGTGCCCCAGGTCCCTGGAGCTGGCTCAGGTCACAGCCTCTGCTCGCTGGTCTGCCTGTGAGAGTTCGTGCCTTTCCATCCTGTCTCCTTGCTTTCTATGCGGGGAGTAGGTACGCTCTGTAAGTATAGCCAGGCTCTAGATGGCCCTGCCCCATCTTTGGAGCCCAAGAGACCAGCTCAGAAGACACAGTTGATGTATGCGACAAGGCTACACCTGCCACCAGGGCTATTTTGCAAGTTTTGTTAGACATCAGTAAGGCTCCAGAAACTCAGTCTTTCCTCCAGCCAGCCCAGACCTGCTGGAGCTGCTTGCTGAAGGTCACTGTGGACCGCGTTAAGGGCTGGTTACTCAGGCAGGCCTGTCATGCAGTGGGGACTGAGACTGGAGGGGTCAGCCGTGAGGACACAAGCAGCTGGGACCCTGCATCCAGTCTGCAGAGCAGCCGATCGCTCAGCTCGCTGACTGAGCCCCTTCAGAAGCCCCACGCTGTCTCACGGGGCCAGTGGGCAGACCCTCTGTTTGGATCTGGGCATTCTGGGTGTTCTTTGCTTGTTTGTTCTGTCTGCTGGGCTTCCAGAGCCCAGCTCTCCCCAGTGGGGACTCAGCTCTTCCTCCTGCCTAGGCCAGCTTCCTGGGGCCTCTTAGCATTTTTTGTTAATTGAAATACAGTTGATTTACAATGTTGTGTTAGTTTCAGGTGTACAGCATAGTGACTCAATTATACACACACATATATTCTTTTTCAGATTCTTTTCCGTTGTAGGTTATTACAAAGTATTGACTATAGTTCCCTGTGCTGTACAGTAGGACCTTGTTGTTTATCTATTTTATAGTGGATCATATGGTAACTCTATTTTTAGTTCTTTAAGGCACCTCCATACTCTTCTTACTGGCTGGGGCCCCTTAGCTTTTAAGAGTGGCTCGTCTTAACTCCTCTCGCCTTCCCTGACCTCAGGCTCACTGCCGTGGAAGTGAGGCTGTGTGTGTGCTTGTGCATGTGCTTTGGGAAATTTGCACTCCTTCTGTGACTGCCTTTCTGTTTATTCTGACCCATGAATTGCATGTGACTCATTCCTGTTCCTCGTCAAGTTTTTCAAACATCATCGAGCGTTTCCCACGGGCTAAGTGTGAGGCTTCCCTGCCTGTCTCAGGGAGTGTGGGCTCGAACCAGGAAGGCCGGGCAGGTCCCTGGTTCCCGGGGTTCCACAGGGCTGGGGACACAACTGTCCTGCCGCGTGTTCCGAGGAGGGAGGCCCCACAGTCAGGCCAGGGCGGGGATCTTGGAGAGGGAAGACGTGAGCTGGGCCCTATCTGAGATCTTGACGTCCATGTGTGGCGGGTCATTGTATCCAACCTCAGCATTCATTCCAGAAGGTTCGGGACTGGGTGCTGACTGCAGACCCAGTCCCCAGACAGAGCAGGGGCCAAGTTCTGAGAGCCACAAGGCATCAGGGTTCGGGGAGCAGCTAACCAGCACTGTTCATGGCCCATTGGCTGCCAAAAGGCGGGTGCTCTGAGGCCATTCAGGAAAAGGATTTCCCCTAGAATTTCTGAGGAATGCCTTGGACTCAGTGTTATGTAACCTTGTTTTTCTCTTCTTTCTTTTTTTTTTTAAACATTTTTTTTGATTTATAATGATTTTACAATGTTGTGTCAAATTCCAGTGTAGAGCACAATTTTTCAGTTATACATGAACATATATATATTCATTGTCACATTTTTTTCTCTGTGAGCTACCATAAGATCTTGTATATATTTCCCTGTGTTGTACAGTATAATCTTATTTTTCTATTCTACAATTTTGAAATCCCAGACTATCTCTTCCCACCCTCCGCCCCCCTGGCAACCACAAGTTTGTATTCTATGTCTGTCAGTCTATTTCTGTTTTGTATCTATGCTTTGTTTTTTTGTTTGTTTGTTTTGTTTTGTTTTGTTTTGTTTTTAGATTCCACATATGAGCGATCTCATATGGTATTTTTCTTTCTCTTTCTGGCTTACTTCACGTGGAATGACATTCTCCAGGAGCATCCATGTTGCTGTAAATGGCGTTATGTTGTTGGTTTTTATGGCTGAGTAGTATTCCATTGTATAAATATACCACATCTTCTTTTAACCTTGTTTTTCTTACACATTCTCCTGGGCTGTAAGTGTTTCAAGAGCAGGGAGGGTCTTATATACTGGACTGGCACATAGTGGGTTCTGACCAGTGACCGAGGAACAGAGTCGGCCCGGGGAGGGGTAACTCTAGCGTTCCCAGAGCAGGCTCTCCAGAAGGGAAACACAAAGGAAGTGACACCAACTGGGATTTCCTCTCTTCTCACTCCCTTTGCTGTTCCTGACCTGGCCACCAACCTCCGGGTGCCCCTCTGCCCTGGAGGTAGAAGCAAAAACGATTCTGCTGACATACCTTGTGGCACCAGAGGAGACTCTACACGGTGTGATGAGGGTCATAAAGCCAGCGGGTGGCAGGTGTTTGGACCTCAATGCCATGGCTTTTATACAACATCTGTTGTTACCCTGCTGACGCAGGCAGGACTCTCCGTGCCCTTCAATGTGGAGCCGTCCCCGCTCATTGGCACTGCTGTCCTTTGGTGCAAGGCCCGCCCTGGCCTGAGGTGTGTGCACTGCTGAAGTCCTGGGAAACCCCAGAGCCAGGGTCGGAGACACCCCATCATTTTCTGGGAACAGGAATAACTGGAGATACTGATCTCCCAAAGCGGCCCCACCTATTGTGGTAATGGGGAGTGCCTGCTCTTGGGGTGACTCACTCAGAGGTCGCCATCAGACTCCGGAGTCCTTTTCTCCTTTTATGGCATCTGCAGACAGAGGGGAGACGCCCCCTCACTGGACACTGTCTGGGGGTCCCTGGATCATGCTGGGCCGGTCGCTTCAACATGCTCTCACAGCCACGCTTGCTGCTGCTGGGGTTCTGCTGTGTCTTCCATCTCCTTCGAACAAGAGTTCATGTTTTCCCACTACCATGAAGCAGGTCACTGGGCGGGCCTTTTAGACAGACCAAGACCCCACAATTGCCCCCTAATAGGCCAGGCCCTGCTGCCTCCCCTGCCACCCACTTCCGGGCACCAAACCTCAGGTCTCTAGGTGGGAGGTCACCCGGGCTCTCTCTGCCCTGATTCAGTGCCCCAGGGCCTGAGCAAGAGTTACCTGCCTTCTGCAGGGTGAGGCGGATCCGCGCCTGCCTGGGCTCCCTCCGGAGACTGGGATTCCCGCAGGCTCCAGGGGGAGGAGGGGAGCAGCCCTCGAGTTAGGGCTGCTCGTGCACAGCGACTCACAGTCGAGCGCACATGCACGCTGCTGTTAAAGGGGTGAAAGCTCTGCTCTGTGCTGCTGCGGCCTTGTGTCCTCCGCAGCCAGGAAGGTGACGGGGCCTGAAAGTCTGCAGAGGCTTGGGTTTCGTGCCTTGGCAGGCTTCAGAAAGTGCTCAGGGAGCCCTAGGAGGCAAGACAGGAGATGGGTGGTGGGGTCCGAGCAGGTGAACCCAAGGTTCTCGGCAGACACTGGCCTCGGCCGGGAGGGTTCGCTCCGCCGGCCTCCAGGAGAGAGAGGGTCCCTGATGGAAAGCAGCCAGGGGATGCCGGTGACAGTGTCGATGCGATAAGGGCACCGCTGATGTTGATTACACTTACAACATGCCCGCCACTGTCCAGAGTTCCTGTAAACACGCATGGTCTCATCCCGTCCCCAGTGACCCCGTAAATTAGGCCCTTTAGCGTCTCCCCATTTCATGGTTGGAGAAATGGAAGTGTGGAGGCGTTAAGGTGATTTTTGCAAAGTCTCAGCTGCCAAGCGGAACCTGTGTGATCCCTCGCCCCAGTTCCACGCCTGCGCTGTTCTGAGGCTGGAAGGCCGGGGTTCAACTCCACTGACAACTGCGTGACCTTGGATAGGTGGCCCCATTTCATCACCCGTGAAATGGAGGTGATGGATTTACGCACCCTGGGCATGGTTGGGATGATACATGGTAATGCACAGAGATGTCTAGTGATGACCAGCGCAGCGCAACAGCTGGTGCAGCCGAGCTCAGCCCCGGAGGGGACCCTCTGTGCCTCTGCTGAGGGCTCTCCAAGCTGCCTTCTGAGAGCAGCTTCTGAGGCAGACTAAGATGGACAAGGGGCGATGGTGCTGTTGCCCCTGGGATCCCTCCCCATGCCCTGGGCTCCCTCCTCTGTAATGCTGTCCTTTCCTCTTCCCAGGTGGAGCTTCGGGGCACCCAGTTAGACCTGGAGCGGAAGCTCCAGCTGAATGAAAATGCCATCGCCAGGCTCCAAGCCAACCATAAATCTGTCTTGGTAAGGCTGGCCGGGCTCCCCTGCTGGGCTTCAGCACACCTGACTGCTGCTGCGCACTCAGCCAGGCGCCCCCGGGTTGGGTCGTAGGACGGGGCGCAGCCGTGGGGATCCCTGCCTCACCCCTGCTGAGGGACCGGGTAGAATGAAGGTTAAAAGAGCAGGCTCTGGAGACAAGAACTGGGCCCAGCTGTGTGGCCTGGGGCAAAGCACTTAACTCAGTGGTGCTTCAGCTTCCTTACCTAAGAAATGGGGCCCATGATGGTGCAGTCGTCCCTTGGTCTCCACGGGGACTGGTTCCAGGACAACCCCAGCCTCCACCATGGTGCCAAAATCCACGGATGCACGGGTCCCTTATATAAAGCGGCCTCGTATTTTCATGGAACCTGTCACATCCTCCCAGATACTTTAAACCACCTCTGGGTTGCTTATAATAGCTGATCTAATGTAGACACTGTGTAAATAATTGTTGGCTTGGCAAGTTTGAGTTTTGCTTTTTGGAACCTTCTGGTATATTTTCCCCCAAATATTTTCCAGTGGTTGGTTGAATTTGTGACTGTGGAACCCAGAGATACAGAGGGCCATCTGTACCTACCTTTTTGAGGTTGCCATGAGATAATATGTATGCAGTGCTCAGAACAGTGCCTGGCACATGATACACACTGTGTGGCTGTTATTTGTTACTATTTTATGTAATTAAAAAAGTGACTAGACAGGCAGCAGGACTCCAAGAGGAACAGAAAACGGCACCTGGAGGGGCCGTTCAGAGAGCTCTTGGATGGAATGGGCGCGGGGGGCATTGCGGGAGACTGAGGCAGGCCGAGAACGGGCCCTGGGCTGTGGAGCGGGGTGGAGGGAGTGCGAGCACAGGAGATGGTACCCAGGACCTTGCCATGAAGCTTAACAATGTCATTTCGAACTGGACACTGTCGGGGGAGCTGTCAGCACCAGGACTTAAAGCCGCCACAGAGAGAAGGAAACCGTTTAAAACTCGGATTGATGATCTAAATATGATATGCCTGAAAGCATTTACAAGGGATGTTCACCCTGTGAAAGGGCTGAATCCCACATGCACAGGTGCCATTGCGCGGACTCTCAGTATGGATCACGTGGAGCTTGTTTTATACACTTTTGAATGTAGCAGTCCATTCCACACAGGTGTGCTCGGTCTGAAATCCTCAGGTGCTGTGGTCACCTGCACACGCCCTAAACATTTTGTGCCTGGCCCGGACACCGTAAGATTAGACGTGCTTTTGGCACAGATAGATCCAGTGGGCAGTTTAACTGGCATAATGAAATGCAGAGATAGGCGAATTCGTGCTGCTGATTGGTACAGAGAAGCCAGATTATTAATGTACCACAAGAAATATAACTATCAAGTATACTGCATGCACACCTTGCCCCGGTAGGAAAATCAATTTCAGAAACTCAAAGAGCAGCCCGACTGTCAGAGCTGGACCCAGAGGTCAGATAACTCACTCTCCCCTCAGATGGATGAGGGACTAAGTTAATGATTGGTAAAGAGTTACTTACAGCCTGGAGAGTCCATCCTCTTTTCCCGGGAACCCAGGATTCATATGAGCATGAAGTCTTCCATTTATGATAGAAAATTGCTCCCCAATATGCAGGTTTCTCAGGTTTGCTTTGAGACAGCTGGATGCCTGGCTCACAGGCTTTTCCCTGCCCACCATCCCCCAGGTATCAGTGTCCGAGGTGAAGGCCGTGGCTGAGGAGCAGTTTGGGGAGCTCCTTGCTGCCATGAGGAAGGCCCAGGGCGACGTGATGCTTTTCTTGGAGGAGAAGGAGCAAGCGGCTCTGGGCCAGGCCAACGGCATCAAGACCCACCTGGAGCACAGGAGCGCGGAGATGGAGAGGACCAGGCAGGAGCTGGAGCGGATTTCTGCCATCGGCAACACTGTGCTGTTCCTGGAGGTACTGTCAGCCATGCCGCGGACACCAGGGGACACCCTCTGCTTGGAAGGGGACTGCTCCTTGATAAATGGGGTGCACAGGGAGTTCTGGGACAGAGGGAAGCAGGTCTTGACTCGGCAGAGGACAGGAGGACCGGAGGGAAGGCTTCCCAGAGTGGGGCGGCAGGAACCGGGTCGTGGAAGATGAGTCACATCCCAGGAGAAGGAACCGCATGTGCAGAACCAAGGCAGAGAGGTTTGTGAAAGCACAGCCGATCTGGGGAGCTAAGTGGCTTTCACAGGATGGGGTGGGGGGTGCCGGGCACAGAGTGAAGGGAGGTGAGGCTGGCAGGGCCAGGCAGGTGTCTGGCTGCGAGAGAAGTTTGTTCATCCTGAAATGAAGCTGCAGCAGCTGGGGGAGGACGTCAGATGAAGAATGATGAGCTCAGGTCTGTGTGCTCCACAGACCACCCCGACTGCTGGGCAGAGGCTGGCCTGGCTGGGGTGAGAATAGTCCTGCTGCCTTTCAGAGAGGGGTGCGTGTGCTGGGTGACTGAGGAGTGACTGAGGACGGCCCAGTAGAGGAGACGGGGGCTTTCATTACACGTGCTGTTCGTTGTAGGTTAAGCCACATGCCCTCAGAACCAGACCCGAAGGACACGAACCTGCAGGGAAGGAAACTAGGTTGTGAATTCCATCATCCTGGGTCCATCGGTAGAGCGCTGTGTAGTTTTTGGCAAGACGCTTAACCTCTCTGGGTCTCAAATTCCTCATTTATCAAACAACCAAGGCAGAGTCAATCATTTCCGAGGCTCCTTCAGCTCTAATATTCCTAAACACAAATAATTTTGGATTGTATGTTCGAAAAAATTCCCTTCTAGTTACAACAAAATGTTTGTTGTGAAAAAAACACTTGGAAAATACAGAAAAATATGAAGGACCACAATCCACACTCCCACCACCCAAAAATAAGCATCGTTAACCTTGTAATGACTAGGAGAAAGAGCAGCAGGCAGAAAGGGAGACGGAAACACTGAAGGATGTCCTGTTCCTTCAGCTTTCAATATCAAAGCAAAGGAAATATGTCATGCATTTCCGCAAAGAGTATATAAATAATTTCTCCTTATTTTTTCATCTTTTGTAACTTTAACATAAAAAATCTAACAAAAACATATTTTAGTACAGGATAACTTAGTTCAATTAAACATAACTTCTTTTTCCCTCAATTTGCAGCCATTGGAAATGACCACATGTATTGTCCACCAGTAATTTGAAGTGTTACTTTTATCATATACGGTGCTAAATCTATATACAGCCTTAAAATGTTTATTTTTCTATCACGTCTCTGCCTTGGACTTTTTCTTCCATTAATCTAACCATTTTAGTACAACTGTTTCCATCACTAAGTTTTCTGCTGTATCCAGTCTGCAATTCAGTGCTTCAATTGCCTTTGAATTTTGATAACATGTTACATCTAAAAGCAGACTATCCTGATCACTGCCGAGTTTTGAAGCATAAACGGCTTAGTGTGAAAAAGCATTTCAAACTCCAAAGCACAGAACAAGAATTAGGGAAAACTCTGTATCAGATTGAGCCTGGAAGAAAAAGGCAGCAAACTTTCTTGTCCGAGGATTTGTCTGCGATCTTCCAAGTGCTGCACCAGCTCCTCCATCCCAACCGTGGCTTGTGTTTAAGTTATTACAAAAAAAGTACTGAAGGAATGAATGTTGCAGGACTGCTCCCTGCATCTGGGCTGTTGGCATAGCATTTTGTTCTTTGGTTCCCTGTCTGGGTTGTGTGTTGCAGCTGTTCTTGGTGTCTAGTATCCTTTGATTTTTATTTATCTATCTATCTATCTATCTATCTATCTATCTATCTATCTATCTATCTATCTATCTATCTATCTGTCTGTCTATCTATCTATCTACTTTTGGGGCTTGTCTGATATTTTTTCATTCTTATTTTTAATTGAAGTGTAGTCGATTTACAATGTTAGTTTCAGGCGTACAGCAAAGTCTCCTGATTTTTAAAAGCCCACTTTCCCAGTTTAAAAAAACAAATAAATGCTTCCTATGTTGTCAGACACTGAACTGGACACATAACCTGCACTCTCTTTGTGAAGCGCATGTTACCAGGAGCCCATTTTACAGATGTGGGAGGTTAACATTGAGGAGGGCTGCCTGGATTAAGGAATGCAGATGCCAGGGCAAGTGCTGCTGTGTTTCCTCCCCCACAGGAGTACTGCAAGTTCAAGAACGCGGAGGACTGCGCCTTCCCGAGTGTTTACATCGGACTCAAGGACAAGCTCTCCGGCATGCGCAAGGTCATCGTGGACTCCACCGCGCACTTGATCCAGCTGCTGCAGAGCTACAAGGAGAAGCTCCAGGAGAGCTCCAGGGAGGGTGAGGAGCCATGCTCTGTGGTGTCTCCGAGCGGTCCATGGGGGAAGTGAGAGAGTCGGGGCAGGGCAGAATTGGGACGGGGGGCCTCATCTTCAAAGCCATCCTTCTGCTAGACCGTGGTGCTAACAGACACTTACCTTGATGATTTTATTTTACCATGGAGACCCAGAGAACGTGATTTAGTCACATCATGCGATTGGCCGGCATCTCCAGGACTAGTTTCTGAGGTTGCTAATGCCTGTCCTTTCAAGTGAAGTCCAGGTCAGGCTGGCACCTTTCCTCAGCGTGTGTTACTTCATGGGCCACTGAGCAGGGTTCTCTGAGACATGACTGGTCTCCAGCCCCGTCTTCCCACTGGAAGCCCAGGGAAGAGTGGTGGTGGTGGGGCCCGGCTTCTTCGAGTCCCCTGCCCACCTGGACAGGTGTGCACTCACAGCTCTTGATTTTCTAGAGGAGTACGACATCAGGACTCAGGTGTTGGCTGTCACTGAGCACAGACATCGGACCTCGAAGCCCAAGCCCCGCACCAGACAGCAGTTCCTGCAGTGTAAGTTGTGAGCAGCCCCTCCCCAGGCTGGCGGTCCGAGTGACGCTTTGGAAGCCAGCACGCCCCCCTCACGTAGCTTTCAGGCTCTTGCAGCCTCAGGTCCAGCCTTAAGTGGCACACTAAGACAACACTAATTTAAACAGATTTTGAACTTTTTATCTTGAGACAGTTTCAAACTTACAGAAACACTGCCAAAGCAGCACCAAGAGCTCCCATACACCTTTCACCCAGCGTCTCCAAACATTGGCACTTTATGTAACTACAAGGTGTGGCCCCAAACCAGGAAATGAATAGCACTGCTGCAGGGGTGTTACCCCCACCCGTGGAATTGAGTCAGGTTTCACCATGTGTTCTTACTAATGTCCTTTTTCTGGCCAGAAGTCCGATCCAGGGTCAGAGATGTTTCCTTGTCTCCTTGGCCTCCTCCAGTCTGGGTCCAGTCCCTTTGTCTGTCTTGGCCCTTTTGAAGATCCTGGCTAGTTACCAAATGGCTCCCTTGTAAGTCTGAAGTGGCCAGAATCGCCCAGCCCATTGTTCTGTCATTGTGTGGGCTTGTCCCAGTCCGTTAGCATTTTAAAAAAGGCTGTGTTTCTAATCAGCACTTTGTTATGGTTAACAAGGCGGGAGGTTCAGTTCCTCGTGGAAGGATGGCATCTCTGCTGCCAAGGCCATTTTTGGGCCACGTGGCTACTTTGTCTCTTCGGCATGTGCCATTGAGCCCTGCTTCTGCTTGTTTTCGGGGGGTGACCGCTGACGGGCTGACCCCTGAACCCCCTCTGCTCCGGTTATGACGTGATGGCCACTTCCTGTTCTTGCCACAGCTCTGCATTTTCCCCAGGACCTCTGGGCTTCTCCACAGTTTTTAAAAACATTTATCCTTTCCTGCTTCCTGACAGACGCACATCTATGTTTTGCAAACAGATAACAGTTAACACGAGGAGCTAGACACCCCTTATTCTTAACATTAAAATAAAAATGAAACACAGCCTTTTTCAAACACGATGGTAACTTTTCTTCTTTGAGTATTGCTACGGACTTTCAGCCTCTTTTGGACTCAGAGTGTTTCACGGGTCCAAGTTCCATCAAATTGTCAACGTGACCAGTGGGGAGCCACTTGTCAGCCGCCTCTTTGTCCTCTGAGCGTTGACATTCTGCCCTTGGCATTCTTCAAAGTATCATGGCGTTCTGGCACTAACCGAGTGTCCCCGACTCATTCTGGTTTTCTCGACCCAGGGCATGGCATCACATACTCTGTAAGGAGTCCTGAGTCCCCTTAGATGTGAGAGTATTCTCGTGCTGACTCACAGGGCCAGTGTTCACTGAGCATCTTCCTGGAGCTAGAAGCCCAGGGTAGAGTCCTGGATAGAATGTGGAGCTTACAGAGTAGAAGGAGGACACGTGTGAAACACATGAATAAGTAATTACACATCGTGATGAGTACCACGCAGTTCAGAGGGCGGGGTGCTCTGCGACGCAGTGATGGGGTGGTGGCCTCCGAGGAGTGACTCACAGCAGCAACCTGAACGGATCAGTTGGGATCTCTCAGACTCGGTTGGGGCGATGGCCCCATCATGGAGGGAAGAGTCTGTGCCAAAGCCTGGAGCCGGTTCAGGATTGGGTGGGTCTGAGGTCAGGGGGCTGGAGCGTGGAGGTCAAGGGGGAGAGGGCAGGAGACAAGGCTGGAGATGCAGGCAAGGGCCAGTCCCCAGGGCTGTGCAGGCCAGAGTTGGGGGTCACTGCTTTATCCCAAGGGCAGGGGCACCATCAGAGGCGACATGTAGGCCGGGTGACATGATTTAGCCCACAGCACCCTGCTCCACCAGGGAGAAGGTGTGGGGTGCAGGAGATGGAGCTGCTGTGCTGGCTGGATGAGACTTGGCAGCGGCTTGGATGGGGGTGAAGTGGTCTGCTGATTGGGTGGGACCCAGGGCTCAGCTGCTTGTGTATGTGGCAGGGAGGGACCAAATGAGGGAGGATTAGGACAAAAGAAATGTCAAAACTGACTTCGAGGGTGGCTTGAGCAGCTGGGTGCATGGGGGTGCTAATGTCCTCTGGGACCAGGAAGAGAATATGTTGGGGGGACTGTTTGAGGGGAGGGACTGTGTGTGGGGGAGTCTGCCCCATGCCAAGCAGTTCTCCACCAGCTGGGCATCCTACAGTCGAGCTCAGTTCTGACACCATCTCCCTGGACATGGACCCCACTAGACCCCCCCAACCCCCTCAGATGCCAGTCCCAAGCAGTAGGTCCCCAGGTGGCCCACACCTTCTGCCTGACTTGGCTGAAGTCAGAAGTCCCCAGGGCCCACCTGGAAGCTCTCCAAAGCCCTGCTGTTGGGGTTTTGTGGCGGCTTCCTCACGCAGGCACCAGTGGCCATTAATGCCAGTCCCAGCCCTTTTCCTTTCTCAAGAGAGTGTTAGGACTGGGGACCCAAGTTTCTAGTCATGACTTGGTCTTTCTGGTGACCAGCCAACCCCTCCAGGAGCCCACCTGGAGTTGCCTCAGTAGAACAAAAGACACTTTTATGACCCAGGAAATGGCAAGGGTTTCAGGAGCTCCGTGTCAGGAACTGAGGTCAAAGACCAAATATTAGATGCTCCCAGGGGTCTTGTCACTCAGGAATGAATTGCAAGGTGCTCTGTGCTGGGAACGGGCTGCAGAGACCAGATACGTGTTTCTCGTTGTCAATCACAACATCACACTTGTGTTCTGTTTTCTGGTTTTCACTCGCCTCTTGCCCGGGGCGGGGACCACGGCTGGGTAGACGGGGACCAGGAGATGGATGTGTTCGCGGGCTCTGGAGGCCGGCTGGCTTCGAAGGGCTCAGTCCGAGCTGGCCATCGGTCCCTGACCTTCTGTATGCCCTCAGATGCCTGTGATGTCACCTTCGACCCCGACACGGCACACAGGTACCTCCGGCTGCAGGAGGACAACCGCAAGGTAACCAACACCACGCCCTGGGAGCACCCCTACCCGGACCTCCCCAGCAGGTTCTCGCACTGGCGGCAGGTGCTGTCCCAGCACAGCCTGTACCTGCACAGGTACTACTTCGAGCTGGAGCTCTCCGGGGCCGGCATCTACGTGGGCCTCACCTACAAGGGCATCGACCGCAAGGGCGAGGAGCCCAACAGCTGCATTTCTGGAAACAGCTTCTCCTGGAGCCTCCACTGGGATGGGAAGGAGTTCAGGGCCTGGCACAGCGACACGGAGACCCCGCTCAAGGCCAGCCCTTTCCAGAGGCTGGGGGTCTACGTGGACTTCCTGAGAGGGGTCCTCTCCTTTTACGGCGTGGAGCCCGACGCCATGACTCTGGTCCACAGGTTTGACTGTAAGTTTTCCGAGCCCGTCTACCCCGCCTTCTGACTTTCCAAGAAGGAAAATGCCGTCCGGATCGTGGATCTGGGAGAGGAGCCCAGGAAGCCAGTGCCGGCCTCGCTGGAGGCTGCACCCTAGACTCCGTGTCCCAGACTCAAGCTGACCACAAAGACGGGGCGGCAGCTTGGCTTTTATGGCTGGCTGGGGGTACAAAGTCCCGGCCAGCTGGTGGTAGCTGGCTTTAGAAGTCATGGGGGTCCCAGAGCAAGGGGAGGGGTCTCTGGCCACTGCCCTGGGCTCCACGCTTCACTGTCTTCTGTGTCGGTTGTAACCCTCGGGGCCCCAAGTCCTCCCATCCTTTTCCAGCGATGCTCTCCTGCCTGCTCACGTGAGCGGCACACTGTGCCCAGAGCTGGCAGCCGGGCATCTTCACAGCCATCAGACACCGCAGAGGAGGCACAATAAATCGCTCACTTCACCTCTCATTCTCCACGTCCCAGACTCTATTCTGAGTACTTCCCCTGCATCCGCGGGTGGAACCCCCAGAGTGGCCCCCCCGGGGTGGGGTAGATGTTCGCATGTCCCCACTCTGTGGATGAGGAAGCTGTGGTCTGGTGTGTGCAGGGAGGGGGGTGGTTTACCTGCTCAGGGTCACTGTGGTCACACAATGAGTGAGCGGCAGAGCTGGGATTCAAACCCGGGGGAACTTTAACTACCACTCACCCTGCCCTTCCCCTCAGGTCACGGGCATTATGTGTAGGGGATCATCACATCATGAACCACAGATGTGGGGGTGGGGTGTCTCACACCCTCGATCTCTGTGCGCCCCTGCAGGGCGTCCACGATCACGTGCCTCCCACAGATGAGGAGCAGTGGGGGCTCAGAGGGTCTCAGGGCTTGCCCAAGGCCACAGCCCTAGCACCAAACTGATGGGATTCCATCTCTCTCTGACTCCCAAGGCTGGGGCCTCCTGTGTGCAGTCAAGGCTAAGCTGGATTGTGTAACTGCTTCCTTGCTGTCTGTCAGCCTCACGGGATTAACAATCCTAATTTATTTGGACCTTTCGGAACCGGCCCCTCTCAGTTTGTAGCATCTCTGGGGGTAACGTGCCCCTCGTATCCTCAGACATTTTGGGCCTCCTTCCTCTGGGTGCCCCTCCTTGGCCTGGCCTTCCTGCTGGGTTAGATGCTAAGCCACTGTCACCTTTTCTCCAAGTGTCTCAGAAGGGCTTGTCCTGTTAGAAGTGGTCGCCTTCCCAGCCTGATTCCTGTGCCCACCCCAACCTTTTATGGGACTGTCACTGCCAACCAGCCCGGTGATGACTTTGGTCACCTTTCTCTAACAGTTGCGGGTCTCTGGCGTGGGCGCTGGAAATGCTCACAGTATTGCAAACCTTTTGGTTGAATTGAGGGTAGTAACAGTAACAGCAGCAGAGACACGGGTCTCACATACTTGATCTAATCCTGAAAGGCAGCTGTAACTTTTACTATCCGGCTTCATCTCTGCTGTCCTCATAATCAGTAAGATGGAGAAGTGGAGGCTCAGAGAAGCCAGGCAGCTCACTCGAGATCCTACAGCTCCCAGGTACCAGGATCAGTGTGTGAGCTAGTCCTGTCTAAAGGAGACTTGTCCCAGTGTATCCTCAAAGCTCTTTTCTGGGCTGCCCAACATGTGCAAGGGCCCTGTGGTTGCAGTGGTGAGCTGGGGGCTGTCTTCAGGGTGTAGTCTGTTACAGTCATTTTTCCTATCTTAGCAGTGTGTTTTTATTAGTTACTGTGAAAAGTGTCAAATCTATGAAAAGCTGAAGGAATTGAAAAGTGAACACTCATATGCTCTTCACCCGTGTTTGCCAGTTATCAGCATCTTGTTACATTTACGCACTATACACATACACAGTATGTGTGTGTGTGTTGTGTGTGTGTGTGTGTGTGTGTGTGTGTGTGTGTACGCATTTATTTTTCTGGCTGAAACTTCCAGGAATGGAGAAGCACAGACACTTCATCCTGAATACGCCAGCATTTAGGAGTGATTTCAAACTGTTTTCTCTGGAAGCTGGGTTCTCTGGAGCAGCTACTAATTTAAATTTTGTGCAGTTTGAAGCCTGTGTAAGACAGTCTCTGTCGTCTTTATCCTCACTCGAAAGGTCTTGTTGCCAGGAGAGCTCAGTTGTCCTCAACGATCACCTTCCTAACAAGGCAACATTTGAACTTAAAAGTTTTCACTAAAAGAATATCACTATGTCTATGTTACATAATGTGCTTTCACAGAAGATATGACTTGCAAACAGGTTTTGCTCTAAAAAAGTTTTGGAAAGCCCAGTGAGCTCTGGGCTCCTTCTGGGCCAGCACTGCCAGCACTGCCAGCAGAGGCTTCGGCTGGGGACCCCGGGGGCCTTGCGCACTCACAGGTTTGGCTGTCACGGCCTGTCATCACTCGTGAGTGGATCATAAGCTAGGGCCAAAGGGTAAAGACCCCATGAATCATCAAGGAAGTCGTTTTCATGTCATTTTTCCTTTAAAGAACTACGTGCATACTCGTTTCTTCACGTGCAGCTCAGTGTATGTACGTGCGCACACATAAACATTGTAGTGGACGTTGGTTATTTGGCCACCCAGAATAATGATCCGCATGACAATAACGTTGATGAGGACACTGCAACAGAAGTTGGCATTTATTGAGGGCTAAATATGCACCAGGCAGTCTTCTGAGGGCTTTGCATGTCATACCTCATTTAATCCTCACGTTGACTCTGAAGTAGGGACCACTGTCATCCCCATTTTACAGACAGGAACACTGGAGCATAAAGGATTAAGTTGTGAATGAAAAAAAAATATTGCAGCCATATCAGTAAACAAAGGATGCTGTGCCCATCAAGTCATCAGCTGCTACCACCGCCCCCAACAGTGAGCGGGGGAACTCGGTGCAGACAAGCAGGCAGCCCGGCCTCTGCTGCCACCCCTAGCCTTGCCCACTGAGGGCACTCAGGATGTGGAAGAACAGGACACAGGCCCTAAGTATCTAGGTGCTGGGCAAAGGAATGATTTCAGCGAGCCCAGACCTTTGCACCTTCCCATACATAGAAAATCACTGAATTCCTTCACTTGAGATGTCTGGTTTTCTTTAATCAACAGTAATCCCTTAATGTTCTGATTAGCTGGTCTTGGTTGCAAAAACTCCTGTATATCCTGGCTTCTCTCGTGCCTCTTTGAAACACATAGAGCGATCGGAGAGGTTGCCTCCCGGGCTCGAGTCCTCAGGCCTGAATCCCCAGAAATACCGCCAAATAAAACAGAATTCTCAACATTCAGGTTGTGCATTTTATTTCAGTGACAAAGTAATGTGCCTGTATTCACAGAGCTAGTAAGTAGCTGGGCTGGGCTCTGAGCCCAGGAGTCCAACTGCAGACCCCACACTCCCCACTGCTCAGCTGTGCCGTCTCCCAGACACCTGGGTGGGCGTGTGATTGAAGCTGGAAGTTCCCAGACATGTTCTCAGGCCCACTTAAATTTTTTCTACCAAGAATTTTCCCTGCAGGGGTTTCTGGTTAGCATTCAAAAGCAGTCAAGTAACTTAAATATATACAAAACATTTGTGTTTCCGCTCTGATGATGAGTTAAGAAGATGGTTAGAAACATACTCAGGATCACTGGGACAGCCACCGTATAACCCAAATCTCCAGACCGAAGAAGGTACCATCTAATTGTGTATTCACAAATGTTTAAAAGTCATTAACAGCAGCACAGTGGAAGCTCAACACCAGGCTCCACCACATTTTTTTCCCATTCAAAGGGATCTGGACTAACTCTATTTCTATTGTTCTAGAAATGAGATGACCAGCTCTTTCAGAATATACAGCAACTGCCTCCACCTAAGCAGCACCAGGCTTAGGAGTTTTACGGTAAAGCCATGTTTCCAAGGAGGTCAGTACAGAAAGCCAGAGTCTACCGGCAGTTTCTGGGAGAGAGAAGCTTTCCATCCATCGCAGAGGTTAACTTTTCCTTTGGGAGATGTTTATAATAGCAAAGGCTCAACTGGGATATTTATCAGCCTCTCCTGTTCCTCTCGGGTTTGGTGGTGTTGACAACGGGCAGGGATAAAATGAGCCGGTCATCTCAGGACCATGGAAAACCTGGAATCGAGGCTCAGGAATGCCCCCTATTTTCGGTGTGAGAAGGGGAAAGACTCTGTCCCCGTGTGCCAGAAGTGTGAGGCGTGCGTCCTGGCCTGGAAGGTCTTCTCCACCAAAGAGTGGTTCCGACGGGTGGGCGAGGTGTCCCGGAGGAGGTTTCTGGTCAGCGTCCTGGCGCAGCTGGATAGCTTGTATTTGTTGCACTATTTCCAAAACATCCTTCAGACCACGCAGGGGAAGGATTTCATCTACCACAGGTCCCGGGTCAACGTCAGCAAGAAGGAGGGGAGAGTTGTCAAGTCCTCCTTGAACCAGATGCTGGACAAGACGGTGGAACAGGAGATGAGGGAGATCTTGCGCTGGTTTGGGAACAGCTCCCACCGGACGAAGGCCAGTTACACGCTCTTGCTGCTGCAGATGTGCGACCCCAAGTTACTGCTGCTGCCGCCAACGTCATCGGAGCCCTGTTGCTGAGAGAGCAGACACCGCCTCAGGTAAGCACGGCCACAGGTGGAGAGGGGAGCCCCTGGAGACCAGAAGGCCGGACCTCAGAAGCCTGTAAAGGGGCAGGAGGGGCAGACAGGCCTAGGCAGATGGGGGTTTTCCAGGTTGCGGAACAGACTTCTTTGTCCTGACACCTGATCCTGTTTGCCAAAGGCGAACCTGCTGAGTATGTCTTCCTTCTGGAAAATTATGAAATGACAAATGCAGGAGGAACTTTCAGCTGGCCTCTAGGATGGACGTCTGCATCCCTTACACCCAGAAATGGCTGCTTTGTGCGTTTGCTACTTATGCTGGTGTGGGTCCTGCCTCAGCTGGTTTGAGATTGAAGCTGGTGAGGGACTGAAGTGGGTTTGTGGGGATGCAAAGGGGACACTGCTGAATTGTTTTGTCCTTCCATTTGCACCGTACAGAGACCAGGCAAAGAGGTCAAAACCCGGGGCTTTTCTTCATTCGTTCCACTGTATTCCTTGCTTGTGCATGAAATCCAGCCTTGAAGTGGAGTTTATCCGAGGCTGGAGGTGCAGAGGGTCCGCGTGTGGACATTAGGAACCCCCGCCCGACCGCCGGGGCAGCTGTTCTCAGTGGTGCATGTGTCAGAGTCGTTGCAAGGGCTTGTAACACACAGGTGCCCGGGGCCCTCCCCAGCAGGTGTGATGTGGGCCGAGAGCCTGCGTTTCTCACCAGTTCCCAGCAGACACGGATGCTGGTCTGAGGACCTCACTCAGGTAGGACAATGGCCTAGGGTGTCGGTGAGAAGGTCTTGGAAATGTTGCGCCAGCTGGACCAGGGCAGCAAAAGCAATCATAAAGGAGCCAAGGGCCTGGGGACTGCAGGGGGTCCGGGAGGGGAGTCCAGCACGGGAGGCAGAGGCGTGGCAGGGTGAGAGGGGCTGGTTGGGACGTCAGACAGAGTTTGAGCTCTTGAGGGCGGGGGATTCCTAATGTCCATGAGACCTGATCTGCGGACTAATAGCAATCCAAGGGAGTTTAAAGTTACCTGACTTTGGGGGCAGCTAGATCCTGATCTATGCACCTGATGTCTTTGGTGTGTCTTTGGAGGTAAAGGAATGATCGTCTGGAATGCAGAAATGGTGGGAAAACCAGAGAATCTTCTTAGTTAGATTAGAGATTGACCGGGTCCGACTCCTTCACGTTATAGGTAAATAAGCCAAAGTTCAGGGACCCTGAGGGACTTGGCCATGGTCACCCTGTCAGGGGCTTGGAAACCAGGCCTCCTTTCCTGAGCATCTCCTGCGAGCGATGCTACCCTCCCGACAGGGCGTCTGCCGCGCACCTGCCGTGGGCTGTGGTTCTCCCCACCCAGGAATCAGCTCCTGGTGTTAAAGGTTGTGTAAGTCCAGTTACAGACTGGGGTAACCTTCCCCTTTCCCTGGGAGAGCTTGTCTCTTAAAAAGTTCACTTTTCTAATTTGGTTCAAGGGTGTTTATTCATATTGTTGCAAAACATTAAGCAAGAGCTTCAGGAAAGCAGCCCCTCGTCCAGCGCCTTCCTTCCACCCGCAGGGCTGGCTCCTTCTCTCCCCCCCGCCCCCCCGCCCCGTGTATGGAGCTCTGATCAGTCTTGCACGCATGTGGGCTGGCAGAGACTAATAGGCTTTCTGCGATTCTTGTGCATTTTGTGTCACTGGCCTGGTCCATTCTGTGTAGACTTGAAAGAACCCAGTAGAAGTAAAACCACCTCTCTCCACCACTTTCTCTCCACACACCTCCTTAAAGAGCCCCTCGTCCTGCTCTTTTGTTTTTCAGGGTTCGATCATGATGTCAGCAAAGTGTTTTTCTTCCCTGAGAAAGGCTGTAGCCCCACCCCGCCATGTGAGGCCTCACAAGTCTGCGGGGCGGGCAGAACCAGGAACACAGACTTCCCCTTGTCCACCAAAACCTCAGGAAAAGCAGGCTTGCAGGAGATCATGCCGGGGGGAGCAGCCACTGCAGGTAAGCCAGCTTGCCGCAAGGACGCTGCTGGAGGTGACACGGGGGTCCCAGTGGAGTTGGGGGTGGCAGTGCAGTAGCCTCTGGGGAGGACAGATTTGGGCAACGAACATTCACTTGGGGTTACAGTGGGCTTGTTTAACCGCACACATGGTCGGGGAGAAGCAACGATTAAAATCAGTTGGTGTGACCCTAAATCTCTGTCTGCCCCGGGCCATGCTCCCTCACCCAGCCCCTGACCTCTGGCACCCAGGAGGGGGAACACCTCCAGAATCCAACCCACCAGCATCTGTTTTTGCAGCACTGGATTCAGTCCTGAGGTGGAAATGGAAGCAGTGGGGGATGGGCCCTGACCTCAAGGCCATCCTCGGTTGGTGTTTGAAGTAAGATGTATACGTGAAATGATTACAAAAAACACAAGGCACCGATTTTAAAACGCTTTTTATATGGAGAATTTCAGATGCTCACCATCACCCATGTAACCCTCATCCTCAGCCTCAGTGATTATCAACATCTTATATCTTATTTCAGCCATCCCTCTCTTAAAAAAATTTTTTTTATTGACGTGTAGTTGATTCAGTGTTAGTTTCAGGTGTACAGCAGTGTGATTCAGTTACACATTTACATTGACATATATATTTTCTTTTCAGATTCTGTTCCATTATAGGTTATTATAAGAAATTGAATATAGTTCCCTGTGCTGGACAGTAGAACCTTGTTGTTTATATATTTTATATGAAGTAATGTGTGTCTGTTAAGCCCCAAACCCTAATTTATCCCTCCCCACCCTCCCCTCTTTGGTAACCAGTTTGTCCTCTATGTCCATGAGTCTGTTTTTGGTTTGTGAATAGAATTTTTATCTTTTTTTTTAAGATTCCACATATAAGCGACATCACGTGATACTTGTCTTTCTCTGTATGACTTACTTCACTCAATGTGATAACCTCTAGGTGCATCCATGCTGCTGCAAATCATCCCCCTCTTTTCAAATTAAGCCTTTTTCTGGTTGGGATCGTTTAAAGGGAGCTGCAGACACAGCCGTTTCACCAGCAGGGCAGTCGGCACGGCAGAGACGGCCTTGAGCTGGGAAGGCTGAAGACGGCTCGTGCGTTTGGTTCGGGAAGTTCTGTTTCCATTTTGGCAGAAGAAACGAGCAAACTCCAGTGGCCTGAGGGTTGACCCTGATGAGCTCTATTTTGGGGAGAGCTTCTGGCGAGGACTCGCTCTTGCCCTGGAGTCTCACGAAGCCACCCCAACGGTGCCCCTTTCTCCGGCTTCCCTCTAGAAGGGCAGTGGAAGAGTTCGCTCCAGTGCACTTCCAAGATGAACAGACTGTTTTCTGGAAAAGCAAGGGTGTCCAAAGCAGGGTCGGCCCCTGACGGCCTGCCGGTGGACCTCCATGCTGTCCGGGAGCTATCGTCCGGGGTCAGCCGGTACCAGGACTTCATCCGTCACCTGCCTGTCCACCTCTCCAAGCGTATCCTAAGTATGCGGGGCCTTTTGGGGGATTTCTCAAGAGACCTCCCATCCCCAGTGGGGGGAGGTTCCCAGGTCCCCGTCCTGTTTTCCAGGCATGCTGGATAAGAACAGCTTGAACAGGTGTGCGTCTGTGAGCCAGCACTGGGCGGTGCTGGTGCAGCAGGTCAAGGCGGACCTGTCAACGCACAACTTCATCCAGCACCAGATCGCCTTCCTACAGGTACTTCCTGTCTGGGAGGCGACAGCCTTGGACCAGCCTCACTGCCTCGCCGAGGCCGGCCTGGCTGTGAGCCTTTCCACCTGCTGTGGACGCTGAGCTGGCCTCCTGCTCCACGTTGGTGCTTCCTCACTGTCTTTTTGTTCCATTTGCCCTCCCACTGTCAGTGCACCTGGCAGGGACCACACGTGCAGAAACCTTGCGGGAAGAGAGACACAGAGCCTTTCTGAGACCTCACAAAGCAGGGACTTTCCGCAGGGAGCCACATCGTGGCTCATGCAGTAAGAGAGCCTCGTGTGGTACACGGACGTTCACAAGGCCACGAAGTCTACTTTTAGGTTAAAATGCAATTTTCCCCAGATATTAACCATCTCTGGCAATTGTACTTCTGTTTCTTGCCTGAAGCCTGAGCCTAAATCATGGGTTCTCGGTAGCCTGGAGTTTTCCCAGCAGAGAGAGCTGACAGGAGACAGAGGAGGCAGGCCAGGCTCGGGAAGCTGGGAACCGCCCACCACCTCTCACACGCCCCCCCAGACCTTTGGTGTCGTTGTCCTCCTGAGGCCTGTCTGCACGCACCACTGGCCTAACTGGCCGGGCCCAGGCCTTCCTTGGCCAGACCTTACCCGTCTTTCAGATCCTGCCAAGCACCGGTGTTTCCTCTCTCAGAGTGTAAGAACTAAGAGTAGCCGTGTTCTGTTATTCCCCGCCCAGGGGTCCTACACCAGGGGAATAGACCCTCATTATGCCAACAAAGTCTCCATCCCGGTTCCTAAAGTGGTGGACAATGGGAAGCACCTGAGAGTGAAAAATCAGAAATGGAAACTGAGAATGAAGGTGGGTTCCAGTGGCATCTGGGGCAGGCGATTGTGAGTGTCCATTCTTATTGGGCACTGAAGGCTGAAGTCCGGCCCTGGCCCTCACTTAACCATGCAGGGTGTGGGAGGACATGGCTATAGCATGTGGGTGTGTTTTTGGCTTCCTGCTAGCATGGCTGCTAGTTCCTGTATTTTGAGGTTTAAAAGTGTGGCTGGGAAGAAAATTGGAAGTCTGGTTGAGTCAGCTGTGCCAGAATTTAGCACTCCTGGGGGCCACAGCTACTCAGGAAGTGAGTGATGGAAGGAGGGAGGGAGGGAGGAGGAAGGAAGGGAGGAAAGATGGAAGGAATATTGGAAAAGAATGAGGAGCATGCTGTTTAGACTTGACAAAATCGGCTTCCCCTCTCTGAGGCTCAGACAGCTTGTCTATAAAATGATGAGAACACTTTGGGGGCATGTGATGTGCTTTGTGAGGCTGCTTTGTGAGGCTGCTGCAGGGGGAAGTGAAGGCTGCAGGTGTGCAGAAACTTAGCCATACAAGTGCCTGGGGTGTGTAGGCGTAATTTCACGTGTGACTTGAGTCTCTCCGGACCGTCACGAATACACGATGTGACTGTGAAGCTGCGGTGAAACGGCCAGTCAGGGGGCACCTGCAGCTTTATTGTGCATGCATCCTGATTTCCTGGTTGTGAGCTCATCTTTGGAAAAGTTGTGCTGTTGCTGACATCACAAGTTCCTGAAACCGGAGGTGGAAGAATTAGGACCCCTGACTCAAAATTTTCTCCTTTGTGGGTTCCTTGTGCTTGCCGGCCCCTCCCCATCACCATGCAGCAGCGTCCACAGCCTTAAGAAGAGGAGTCGCGGGCCCCTGGCCCCTTGCCAGGGGAGGCTCTCGGGGATGTGTGTCTGGGCCCTAGGTCAAGCTGCCGCTGTACTTTGACTGCAGATTTTCCCTTGTTAGAGTGACTACAACCTGTGGACCACATACCAGAGCCAGGAAACTCAGCAGGTCCAGATGGAGGAGAGGAATGTCTTCTGCGGGACTTACAATATCCGCATTCTCTCTGACACGTAGTTACGGGGGCCAGAATCCAGGTCTCCAGGGACCCTTGAATTACCACACTGGCTTAGGGTCTCCACGACCCTCGCTCACCTGGAGAGACAGTGGTCCCTCCACCCCACAAGCTCCAGCTCCAGAACAGCACGAGACCCCATTTGGGGAATAGGTGCTTGATTGTTGCACCTTTCCTGGCAGCAGCTGGAGGATGCTCTCCCCTTATAAACTTGGGGTGGACTGACCAACGACCTTTTGCACACACACGAAATATTTTAAAACTGTATTTATTGCTTTATTCTAATTTTAGAAGTAATATATATTTATTGGGAAAAAATCCACTAAAAGCCAGAAAATGTCTAGAGAAAAGGAAAGTTGTCCCACGGCCTTGCCACACAGAGATAACTACCGTTGACATTGCTGTTGATCCTAGAATTTCTTCTTTGCGTGTATGGACACATATTTTAAGGAGATGCAGGGCTGTGCTGCGCCCCCGACTTCAGCAGAGCACTGGAATGTCTGTCCATGGCAAATATGAAAATGGCATTTATGATAACTGTGGGGTGTGACTTCATTTAAATAGTCCAGAAGAAGCCCCATTAATAATCAACTTTCTGCTCTGCTTTAGACCTAGGAGTCACTTTTTATTCATAAAGTTTTGGGAAGGCCATATCTATTTTATTTTTGGCCGTGAACCTCACTAACAAGTTGCATTTTGACCACCAGGAAGGGGAAGACAGAGCAGGCAGGGGGAAGGCAAAGTTGAGTTTTTACGGAGAGCATGGTGATACGTGCTCTTCAGAAGAGAGGATGACAGCTCGAACTCTAGAAATGACAAATGGAATGAGGACAAAAACGTCAGGATTTGCTCCTCATATTCAGGGTGACTATAAATCCCTGTTTACTGGAACAATCCCACTTCACTCTGTGGTCCTTGAATTAATAATAGTGTCTCCTTTCACAATGAAAAAAATCTCACTTTGGACAATAAATTATTCAGTCATCCTGCTCATATTCCATCTATTTGCTGATGCTCTTATGATTGGAAAATTAATTCAACTCACCCTGTTTCACAGACTATCAGCTCATTGAGGGGCAAGGTCCATCCATACCCTATTCATCTTTGAATTTCCCATTAGCACCTGTTAGCCCAGGACTTTGCTCCTAAAATATGCCGAGTAGATGTCAGTTAAAGGGGGGAAAAGATGGAAACAGTGGGATGTGCAGTGGGTCTAGGGCTTCCCAATTGTGTTCATCTGAGGTTTTCCATGAAAAAAGGTTTCCACGGTCTAACAAGTTGGGAAATGCTACGACTCTTTTATCCCCCTTGGGGACTTGTCATACATTAGCAGAATTAAGAAAAAAACAGTCTGGCCTTTTGTCCTTAGGTTTTAAATCTACCTGAAGTAGGCTTTTGTTATGGTGTGAGGTGGGGGCTCCACCAGGGCCTGCTGACACGAGGTCTAGCCTTCTTCTGCCTCCGGTGTTGGAAGGCCCCGGGTTTTCCGTCCTCCCACTGCTGCAGGTGACAGGCACTGGGCTGAGGGAGTTCCAGGAAGGACACCAACCCTTCCTTCATTACTCATCCTTCCACCCCGGCAACTCAGGTGGGACCGAAGCAGAATCATCCACTACTCTGGGGGAGACTTGCTAGCTGTGTCCTCCAAACGGAAGATCCAGCTTCTGGACGTCATACAAGTGAAGGAGGTCCCCATCACACTCCGAGGCCATGCCAGGAGCGTCCACGCCCTCTTCCTGTGTGAGGAGGACAACTTTCTTCTGAGCGGGAGTTATGACCTGAGCATCAGGTGAGCAGTCCCCAGCACCCCCAGGCCTGAAGGCGGCTCATGGAAGAAGCATGCATGCTCTTACCTTTTCATATTTATGCAAAAGTTATCCTAAATGGTACTGACTTCTAGAACAACCCACCTTTTTTTTTGGCAAGATAAAAACCAAGAATTTGTATATTGTTTAAACTTTGAATGAGATAAATTTATAACAATTTTCTAGCTGAAGACTGAATCAGAAAGTGTCTTCTGTTTAGCATTCTTAGATGAAGGCATAACTGATATTTCTTTTGATAGATTCCTTCAAGGGAAAGCAGTTTTTTTGTGAGTAGAAATATAGTATAGAAGCAAAGTAGTGTTTAAAAATGTATATATACATATATTTTAAAACAATATAATAAACACCCATGTGCTCATTACTCAGGCCAAGAAACAGATCATCCCCAGTCCCCAAACCCCACTGTGTGCCTTTCTTTTACTGCTTCTTTTTCCCTCCCAGCCCGAGGTAAGGGCATCCTAAATTCATGCTAATTATTCCCTTGTGTTTCTTTATAGATTTGCTGCTTATTTATATATCTCCAAACACATTAACTACTTTTGTCCATTTTTTGTACATAACAAAAGTGGAATTGTATTTTAAAACTTCATCTCTACTTGATTCTTGCACTGAACTATGATTTTGAGATTCATCCGTATGATGTAGGTAGCAATAATTAATTTTCACAGAGATACAGTATTTGATTGGATGAATACATCATAACTCATTAATTCTTCTGTTGATGGAGGTGTGCATTGTTCATAGTTCTTTATTCTTTCAAAGATGTTCTTGGATGGGCTCCTGGGACCCACGTGCATCAGTTTTCTATTGTTTATTGAGGTAAAATTGACATATAACATATTCGTTTTAGGTGGACAATATAGTGATTTCATATATGCATATATTGCATAATGATTACCACAGCTTACTTTAGTTTTGTCCATCACTACATATAGTTTTACAATTTTTTTCTTGTGACGAGAACTTTCAAGATCTACTCTCTTAGCAACTTTCAAATATATGACACAGTATTGTTAACTATAGTTCATGAGTGTTTTTTTTAAATTGTAGTTGACTTACAATGTTATGTTAGTTTCAGGTGTACAACATAATGATTAGTATTTTTACAGTTTCTACTCCATTTAAAGTCGTTATGGGGGGAAGGTATTGCTCAGTGGCAAAGGGCACGCCTAATATGCACAAGGTCCTGAGTTCAATTCCCAGTACCTCCATTAAGAATAAATAAATAAATTAAAAAGCTAATTACTCCCCCGCAATATAAAGTTGTTACAAAACATTGGCTATGTTCCCTGTGCTACACATCAACACATGAATGAATAGAGAGATGTGGTATGTGTGTGTGTGTGTGTGTGTATAGATATATAATATTACTCAGCTATAAAAAGAATGGAATTTTACTATTTAAGATCCATTTGGAGAAGGGAGAGTTTTTCCATAAATGGTATGTAGATAACTGGATATCCAAATACAGAGAGGAAAAAGAAAAATAAATGGGGCCCCTACCTCATTTGATAACAAAATCAGTTTCAGGTAGATTTAAGGCCTAAAGATGAATGGCAAAACTATTTTTTTTTAATTTTAAAGAACACATTCCTGAGTAATTTCTTTATGACTTTAAGGTAAGAAAGGGTTTACTAAACATGTCAAATCAACAAGGTCTACTACATTTAGGTTAAAGATTTCTGTTCATCAAAAGATACCATAGATGAGTCTTAAATGGAAGAATACATTTGCAGCACAAAGATAAAGAATTAGTTATCTAGGAAACTCGAAAACTCGTATGAATTAATAAGAAAAGGATAAATAAGTCAACAGATACATAGACCAAACAAAAAACAAGAAAATGAAAACTGAACAGGAATTTCATAGGAGAGGAAGCGCAAATGGTTCCAGAACATGTTGTGGTGACACTTCTTACCCCGAGTAATGCCCCTTGTCTGGCGGCACCGCAGTTTGTTTATTCTTACATCTGCTGAAGGACATCTTAGTTGCTTCTAAGTTTTAGCAGTAAAGCTACTATAAACATCCGTTTGCAGGGTTTTCTTCTAGTTTTGTGGGAAATCACCAACTGTCCTCCCACGTGGCTGTAGTACCATTTTGCTTTCCCACCTCCATTAAAAAAAAACACTAACAATAAATAAACAAAGAGGAGACTTCTTCCCGCGGGGGCGGGCCTGTGCACCTGAGGGTGTTCAGCAGCATCCTCGGACCCTACGTGCTCCATGCCAGTGGCACCTCCCCCCCGACTTGTGCCCACCAGAAATGTTGCCAGACATTGTCAGAGGTCCCCCGGGCGTGGAAATCACCCCGGCTGACAGTCACTGCATTCGTGTATTTACTCCTGCACAAAAACTCTGTGAGGTGACTGCTATTATTATCATTTCCATTTTATCAGTGAGGAAATGAAGCGTACCTGAAAATGAAGCAACTTGCCCAAAGTCACACCTACTAGGTGCTGCAACCGGGAATCAGATCCAGGCCTTGGACTCATGAAACTGCCGCCTTCCAGCCACCTGCTGATCTAAAGGAGCCCTAGACAGGATGGTCCTCAGAGAGTCTCAAAAGCTTTTTTTTTTTTGCTTGATTCCTGCAGGTACTGGGATCTGAAAAGTGGGGCTTGCATATGAATCTTCAGTGGCCACCAGGGCACCATCACGTGCATGGATGTGTATAAGACCAGGCTTGTGTCTGGAGCAAAAGATTGCCAGGTCAAAGGTGAGAAAGAAATGGCTCACAGCTTCTAAGAAGCTCCCCCAAGTCCGTGGGTTGCCAGAGGACTTGCTTTGCCCATTTCTAGTTCTTTCCTCTTTGTTTGTTTGTTTTTTGGTGGGGAGGTAATTGGGTTTATTTTTAAACTTTTTAATGGAGGGACTGGACTGGGGATTGAGCCCAGGACCTTGTTCATGTTAAGCACACGCTCTACCGCTTGAGCTATACCCTCCTCTTGCTTTGCTCATGTCTATAGGCCGTCCTTCATCCTGCCACCTACCCATCCATGTATCCAGTGATCCACTCACTTATTGGCTATTTGCTGAACACTAGATGCCGTGGTAGGTGGTAAGGGAGGAAAATGAACATGATATGGCTCTTTTGACATGGCCTTTAATCTCCTCCAGAGGCTCCTGGTCTCTTAATGGAGACAGATAAGTGAATATATAAGGGGGGACAGTAACATGTGATAGTACAATAGTAACATGTAAGAAATCCCAGCCCCACCCCCAGAGCCTCCATGAGGAAACATAGCCCTGATGACACCTTGCCTTTAGCCTTGTGAGGTCGTGCTGAACTTCTGTGAGCTAATGCATCTGCTGTTTTCAGCCCCTAAGTGGGTGGCAATCTGTTACAGCAGCAAATAGAACGCTAACACGTTGAGTGTGGGATTCCCAGGCAGAGGCAAGTGCATCAACGTGGAGGTTATCCATTATAATAAGACGTGGAAGCCCAGGTGTGGATGAGATTTCCTCTGCAACGTAGGAGGGAAGAGCGAAGAGAAGGGAAGCCAGGGCCCCGGAAGCCACTGCATGTTAGGAGCAGGTGGAAGGAGGTGGTGGGAAAGGGACTGTGGGTGGCGTCACAGGTGCCAACGCTCAGACCCACCTGGGAGCCTCACTCCTGACCCCTTCTCCCTCCTCAACTGACCGACAGTCTCCTTGCCGTGACTGCCTTGAGGAGTGCGACAGGAAGGATGCAGGATGAGGGTCTGAAGATGGAAGGGCGGACAGGGCCTCCGACCCAGCTGAGTGAGTCTTGGATGGGGGGCACCAGCAGGGCCGAAACTGGGATGGGGGAGTCAGGCCCTCACTTCTGGTGCAGAATTTAAGGGGACACCAAAACACTCAGTAACCAAGACACATATTTTAATGCAGTATTTGAAAAGTCAAAATCAACATGCAAAATACATGATGAAAAAATAACCCGAGGACCTCTCACTTCACCCTAATCCTGGCCCAGATCCCAGCCTGCCTGTTTTCCCTGGGCTCCCCCTACCTGCCAGGGTTCCTGAAACAGAACAAAAACAGAGACAGTGAATTCTTTAAAACAGGGCGCCTTCCCAGTGGATCTTTTAATTCATCTTCAATTTTCCCATTTCTAGTTTGATAAAAGGGGCAGCATGTATGTAAAAACTTAGTGCAGAAAAGCGTGCTAACGTAGTTAGGGTTCATGGTTAAGAGCATGGCTTCCAGACCCAGTTTCCCTGCGTTTGAATCTGGCTCGATCTGCTTACCGCCTGTGTGGTCTAGAGCGGGTTCCTCAACCTCTCTGTGCCTCGGTTTCCTCACCTGTCCGGTGAGGACTAATAACAGCACTGGCTCGTGGAGGAGGTTTGCTGCACGTCAGGCGCTTGCAATGGCGCCCAGTCCACCGTCAGCGCGGGGTGAGGATCGGCTGTGGTTGCTCAGTATTCAGTCCGAGCTTACACATTCCGTTGCCTACAGAAGCAGAAGGGACTCTGGGGGCTGACAGAGCCGACTTCAGTGTCCTCACCCCTGAATTCGGTGCCCACTCTCAGTGTCTTCCTTCAAGCTCGGTTCTCCCACCCCCCGTCGACCCACACATCCGCCCAGCGCTCGCAGTCCGGGAGGAAGTACTCCAGCCCCGTCTACGGAGAAGCAGCAGTGAACCTGCCCCCGTGATGACAATCTCTCGGTAGTAAAATTCCAGAGTCAGAATCAGAAATACTTAAATGTGTAAGAGCAGAGACAGCTTTCTTCTCTTTGGGGGCCAGAAGGTGGGGGTCAGGAGAGTAGCATCTGGAGGGATGATGACACCACAGATATGCTACGATTGTCCTGAAGTTTGAGTGTTTTCCAGGCTTGAGGAGGAGGCCCAGTGGAGATGAGCTGTTCAGCTCTCAGACCCTGAGGCTAAGTTTCAGGGTCAGAGCCAAGGTCTGTGCCCGGCTGGCTCTCCCAGGGAGTGTGACTGGGGGCCCTGTGTTGCAGGAACGCAGACTAGGGGTGAGCCTGTGGCCTGTGCTGGGCCAGGTGAAGCCTTCTGGGATCTGACCTCCAGGGCTAGGCTGGTCTGAGCTTCTGTGATGGGGTGTGGACCCCCACCATCACCCTCTCCATGCACCTTTCCCCCCCACCTTCCTCTCTCTCCCCCCCGCCCTTCCAGAGTGGGATATCGAGACAGGGAGGTGCCTGAAGACCTTTAAACACAAAGACCCCATCCTGGCCACCAGGATCAATGACACATACATTGTGAGCAGCTGTGAGAGAGGCGTGGTCAAGGTGTGGCACACCATCACCGCCCAGCTGGTCAAGGTGAGAGGGCGGGCGGGGCATGGGGTGGGGGCACCAGGAGTGAGGGACGGGAGGACACTGATCAACTTCCTTCAGGTAGCGCCCCAGACCACCCTAGAGCAGCTGAGTACAGTCGCCAAAAGGGTGGTCCGGGGAAGGGGAAGTCTCCCTGCCCCCCAGGTAGGGGCCATTCTGAGACTGGACAAAGCCACAACTGTCCTCCTCCTTACTCTCTCATGAGAACATTGACTGCCTCAAAATTATTAAATGTTCACACCCCAAAACTGTTCTTGCGGGATTTGAAACCCCCTGGCCCTAGCCAGTGGTGGTGAGACATCGCTTGTGCCAGGAACTCAGTGTCACAGCGAGCTGGTCTGACTGGTGGCTTTTTCCCACTGGTGATGTTGTCGCTGCAGTCTGACCGGCAGCTGCAGGCACCGGGATGCCACAGGGGCCTCTGGGTCCTGCTGAGGAATGAGGGATGGAATCCTGTCCCCTTTCCTGTCTGGCAGCAGAGGAAGGGAAACTTTAACACTCTCTGGCACTCCGGGAAGACGGGGCCTGCCCCGCCACAGACCTGCCGGGAGCAGCTCTCTCCCTGATCACATTCCTGCTCAACTGGGGGAGAAATCTCTGCATGCAGGAGGCACGGGCCCTACTGGCCTTCTTAGAGCAAAATTCAGGTCAGCTCAGGTATACACCGAGTGGGTGGTCGTCACGGATCGGTGGAGTGTGGCTCTGGGACTTATATGAAGACGCCCCCAGTCTGCGCTGAAGGTGGGCTGAAAACAGGGGCATGCTTTCTTGCAGACTCTCAACGGCCATGAGGGAGCCGTGAAGTGTCTGTTCTTTGACCAGTGACATCTCCTCTCGGGCAGCGCTGACGGCCTTGTCATGGCCTGGAGCATGGTGGGGAAGTACGAGCAATGCCTCATGGCCTTCAAGCATCCCAAGTAGGTGCCAAGGAAGCCCTGGCTGAAGTCCTGAGCCCTCCTTTTCCCTCAGAGCCTAGACGGTGCCCTCTGGCCAATCGGTCCCTGTGCTGGCCTTCTGTCCCTCGGCTCTGACCCACTCCTGCTTTCCTCCTCTTATACCTGTTACCCAGCTTGGCCACCCCCTCTCCTGCCCTCACTTGTTTCTTTTAAGAAATCATAATACTCGGTGTGGATTTTGAGAAGTTACTGAAGTTTTATGCTTATGGAACACGTGATAAATGTGTATGTATTAGATATCAAATGTATGAATATTGGTAGTACTGTCCCAAATGATGCCAGTTCCAGTCAACTTAAAATTCTTGGAACTGGTCTTTAGCCCAGGAGGTTTGTGTTCACAAAAGCTTAAACTTGTCCAAGTGCCAGAAGTTTAAAAGCCACTTACGGGCTTAGAGAAGGAGCTCCCTTAAAACCCGTGAGCTAGATTCCATTCCAGGACAGCAAATGGATTCCATTTCACTCTTCCAGTCCTGGTTTAGGGGTGGTGGCTACGTGGAGACAATTGAGAAGTAGGCTGAGGTCACAGCTAAACTTATTTAGCAAAGGCACTGTGGTCCGTTAGTGGTTGTGCAATGGTCATGGGTTTGCAGCTGCTCAAAGCCACTGCTGTTCAGTGTGAGCAATGCTTCTTCCCCTGAGTGCAGGCTAAGGAATCCCAGGGAACTAACCGCGGTCCTAATTGATTGAAGGAGTAAATAGGTCTTCCAGAAGGATCTCTCAGGGGATAGTTATTTGGTGCAACATGACCCCAGATTCCCTTGCAGCCTCCCAGGAACCTCTTGAACAGGCAGGCTGGCCCTGTGGGTGGGGGAAGGGAACATGCGTGCACGTGTGTATGCTGTCTGGGGTGCATGACTGCCTTGCTGACAGGTGGCTGTCAGGAAGGGCCAGTGTTCAGTGATTTATCCACTCTCCAGGTGAGTATTGGTAAGCCTCTTAGCATGTCACCTGGATTCTCAAACCTTGACCTCAAGGAGGACTCCCCTGAATATTGTGACTGTACATTTCCCAGACCTTCCAGGCATGATTCGGTAGGACTTAGTAAAGCTCCTGAAAAATAAATCCATCCCGGCAAACTCAGCAGTCTGTTCTCCATTTCGTCAATCCGTGATCCTCCCTCTCCACCTCAGCTACGAGACCGTTTTAGACCATTTCCACTTCCATCGAATGACAGCCCCAACACACCATTCACATTGGTTCTTGATACCTTGTGCAGTTACAGCAAATCTGGAGGACACGGTCCATGATCTCAGCGGCAGGGCCTCCTCTCCCACCATCTGAAGTAGTGCTGTGTATGTGTAAACGCTCAATGAATATTTCTAATTGATGGACAATGAGGACTAACTTGACAGATTGCCTTTCTGGAGAGGTCTAATGAGTGGACTAAAACCCCTTTTTTGGCTATGAAACAGGTGAAAAAACAGATATATTTGCTCTTGGTCCTTCATGAAAGAAGGACCAGAGAAAGTGGGCTCTTTCCTGTCCTCTTGGGCCAACATTTTTTTCTTCATCCAAAATTAAGCTTCTGCATACAGTTTGGGAGAGAATGGATAAGAGGAATGAAATTAGAGGGTGCAAAGCAGGGCTGACAAAAATGATGCTGCTTAGAAAAGCTTCTGGACTCTGTAGTGACTTTTTTTAAACCTTTATTCCTTAATGTCTTTCCACGGCTAGTATTGTAATAATGTGTATGCATTCATAATTGTTGTATCTCCTTGATAAATTCATCCTTTTACATTATTTAATGTTCTTTTTTGTCTCTATTAACAATTCTGTAAAAGTCTATTTTGTGTGATGTTAATATAGCGATCCAGTCTCTTTTGGTATCAAGTATCTTTTTCCATTCTTTTACCTTCAACATATTTGTGTCTTTGAATCTAAAGGGAGCCTCCCATAGACAGCATATAGTTGGATCGTGTTCTTGATCCTTTCTTCCATGTCTGCCTTTTAATTGAAGAGTTTAATCCCTTTACATTAAGTGTAAAATGGACTTACTCTACCATTTTGCTTTTTGTTTTCTATAGTCTTATGTATTTGTTTTGTTTTGTTTTGTTTCTCAAGTCTTCTGTTAAAATAGATGATTTAAAGTCTTTGTCTAGAATTTCCAACCATTGGGCTTCATTGGTGGCCGGCACTGTGACCAAACTGTAGGCAAAAGAACTGCAGAATAGGGAGAGAGAGTATGGCTGTGTGTTGAGGGTTGATGGTTCCCACCCAGAATTAAAAAATGATGACACACATCGTTTCCATCGTTTCATGACCCCTGCCTCCCCACCATACACAAAACTCCCCAATGACAGACAAACGCAAGCAGTTTACCAGAAGGTGGGTACTGCCCGTTGCTCTGTTCCCTTCCAGGGAGGTGCTCCACGTGGCCCTTCTCTTCCTCCGGGTCATCAGTGCCTGTGCAGACGGCAAGATCCGCATTTACAATTTCCTAAATGGGAACTGCCTGAAGGTGATGAAGGCCAATGGCAGAGGTGATCCTGTGCTGTCCTTCTTTATTCAGGGCAACAGGTGGGTGGTCGGTGTGGAGGTCAGAGCCCTGAGCCACTCTGTTTGGATGAGTTTTTCCCTCCTCTGGGACTCTGGCCCCAGATTTGTCAGCAGCAGGAGAGGCGGGCAGTGCTCCCCTCCAGCTTTGGCTGCAGTGGAGTAATAGTCTGACTCTATGAGTTGGGGACTCATTCATGGGACTTCGCACAAAACTCAGCAATCGGGGATCATGTTACTCTTCCTTTGCTCGGGTGTCTGATCAAATCACGTGATGGGTGCAGTTCGGTGTTGCTACGGGGACTGTGGTTCTGCAGACCTGCAACCCCTGCTGCTCCCTGGCTGCGTGTTCAGCCTGAGAGCTGCACCGGCTGTCTCCTGGTCTCACTTCCATTGCAGAGACTTACAGGACGGTGGGGGGTGGCACTGGCAGGTGGCCAATGTCCGGGGGGCAGAACTGAGTTTACAGAAACCAGAACCGTGACTACACGACTTGTACATAGTACTCTGTGTGTTATATGCTTCACTTCACATATGATATTACGTGAAAATACCCAACTATACTGATCTTTTACATTCTCCCACAGGCTCGCTTGAGGCATCACCTAATCACTTCCAACCCACATTGCCTTCCTTTTAATGAAACTTTATTTGTACTTTTTACCATCTTAAAGGACGAGGTGCTAGTAACAAGGCTCAGTAAATTAATTCTTTTCAGATACGAACTAATTTGAAAAAAGCCATTTAAAAAAGGTCCCCTCTGACCTTTTCTCATTTGTGACATCCAAAGAGAGACTTCAGCTTGAGTGAAAATAGGTCTGGAAGAGATTTCTAATTGGAATGATTCCCTGAATTCCATTCCAGCCTTTCCAAAAACAAGTCACTTTTACAGAGTTTACGCTGCCAGAGAGTCTTAACATTGCAGCCTTTTGGAGCAGAAAGGAACCCGCACGTAGCATTTCCATGTCTTGCTTATGGTTGAAAGCGGTGCTTTATGGGTGCCAGGAGCCCCAGGACCCAGTGGGTGGGTGGGAAGCGATGTTGGGGGCCCCGGGTTAGGAACTCTTTTTCCCTACAGCGGCCTGACAGTGGGGATTAGGGAAGATGGAAATCCTCCTGCTTTACAAAGTGCAGGCATTCTGTCTGAATGCAGAGCACACACAGAGACCTTGGAGTGACGGAGTGAAGGAGCGTGCCGGCAGGCAGTGAGGGCTTGAGGCCTCCCCATTACAGACTTCTCCACATTCCTCAGGGCAGAGACGCAGCGTGTGGCTGCTGTGCTTAAAAAAAAAGGAGTGAATTTCAAGACATCTGTGTGCAGAGTAGCTAAGCCTTCTGCCTCGGGCACCCCAGGTACTTGGCGCCCACTCCAGGAACAGAAATTCATTTAAAAATATTTTAACCCAAGAAGCGAAGTAATCAGAATGTATGTGCCTTGCTCACATTTAATTTTTAAGGAAAACAGCTACAGAGCTAACGACCCCCTGCTGCACAGCCGGCTGCCTCTCTCCTCTCTAGACCCTCCAGCGACCTGCACCACCCTGTCTGTGGCACTGATCCCTCGGCCTCAGGACTGGGCACGACGGTAGTCCAAGTGCTATCTGGAAGCTGGGAAGTGGTGGCCTCCCAATCTTGTTGCTTTGGTTCCAGGATGGTGATCAACACGGAGAGCAATGTTCTCATGTTCCAGTTCGAGAACATAAAGTGGCAGTACCCCCTGGAACAGGCCAAGCAGAAGACCAGGGACAAAGAGGAAGACAGGGAAGAAAACGGCCTCACAGAAGTTCTCTCCAAGTCCAGCACTCAGATCTACAGCCCCAGGGACTCTCTATCCAGCAAACAAGTAGCCCAGGAGTCCCTGTTAAGCAAACCTCACAAGTCCTGCATCTCTCTGAAGGCATCCAGGTCACCTACAGGTAAGAGAACAAAATCCCGGGCAGCCTGAGTGGTGCCCAGTGGAGCAGGTGAGGACGTGCCAGGACCAGTTTCTCTGCGGGATATCTTGGCTAATGGATTCTTGCTGATATAAATCCCAACCTTTAGGGAAGGTGAGAGCCATTCTCTCCCATCTAACAATTTGTTAGCCGGCTCCAGGGAATCTGATTTTCCAAGGACCAAGTTTTCCAACTTATTAGAGTCTTCCTACGGTAGACAAGACTAGCGCACAATACTTGCCATCAAAACAAAAGCCAAACAATCAACATCCTCCCCCCATGCCCCGAATCCAAATATACAGTGCATAATCATTTGCTTAGGACAGAGACAAGATATGCTATACTGCAGAAAAGTGTTCTCTGCAGAATGTATTCTCTCTAGACCTCCGATCGATAGCGTGCATACCTGGAAAATACTGGATCAACAGATTGCCTCCAAGACTGTCACACCGGAAGTGGTTAGGACAGAGGTTGGAGAGTTTTAAATAATGCTTAGAGCTTGATAATCAGTAGGAAAGGTGAGTGGTGGTGGCAGGGGGTGGGGGAGGTCAGGAGGTGATCTAGACACATCTTAGGCTCCAGGTGACTACCGACTTTCATGGGATGACACGGTAACAAAGAGATCGTTCGAGTGAAAATCATTTGAATGATCAGCTACACCCCGTTTATTCATACCTAATTGGATTATGCAATTACGACAGCTTCCCCCCACCCCGATCGTCATTCAGCACCGTTAACGGAAGCAGCTCTGAGTCAAGGAAAGCCAAAGCCACCCCGAAGAGACGGCAGGAAGAGAATGAGTCCCAGGGACGCAAACGGCAGGGGTGGCCAGCGGGAGCAAGAGACTTCGGAAGCAAAACCCCTCCCCGGAGGTAAGAACGGTGAGGCTCCATTCATAACCAGTGCGGTGAGATCCAGCCTCTCTCTCTGTCTCTGCTCAGCCTGGTTTTTCAGCAGGTCCACCAGTAAGTCTGCTTATCTTTGATTCAGCGTGAATAAAATGCCCAGCTTCTCCCAAGAGTGACTGGTTTCCCTTAACTGTCCCATTACTACCTTCAGGCCATGCAGAGTGAGAGTCTTTCTGAGACGAGCTTCGAGCTGCTGGCTCTCCGGGCGCCTCCTCACTTCTGGGACCCTTGTGTCATCAGCCTGAGCCAGGAGTGCAGCAGCTGGAGAGAAGAGGCAGCCAGGCTGACTTCAGAGGGCGCTGCAGGGGATTCATGAGGGAGGAGCTAGGTTGGGGGCAGTGCTATGCAAATGAGATGGGGAGGTGACGGAGAGAGGTGGGGAAGGGGCTTTTAAGAAGAGTCACTGGACACCATGAATGGGATGTCCCTTTGTTGGTTCTGAGCGGCATTGGCAAAGATTTAAAATGCCTTTCAAATATTTTTGGCTGATAAGTAGTGTTTCTTTGAATCAAACTCACCGCAGAGACTAGTTTTGAAGCAACGGTAAGACAATTGAGTTTTATGAGGTCTATACTAAAGCCAGCATCCTTGTACATACCTGTGTCCGTACCTGTACAGGTGTAAACCTTGCAGGGTAAAGTCCTAGGAGTGGCTTCGCTGGGCCAGAGGATAATTGCATTTACAATCTGGAAAGATGTTGCCATGTTGTCCTTAAAAACCGCCTTGTCAACTCACTCTCCCACCACCAATGCTTGCACACTCCCACTGCCCCGAAGCCAACATGGGGTGATATCCATCAATTTGCACTTGCTCACATGACATGTAAAAACGGTACTTGCCTTTCTTTAAGGTTGATCACTAACAAGCTAAATGTCCATCCGTGGGCAATAACTAAGTAGATGATGACGAATCTGTACCATGGAGTATCACATGACAGCGAAAAATGGATGAGGAAGTGCATACGTTGGAAAGAGATCCACAATATATCACTATACGAAAAAAAGACAAGTTAATGAACAATGAGCACATCACAATTCCTTTTAATAGAAGGAGAAGAACTGCGTTTTGTCCACAGAATCATTTATTCTGGAATTCAAAGGAGAACGGGGACTATGTTAACATCTTAATTCCATTTAGTTTTATATGTTTTAATAAACTTATTTAATTAACAAAGTAAAGACCAGAACAACATTTGAAGTTTCATCCCATCTTAGTATACCCATACACAGATATCTGGGGATAAAATCTATTTGGTCAAGGAGAATTATACACTGTTATAACAGTATAAAAGCAACACACCATTGTGTTTTCTTTTCTGGTTACAGATTGGTGTCTAGGGTGCAGACTGTACTCGCTAGGACAGACAAGACAAGATGACTTCTGCTTTTCATGACTCAGTCTTTCCTTTTGTAATACGGGGATCATGTTTCCAGTGTGTCTGTGGGGTACTGCAAGGATTGAAAGGCCCGAGTGAGAGGCATAGATTTGCTCACCTTTGAAGACATCCTTGCTAACCAAAGGGTCTGGCACCTTGGGGGTCCTGACCCTAAGGTAGTATGCCAGAGTGAATCTCTTGTCCTGGTCAGTGGCTTTTGGAGCAGCAGCTATTGTTCAAAACATTTTGGGAAGACCTGTTCAGGAACTGTCTTTTGGGCATGTGATCCTTTCCATTTTCCAGGGGTGACACATTATCTGAAGGCAGTTTTGATTTTGAGAAACATCCAAAGATCATTTGGAGTCCACTTTGATTAAGAAGGTGGAGATCAAGATTTACAATATGACTTTTATTTAGAAATCTGTTACTAAAAATTTATAAGGCCTATGAAAGAGGGGTGAAGATCATTCCCTCAGGGAAGTTTTAAGAATGGGTGGATTACATATGTTCCTTCCAAAATGTGCATACCTAGAGGTTAATACACACCAGTACACAAATACTAGTGTATTTGTTTAAAACTTATGTTAAATCTGTTACAATTTCTGGTCTCATGGAGAATTTTTGGTCACACGATGACAGTGTGTCCGCTGGGCAATAAAGACCTTAGTCTGAGGAGCAGTTAGAAGGAATTTAAATTTCATGCATAAGTACTTAAGTTTCTCATGAAACACTGTTTCTTTCCTTTTTTTTTTTTAGAAAAACCAGATGATGTGGAGAAAGTACCAAAAAAAGGACAAGTAAGAACTTCTGCAGATTTGATCAACCGCTCAAAGAAAAACTCCTGACACGTCCCTATGTCTCCTGACCAGTTCCTCCTGACAGTGAACGCCCTGAAGAAAGCCCATAATTCCGGGGAGTTTGCCTATCCCTGTAGGCCCCAAGCCCAGGTCACTGATGCCTGGGGACCTTCAATTTCATACCCTAGGAAGGTCCTGAGTTTTAAGGGAAAATCAGTCCAACGTGAAGTTGATCGGCTGAGATTCAGCAACCCTTCCATAGATGTGAAACAAACCAGCATTCCCCTCGAAATCCAGAAGCTTCAGCCCAACCTGAAGAATTCTCTGCACAGTCCCAGAGTGCAATCCACCCTACCCCAGCCCGTGCTCGTCCACCCTAGGCTCGCTGGCAGCGTACAGGGTGAAGACGGGGCGACCAGTTCAGTTGATGGGATGGTGCACAGCTTCAGCCCCTTAACTAGCTCGCAGGTCATCAAACCAAACCGCATGCTGGCCCCGCCGGTGGGCACGGTGGCCCAGGCTGTTGAGAAAGATGGGCCTCACTTCTGCAAGGCCCTGGACCCCTTCTGGGTGAACACCCAGTTCATGCTGTGGACTGTGAAGGAGCAGAAGGAGTATGGGGAGGCCATGGTGAAGGAGTATCAGGCCAGAAAGCCTGCTGGGTCAACCCAGAAAAGGCCAGCAAAGCTGCCTGGATCCGGAAGGTCGAAGGCCTGCCCATAGACAATTTCATGAAGCAAGGAAAAACCACAGCCCCTGAACTTGGACAAAACATATTTATCTGAACCAGCCTTGGGAGGTTACAATATCTTACAATAAATAGAAAACCAAGTGGATTATTGGTGTTTGGCCCCCTTTTTGGGTTTATTTGTCATTTCTCTCTCCCTCTCTTTTTTCTTTTTTGACTGTTCCCTAGCAATTAATGTGGGGACTCAATTATTTTCCTACAAGCCAAAGAACTGATATTTTCAAAGGAAGAAAACAGAGGGAGGCTGGGTGAGATCAGCATCTGTATTCCCACTGAAAACCACCCAGCGAAACACAGGGAGGCCACTTTCACTGGTGGGGATGGGGAAGGGGTTTTTGGAAATTAAATACCACTCATCATTACCAGTTTAGTGTTATCATTTCTTCCAGAAAATGAACTGGATTATATTCAGAAAAATGGGCTGAATTTCCCTGGTATTTTTGTATGGAAGCCTGATGAAGGTCAGTGAGTTCAATTAAGAATCTGAGAGAAGCCCTCAAATTGCATCTTTCCTCTCCAGGGCTAACGCCTATGGAAGAGAATTAAGTACCTTCGCCCTCTCTACATTCATATCGAGTGTGTCGAGGTTGCTACTTAAACCTGCAGAGGCTGGTGTCAGGTACCAGGCAGGTAGTTTAGAGAATGCAACCCAGCACAGGGGCTGTGGCCCACTGGAGAGCTCAAGCCCGTCCAAAGAGGGCAGCTCCTACTCAGCAGCTCAGAATGGCCACAGGATGGAAACAATCCAACCAGAATGCAGGACGAAACCAACAAAAACCCAACCCCACAAAACCCCACAACCCGCACACTGGGTGGGCCACCAAAACCCCGGCATAGGCAGAGTAGATACACACATATGGTCTCTGCGTTTCACCACTGTTTGTCAGGCTTTCTCTCCTTTGAGATTTTTTTCTCCATTATTAGGATGTCAGGTTTAAAGCAGCACTGGCAAATCGCCATGTAAAAACTGTGATTTGAATGGAAAGAACCTCCTCAATTCAGGAAACACGTTATTCCACGAGCCTTCTGATGGCAGTCTGCCCATAGGCGGGGCAAATAGCATCTTGTTATAATCACAGTTTCAAAGATGACACAGAGTCTCTGAATTTCAGGTCCTTCACAGGGGAAGATCACATCATTAGTGGCTAAACTTAAAACAGTAATAAGAATAACATCCTCTATTTAGCAGGACTTACCCTGTAAGGGTACCGTTAGCATCCCCACCTTACCACTGAGGTAGGGAAGGACGCACAGAGAGGTAGGTTAGCTAGCTAGATAACTGGTAAGTGGAGGAGCCGGGACAAACCCAGGGGCTCAGACTCCAGGGCCTACTCTCTCAGCCTCTCCCTCCGTACTGTCTCCTGGGGTCTATATTCCTCCCATAAGAATACCCTCCCTGTTTAGAGTCCTCCTGCCTTGTTCTTCGTAATAACTGTTTACCCCTTCGCAGGAGAGTATCTTTGTTTCTTCAATTGTTTCTAAAATTTAAGGTACAAAAGAAATACTGTAGGCAGTACACATTGTCGTAAAATATTCAAACAAAATGAAAACTATGGAACAGTCACAACCCTGCCCCCCATCTCCACCCTGAGGACGTCCACGCCGGGGAGGACACCTCGTAGGTAGTACCAACATCTCCACCTGAAAAACTAAGAAGCTTTGCCCCTAAAGCTGCACCAGTTTCCTTTCCCAGCTGGTTTTTTCTCTCCTGCTTGGACCGGCCCCCCGGCCCCGGCCCCGGCCCCGGCCCCGGCCCCGGCCCAAGTCGCCCCGCCCACGCTCTAGCCCCGCCCTCAATAGCCCCGCCCACACACGCTCCCCGCCCCCTCAGGCCCGGAAGCGGAAGTGGGGCTGGCGGAAGCTGGTATTCCGGCTCCTTCTGGCCTGTGGAGAGCTGTCCGCGTCTGTTGGGATCCCCGCCCGGCGGCTGCGCCTGTGGCGCTGACGTGGCTCCCGGAAGTGGCGCTGTCGCGAGGCCGCCATGTTGCAGCAGGTGAGCAGCTGTGGGCGCCGGGAGAGGGCGGCGGCTGGGCCCGAGGAGGAGCGGGGTGAGCGGCGGGCGGGACGGCCGGCGCTGGTGTCCGGGGAGTGCGGCCTAGGCTGCGCTGAGGAGGGCCAGCGCGGGTGTGAGGTCCGCGAGGTCGCTCTGTGTGTCCCCACCGCTCGTGAGCCGGCGAGGGGCAGGCAGTCGCCGCCCTGGACGTGGGTTACGGGACCCGCCGGGCCTGGCGTCCAGGTTTATGCCGTCAAAGCAGGTGGTTAAGGGTCGGTCCCTTCCCATGCTCACATCTGTTCCTCAGAGTTAATTACAGCCCTCACGTCTACGACCCCAGACTAGTGAGAAGAAGAATCTCTTCCTATTTAAAAAAGCACTGTTTATCGTGCACTTTAACTTGGGTTATCATAGCTGTTTTTTCTGAGGGATTTCTGTGGCCCAGCCGCTGGCCCAGGCCCTGCGGAAGGGCTGTGTAAACAATGCAGTTTCCTGCCCGGGTTTGGAGTGTTAATGCTTGTCCAGGGATTGAGTGGGGAGATGAAATAAGTTACAGAGATAAAGATATTTCAGATAACAACAGCATAGACGGTGATGTGATAGCAAGTATCTGAGAATGGAACAGCCTAGCGATTTGCGGTCAGGAAGGACCACTCTGAGGAGGTGACGTGAGTGGAGAAAATACAGTGATGGTCTGAACCTGCAGGAGGCTGGAGAAAAACACAGCCATACTGACCGTTCCTTCTTAAGTTTGTGACCACGCACCTCAAGGGAGCCCGGGGGGCCTCCCGGCAGTCATTATGGCCTTTCCGTAGTCCCCTAGGCTACTCTCCAAGTCTTCTCCCTCAGACCGTCAGCATTTCTTATCTTCTCTCAGCTCAGAGCCTTGTGGCTTGTTTCCCAGAGAAAACGGAAGCTGTCGGAGAACTTTCACACCACCTGCCTGTACAGCTTTGCCCACAACCTCCCGCAGGCGCTGCCTTTGCCTTACAGGTTGCCCTGTCTGTGCTCCAGCCTTAGGCTGGGCCCTCTGCTTGTGCACTGGTTTCCCTTTTACCTGCTCGGGACAGAAACTTTGGGATCTTCCTCGACTCCTTTCCTCTGAGCCCTCCGTCCACCCATCAGCAGATCCTGTTGGTTCTGCCTCAGCATGTGTTCGGAATCGGGCTGCTTTTCACCACCTGCCCTGCATCCACCCTCGACCAGACCATTACTTCTTGGCTCCATCATTAGATTCACCCCCTGGCCAGCCTCCCAGCTGTGTGCCTTTGTCTTTCCCTCTTTCCCCTCTTTGCTCTCAGAGTCTTAATGCAGTAGCCAGTAGAATTTTCCTTCTAACATGAGTCAGAATGTGTCAGTCCTATGCTCAGGACACCCTGGTGGTCCCCCCTCCCCTCACTCAGTTTTTCTGATGTTCTTAATAGCAGTACCTGGAACTTACACATCCACAGCCAGACTCCTGATTTCGCCCCACAGTTGTGCTCACCACCTTTCCATCTATTGGATGCAACCCCAGGAGTGCAGAGCTAGTTGTCTTTTTTTCTTGTTTTTGGCTGTACCACTTAAATTAGTGCACATCGCGGGCACTCAGTATTTATTCAATAAATGAGACGAAGCCGGTCTTCCAAAGAGCAGGGTAAGAGAAAAGAGTGTTGCAGACAGAGTGCAGAAGGACCTGATAGGGCACAAGTGGGGCGTGTTTAAGGCACTGAAGAGAAGGCCAGCCTAGGGGCTTAGCTGTTGTATAGGTTTCCTATTGTAGCAAATTACCGTAAACCTAGTGGCTTAATACAAATTTATTATCTAAAAGTTCTGGTGGTCAGAAGCCCAAAATGAGTCTTAAGGGACTAAAATCATGGTGTAGGCTGAGCTGGAAGCTCTCAGGGAGAATCTGTCCTTGAGTTTATCCAGCTCCCAGAGGCTGCCTATCTTCCTTGGCTCACAGACACTCTCTCCTCTTCAAACCTGGCAGCATAACATCTTCAGTTTCTCTCTGACCTCAGCTTTCCTTGTGTCATCGTCTCTAACCCGACTCTCCTGTGTTCCGGACCACGGTGATTGCCTTATTGGTGCCACCTGGATAATCCAGGAGATTTCCCCAGCCCAATATCCTTAATTTAGTCACTTCTACAAAATTCTTCTTGCCAAGTAAATGTTCATATTCACAGGTTCTGGGGATTAGAACCTGGACTTCTTTGGCAGGGGTGAGGAGGCCCTATTCAGCCTACAACAGTTAACAGAGAGGGAGTGGCCTGAGACAAGGAGTTAGAGCTGGGCAGGGGCCAGATGGTGATTTGTCATCATATGAAGTCTGTTTTCAGTCAAAGTGCTGTGGGTTTTAAGTGGGAGAATGATAATGATCTAATGGGAAAATGTCACCCTGGTTACTGGATGGCAAGGCCTCAGCATGTTCTTCTGTGGCATCATGTGGTGCATCCCAGCCTTGGCTGCACGTGAGCATTATATGGGGAGCTGAGTCAGGGTCATGAAAAAGTTCTCAAACTGATGGTGTGATGGTTGCACAATTCTGTGACTATACCAAAAATCATTGAATTATACACTTTAAATAAGTGAGTTGAATGCACCTGCTCTTTGGGAAAGACTTGAATATCCAGAAAAGCGGAAATAGAGGGAAAAGTGACAGAACAAGCCTCTGAGGAGGTGGGTAAAGAGGGGATTCCAAGCACCAGTAGCTGGCTTAGCCTTGGATAAAAGGACACAGATTTGTGAGCAGGGGTCGGAAAAAGGATGCAGTTAGATGATTTTGTGAAAGAACCCAGAGCCTTTGAATTTATCCCGACAGCCTCAGCTTTCTCTGCCCTGGGAGAGCGCTACTGAGAGTGGTGGGGTGAGTTTGTAGAGCATCAGCCGCTGATGATGGTTCCTACACGAACTGGCAACATCTTGTGAGGGATGGAGGCGGCAGGTGCCTGGACTGCTGTGGAGGGTTTGGCCAGGTGGTTGGGGTCGGGATAGGGGAACTGCCTTGGGCCCTTTCCAGCCTTCCAGGTGGCCATGGCCATGGCCATGTCTTAACTGTTGTCTTCCATTTTGACTAGTGTGCCGCCTTGTGTGTAGTAGGCCTGCAAGGACTGAACTTCATTTTGCTTCATGGCTGTTTACTTCCCTGTTAGGACAGTAACGATGACACTGAAGATGTTGCATTGTTTGATGCAGAAGAGGAGACAACTAACAGACCGAAAAAATCCAAAATCAGATATGAGGCTAAGTTACAAGAGTTGTGTTGTCTCGGGCTGTTCTGCCTGTTGACTGGTGCCAGCAGCGGGTTCCCTTCCAGGCAGAGTGGTTGTGACGCGCTGGCGAATGTTGTGTATTACAGTTTGATCTTAAAGATGACATTTCACTTTCTCTCTGGGAATAACTGGTATAGAGAATTTTACTCAGTACTGAGTTTTCAAGTTTGCAAATACAGTTATTTGAACACCAGTGTTTTTGATTCTGGCTGTTGTTTACCAAGAACGCACCATTTCTTTATGAGTTTCTGTAGATACATTACCTTCTGATTTATTGTACATATTTCAGAATTGCATCTTTTGTATCAACTAATATGAAAACATCATGCCAAACATACTTCTCTTCCAAACTTTGTTCTCTCTAAAGAAATTCACTTAATGAAATCAAATTCTGCCAGAACCTTGGAAGCATTATGCTAGGTGAGAGATGCCAGTCACAAAAGACCATGTATTATGTGATGTCACTTATGTGAAATGTCCAGGATAGATAAATCTACAGAGACAAAAAGTACATTGGTGGGTGCCCAGGGCTGGAGGTTGGTGGGATTGGGGTACATGGGGAGTGACTGCTCATGGGTTTAGGGTTTCTTTTTAGGGTCATGAAAAAGTTCTAAAACTGATGGTGTGATGGTTGCATAATTCTGCGACTGTACCAAAATCACTGAATTATACACTTTAAATAGTTGAGTTGTATGGCACGTGGATTACATCTCTATGAAGTTGTTAATAAAACAACCTGATGGTTATTTTGTCTTAGTGCCTGAAGTGATTTCTGAGGGCCTGGAAATTCTTCGGGCATGATTTTTAGACAGGTAAAAATAAGTCTATCCTAAGAGTATAATTTCCTTATTTCTCCAAGCTTGGTAAAGATTCTTGTTATGCATTTTGGGAAGATTTATAATCAATGAGGTATTAAAGTCGTGTTTACATAGTGTGTTTTCTGTGACAACAGAAACACAGGGTCTAGTCAAATAATGGGACTTAATGAGAAAAGAGACAGGCGGTTTGCTTCTTCCTCAAGTCATCTTTTATTTTGACAAGACTGCATGGTTCTGTTACAGCTGAAACATTGTCATATACATCTGCAGTACCTGTCGTAAAATGTAATTGCATTTCTTTTGTTATGTTTTGGTTTTCAGACACCCAGTGGCATCATTTTTCCATTTATTCTTTCGAGTCAGTGCAATTATAGTCTATCTTCTCTGTGAATTGTTCAGCAGCAGCTTTATTGCCTGTATGGTGACAATTATCTTGTTGTTGTCATGTGACTTTTGGGCAGTCAAGGTAGGTTTGTTTTTATTTTTAAAATCCTATTTAATATGATGAGATTGAATGACATAAACAATTAAAAAAAGACACTGAGCATTTTGTATTGATGTTAAATTTATCTTTTTGTTACTTAAGGCCTCATCTGTGTCAAAATGCTGGTTAGATCAGATCATATAGACGTTATTGCACTACTGACTTGTGTGCTTTACATTAGCCTACATCAGCTCTGAAGTTAAACATATAAATAAAATGTGACTGGCAGCTGCAGACCCTGCGTACTGCTTCTAGTCCACATCACTGGTTTTGCTTCAGGGTCACCGTCAGCTGTGCCGGGTCTGGTTTCTGGATGGGACCTCAGGAGAGTTTGTCCACAGATCCTCAAGTGTCCACCACTGCAGAGGCTCCTGTGTGAGCTCTAGGGCGGTGTTCCTCACCCAGGGCCATGTTGCCCCCCAGGCGGTGCTTGTCAATGCCTGAAGATGTTGGTCATGGCTGGGGTGGGGAGCACACTGCAGGCCTCAGAGGGGCTCAGGCCAGGGATGCTGCCAAACGCCTTCAGGTGCGCAGACGCGACAGCCACCTGCATCCGTTATCTGGCCCACAGTGCTGGTAGTGCTGTGGTTGAGAACCCCTGCTGTAGGGCTGGAAAGGCATGTAAGAAGTGGTTTCAGACTCGAAGGCAGTGGTGGGTAGAGGGAGGAAGGGAGGGATGGATAGGGGTGTGAGTAGGGGGGCATGTGATACAGTGATTATGGCAAAACACTAAGTGCAGACCCTAGGTGGTAGGTATATGGGTATTCACTTGTAAAACTTGGCTTTTCTGTGTGTTTGGAAATTTTCATAGTAAAAAATGGTGGGGGGGGAATCAAAGGCAAAAAAAAAAAAGACAACACCTGGTTTTGGAATATCAGAGACATGATTATTGATTCAAAAACCCGGTAAAATGTTACCAGTCTATTCACGGCCACCAAGCCAGCCGTTTTTAGGTCTGTTGATTCTGACAGATATCAGAAGTGGTTGGCTTGGGGGCTAGTTTACATGAGCCACCAAATGCTGAGAATAAAGATTACGAAGACCTGTTTCTTGTAGGCTTTTCTTTCATACAGTCTTTGGCCTGTATTCCTTTGAATTTCTTCTGTTGCTTTATGCTGTAAAGTGTTTGCTGTAGCCTGGTCACAATTTTGAGAAATGTTTCTTTTTGTTGTTCCTTCCTGTAATTTGTGCTTAGCCAAATAGAACATGGCCTTCAGTTGATTCTTCCTGCTAATTTCTAAACTGTTGTAATTAAATCCTTGTAGGTTTAGGGTTTTAAAAAATGTGGCCAGAAAGCATATTTTCTGATAACCCGTAAAGAAATATAAACAAGAAGAGCTTAAAAAAGTCACCCTTTTATCTGTGGCACAATTACTTGTAGAAGTGCAAACAGTTGAGATGAAATTAAGAGGTCAAGAGTGGGGACGGTATTAAATGGACTTGGGAAGGGGTATGTGGGCTTCTGAATCTAGTTAAAACACAGATGTGTCATAAGTAAATCTCAGTGCAGTTGTCAAAAGAGGAGAGATAATTGTTTTAAAAATAAAAGAGAAATTAAAAGATACAAAATTATTTAAAAAAAAAAGAACTTTAATGTTATGACCTATATGGGGCTTTTGTTTTGTTCTCTACTCTGGCAAATAGAGTAAAAAAGGTTAAGTAAAGTTTTAAAAATTTTATTGGTAACTATTAGTAAAATTTAAAACAAGGCTGTGTGTCTTCCACAACACTGGAGAAGGTAGGAGCAACTGAAACGTAGCTCATGCAGCAAGAGACGGGAAAACGGCAAGCGTCAAGGAAGCTGAAATGTCGTAGGCCATGTGCAGGGTGAGGGGAGCAGTGGCCCATTAGCTATAACAATAAATGTAATTTGATTAAACTCTCTTTTTAAAGATAAGAGTTCTAACATTGAGTCAGAAGTCAAAAGTCCAGCCAAAAAGATCTAACTAAAACTGTGACATTTAAAAAGCCAAACACTTGGAGAAGATGGAGGAACACTGTTGTGGTGGAAGTCTTAAGAGACGACTGTCCTCAGCACATCGAAGCGACAAAAAATGGTTAAGTTCTGAAGAATCTGAGTGAAATAGCCAAGTCACTTTCATGGCAGTTTTTGAAACCTTGTGTGTAGAGTTGTGATACTTTCTTGTTCAGCTCCTGTGGGGCACTTATAAAAGCTGATTAAATACCACTGTGAAGAAACTGCAAATAAACTGTCTGAAGCAGCTGCGTGTTCTAACCCAGTGCAGCAGAACTGGAAACCAATGAAAAGTGGTTGTCACAACTGCCTGCTAAATATCTTGTCTCAAAGAGGAAACAAAAACTGAATATAGATTATTTACAGCTTAATGATAATGATCATCTACTTTCAAACTTTTGAAGTGTGTCTAAAGCTGAATTCAGAGGAAAAGCAATAGGCCAAAGGCTTTTATTAGAGGTACAGAAATTTTAAAAACAAAAGTAGTAAGCTTGAGAGAAATTAGGAAAATAAGCAATAGTAAAAGCAGAAAGTAAATAATTGGAAAATGGGAGAACGGAGGAGTTTGAAAATAAAGAGCTGTCATTTGAAAATGCCTCTGAGATAGGCCCTGACTGCTCTCAGTCTTGGCCTGCTCTTCTCTTTTACTTAGCCTTCAAATGTTAACGTTTCCACAAAGTCAGGTTTGGTCTTTAAGTTTCCTCCTCTTCTTCTCCTGTATTCCTTTCATTACATTAGGAAAGCTCTCGAAGTAATTTGTTTCGTCAGTGAGAGAGAGCTTGGTGCATTTCCATTGCTGAATGAAGGCCAGTGCCTGTAACCACATACCATAGACTGGGTGGCCCACACACAGTAGGAGTTTATTTTCCGAGTGCTGGAGGCTGGAAATCCAGGATCAGAGTGCCCGCGTGCTCGGCTTCTGGTGAGGGACCTCCTCCGGGTCCAGACTGCTGATCTCCCCTTCCTTCCTCACCCCGCTGAGAGCAGAGAGGCGGAAAGTCTAGTGAGGGCACTAGTCCCATCAGCAGAGGCTCCACCCTCATGAGCTCATCTAGTCCCGGTCACCTCCCAGAGGGCCACCTCCTGACACCATCACCTGGTGAGGGGGTGGGGGCAGAGTTTTGACATGTGAATTTGGGGGACACAAACACTGAGTTTGTAGCAACTGTTTTTAGAGATACATAGTTATAAAATATATGTCGCTATGGTGAGGACATAGAGGAAAAAGTAGGTCCCAGAAGAACAAGGGGTTTGGGAACACATTAGGGAACCGGAGAAAGGATGAGTTCATGAGGGAACAGAGGGCGATGTTCATGGATCTGCTTACCCATCACCTCCACCCCTGCCGGGTCTGCCATTGCATTTGATTTAATCTTTTGTCCAGGCCTGTTGTGTAGTGGTTGTTAACTGAGTATTATGGAGGTAAAGCTGATGATTTCTTTATTTGTGAAATGTTACACTAAGATAGGATATTATGGTAGCTCTTTAAATAACGTTTTTAAAATGTGTGTGTATATGTTAATCTTTACCAGAATGTCACAGGTAGACTAATGGTTGGCCTGTGCTGGTGGAATCACATTGATGAAGATGGAAAAAGCCATTGGGTGTTTGAGTCCAGGAAGGTAAACTGCCTCTGTTTTTCTCTTTGAGTGTCATTTAATAAATTATGTATAGATTTCATTCGAATATTTAAGGGTGAGTTACTGAAATACTTCAGATGTAATCTACACACGAAGAGCTGTGCCAAGTCACTGGGCAGGGCAGCACTAAACCAGAGGGCCTTCTGAAACTTTCTGTCTCGTTCAGACTGGAAACAAGCCATGTGCAGGAAAGAACCCTCTGAGAGGCTTTTGGCTCACAGTTTGTGCTAAGATGCCCCCAGGGGCTGCTGAGAAAGGCGCTCTTTCCATGAGCCGCCTCAGCCTGGTGTTGCCTTCCCTGGTGTAACTGCTTTCGGGAGCTCGTCTGCCCTTGCCCCCGTGGTCCTCCTCCATTTGTGGGCAGGAGAAGGAGAAGGTTTGCAACTGGAGAGAAGATCTGAGCTGAGCAGAGCAGTCTGTTCTTCAGGCGGTTCCCTCAGAAGTCCCAGGGGACCGCAGTCTGTTTTGGGCTAGCCTGCTTATCAGCAGTGGAGATCAGTTGGGAGGCAGAGGACAGAATTCTTGGAGACGGCACCAGCTAAATTGCTTGCCTTCTGCTTGGAAGGGCCTTGACAAGGACTTCTCTGAAAGCAGTGTTGTGCTCAGTGAGTCAGTAGTCCTGATAAAATCTACCTTGGAAACGATTCACGGCCCTTTTAAATTCCTGGGTATTGCTGAAACATTGTGGTCGTGTCCAGAATCCCTCGATTCCATTTCCTCTTCTGGACCCTGACTTGACCTTTTAGTCTCCAGGATGACTGTAGCCTTGATTTCCTGGATCCTTACCAAAGAAGGTATCCTTCCGAGCTTCCTTGTGAATGAACAGTAGAAGTGCGAGGAGGAATGACTAGAAGCCTGTCCGAGCTGACCCTGATTGTCTTGGGTGATGAGAAACTGTCCATTTTGCCCTGAAAATGGAACGTTCTTGAGTTAGAGCGAAGTATATTAAGACCAGTTCCAAAGGTTACAGTCGTGGTAGGTCTGCTGTTTTGTTTGAGGTGGGTTGGGGGCAGGGGTTCTGACTTAGGACTTGGGTTGTCTGTTACTTTGTTTGAATCTGAGGGTAAGGTGTTTTTCATTAAAAATGTTAAACTCTTTGCTGATGAATATCACAAGACATTGGTTATTAAATTCATGTTCTTTTGTAGGCCTCCTCTCAAGAGAGTAAAACTGTTTCAGAGGCTGAGTCAAGAATCTTCTGGTTGGGACTCATTGCCTGTCCAGTGCTGTGGGTGGTATTTGCCTTCAGTGCCCTCTTCTCCTTCAGAGTGAAGTGGCTGGTGAGTGTCAGTGTGGAGTGGTCAGTAATTCTCACAGGTAGCTGATGGCGTGGTTGGTAGTCAGCACCTGCCCATCTGTGTTGACATCAGGGACCCATCTTGAATAGGCAGCTTCATTGTGTATCTCCCAAGTTCGGTTTCCCATCTCTGCTTTTCTCCAAGTGCCCGGAGCAGCGTTCTGTGCAAGACTCCATTTCACCAGCTCTCCTGGTGCCTAGCGGAGTTTTGATTTAGCCCGTCTTGTTCAGTGATTCCTACATTCATCACCTGATCTTGTCGGATGGGGATGTTGCGTGTCCTCCAGACGTTTGGCTTAGCTTGGAACTAACAGTGGTCTTTTCTGAGGATAGCGGTTGGTAACCTGTTCAGTTGTCCATTACAGCAGCTGTTTTATGAGCGCTCACAACCTCTCTGGTTCAGGAGCCTGCAAAGGGCTTGTCTGGAAGGTTCTGACTTGGGATCTCTCGTAGTTGTGGTCAGACAGCGATGGCATGATGGGGCTGGTGAGGCATCTAGTCTTTGAGGTCCCATGGCCTCCCACGTGGTCTTCCCACATGGCTTCTGGGACCTTCTCATGGCCCGGTGGCCTCACGGCAGTGAGACTGCTTACTTGGAAGGCCCCGGCTCCCGCTGGGAGTGTTTCAGCTCAGAAGCTGAATTACCTTTTACACTTGCGCTAGTTTTCTAGGACTGCCACAGCTGAGTGTCACAGGCTGGTGGCTTCAGCAGCAGAAGCTAATTTCCCCCCAACTCTGGAGGCCTCTCTCTGCGGCTTGTAGATGGCTTCACATGGTCCTCCTGCTACCTGTCTGTCCTGACCTCCTCTGCCTGTAAGGACACCGGTCACACTGGATTAGGGTCCACCCCAGCCATCTCATTTTACCTTAATTACCTCTTTAAAGACCCTGACTCCAAATACAGTCACATTCTGGGGTACTGGGGGATATATAGAGAGATACACGTATAAATAAATAAATTAGGGGAGGACAGAGTCAGCCTGTAACAGACATCTAGCCTCAGAAGTCACATCACTTTTCTGTTTTGCACATTCAAGGGAATGGAAAATATGCTCCCCAGCCTGAGTGGGTAGGAAGGTTCCAGAAGAGCATGTGGAGCAGGAGATACAGCTGTTGCCATCTTTGGAAAGTATAATGTGTCACTTGACCCGACTATGTGTCTTGTTCTTTTAATAGCTGAGTTTATCTGACTTAATGCTTATAGATACCAGGTATATTTTGGCCTTAATTGTGTTTTTTCCTTATTTGTAATATTGTCTGTTTTGCTGTATAGCTTCTCTCTTCGTTTGTGAGTGTGCCTATGTATGTAGTTTCCCTTTTGAGATTGGAAGCTTTATTGTCTATTTTTAGTTTTTCTAGCAGTTACCTTTCTCACGTGCCCTCGGTCACGAGTGGGACACGTGTTTAGTGTCTGTTGATCTGCTGCAAAGGATGTAGAGTTCCCACCCCTGTGCCTCCCCCGCCTTGTCCTCCCTGCTTCCAGCCCTGGGTTCTTGGTGGTGGTGGTCTTATTTTAGTTATTTTAAGTAATACGTTTAATCCTGTTTATTGACTCAGAGACTCTGTTTAGGAGGGGAAACGTTTCCTTTTGAAGTGGTATTTGTTGCTGGTTGTTCAGTCTTTGGTCTGTTTTTAACCATACTGGCTCAGTGGTCTTGTTGCAGCTTCTCCTTTTACCTCTTGGTTGGCTGGATTTCATCAGTGGGGATTTTTTTTTCCCAAAAAACCTGTGGGTGTTATTTCTTTTGGTTCTGTCATGTTCAAGAATCTGAGCCGTTGACTTTATTCTTGAATTCACTTTTTTCTTTCTTTCTGAATAAGTTTTTTATATTTGGGTAAGTTTTTTATTCTTTCTTCATTCTTGAAAAAATTCTTTATTCTTGAATAAAGAACTATTCTTGGCTCAGTTAATATTCTTGGGTCACAGCTGCTTCCTCTCAGCATTCAGAAGACGTTGCTTCATCATTTTCTTATATTGAATATTGCAGAGAAATCTGAGGCCAGGCTTATGAACCCCCATGTAACTGAGTGAGGCATTTTTCTCCTTGGACAAAGAATTTCTGATGTCATTCTAGAAATTATAAAATAGCATATGTAACCAGGTTGTCCTCATGTTTGTCTTTCCATAGTGCTTTTTCCGGACACTGTGCCCACTAATGACCGGCACAGATTCTGCTCTGAATTGGGAAAATTATCTTCTGTTAAGTCTTTACATTTATTTGCATTCTGTTTTTTTTGTTGTCTTTAATTCTGAGGTACCAGTTACCTCTGTGTTGGGTCCTTTTTATCTGTTCTCACCCACTATCTTAATTGCTTTTATCTCTCATCTCTTTCTGTTCTGTTTATTCCCTCAGCAAATCTTTTTAGGAGTCTGCCCCTTGCCAGAGCTGTCCTGGCTGCTGTGGACAGGACTAGGGGCTCGAGAAACAAGGTAACAGCTCTGAGAGCCCCGAGTCCTGGTGGAGCAGGGTGTGGGCAGGCAGACAGGGAGGGAGCGGCTGGGAGGAAGGTGACACGGTGACAGAGTGGAGTGGGCAGTGGGGCGGGGTGCTGCTTTAGGCTGGGGGTCAGCAGGGGCTTTTCTGCGCTTCCTTAGCTCTGCCAGCACCATTTTTAGCTCCTGGTGCCTTGTCTCACCTTCACTGTCTCTGAATTCTTACCTTTAGTTCTCCCGCAGGGAGAAGTCTTCCCGGGGTGCTCTGACTTAGGAGGACTGGGTTTCTTCCACAGCAGCCTTCGCCTGCCTTTGGCGGGCTGTGTCCCTTTCTGCTTTGGTTGTGGGTTTGTGTAGCTGCTTTTCCCTCGTCTCTCCGTCTCGCGTGGGCTCGCAGGGGCAGCTCCGCCCAGACCGTTCGTGTGCTGCTTTCATGGGGGTGAACTCCCCTCGACGGCCTTCCCTGTCGTCTGAGACCCCTGGGCTCGGCATGCGTGGCGGGTGGGTGGCCTGGGGTGCAGGTGTGGGGAGGGACGTGGCCACCTTGGCCGGCCCGGCGCGGAGGTTTGCCTTCTCGCGCGCGGACTGGAGGTCTTGTGTCCCGGTCATTCTGTTCTGGTTGCCACGCCTCCTGCTTCAGACCATCCAGGAGGCCCTGGAGCCTTCGCCTCCGGCTGGGGGTCGGCCCGGGCTTTCTCTTGTGCTGTTTCCACTTCCTAAAGCGGAGCAGGGACGGGCGTGTGAAAGGTGGGTTGAACGCTCTGGGCTGGGAAGGGGGTGCCTCCAGCTTCCCTGCCTCTGTTCTCTGAGGAGGCGGGCTTGACGGCTGTCGGTCCTCCTGCCTGTCGGAGCAGCTGTTTGCTCTAGAACAGGGCTGGGCAGACTGGCCTCAGGCCAGGTCTGGCCCAACACCCGAGTTTTTGTGAATTTGTACTGGAACCCAGCCTTGTCTGTTTGTTTACGCACTGCCGGTGGCCGCTTTGGGACCAGAAGGACAGAGTGGAGTATTTACAACAGAGACCACATGGCCTGCAAAGCCTAAAATGTTTACCATCTGGCCCTTTCCAGAAAGACTTTGTCAACCCTTGTTCCAGAATACTTAACCATGGGGTCTCCTCGTGTTGTTCTCATTAGCTTTTCTTTCATAGTATTTAAATAGTAGCCTTGAGTTTCTTATTCTCAATCCTTAGTGGTCTTCGTGGGGCCACCTATAGGATCATGGCCACGGGGAGGAAACAGCTCTGCCCAAGTGCATCTCCCCCTGCTGCTCCCTCCCCCTCCACCCCTTCCACTCCCCTCTGTCCCCACCCCCTCCCTCCAGTCACGGAAGGCAAGCACCTGTTGGTTGCTGCCTTGAGGCACTGGTTGGCTTTCTCAGAAGCCAGTCGTCACACACACACGTTAGCAGAGTGCAGAATTCACTTTTGCCTGCTCTCAGTGTGTTGAACTTGATCTGTCTTGACCATTCTTTTGGAGTTCTTTTTTTTTTCCCCCATTCTTTTGGATTTCTTAAGGGAATAATTAACATTTGAGCCCCTTCTGAGTCTCATTTACTTTTTTTATATCTTTACTCACAGATCCATGGACAATATTAGAATGAGAATGGCCCCCCCACTGCACCCCTGGGGCTGCTGGGGGCTGGCACGTAGCATCCGTGTTAGCAGACACTTGTTGGGTGGTGCTGAGCATGTATTGGGTGGGTCTGTTCTGGGAGGGAGGGGGTCTCAACAGCCACAAACCCCACTTCACAAGGCTGCCTTCCCATTCTCTTTCCCACCTCAGCCTGCCGTGTCTCCCTTGTGGCGGAGGGGACAGTCAGTCTGTTGGGCCGTAACTGCTGGTTGTTCCCTTCTCCAGGCAGTGGTCATCATGGGTGTGGTGCTGCAAGGTGCCAACCTGTATGGCTACATCAGATGCAAAGTGGGCAGCAGAAAGAATTTAACCAGCATGGCTACATCGTACCTTGGAAAGCAGTTTTTAAGACAAGTAAGTGTTTTCTGGACGTGAGGGTTATTTTGCTGTGGTCAGTGACTAATGCAGTGATGATTTCTAACTCTTATATAGAGTTTAATTTTTGTGAATTACTTAAAAAAGGTTTTTAAAGGGTTGTATTTATTTAAGTATGAGATGATGATACCAGTTATTTTAATTTCTCTTTGGTGGCTTTTAGGATATTCCAGAAATGTATTGTCAGTGTCCTGAAATTATTTTAAAACCAGAGAGATAAATGTTCATTTTGATAACTTATCTTTTTAAAATTATGTTAAGTTCAGTTGCTTTCCATTACTTCTGGTGGCTCTAAATGAACAGGTTTGAAGAATGGATATTGTATAGTTTCCAGGTTTATAGTAAGAACAAATTAGAAACATAGTAAGATTGTGTATCATTAAAGGTTGTTTTGAAGTACTCAGGTTTTTTTTTTTTGAGAACATACAGATTTTACTATAGTTTCTCAATATGAAGATTTAAGTCAGAGTTTTCAGTGGGATAAGTAGTGCTCATAGGTAGTTACTGGTATAAGTGACACCTCATGTTTGTGTTCATGTAGTAGGTTGGGCAGGGGAAGTTCTAGGGGACAGTGATGGGTTCTCAACCTTGGACATGCATCAGAGTCACCTGGAGGGCTAAACCACAGATTGCGGGGCCCCACCTCCAGAGTTTCTTATTTGGTTAATCTGGAGCCGGGTCCCATAATTTGGTGTTTCACAGGTTCCCAGGTGACACTGGTGCTGCTGCTCCAAGGATTATATTTGTAATTAAAGCCCTGAGAAGTGAGGGAACTTCTCAGGCAAATACAGCTGCCAAGTGTACAAGGCTCAGGCTCAGGCCAGCTCTCCTCTATTGAAATTCATTGTCTTCTCCGCTGTGCTGCATGGTTTCTCTTGTATGAGAAAGTAGGGAAGATGAGTGTTCTTGTGGGGACTGGCCACCTTATGGTAGTTGTCAAGTGTGTGCTTAATAGGTTTTCCCTTAGGATTTCCAGTGTCTCTGAAGCAGGCAGGGACATTGCATACAGATGAAACTGAACCTGGAGTCTGACATAACCTGGCCAGGGTCAGTAGCCTTACTGTGGCCCCTGGTGGTGCTCTGCTCAAGTGAGACTGACTTGCTTGACGTCTGGGTGGGCCCATGGCTTTACTTCTCCAGCATGACCATAGGTTTTAACATCAAGATGCCAGGTCATGTAGCAGCTGGCTCTGTGTGCAAATACGGAATGTTTTCCTGGTGCTTTGGATCTGGTGTGTTAAATAGAATAGCTTTCAGCATTAAGGAGGTGTTTGTCTTTTGCAGACCACTGGAGATGATCAGCCCTCCTGAAGAGAGCGACAGCTGGTGTGTTCTTTACACTGGGGACAGCCGACGAGGGTTTTGACTCTGAACCTTTAGACTCAGTATCTCTTGCAAAGAGAAGTGTTGGGTTTGTTTTTCCATTTTAAAATTTACTTAAAAAGAAAAGTAGTTTTCACGTTAAGTTTTTATTTTCTTTCTAGCATTTGGGGCTAAAAGGCATGGTGTGGGTAGAAACATCATCAAAATTTGGGTCAGGGTGCACAGTGTGTGTGCATGGAGTTGTGTGCACGCCATCGTGTGCAGATGGGATGGAGACCTTTGCATTTTGACCCACAGAACATAGAAGGGTGTTGTGAGTCTATCTCACAGCTCTTAATGTGTTTACATAGTATTTATGTAGATTATTTTCAGAAGAAAGTTGTGCTTCCATGGTAAGAGGATTTTGGCTTATGTGTAAGTTAGAAATAATTGTTAA